>NC_060267.1:127072717-127725269 GCF_021613505.1 Equus quagga
GGGGGGGGGGGGGGGGGGGGGGGGGGGGGGGGGGGGGGGGGGGGGGCAGGGGCTGTTACTCACATGTGCCGGTCTGGGTTCAGATCAGTTCTGTTCTCTGGTCTCCCGAGGCCCTTGATTTATGGGGTCCCCGCGGACGGAAGCTTTCCCCCCATCAGCGGGTTTCCACTGAATCAGCGGCAGGAGTCCTGGATGATCCCCAGTCGCGCGGCCCCTCCCCCGCTCCTTCCCGACCCGCGCCGCAGCGATGGCAGACTCTAGGGGAGGGAGCGATGTTCTCTCCTACCGTTCCAGCGCCTCCGAAGCTGTAAGTAGGGTTTATGATCTCTGCCTTCTTGGTATTGTAGGTCTCTAACATGTTGGCATTATGTTTATTCTCTGAAATTCAGTTTTTCCAATCCTTTGTTGTATTTTGGAGGGGAGAGAATCCCAGGTCAGCTCACCCCACCATTTTGCTCCGCCCCCTCTCCTGATTTTTATTCTTCAGTTTGTTAATGTGGTGTATCACATTGATTGATTTGCAGATGTTGAACCATCCCTGTATCCCTGGAATAAATCCCACTCGATCATGGTGGATGATTTTTTTTAATGTATTTTTGTATTCAATTTGCTAGTATTTTGTTGAGGATTTTTGTATCAATGTTCGTCAGTGATATTGGCCTGTGATTTTCTTTTTTTGTGTTGTTGTTGTCTGGTTTTGGTATCAGGGTAATGTTGGCTTTGTAGAATCAGATAAGAAGCTTCCCCTTCTCTTCAATTTTTTTCGAAGAGTTTGAGAAGAATAGGGATTAGGTCTTCATTGAGTGTTTGGTAGAATTCACCAGGAAAGCTGTCAGGTCCTGGGCTTTTATTTTTTTGGAAGGTTTTTGATTACTGTTTCAATTGCCTTCCTAGTGATTGATCTAGTCAAATTCTCTATTTCTTCTTGAGTCACTTTTGGAAGGTTGTATGATTCTAAGAATTTATCCATTTCTTCTAGATTATCCAGTTTCTTGACATATAGCTTTCTGTAGTATTCTCTTATAATCTTTTGTATTTCTGAGGTGTCTATTGCAATTTCTCCTCTTTCATTTCTGATTTCATTTATTAGAGCCATCTCTCTTTTTATCTTGGTGAGTCTAGCTAAAGGTTTGTCAGTTTTGTTTATCTTTTCAAAGAACCAGCTCTTCATTTCATTGACTTTTTTCTATTTTTTTAGCCTCTATTTCATTTATTTCTGCTCTGACTTTTATTATTTCCTTCCTTCTACTGATCTTGAGCTTTGTTTGTTCTTCTTTTTCCAGTTCCTTTAGGTGAGCTGTTAGATTGTTTATTTGAGAATTTTCTTGTTTGTTGAAGTAGGCCTGTATTGCTATAAACTTCCTTCTTAGAACCACTTTTGCTGTATCCCATGAATTTTTGCATGTTGTATTTTGATTTACATTTATCTCCAGGTATTTTTTGATTTCTCCTTTGATTTCTTTGTTGACCTAATTGTTGTTCAGTAGTATTTTTTCTAAATCTCCACATATTTGTGGCTTTTCCAGTTTTCTTCCTATAATTCATTTGTAGTTTCACACACTTGTAGTCAGAAAAGATGTATGGTATTATTTCAGTCTTCTTGAATTTATTGAGGCTTGTTTTGTGGCCTAATGTGTAGTCTATCCTGGGGAATATTCCATATGCACTTGAAAAGAATGTATATTCTGAGGTTTTTGCATGGAATGCTCTGTATATACCTACTAATGTACCATTTAAGGCCAATGTTTCCTTATTGATCTTCTGTTTGGATGACCTATCAATTGGTTTAAGTGGAGTTTTAAAGTCTCCTAGTTTTATTGTGTTGCATCCTATTTCTTCTTTTATGTCTGTTAATAATTGCTTTATATATTTAGGTGCTCCTATGTTGGGTGCATAGATATTTACAAGTATTATATCCTCTTGTGGGGTTGTTCCCTTTATCATTACGTAGTACTCTTCTTATAGTCTCTTGTTATAGTTTTTGTTTTAAAGTCTATTTTGTCTGATGTAAGTATTGCTAACCCAGCTTTCTTTTCGTTGCCATTTGTGTGGAGTGTCTTTTTCCATCTCTTCACTTTCAGTTTGTGAGTGTCTTTAGGTCTGATGTTTGTCTCTTGTATGCAACACATATATGGGTCATTTTTTGTCCAATCAGCCACCCTGTGCCTTTTGATTAGAGCATTTAGTCCACTGACATTTCAAGTAGTTACTGACAAGAATGTACTTATTGGCATTTTGTTACTTTTTTTCTGGTTGTTTTAGTAGTTTTTCTCTGTTCCTTTCTTCTTCTCTTGCTCTCCTTGCTTGTAGTTTGAAGGCTTTCTTTGGTATTATGTTTGGGTTCTTTTCTCTTAATTTTTTGTGTATTTATCACAGGTTTCTGGTTTGTGATTACCATGAGGTTTATATATAATAGTCTGCGTATATAGCAATCTATATTAAGTTATGGTCTCTTAAGTTTGACCTCTTGCTACAAGCTCTACTCTTTTACTCCCCTCCTCCCACATTTTATGTTTTGGTATCATATCTAACCTCTTTTTTGTGCATGTGTATCTGCTACCCTCTTATCATGGAAACAGATAATTTTAGTACTTTTGTCTTTGACCTTCATATTAGCTTCAGATGTGCTTGATCTGCTACTTTTACTGTATATTTGCGTTTACCAGTGATTTTATTGGGGTTTTTTTGGTGATAATTTCCTTATGCCCATTTTTGGGGTTTTCATTTCCACTTAAATAATGCTTGTAATAAGATTTATAAGCATTTCTTATGGATCTGGTTTCTTGTTGATGAACACCTTTAGTTTTTGCTCATCTGGAAAACTGTTTCTCTTTCCTTCTACTGTAAATGATAACCTTGCTGGGTAGAGTATTCTTGGCTATAAGTTATTTCCTTTCAGCACTTTGAATATTGTGCCACTCCCTTCTTTTATCTGTTCATCTTGGGTGGTTTCCTCTAGTCTTTTGTCCAGCTCACTGATCCATTCCTCTGTATTAGCTACTCTGCTTTTGAGTCCCTCTAATGAATTCTTCATTTCCTGTATTGTGTCTTTCATTTCTGATTCGTTCCTTTTATATTTTCCAATTCTTTGTTGAATTTCTCACTGAGTTCATTCCTTCTTCTCCAAGATCAGTGAGCATCCTTATGACTCTTACTTTGTACTTTGTCAGGTAGTTTGTTTATCTCTGTTTTTCTTAGTTCTTTTTCTGAGGATTTGTCCTGTTCCCTTATTTGGAACCTATTCCTTTTCCTTCTCATTTTGCCCTTTCTCTGTGCTTATGTCTATGTTAGGTAGATCAGTTATGGCTCCTGATTGTGGAGAAGTGGCCTTATGTAAGAGATGCCTTATGAGGCCCAGCAATCAGCTTCCCTCTTGTCACCAGTTCCAATGTTCCAGGAGTGTCCCCTGTGTGGGCTCTATGTGTCCCTCTGTTATGTCTGGGTTGCTCTTGCTGCAGGTGCTTGCGGATGCTAGGCTGTCCCCCTGGCTTGCTGATTGTAATGCTCCCCTGTGTGTGACTGCTGTGGCCTCTCCAGTGACTTTTTCAGGCATAGGGAGCCCCAAGACAGTTGGTTGCAAGCATGTACCTAATAGCACATCCCTGTTGCCGTTTCTCTGTTAAGCAAATAGGCCCCCAGTGTGGCTGGTTGCTAAGCTCAGGAGCTTACAATTGCCCTAGGTCTCAGGCCTGTAAGTCTGTTAACAGCTCTCAGTTGTGCAGCTGGGTGGGGCTGGCACCAGGCATGGGAGCACCAATTGTTTCAGACTTTGGAAGGTGGGGCCAATTCCGTATGTGGCTGTTTGAGAAGCAAAAGCCTGCTGCAGCTGACAAGTCCCACTTCCCACAGGCTCACACACCTCGTCCACATACTCCTGCCCTTGTGCATGCCCTGACCCACTGAAGCCGACCCACTCTCCCTGCTGCAGGAGTCCCACACACCCCACCTACGAGGGCCCCTAAGTTGTCCGAGGGTGTGCTGTTCAGTGGGGCCAGTGCCTAGGGCATGCTGCCTGCCCTGGCTGAGCTGGATTAAATCAGTGCTCTAGTGGGTGGGGCAGACCCCTGCACTAACAGGCTAGGAGAAGGACTCCAATTGCATCTGCCAGCATCTGGGTCAGGCCACCTGTACTAGGTCACAATAATGGCTGCCACCAATGTCTCAGTCCCTAGGGAGCTGATGCCAGCCTGGGGAGGTCTCACCTCTCACTGAGATGCAACCAGAGCCTATCAAGGAGTCACTTTTCACCAAAGGACTGTGCACCTTTCTTTCTGGTAATTTTAGGTTGCTTTCTGAAACAGGTAAATTTGTATATGGGCTCTTTAGGAGCAGGATTTTCTTTCCTTTACATTTGATAGCTTTTCTAGGGGTATTCCCGTTGTTGTTAATACCCTGCAAAGCCACTTATGATAACACTTGTCTTAGTTCTGCTAGTCCAAAAGCTGCATATTGTGGTAAACCTCTCCTGGTCACATCCCCCACTCCTCCAGGGAAGGCTTCATACCTTGAGATTGTTCCCAGTCAGCCATGAAGCTCCATGGCTAGAAGGTGGCTTTTTCCTTTCCAGAAGGGAATTTCTGCTTCTTCCACTTCAGTCTGCACTGTCCCTTGTTGGGGGGATTCTTTTTATCCAGTTTTCAGTTCTCCCTCAGGGGTAATTGTTCCAAGAGTAGTTAGAAAATTGTTGTGTCCATGGGAAAAGAAGAGTTCAAAGTCCTCTTATGCTGCCATCTTGACACCAGATCCTTTAGATTGATTTCTTTTTTTGAGGAAGATTAGCCCTGAGCTAATATCTATGCCCATCTTCCTCTACTTTATATATGGGACGCCTGCCACAGCATAGCCTGATAAGCAGTGCGTAGGTCCACACCCGGGATCCAAACTGGCAAACCCCAGGCCGCCGAAGCAGAGCACATGAACCCAAACACTATTCCACTGAGCTGGCCCCCCTTTAGATTGATGTTTGAGAGAAATGTCTTTTTGAGAATATCGGATCTTTCAATCTGTGAATATGCTATATGTTTCTATTTATTCAATTTCTTTCTACAATGTTTTGTTGGTTCTAGTACAAAGATCTTGCATGTATTTCATGTTTTAGGATGGCACAGTAAATGGAATTGTACTTTTATTTTTATTTTCATTTGTTCATTGCTTGTGTTAGAAATAGTATTAATTTGTTGTCCTTGTATCCTTTGACTTACTAAGTTCATTTATTATTTCTGGTAGCTGTCTTGCGTATTTGTAAGCTTTTCTACATACATGATCATGTGATCTGTAAATAAAGACAGTTTTACTTCTTTCTTTCTGATCTTTAAGGTTTGTCTTTCATCTTTTGCTTTGTTAATCCAGTTTGACAATCTGTCTTTTAAGTGAGTTATTCAGGATGCAGGAAAACCTAGAACACATCCATTTGCCACCACTAGTATCCCCCTTTATGTGTTATTGTTGCCGTGTAATTCAACCCCTCATCAAGACATTTTTGTTAGTTTAAGCAATCAATGTTTATTTAGATTTTACCCACATATTTATTTCAATCTGGTGCTCTTCATTGCATCCTGCATTCAGTTCTTTCATCAGGGAATATTTTCTTCTGACCAAATAACTCCCTCCTATTCCTTTTAGTATTTCCTTTCATGTGGATTTTGTCATCTTCTTCCAGAGAGATGTTAATATTCTAGCATGCAGATACAGTATGAGCAGGTTATGCAGATCTAATAAAGAAATGAGATTTTTCAACATTTTGTCTTGATCTGTTTCTTGTTTGTCCTGACAACTCAAGCTCTTAGGGTTTCTCACATGAATGGCTGGTGTTTACCATGGCCCTTTGACCCTAGCAGGTCCTAAATTCCAATTTTTCTCCCCCCAACACTGTTAGACTGACAAAATTGTTCTTTAGTTTTCTAGTCTCTTTGCAATTGATTTTTGCTTAGTTTCTTGGCCTCTTATTTCACACATTTGTAGCTTAAGAATTTGCAAATGCCTTGGGGGAAAATTGCGTTGGGAACACTGGGCTCACTTTTCCATGGTCCCTCTTTCTCAGAAATCTTAGGCCATCAAGTTGTAGATGCTGCTTCTGTAGCTCTTAACTTCAAGTTTTATCCCTTCCACTCAGAGAAACTGCTGCAAACTATAGTTTGCTACTTTTCATTTGTTGTACATCCCCACAATGCAAATTAGCAAATGCCCTTAGGACAAAAAGCAGCTGTAACTACAGGGCTCACCTCATGGACTTACTTTCTCTGCAGAATCTAGGCTGCTTGAATCCTGGCTGCCTTAGTGTTTCTGCAATGCTTTCAAACAGCTGGTCTTATTTTTTTCATTTTATGCAGCATTCTGATTGTTTTCTGTGGGAGAATTAGTCTTATACAAATTACTTCTTCATAGTCAGAAACATAACTCTTCCAGCTATATTTTAAGAAAGTCTCTCCCTGATCTCCATTTTTAAAGATGCCATTTGTTGAAAAAAATGGGCCATTTTTTCATCCGTCAAATACCCCATATTCTGGATTTCTAATTGTTTCCTTGTAGTGTTTTGTTTAACATGTTTCTCTATTCCTCATATTTCTAGTAGATATTTAGTTAGATTTAGAGGTTGTTAGGTAATAACATATCATAGGGGACGCTGTGTATCTCCTACTGCATGATATCAGGAGCCACAAAATGCACTGGTTCCCAAATTTTGCTTCACATTGAAATCACCTGGGAAATTTTTTAAAAAGCAAAATCCAAAACTACTGATGCCTGATTCCTACCCCAGACATTGTGATTTAATTGGTAAGGGATGTGACCTGAACATTGGGATTTTTAAAAGCCTCCTCCCTACCCCTACCCCCATCCCAGCGGGTTCTAATGTGCAGCAAAGTTTGGGAACCACTGATGTAATGTCTGGTCATCATACTTTTAGTCAGATTAGGATTGATTCATATATTCAGGTATTGTCAACCTGATCCCTTCGATATCAAGTTCCCCATCAAGCTTTAAGCCAATGTTTTAGCAGCCATTGGTGGTGGTTTCCCAGACCCATTATTTCATTGAGTTGCAAAATGGTGTTTTTCTAATTCTGTCATTCCTCCTGCTCTTATTAGCTGTGATTCCTCTATAAAGAAAAAAATTCAATTCTTGTTTGATTACCTTGAAATGCAATCCATACAGGAAAAGCATGATAAATGCTTAATTCTTTCCCTTTACTTATATGTTTTCTGTATTATGAGTTGGTACCTTAACAATTTCTAAAGGTGAGCAATGATTTTTTTTAAATACCATTGTGAAACTCATGGATTTTTATGCATTGGATCCATTTCATTCCACCACACTCATTGTTCTTTTTGATGTTGAAACTGATTTATCTTTGGCGAGTGAGAGCCCCTTTCAAGTTTGCTGTAAGTCATTTTGCATGAGTCTAGAGGTCTTTGATAGCTTCCTATGACAAACATTCCTAGCTTATTGTGTCCATCCCCTGCTCCAGATCTGAAATCAGCCATTTCTTCAAGGATCCTTGGTTCCTTTAATTGAAAAGAAATGCATAAGAGACCAAAATAGAGGCACTAAGTACAACCCTATCCTTAACCTTCAGCCTATTCCTCATTTTCCCCATTTATTTGGCCCAAAGTAATAATAGCAATATCATTATTCCATCTTTACCACATATTACATATTTTTCTTAGGATGCTTACCTAACTTCTCTGTGCCTGTGCTTTCATCTATAAAATGGGGATGATAACTGAAATCATCCAGGCATAGTGCTTCACCCACTGACTTTTTAATAGAGAGCCAACAGGAGTAATGGTGGTGGTGGTGGTGGTGGTAGTAGTTACATAGCAATAATGGTAGTAGTTCATTTTTTCAGCAATTATACACCTCCTGTGTGTAAGCACTGGACATAGGCAGTAGTAGTGATGTAGTAGCAGTAGAAGTCATCATTGCAGTAGTAGTAGTCATTTATTATTTTGATAGATAATTGTCATGCCCCTCCTCTGTGTGAGGGACCATGCTTGGCACTAGGGATGCAATGGTAAACCAGACAGGTATAGCTGTTGTCTTCAAGGAGAATGACCAAAAAAAGTAAGCTGGCAAAGGTAAATTATTATTATTGATCCAAAATTATCCACTTAGGTATTTCTCTAGGTTAAGGATGAAAATTGCAAGTAGTTTCATACTGCCATCAAAATGCCTGCTTCAACGTGGCACTGTCAAAACAGCCATATTGAAATGTCTTCTATCCAAGTGTCCCACTCCTACTGCTCAGTCACTACATCTTTTTCCTAAGCACCTTTCCTTTGAGGAGAATTACTTTTAATGAAGGAGGATCCTTTGCAGTGGCTCAGAGGTTTGAAACCCGGGCTTCTCTTCCTTCTATTCTCCTTCCCTTGGTGGTACCCAGATTCCCAGCGAGCACCTGATTCCCAAGGAAATCCTCCTCTCTGGGAAATGGAATAGTGCCCTTCCCAGTGACTTGGTGTCACTGGAGTGGAAAGGTGCCATCAAAGGGGGAGTTTCTACAGAACTCAGAGGCAGGAAGCCACTTGGGAAGACACTCTCTTACTTCAAAGTAAAAATGAGGTCACAGAATGTGCCTTTCTGTGAATGACTGAATAAAAGACCAAGACAAAGCCTCCTCCTGTCCTACAGCTAAAAGTACCCTCATGCTGTGAAGGAGTCACTGTTTTGGCTCTTTGTGCAGGAGGCAAAAGGCAGTCTCAGCAGGGCAGGAGTGCAGGAAGCCAGCCGGGCGAGAGCGCTTATTCCCTCTCTCGCACTTCCGGTGAGGCTTCCTTTCTCCATATGGAGAAAGCCTCCTAACTGGAAAGGGAATTATATACATTTTCCTACTTCTTGCTGTTCCTGATCCTTCTTTACTTTTTCTCCGACTAAATTGGAATTGCCCAGGCTTCAGCTTCTCTTGGTATATGTACCAACCATAGGGATTAATCCAACTCCACATTGTGGGAAATGGACTGTTTCAGCTGCTGGAGATGGTCTTTACCCTCAAGAATCTTGCTGTCTAGAGAACACAGATAAAATTCATTCAGTTCACAAATCTTAATTGAATCTGTACAAGGTTCTGGGACCAAAACACAAAGTCAAAAATATTTGCTGTCTACCTCTTTACAGAAAAGTTTGCCACCCCTGCTCTTGGGCGTTTACCCTGAGGCCTCTTTTCTGTGGTATGATGGTCCTGAGTATGGGCTCTGAGTTGGAAGGCCTTGGGTTCAAATCCTGACTTGGCTTACTATGTAGGCTTAGGCAAGTCAGTTTACTCTTCTGAACTTTAGTCTCCTTGTCTGTCACAAGGAAATACTAAGAGTCAGTCAGAGACCAAATATTTATGGAGGGTCTACATTGTGCCAGGAACTTCCTTCTTAGGCACAAGGGATGATGTCAGATAGCAAACATATGTAAACATAAATGAGATGGTTTAAAATCCTGATAAAACCATGAAGAAGATAGAGGAGGGTAGTAGAGGAGGGTAGTAGTGTGGTTGTAAAAGAAAGTAGTCCAAGAAGGAGGTGGTGGCCGACTGTCAGACTGCTAAGTGGTTAAGTGAAGGGAGGTCAGAAATTGGCCACTGGCTTTGGCAAGATGTGGTTTGTTGATGACCTTTACTACAGACATGCTATGAGGATCATTTGACCTTTGTATGTTCATAATAAAAGGAAAATACATGGTGATTCTGGCTTTTTAAAGAATCTTGAATGAAATTAATCTTATAGCTAGGCTGAATAAAAAAAAAATCTGTAAGGAATTTTATATTTCTGACCCCAATCATTGCATTATAGATAATAGGAGAAAAAGAAGAAGAAATTTATGGCTGCCTACTATCCTTTTAGTGTATGTTACTAAAGTCTGCTACAGTACCCCAAAATTATCATGCTGTTGGTTTGCTCATTGAAAACATTTTTAAAAATTAAAATATTTTACATATGGCAGCGCAAAAGCAGCCATGTCAAAACAAATCTCATTGACTTTTAAACACACATCAAAGCAATGTTTATAAGCAGGATTTTGGGCTAATTAGAATGGACCCCTTTCTGGGTTTCTGGCACAGAGGCGTGTTCTCTTGAAGTTCTTTTTCCCTTTTTTCATTTATCACAGAGATTTTTCATCTTGTTGCTCATCTGCAGCCATCAGAGGAAACTGGCCACACAGCACAGCATCACTGGAGAGAAAAAGCTGGTGCCATTTCCCCAGGATAGGAAAGAAAAAAAAAAAAAAAAGGGCCAACTTCTATTGATTCCCATTTCTCAGACAGAGTGATGCCTTTAACGCTCCGTAATGAAAATTTTTATACGTGAGAGGGATTACCAACATTCTGCTATTATTGTCCTTTGATGTGGCCCAGAAATATTACAGTAGAAGTTATTAAAGAATAAACTATGGGACACCAACTGCTCTATCTGAGAAGCTTGTCACTTTGCCCCTAGCCAATTTATGTGGCGGTGAATTTTCTTTCTTCCTCTTCTTAAATTTGTTAGCTTTGGGAAACTTTTTCTTTTTTTCTTTAAATCAGAGAGGGTTATGAGAGTAATTGACAACTTGTTTCAGTTCAGAACAGAAAATGAGTGGAGCCTTAAAAATTAATAACAGTATCTGGGCATTTGTATGAAATGAGCGCATCTCCCCAGAACCCACTGAAGTTAGCATTTGCTCATTTTATAGATAAGGAAAGTGAAGCTCAGAGAAGCTAGAACTTGACGAAGGTCACAGTGCTAATTGGATGCCCACATGGGGATGTGCAGCCAGCTCAGGCCACTCATACTCTAGTGACTTCTTCGTAGAGCACAGTGGTCCCTGTGTCCACTGAGGGAAAGTTAAAATTGTTTAAAACCTGGAAACTGATGAAATCTGAGGAAATCATGTGCTGTGAGACCATGCATTCCCCAGCTTTCCACTGAACTGGAAATTGTTGGGGCACCACTGTGGGTCTGAAACCTTTCCCTGGCAGCTGGGCTTGGTGTCCACAGAGGCGAGCTGTGGCTCGCGGTTACATGGCGCAGATGGAAACCAGGCAGCTCTGGGGTGTGGGCTCGTTCTTTCTCCTCGCTTGTCCAAATTAAGCTGCCTAACTGTGTTCCTGGGGAGGTTGAAGGTTTGTCAGGGTCAGCTAGCATTTCCGAACAGCTCTCCAGAATTCGGGGAGCGTACATTTCCCTTTTCCAAATGACAGCAGACACAGTTACTGCAGAAGAGCTCAAAAGATTTTTCTAAATTTGGATGACTTTATTTGGTAACTTTTATTAATCTAAGGGACATCACATAATGCCACCTTTCTCTTAACTCCCTTTTGATCCTTGATTTTATAGATTTTCAGGTAAAGAATGTTCCAAGTGTGTAAATATTAGTTTTTTCTATTTAAATAGAATTATTATTAATTGTATTTCTAACATTGATAACTCATGTTTATTACGTGTTTACTGTGGGATAAGTATTGTGCTAACAGCTTTACATATATTATTTGATTTAATCCTTGCAATAGTCCTGTTGCATAGGAACTTTTATTATTTCTCTTATACAAATAGAAAAAAACCTGAGACTCAGAGAGGTTAAGTAATTAGCCCAAGCTTACACAGCTGGTAAATTGCTTCAGTCAGGATGTGGAATCAGGTGGTGTTACTCACGGCCCATGTTCCTAACACTGCCTTCCTGGTGCAGGTTAATAAACTATCTGTGAGGATATTTTGAGCACAGTTTTCTTCCTATGAGTTAAAGGCCTTTTAATTTATTTTTTAATTAGAGATTGACTTTTCTTTCAGGCTTGTTTTAACCTACACTTATATTTGCCAGAGGAGGAGACCGAAGGCTAGAGAAGTAAAATGTCAGCAGCATGGCTAAGTTTCTCACCCCTCCCTCTTTCCTCCATTCCTCTTTGGAGTTCAATGTCAGATTTCGAGATTCTGCGTTAGTGAATAACTTGCTCAGTGCCCAAAGGCTAGAGAAGCTCAGCTTCTTTGTTTTCTCGGGGTCTAAGAGGAACCTCTGTTAGGTTGTCTGAGAAGGTGGGGAAGGAAACGAATAGATTGTTAAAAGAAAGAGAACTCTGAGTTTTAACTCTTTCCCAGATGACATTGAGTTTTAGAAACAAGACTTATTTACATGAAGGTTTGTTTATTGATTGAGAATAAGATAAACATACTAAGACTGTGTCCTTTTCATGATTTTTGGAATTAGGGAGAAATTATGGCTACTGACTTGTTGTAGAATATAGTTATAAACTATCCCCAAGAAGTTCTTTGGAGCAATTGGTGAGATTTTGGATGTATTTTTATCTGATTAGTTTTATTGGTGAACCAGACCTGGAGGTGAGGACCTAGATTTTATGTTGTGCCTTTGTCACCACTTTATGACCCTGAGGAAACCATGTTCACCCTGCATTTGGAGAAGAGGCTCCTTCCTACAACCCTCCTGTCTATTCTGGTTAATCAGGTCATCTGTAACTTCAAAAACAAGACGGTAGCCCTCTGATAATGGGCCCGTGTGAACTTTAACCTTGGAGCTAAGACAGTTCTTCTGTTTTATTTGTCTGAGGAGCTGTGCAGGTGTAAACAACATGCGCTGAAAGTGGCTCCTGTGGAAACCCTCGTCCTTCCATCCCCCGTGGTAATTGAGAGACCAGAACTCCTGGCAGAAAGCAGAAAAAATCATCCTCATATATCATTTTCTCTTTGACTACTAACCAGTCATAGAGGAACCAACAGTTTAAGAAATAGGTAATCCCTGAAGACATCTGTGGCTGTCTTCATGATTTCTCCCCATTTTGGGAAGTTAACGGTTCTCCTCTGATGATGAGAAAACAGTCCTGCTTCCCCAAGTTCTTCTCAACCATAAACAACACATTCCGGTTAAAACTAGAGGCTTCAACTTCTTGTGCCAGAGGCTTTGGCACAGTAATTTCAATTTTAGGAGTTCTACCCACGGTGTTGTATTTATCTGTCTCTAAATCCTACTAGAAGATGCTGGTAATCTGCCTAGTTCTGTGTCGCTGTGTAGTACAAACAATTACAAGCAACAGCTAACTCTTTTCCATGCTTCATCTCAGAGTAAACGGGGTTTTTGCCATACCCAAAGTGATTTATTGTTTGCTGTGCAAATGAGGAGAGTCAGGTTTTAAAATAGTTCCAACATTGTTCTGGAGGAAAGGCACACTCTCCGTGTAAGTCATTATCTGGGGATGCTGTGTGACACACGCACATGGTAGCATATGGCAGTGGTGGATGGACTGAGGCCCAGTGAAACTTCAGAGAGTATTTGATGGATTTCCCTGAGACTGAGAATTAGACAGTGCCCCAGCAGATGAAAGCAGGGTATTATGCTTGAGTCTTTCCCCTCTGCTAATTTCCCCACTTCTCTAGGGGTTAATTAAATTTTTTTCTTTATCCAGGGAACCCGCCTCTCGATTACATTGACGACAGACTGATGAATGGACAGGTCCAGCAAGCACAGGCATTTCTGCCATCTGCTTTCTGTGTTTCTGCTTATCTTCTTGGTGTAAATCAGAATAATAGTTAGTGAAACAATGTGTGGGTGTTGGAAAAACAGGCCCCTATTTTGAGGCTTCCTGGAAAATGTTCCCTTTATTTGATTTTGGTGGTTTCAGTCATATCTTCTAATACAGTTTCATACAAATGTAATCTGGCTTCCCCAGCCTAGTACAACCCAAATCAAAATGATATTATACCTCTTCACAGCTGTAAATCCTTCCTCAAATTAAAGTTCTGAAACCTAATCTGCTAGAGGTCCACAGAGGAGGAGGGGAGCCCCCAGCACCCCACCACGAATAGCATTAAGCATCTAATGACAACTTGACAGAGACTTTTATCTTTTGTCCCCTGTGAAATAAAATCTTCAAAGTTATCTGCCTTTTCTTTGAAACTTAGCACAGGCTGTACTTGGCCAGGTGTCTCAAAGCTGATACCAAGAGGGCAAAGATTGAGAGCTGTTTTTTTACCCAGTTCTTTCTGGGCTGCCTTTTTTTTTATGACCTGGGAAGAGTGAGGGTAAAATCTGAGATGTGGCTACTTTCCAATAAGGTTAAAGATACAGAGTCACACGATCCCAACAGGGACTCAAGCAGGAGATTGATGAATTAATTGAACTCATCAATTAACCAATGAAATAATTACTCTGTGTAAAGCAGAGGGAAGTCAAGATATAAGGAGGGGTGGGTAAGTCTTGGATGAGAGGGAAGATAAGAAAGCCAGAGATCTGGATGAGGTGAAGTTCCTGGCAAAGCCCAACTGACAGTGTTGGCGAGTGGGCAGGGGGCCTGGCAGAGTCTGCAGGCAAGGCTGGCGTGAGGTGCACTAAATAGGTGGCTGTTAGTGCCAAGGGCCCACATAACAGAGACACTGAGCCAAAACCTTAGGTCTAGAACACTGTTAGTTCCCAGAGAGACTTTTTGTGGTAGTTCAATGGCTACCTTTTTATCCTTATTATTTCAGGAATTTTCTAAGGCTTCTAGACCTGTTCCTCTTAAGTGAGGGTTCTGATTGTTTTGGAAGGAGGCCTGATTCTCTGTTTTAAATCAGAGGACAAGCCTGTTTCCTCTATGATCTTACAGGGAATTGCTAGGCATTTAGGTCTCCCTGTGGGCTGTATGTGGGCTGATTATTCAGAATCATTTGCCTTCTTTTCACCAGCGTCTTCTTTGGGGGCCAACTTCCTCACACTGCTTTCCATTCACAAAACTGATGGGACCGCACTCTGTTCTATGGCGTCAGTCATAGATGCCAGAATGTACCCCTTGGATTTCCTGAGATAACTTTGAAAAAGAGGCCAGACCTCCAGGCCAGAAGACTCTTGGCATATTTTATTGATATGTGGAGTCCCCTGGGACATAGATATCAGGTAAGATCCCAGTTTGAACCAGTCTTTGGAAGGCTAGTTTCAGAAAAATACTATAAGACAAACTGTGCTCTCATCACTTCTATCCCCAGGGCATCCAGTATGATGAAGAAACAGGAGCAGGTTTGTGATAGTAGCATTCATTCAAAGAATATGTTTTGAGAGCAGCTACCAAGTGTCAGGCAAGCCAGGCACTGTTTTAGGATCTGGAAATACTGCAGTGAATAAAATATACAGTATCCCTGCGTTCATGATGGTCACATTGTCCTCTTGAAGTTGGCACTGTGTTTTGTGCAAGCAGCCTGAAGTAACTTGCCGCTTCTCATCAGAGGGCTGCAGTATGCATAGACACATTATAGCAGTCAGTTGAGGCAACAGAAAGAACAAAGGAAAAACAGGAAAGGCATTTTTCTGGAATCTGGCCAGTGAAAGCTACTCAGCTTTAAAGGACAGGAACTTACCAGAGAAAGGTAGAGTTGACAAATCGTTAGTTTCATTTTTTTCCCTTGAGTTTACTTCAATTCTGCTTTAATATTAAGCATAGCTTCGGTCATGCTAAGCGAGGCTTTGCTGTAATAATAAGCAACCTCTAAGTCTCAGAGGCATAACGTGGAGTTTATTGGAGTTCCACTTCTGGAATGACAGTGTGAGGAGCTCCTCAGACTCATTTCCTAGCAAAAGAACCATAACTGGTGAAAATGACAAAAAGAAACCCAACCATTTAAAGTCTCTGGAATTGTTCTGGTATGGTATGGTATACAGCAAATGAAGAAATATTTATCTAAGAAAACCTACAAAATCTTGGTAAGACCAGTGAGAGTCTGTGGTACTTGAGCCACAATCTGCTCCCTGCCCCATTCCACCCAGCCCAGCCAAATGGAAGCTCCACTCTAGGCAAAGAAGATAGAACTTAGTTTTCCCTCAGATCCCAGTCACAGGATGTGGTATTTCATTCAGAGGGGCCGGCCACCAGCATTTTTCATCCCTTCCAGCTCTGAGTTACAGGGGCTAACTTCTTGGTGAGCATAGCTTAAAATTTAGAGGCTGCCTTCTTCCACCCAGTCCTCACTCATGGGACAGAGGCTCTACCCCAAGTGCAGCAGGCTGAGAGTACTGAGATGCAGATCACCCTTGCACAGCTTGCTGGCAGGAGAGAGGGTTCACCTTGGGAGAGGCAAGCCAAGAATACTAAAGGCTACCACCTCTAACTAGTTCCCTGCTCACAAAGCAAGGGTGTCACACCAGTCCTCAGCTCCAGAGCAGTAGCTCAGAGATTTTGCTTGGGAGAGAAGCAGGCTCCCAAAGGAACTCACTTGATTTGAAACAAAGTGTGGGGAATTTTAAGCCTAAGGGTGCTCTCTAAAACAATAGAGATTGTGGTGGTAAGCAGTTAAGAGGAGGCTAGCAGCTCTGTGAGAGCAATAAGCTAAACCATAGCTCACCTAGTTTACCAGACATTATCAGGGAAGAACTATCCTCCTGGAGTCAGAAAAAAACCTAAAAAACTGACCTCAAAAACTACCCCTGCAAAGGTGCCTGAATTTAATTGGGTCAAAGTGGAGCAATTTATGCTCCTCAGGGCATTGTCAAAAACAAAGAACAATCAGGTGGTACTAGTGAAGGCTAACACCTGGATGTGATGCTAAATGATGCTGACAGGTTAACAGATGTGGGGGGGAGGGGATAGTCATAGAGAACCTTGAGTGCACATTCTTCTCCAGTGTACATGGAATGTCCTCCAGATACACCATAAAAACAACCCTCAAAAAATTAAAAAAATGATTGAAATCATATAAAGTATATTCTCTGGCCACAATAGTGTAGAATTATAAAACAATAAGAGAAAATTTGGAAATTCACAAGTATGTGGCGATTAAACAACACACTTCTAAATAACCAATGGGCCAAAGAATAAATCACAAGGGAAATGACAAAAAAAATTATGATAAATGAAAAGTGAAGACACAACATACCAAAACTTATGGAATTCTACTAAAACAATTCTTAGAGGGAAATGTATAGCAATAAGCATCTGTATTAAAAAGGAAGCTCTCAAATCAGTAACCTACCCTTTCCCCTTAAGAAACTGCAAAAATAAGAGCAAAATGAATGCAAAGCACATAGAAGGACAGAAACACAGATTAGAGCAGAAATTAATGAAATAGAGAAAATAAAAACAATAGAGAAAATCAATGTAAGCAAAAGTTACCTCTTTGAAAAGATCAACAGAAATGACAAACCTTTAACTAGACTGACCAAACAGAGAAGAGAGAAGACTCAAATGACCAAAGTCAGGAATGAAAGTGGGGACATTACTACTGACCTTATAAAAAGAAACAAGGATTATAAGGGATTACTATGAACAAATGTATGGCAACAAATTAGATGAAATGAACATATTACTGGAAAGACACAAACTATTAAAATTGACTCAAGAAGAAATGCAAAATCTAAATATATCCATAACAAGTGAAGAGATTGAATTAGTATTTTAAAAATGACCTACTAAGAAAAGCCCAGGTACGAATAGCTTCCCTGGTGATTCTACCAAACACTTAAAGAAGAATTAATACTTATTCTTCATAAACTGTTCCAAAAATTAGAAGGAGAGAACCCTTCCTCTGTATTCTGTGAGACCAGTGGTACCCTGATAAGAAAACTAGACAAGACATGACAAGAAAACTACAGACCAATACATCAAAAGAATGTAGGCACAAAAATCTTCAACAAAATACTAGTAAATCAAATCCAGCAACATAGGAAATGAGTTATACCCAAGTTATGGGTAAGTTATGAGTTATGGACAAGTGTATTTATCTTAAGAAAGCAAGGTTTGTTAAACATATTAATGTAATATTCCATATCAATAGAATAAAAGACAAAACCAAAATGATCATTTGAATAGATGCAGAAAAAACATTTGAAAAAGTGCAACTCTCCTTCATAATAAAAATACTCAACAAACTAGGGTGGTAAGAAACTTCCACAACCTGATAAAAAGCATATACTAAAAACCCACAGTTAACATGATATTTAATAGAGAAAGACTGAATGTTTTCCCCCTAAGATCAGGAAGAAGACAAGGATGTCTGCTCTCACCACTATTGTACTGGAGGTTATAGCCAGGGCAATGAGGCAAGAAAAAGAAACAAAAGGCATCCAGATTTGGAATAAATAAGAAAAGCTCTCTCTATTTGCATACTATCTTGTATGTAGTAAATCCTAAGGTATTCACTAAAAAACTATTAGAAATAATAAACAAGTTCAGAAAGTTTGCAGGATACAATATTAATACACAAAAGACAGTTGTATTTCTATACTTTTGCAATGAACAATGAGAAAATGAAATCAAGAAAAACAATTCTATTTACTATGGCATCAAAAAGAATAAAGTACTTAGGAATAAATTTAATAAAATAAGTGAAAAACTTAACTCTGAATCTACATTACAGTGTTGAAAGAAATTAAATAAGACCTAAGTAAATGGAAAGATGTTTTGCATTCATGGATTGGAAGACAATGCTGTTAAGATGGCAATACTCCCTGAAATGACCTACAGAATGAATGTAATCCCTATCAAAATCCCAACTAGCTTCTTTGCAGAGTTGACAAGATTATGCTAAAACAATATGGAATTCAGGGGACCCAGAATAGCCAAAATAATCTTGAAAAAGAAGCACACAGTTGGAGGACTTCCTGATTTCAAAACTCACAAATCTATAGTAATCAAGATAGTGTGGTACTGGCGTAAGGATAGACACGTAGTTCAATGGGAGTGGAATTGAGATTCCAGAAATAAACCTTTACATTTACTGCCAATGATTTTCAACACAGATGCCAAAACAGTTCAACAGAGAGAGAATAATCCTCTCAACAAAAGATTTGGGACAACTGGATATCCACATGCAAAAGGATGAAATTGTAGTCCTACCTCACACCGTATTCAAAATTTACCTCAAAATTGATCAAAGACAAAAATGAAAGAGCTAAAACTATAGAATTCTTAGAAGAATCTTCTTGACTTTGGATCAGGTAATTGTTATTTAGATATATTAAAAGCACAACCGGAAAAATGGTTGAATTGAATATCATAGAAATTAAAACGTTGCGCTTCAAAGGATTCCATCAAGAAAGTGAAAAGACTATTTCAGAATGGAAGAAAATATTTATAAATCGTATATCTGGTAAGAGAGTTCATTTAAATATATATATTAAACTTATATAATTTAGAGATAATCCAATTAAAAATGGGCTAAGGACCTGAATAGATATTTATCCAAAAATAACATACAGATAGTCAATAAGCCCATGGAAAGATGCTTAAAATCATTAGCCATCAGAGAAATGCACATCAATACTGCAAGAAGATACCACATCAAACCCACTTGGATGGCTATGATCAAAAGGAGGATGTAGGGAAATTGGAATGCTTATACACTGCTGGTGGGATGGTAAAATAGTCCAGACACTTTGGAAAATGGTTACTCAAGAGGTTAAATATAGTGTTATCATATAATTCAACAATTCCACCCCTAGATATATACCCAAGAGATATGAAAACGTGTCCACTCAAAAACTTGCACATAAATTTTAATGGCAGTATACTTTCAAAAAGTGGAAAAAACTCATGTCCATCAAGTGATGAATGTATAAATAAAGTATGGCATATCCTTTCAATAAAATATTATTTGGCAATAAAAAGAAATGAAGTACTGATGCATGCTTCAATATGGATGAAACTTGAAAACATTATGCCCAGAGAAAGAAGCTAGTCAGAAAAGACCACAAATTGGACAATGGAGAGCCCCAGTAATGTTTACCACAGGCATACTTAAAATTATTAACATTGGTCAGTAATTTCCTTGATATTCCACACTCTCAGTTCTTGTTCTGTCCTTTTGCTAGTTTGTTCTTTTTCTCCTTGATGAACTCCTCTCTTATCCTTCTAAAATATTTAACTTTCTGAATCATTGTCAAATCAATTCCTTCTCTTCATTCCAATTGCCCCTTACTTGTTCAGGTTCCTATATTTTGCATGACTCTGCCACCAGCTTCCTAACTTGGCCCCCTGGCCTTCTGTCCGATTCCATTCAAATCTACAGCAGCTGTAGGGATTTCTCTAAACTTCATATCCAACTTTGTCAGTCCTCTGCCTAAGCTCTCCAAATAAATATCTATCACTGTCAAGATGAAGCTCAAGCTTGTCAACATGGCTTACTTAGAAAGTAAGCCAAGCTTTCCTGCTCATCTCTCACCACTCTGCTTCTTGCTTTATGTTCTGGCAGCAATGGACTGCATGACGTCCTCTGCGTGCACATGCTGGTTGTTGCCTTCATCCTGCTATCCATACCATTCTCTCTCCTTGGGAGGATCTCATCAAACTTTCAGCCACCTGATTCCACTAAAACATAGCCTAAAAAGCTCTTCTGACCATGCTGTGGCTGAGTCAGTTTCTCTCTGTATTACTCTTAACATTGTACTAACAATGTTTTGTCATATCCCTCTTTTTATGGGTTCTAGATTTTTTTAAAAAAAGCAAAGCCTGTGTCTTGCTCATTATTTTATAGCATGCTGCCTGGTGCATAGGAGATACTGAAGGAAGAGGGGAGGGAAGGAGGCAGAGAAGGAGACATTGGCCCTGAGAGAAGGCTTCTATTCCCCTACCTGGCTTCAGGCAAGTTAAAGACCAAATCAGGTAGGACAGTTAGCTAGCCAGTGTTTTCCTGAAGACACTGCAGAATGAAGACTTCCTTGCTTTTCCCAGGATTTTTACCAGCATGAATATCCACTTCTAACTATTGTTAAATTCATATTTCACCAGGATTATATCCTCATGCTTGTTCCCTCTGTTCTGGATTAACTGACTCTATGGATCATGTAATGTCTTCCATTCAGTAGTCCTTCATAAGTCGTAAAGGTTCTGGACTTAAACATTGATATTTGCAGTTGAGTGATGCCAGTATACAGTACTTTATTTTAGGACACAACATAGCCCAGCACAGATGGAAAGGACACACGTTTTGCAGCTAAAGCAGAGTGGGGTCTAAATCCTGGTTCTATCTATATTAGCTTTGGGAGTAAAGCTAGATTACTTGATTCTTCTAAAGCCCTGATTTCCCATCTGTAAAATGGGAATATAGATTTACAGAAGTATTACATGGAATTAAATGAGTTGGCATGTAAAATTTAGAGCATACTACTTAGCACAATTGTTTCTTGAGCCAGGAGGACTTATGCTTGGCACTGGGAATACAAGGGTGGTGTATTGGTCAGAAGGAGCTAAATTTTGGTATCAAATGGATCTAGCCATGCAATTACATAATATAATAGGAGATTATTTCTTGCTCATGTAGCAGATTAATGAACATTTGTTGCATGTCTACTATGTGTGCCAGGTGCTGAGCTAGGCACTGCAGATGGCCTTGAACATGATAGGCAAAGTCTCACAATGCTTCTAAAGATGGCTTCACAGGGGAAGGGCTGTCTACATTTGCAGCCACACTCAGGTTAAGGTGTGTTACTGTCCACAGCAACATCTCCAAGTCATGTGTGGGGACCCCCTCTGAAGTACCTGAATGTTGAATCCTTTCCTGGTTAGGCAGATGTGCCTTGTGGGATAGTTAGATGGATAAGTTACATGGAAAAAGAGAGGATGCTTCTTTAGATCGCAGAGCTCAAAAATATGGCAAAGGTTGAAACTACCAATGAAGGATAAGGTCTTGTAATAATGTGGTGTTTTGACCCTTGCAGCACACAGACTCCCATTTCTCATGAGCTCCCCATTTGAAAGCAGGCATGCCTTCTCTAGGACCCACCCCTCCCCACCAAAAAACACAAAAATTCAGCTGAACAACAACAACTACAAAAACCCCTCAGAATATCAGGGGCCTTACATCCTCATGAAGTTCCAATATGTGATCATAGTCAGTCCAGCCTGGAGTGTTGACAGTGGATTCATTTGCATGACTTAGCTTATTTCACAGCCTACTCCAAAGCTCCTTTTTCCATTGAGTTGTGATTATTTTGCTATATTCCCTATGGATGAAATTCATATAAATGCTGGATTTACTACATATTCCCCTCTGCCTTTCTCTCACTTAACAGTGTGTTAGTCATGACCACCTAATGGCAAAAACAGTTTCCTAAGCAACTGTGCACCAAATTGTGTAAAAACCTAAAAAATTCCACATGACGAAATGTGGTTCACCTTAAGGAAAGGGAAAGATGGAGTCATGATATTGAGATGTGGATATGATCCTATCCCTGTTGGATGCAAATGACCTTTTTAGCCAATTTAGGACTATGAGAAAAGGTCCAGTGTTACCTGTAGAAGGGACTTGACTGGGTTTTGAATTTCAGCTCCATTGTCAACCAGTCAAGTCATTTTGAGCAAGTTATTTAACCTCCCTGAGCTTCAGCTTTCTCACCTCTAAAATGAGGATAACAATCCCTACATTGTGTATAGTCCTGAGGGCTAAAATCATTACTAAAAATAAAAAGGGTTATTCTCCCTATACAATGGACCCTCCATTGGCATACTGGCTGTGCAGTCAAAGGGTTGATTCCCTTCAGAATTTAACTGTCAGACCATGTAGCTGTACTTTAATGGTCTAATTCTTTTTCAACTTGACAGTCAATTGCCCACCAATCCTTAAGCATTTCTAGAGTCCCTGCTACATCCCCATCACCATGCAATGCTCTGGGAAGACAAAAGAAGTTTCAGATTATAGAGTGCCAGCCATGGAAATGTATTTTCTAGAATATTTTTTCACATAATGATCAGCATGATGACTAATAGATGCTTGAAAGAACTGTGAAAATTTCAGAATAATATATATAAAATCATCCATATATGTCAAGAAACTTAGTGGACATGTACCCATATAAGTATATTAAAAAGCAGACTGGAAGCATGCATGCCAAATTATTAATGGCATTTACCCCTGGATATGAAAGAAGGATTAGTATGAAAGAATCACTTGGGACTTAAATGTTTTAGTCTGTAGGCTTCTGAATGGTCTGAGATTTTTGCAACAAGAATGTATTCATGTATTACTTTGATTTTTAAAAAATTAATAGAATTTTTTTGGAGCAGTTTTATGTTTACAGAAAAATTGAGCAAAAAATGCAGAATTTCCGTATAACCTGTAACTCTCCCCAGTTTCCCCTGTTATCAACCTCTTGCATTAGTGTAGGAGGTACATTTATTGCAACTGATGAGTCAACTTTGATACCTTGTTGTTCACCAAAGTCTGTAATTTACATTAGGGTTCACTCTTGGCATTGTACATTCTCTGGGTCTTGACGAGTGTTTAAAGACATGTATCCAACATCATAGTATCAAACAGAATACTTTCACTGCCCTGAACATCCCCTGTGATCCACCTATTCATCCTTCCTTTCCTCCTCCTGAACCCTTGGCAACCGCTGATCTTTTTACTGTCTCCATGGTTTTGCCTTTTCCAGAATGTCATAAAGTTGGAATCATACAGTGTGTAGCCTTTTCATATTGACTTCTTTCACTTAGCGATATGCATTGAAAGTTGCTTCCTGTCTTTTCATGGCTTCATAGTTCATTTCTTTTTAGCGCTGAATAATATTCCGTTGTCTAGATGTACCACAGTTTCTTATCCATTCACCTATTGAAGGATGTCTTAGTTGTTTCCAAGTTTTGGAAATTATGAATAAAGCTTCTGTAAACATTGATGTGCAGATTTTGTGTAGACGTAAGTTTTCAACTCATTTGAGTAAATACCAAAGAGTAAAATTATTGAATCATGTAGTAAGAGTATATTTAGTTTGAAAGAAACTGCCAAACTGTCTTCCAAAGTGGCAGTACCATTTTGCACTCCCACCAGCAACAAATGAGTGTTCCTCTTGCTCTACATTCTCCTCAGCATTTGGTGGTGTGTTTTGGATTTTCATCATTCTAATAGATGTGCAGTGGTATCTCTTATTATTTAAACTTGAAATTCACTAATGACATGATAATATCAGATATGCTTTTTACAAATATTTCCTCTCAGTCTGTGATTTATCTTATTTTCTTGACAGTGTCTTTCACAGAACAGAAGTTTGTAATTTTAATAAAGTCTTATTTATCAATTATTTCTTTCATGGGTTATGCTTTTCTTGTTATATCTAAAAAGTATTGCGATACTCAAGTCATCGAGATTTTCTCCTATGTTATTTTCTAGGAGTTTTATAGTTTTACATTTTACATTTAGGACTATGGTCCATTTTGAGTTAATTTTTGTGAAGGGTGTAAGATCTGTGTCTAGGTGGTTTTTTTTTTGTTTTTTTTTTCAGGTCCAATTGTTCCTGCATCATTTGTTGAAAGGACTATCATTTCTTCGTACAACTGCCATTTCTCTTTTGTCAAAGATCATTTGACTACATTTCTGTGGTTCTATTTCTGGGCTTGCTATTCTCATCCATTGATCTATTTGTCTATTCTTTTGCCAATATCCCACTGTCTTAGTCACTGTAGCTTATAGTAAATCTTGAAGTTTGGTAGTGTCACTCTTCTGACTTTGTTCTTCTCCTTCAATATTGTGTTGGATATTCTGGATTTTTTATCTTTCCATATAAACTTTAGAATCAATTTCTCAATATCCACAGGAAGGCTTGCTGGAATTTTTATTGGGACTGCATTGAATCTGTATTAAGTTGTGAAGAACTGACATCTTGACAATGTTGAGTCTCCCTAGCCATTTACCTGGAAGCTCGCTCTTTATTTTAGATCTGCTTCGTTTTCATAAGAGTTTTGTAGTTTGCCTCATATAGATCTTAGACATATATTTTTCAAGTTCTATCTTAGTATTGCATTCTTTTGGTGTTAATGTAAATAGTATTGTGTTTTTAATTGTAAATTCTAGCATAAGAAAGCAGTGGACTTTTGTATATTAATCTGATATCCCACAACTCTGCTATAATTGCTTATTAATTCCAGGAGAATATTACTTATATATTTTTTTAAAAAAAGAATCAAAGGATACAGAGCAGAAAACTGATCCGGCACACTTATACACATCATAATCATTAAAAAGTGATGAAGTGTTTTGGCACCAGGTGTGGCTTTTGTGAATTCCTTGTAGTTGCTTAGAATCACTTTTGTTTCTATTTGCAAATAGGCAGATTCACATAATAAATTAATCAGAACAAACACCAACACATCTGGTGTGAGTTCATAAGAGGTATGGTGTGAATAGGTCCTGTAGACATCTGAACAGGTGACAATAAACAGTATATATAAATATTTAAGTCTGTTAACGTGTGAACAAACAAAGAATGTGAAAAAAAATAATCTAAACAATGATGGTTCCAACAATTGTGACTCAGTGACAAGAGATATAAGTAACAAGGGAGTTAATAACTCAGAGACATATCACCGTTTTAATATAGAAAGCAGAGCCATGTTGAATTAACCACTCTGCTCTTACCAACTCTCTCGTGTGCAAAGTGAGGAAAGTCTCATTTGTGCACACTTGTCTGACTTCCAAAAGATGGCCTCTCCATCTCTTTGTCTTCCATATCTTCTTACTTCTTCTCTGGTTGGCCAACTTCACTTGGAACTATTCAGGGAAGACTATTCTGAGAAATGTATTCCCTGTTGTCTGCTTTGCAGTGCAGATCGCTGAGAAGCAGTTGGTGATTTGAGATTGACAGTTGACCAACCAGCACAGACATGTTACTTATTTTTACAACTGGAACATCCTTTCCCTGCAATTTTGGCTTCTCCAAAGTTTACTCTTTTTTTAAATACATGTGTGAATGATTTTTTATATACAGCCTTACCTGACTTTACCTATAAAGTGACTATAGAAGTCACTTCTCCTTCTGTATCTTGAAGCATTCTCTTTGTATATAATAGGTAAGCGTATTTTACTTTGTATGAGAGTTCTGCAAAATGTCTTTTTCCTCTATTAGATTACAAGCCTCTTGAAGGTAGAGATTTTTTTCTTTTATGTCTGAATATGCCTTGCAGCATCTGGCAGAGTGTCATGCACATAGTAGGTACTAATAAAATATTTGCTTAATTAATGGATACTTCGCTCTGACTAATGACTGTAACTAAAACAAATATCTCATTTAAATTTCTGATTTATTAGCCCTTCTTACCGCTGCTCTTTTACTGCAGTAGCCTGGTGTGCACTGGTTGTCAACTTTCAGTCTAGAATCATGAAACGTGAGAGCAGACTTAGTATAGTCAGCCTACAGCATCACGTCTCCTACACAATCATACCTGGTACGCCTGAGAGCAGCCAAATGTCTCCTCTAATGATTCCAGAACTCTGCAATGAATGACAAATTACTGGTGTCTAGTATAATATGATTGGTAAATGACTGTGATGTGCTTTATTTCCATCCCTCCAGGAAGGCTAGATTATTCCCAAATAGCAGATTGCCATATGAAAATGCCAATATTTACTCTCTGTTGATCCAAGGTAACAATTCAGGAACAGTCATTTGATATAAGACACATGATTTTTTACAAATCAATAACTTGTTAGGAAGAATGACTCTCTAAGGCACCTTGTTATGATGAGGTTGACCTTCAGGTCCAATAGGGTGGGTTTAACAAAGAATTTCTGTGCTGTCAGTCCACATTATAGTCTGACAGAATAGGCATTTGGTTTGATTTTGGCTCCCAAATTGATTTAGGTTATTCTGAAGTCTCCGAATAACGATTCTGTTTCCAAAGTGATAATAACATAAAAATTTCGAATAAAACCAAAAAACATCTGAGTTTCTCACGTGGTGCTGCTGTTTAGTTGCACACCTCTTTTTCTTTGTGTTAAGTGTTACAAAGCCACAGTGTGTCATTTTGGTTCTTGCTTCTTACTCTCAGTGTGCACCTACTTGCTGACATCAATCCCCCAGGTCTCTTTCTCGTCATGGCTGCTTATGACTGCTGCTGCTTTGCTTGTTTGCCTCAGGTTTCTAGCTCTCTCTTTTTCCAAGCTGCATTGCTTCCTGCCTGATGCTGTTTTCTGCTTTATTGGCTTCCTGCCAACCTTATTGTGACACTATTCCTGGAGTTTGTTGATCCTATTTGTGGACCTGTACACACTCTCTCCTTCTCTGCTTTCTACTTCACTGCTTCTTTCCCTCAAGTGGCCTGACCTCACCTTTGCTGTGTACCGTCCGGGAGCCCCCAGCTGCCTTCTGTCCCTTGAGTCCCCTCTGTGCTGTGCTGCATGGAGAGTAAGCTACAAGCACCTTAGCCCTGAAGGCTTTAAGGCCTAGGGGCTGGTGGGCGGGGTTGTCTAAAGGTTGGACAGGGGAGAATAAGAGAGAAAAGGAAGAATGAGTGATGACAGAGAGCAAAAGAAAGAAAGAAAGAAATGGAACTTAAAGAGGAGAGAATGGGGAAGGAAAGGGGAAGAAGATGAAGGGAAAAGAGGATGGAGAGTACGGGAAGGAGGAGAGGGCTGGAGGGTAGAGAAAGGAAAGGTATTCATATCCAGGAAAGATATTCCAGGCTCCGGGAAAAGGTGCTCTTCATTTGAGAGCCAGGGATCTCACATTTATTTGCTAAACCCCAAGCTTCACTCACTTTGTCCCATTGTGCTTTTGACTCCCTTCTCTTGGCCCCTTTGTTACTCACCTTGTTCCCTAGCGCATTGCCTACTGCAGGGCCATCTCCCACCCTTCCTGTTTATCCTCAAACCATCTTTCCCAGCCTCAGCAGTGTGGGCTCTGTTTGCTCATCTCTCTGCATTCACAGACAGCTCTCCAGATTACGCTCATTCTGTGAAGTGTGAGATTCTTAGATGTTTACAAATTTTGGCACCTGAGGACTCTTCTGACCTGGGAGTGGTCTTTACACTTTATAGGGGGGTAGTTAGAGTCAAACATTGGAGTGATAAGGAAGAAAGTTCTGGAGAGTTTCAGGTTTGAAATCTCCTACTAATATTCAGAGCCATGTTCCTGTAGGCAAGACGCTCTTCCTATTTTATGTAAGTAATAACATTTTGATATTCTCTATGCTTAATACTCGAAATGGCAGTGAGGGTAATAGAGTTAATTTCATCAAGCAGGGATTCCAAATGGCCAAGTATGATTTGTTGCCAACATTTACCTGAGATGCTGTATTGAGAGGCATTTGAAGGCTGTGTATAGACACAGTTGAAAGCTTTCTGTGATCAATTAATAATGTCTGCTGTGGCATGAGGAGGTGGGAGTGGTGGTCTGTGTATCATGCATTTGTTCATCTAGTTTTAAAGTTTTTATAAGAGCATTTGCTATTCTTCACAGATAGATATTTTATAGTTTTAGCCAGCCAGAGACGAATGGTATCCCTTATTTCAGAAATTTTTGGAAAGTAATGATCCTTTACCACCACTCTATTTCATTTTCTTCAGCCTTGACACAGGTAACTTGGCTATAAGAAGGAGACAGATGTTAATAAGCAACAAATATACCTTTACCCCCATATTAAAAATTATCCAGTAACCAAATATTTATCCTCTACTGTTAATGCAAGTCACATAGTTCTTGCATTATAAATAAGAGGGTGTCTTTGTTTGTTTGGTTCAGCAAAGTCAAGTATCTTTTGGTGGAGTAATCCAGTTGGTATAATTGAAGAAGATGAGAAGATTCCTTTGGCTTCTATGACAGAGATGTTTTTACTATGATGATAGTGCATGTGGTTCCATAGAGTCTCAGAGCTGTAAGGCATAGAGTCTTACAGCTGCAAGAGCTGTAAGGCTCTTAATTCACCTTATTTGGAGGATGATGATCAGAGAATAGTGACTTATTCAGGATTTCTCAGATAGTTCCTAACTCATCTTTCTTTTGCATAAAGAATTGACCTTTTTCTTTGATCTCTCTTCTCTTTGGCTCCTTATCTCTGAAGGGCATGGAGTGCCCAGCCAGAATGCCAGTTAGAGAGGGAGCCCTAGGTTTGGATATGGAGCCATGATTGGCAGTTATCATTTCTGAACCCCATTCACTGGGTGAGAGCCATCAGGTAGAGCAGGTGAGTAATGGGGCATCTTGCTAAGAGCTTTGAAGCCAGGAAGAACAGGAAGAGGACAGTATCAGGATGCTAGGCAGGAGCAAAGTAAGGGAGCCTTGTGTGACTGCCTAGAAGGGGACCTGGAGTGGCCCGAGCCCCCAGTGTACACATAGACAGTTAGCTTTCACTGACTGCCATCCCTGTGGTGTGTGGGTAGTTTAAAGATTCAGGATGAGAATAATACCAAACTGCTGGATAGTTCACTCTCTGTAGGCATCTTTTGTTAGCCATCTTCTCCCTGGGAGAGGGACTCAGTTGCTCAGTGACGGGGTAGTGATATTCTTACAGGTAAATATTTAGACCTAGTTTAGAATGGGCCTGCAAGTTAGGGGGCTCCTTGTCCTACTATGCATAAAAATACTTCAGATCTGCCAAAACACTATGTAAATAGTTGGTATTAGTCTGATGCTGATGAGTAAACAATAGTTTCTTTCCTTGCCTGAATAAGGAGAAGCTTGGACTAGGGGGTATTCCATGGAAAGGATATTTCCATGATACTTGGCTTCATCTTGGTTTAAACATAAATACCTACCTGGGCATGTTTTGTTTAAAGGCAAATATGGTCATCCTCTTACTCATTGAACAAACTGACCTTTGTGTTTCAAACTGGACCTTCAGTGTTCTGTTCTAAGTACCTGGCCCACTATAGGTGCTCAGTGAAGACTTGTTGAAACAATGGACCTCAGCAAGGATAAGGAGACTATGCACTGACTGCGCTAAATAAGCCTCAGAGATCCCAGTAGCCGAAAGAACAGCTGGACCCCTCGGCTATTGCGTTGTGGCATGATCCCATCTAATCCTCACACCAGTGTCAGAGCTGTTGTTACGAGTCCTATTTTACAGGTGAGGAAATTGAGGCTTAAGAGTAAGTGGCCTGAGATCTTGCAGCGAGTATGCAAACACTGGGACTGCAGCCAGCGTTCTCTGATGTGAGGCCATTCTTCCCACCGTTGGACCATGCCTCCTTCCAAGGAGAGAGAAGCAGAGCTCTCCCGACCGGCATAGGGAGAGGGCATTGTTCTTGCACAGCTGAAATGACAGGGAAAAGCAAAAGAGAGCTCCCAGTCAATGATCTCTCGAGAATATGTAGCAATCTAAAAGGGCAGGCTTGAGGTGTTCTGATTTTATTATTAATATTTTTTTGAAGTTTGCTGTAGTTATCTGAGCCCTTTCAGGCAAACACTGTGTGGGTCCTTAGTAATTTTCCATGTTGATTCTGCGGCTGTCCCTGATAGTTCTCTCAAGAACCTGAAATAAGGTCAAGTTGTTCAAATACTTACATAGGACTTTGGAACCTATTGTACCCATGTTCAAAGTCTGCTAAAATACTCAGAATTTTATTAATGCTGCTGTGCCTCATTCTCTGGGGAACTGTGTGGAAACTCTAGCATGCAATTATATTTCAGGGCGATCAAGTCAGGGTCTTTTCGTATGCAAGAATTTGTTCTGTTGTCTCTACATCTGTATTTATTTATTCCTTAGAACTAAACCCCAATATCATTAATTAATAGAAACAATGTCAGTAATTGAAGCACTGTATAAATATTTAAATGAATCATCAGATTATTTGGCAAATGAAGGTGAGTACATCTAGAAACTTGTTATATAACTTATACTTGGCAATAAATAGACATTTCTAACTGTTTTCGCCATGCAAATGCACAATAATGGTTTAATGCAAACAAATTACTGGGGAAGTGGGAGTGAGGATAGTTTTGATACAAGAAGAATAAAACTCATATGCATAAATATAATAAAAATAATAATGCATTTTATTTACTTATGGGGTATCTAGCTACAGCTGCATTCTAGCTGCTTTGTAATAAAATTAAAGCAACCGATTAAATACCGATTAGCTGGTTAGAAACAGATCAGATTATAGCAATAATTAAAATAGTGTAGAACAATGTATTCAATCAGTCTACTCTTCCTTCTGCAAACAGTCTCGGAATAAAGTTCTTTATGATATACATGTGCTTTGAGTATGCAGCATGTTGTTGAGATAGCAAGAACTCTGGGCTTGATGCAAAGAGTGTTGGAAGCTTTTCCCTGCTTGGCACCTAAGAAATGAGACCTTTCAAGCACATTGCAGCTGAGGGTACAGCATCAAGAAGGGTGCACAGGTGGAAATAAGGGATGTGCTACATGTGGGGCAGGGTGGTACCTGCCTAAGCTGAGTGGATGGAATCATGAAAAATGTGTTTGCATCAGAAGCAAAAGGTTGAACTCCATGCAGAAGGGAATAGAGAGCCGTAGACAGTACCAGGATAAAAGCAGTGCTGGGGGGCTTTTTTGGATTACCAATGATGGACATGTTAGTGCTCTCGTACATGGGAAAGGCTTGAGTTCACACACCTGTCAGGTGGGATACTATTTTCTTTCGAGGAGGTTTGGAAGCAACAGGATCTAATCATGCATCAATTCCAAGCATAGCGTGATAACCATCCATGTGCCCCTTATCCAGTTTTTGCCGGATCTGTGTATGACCTGTATATGGCATTAATATATTTAATAGTTCTTTGAATCAACTCACTTTTGAAACGTAATTTTGTTTTTAAAGGAAACTCTGTCACCATTTTAAATGGGAAATCATGCCACCTACTATGATGAGAAGGGAAACACAAAAATACTCAGTGAAAGTAAATTATTACAAATTAATTCAAGGTAGATGCTGTTTCCTGACAATGGCTCTGAACCTGAGGCCTATTTTCCCTTTGTTAGAAGGGGAGATTCCCAAGTGTTAGCTGATTAAGACATGCGGCACCACATTGAGACTTTCTCCTTGATATAATAAAAAGGATTGAACAGGAATTTTAAACAGAAATAAATTTCTCACAGTGCAATTCAGTCTTATTTGATGCCACCTCTTTGTGGTGCCTCCAGTCCTCTTCTGTGTGTCCCTAGTGGTGTCGCCCCACCTGTAGGAGCCAATTGTCCACTGTGACCAGCCCAGGGCTGGTGGCAGGAGAGCAAGGCTGCTGTTTAAAACCTACTGTTCTCTAGTTGTCTCATGTCTAGCTTTTACCTTCTCTTAGCCAGCTCATAGGAATGTTTTAAGATGACCCAAGAAAATACCTGCTCCCAGCCAACGCTGCTGGGTGAGTGAGTCTATTTAATCTTGAGGGTCAATATTCAGGAGTCTGTTCTCCTGCCTTTTTTCTCCTCCCCTCTCTTAGGAGCAAGCCTGCCTGCAGGCAACGCAGTTCTGTTTTCTTCTCCAGAGAGAAGCTCAAACCTGGCAGGGGTGGGACCATAATTTTTGAGGAGAAGGACAAGATGAAATACCAGTATACTTTAGGAAGCACACAATGCCTCATAGGGCATAAAGAACATCTTCTAAAAGCCACATGGGAGAAAATTCAGCAGGAACAGGAAAAAATGTTTTGCATTTGTAGGGGCTTCCCTGGATGGATTTATACCATACCGGTCTCTGGTCCAGAGGTCAAGGATTGAATTGCCCAAATTTAGTTCCAAGGTAACATGAATTAGAAAATGTACCTACAATGTAATAAGAGTTACTGGAGAATTAAGAGACAAATCAACCCTCTACATTAAATATGTACATCACTTGAGAGGAACTCTCATTTATGAAACATTAAAATGTGAAGAAAAATGGTTATTTTAGAATTAAAAAACATATTTTCTTGTCATGGTTTTCATTACTTTAGCATCACCCCATTCCTTTAGTCTCATCTGTTCATATGTCACCTAAATATCTGGCTGTGGTCTCTCTGTTCATGTGATTCTGACTGAATTGCAAAGCCAAATGAGGATGTATGTCATTTGGGAGAAATTTTTTCTTTTGTATGATATATTTGTTTCGTTAGCCTAAAAAAAATATAACTCTGATATGTGGCATTGGGATGGAGTGTACGCTTGTGATATTGTTATGATGATATTGGGCCTAGTTCCTGTTTGACCCAATGCCTTTTCTTTCTGGCAAACACATACGCGGGCACACACACATACGTACACACACACGAGGCCAAAGGAAGGCTAAGTTATGCTTTGTTATTATCTGGGTCTTTGGACCTTTGCACCTAAATAGAACCTGGCGAGTTGGGCTGAATCTTTGGTGAATGCTTTACCTGCATTGAGGCAGCTTCCATGGCCTAGATCCAGAGCCGTCTGTCTCTTTCTCTTCAGCCGTAATTGACTGTCAAATCTCATCTAAGTAGTGGAAGGGGCAGCCAACCCAGAACACCGATAGCACTAGAGGAAATGGAGCCAGAGCACAAGAGACAGTGTGTTCACCCCTGGTTGGTGCTGGTCCAGGTTACTTGCCTCAGGCCTGCTCAGACTGCAACATTATCCCCAGGGCTGGTGGCCAGGGGAACTGAAGAGCAGAGAGAGCAGGTGAGAGAGAGAGACAGAGATAGATTGAGAGAGAGAGTGACAGTCTTATCCTCTGCATGAGCAGACAAAGAGAAGATGGATGTTACACTGTGCACCTCTGAAAGCTCTGTCACAAGGAAGCAGAGTATCTATGTGGAACTCCTTTCTCCCTGGAATGGGGGAATTACTTGCCCTGAATCTTCACTCATTGTGAGAAGGTATAAAGGAGATGGGGGCAGGAGGAGGGGAAACCTGGAGTTGACGCAAATAAGCTGCCTGACTATAAGTGTGACTGTGAGCTACACTGTAAGTGTGACAGAACATAGGCACTCTTCTCTGTCCATCCTTTCTGTTTCTCCTCTGATTTCACAGAACCTCAGGTTTCTGATCTACTTCTCAGGAATAGGTATATTTTTACAGACAAACTAGGGAAATGAGTACAGAATCATAACCTCAGACTGAATGTTAGAATGAGAAGAGGGAATAATTGAATGGGGGAGGAATGACTTCGGGTTGTCTGCAAACGTTGAAGACATGATGTTCATCAGACACATGGTTTAGGAAATCACAATCCTAGCAACATTTACTCAGTGCCCAGTGAATCTTCAACACTACTGCTACCTCAATTAAAAATAGTCAGTCTCTATCCTCCTGATGAGTTGCTTTGAAAATAACCACCAATTATCTCAACTTCAGTAGAGAAGATAATGTACTTTTAACTGGAGGCAGACTGGAGAGGAATACACAGCTACCTAGTATATATATGGTAAGAAGGCCTTCTGCATCCTAAAAAAGAATTCCACCATTCACCACCCCTTGCAGACAATAAACATGAAGGTGCTCTCTTCCAGAGACTCATGGCAGAAGTGCCTTCTTACTTCCATGGGACCCTATGAAAATGATTAAGATGCCTGTCAACAATCCAAATCTCCTATTTCTGTGGTCTAGGTATTTACATCATGTTAGAAAAGAAGCTGGTGGTTTCCACCTTGATAAAGGGATGACTTGGCTTTTGTGATATGCTTATTGGTGATTATTTACTGTCTTCAGATACTAAAGTAGCTGTCATATAGAAAAGGGACTAAAATTTATTCTTTCTAATTCCTGATCTCAGACTCTAGTAATAAAAAAGTTGATTTTAGGTTCAACTAATAACTTTATAGCAAACACAGAGGTCTGCCAGGGGAATGATCAGCCTCACAAAGTAGTGATATTTCCATTATTGGAAGGATTCAAGCAGAATTAAGCTTCTTTGGAAGCAAGTAACAGAGACCAACTTGGGATAACATAGGCTAAAAAAGGAATTTATTAGAAGGCTCTCAGGGAATTAACAGAATCAAGATGGGGGCAGGAGGACCAGGCTTACACATAGGAAATGAATCAAGATAGAGTCTACTTGGCTATTGAGGTGCTACTGTAGTAATGAATGAGTGACCAGGTGGTGTGTCATCCTACTTAGGATTCAAAGTCCTGGAAGAGAAGGGCCAGTTGGCTGAGCTTAGGTTACATGCTCATCGTTCGTCTATATAGAGTGGGGACAGTGGAACATCTGCCAGAAGTCTCCAGGGATCCATTCAAATTCTGTATTGGAATGATAGGGCACCCAGTTTACCATCTTATGGAGACTACCTACAATAGGGGGAAATTCCCCAAAAGGAAATCAGGATGATGTTACAAAAAGCGAATAGGGGGTGAGGAGGCAAAAATTAACAAGCGATGTTTATTACAGAAATGGGTTGGACATCCATTAATAATATCATAAAGGAGCATTCTTCAGTGGGCAGGAAATTAGGTAGAAAGACATGATCCCTCTGTCTCCAGTAACACTCATGGGCAGGAAGAATATCACCCCTGAGAGATTTCAGCTTGGGCCTCCTTACAGGTACCCAGGTAGACTTAGGTGATAATACCATCTGGTTTCTAAGACGGTGTCTAGGGTTTGTTTCCCTTTGGAAGTTTTTAATCTGTGCTAGAGTGACCAAATACCATATCATATAAAAAATTTACTTGTCTAAAGTCTTGGAATTCCTTACCACTTTCTCTCTCCTCTGCCAGCCCCTGTGATTTTGACATGCTTTGCTCAGCCTGCCTAGATTTGGTTCCCAGGCATGGACCTGCACTGCTCTGTTAGTGGCCAGGCTGTGCTGGCAGCCCATATACTGAAAAATAGAGAAATATTGGCACAGATGTTAGCTCAGGGAAAATCTTCCTCAGTAAAAATACACAAAAACAAAAATCTCAAAATCTCTCCTGGGCAAAGATAGGCACCTCTTCATTGTATTCCCATAGCACCCCTTGTGCACACCTCTAGCAGAACATAGATTAAAATCATATATTATATTAATTGTTTCCTCTACTGGACTGAGAGCTCCTTGATGCAGGAAATTTGTCTTTTATTGCTATAGTTGTAGCACACAGCAGAGACAAAGATGAACAAATCAAAAGATAAAAAAAGGATTAATGACCAGAGGCCTCACAGGGTTGGGTTCTGTGCTGGCGCCTTCTCTCACTGCCTTCTCAAACATGTCCTAATCCATACACTTCTTGGTCCTAAGCGGTGTGGATATTTGATCTCCTGGTAACTGTCAGGTGGAACTTTTCTCTGAGAAGCTGAAAGCATTTTACTCTATTGATTTGTTCTCGCCAGAGCTGAGTTGTGAGTGGTAAGTAGGCACTTGTTTCTATTATGACTGTCAATAGTATGATTTCAAATCACCTTTATCACAGTGATTTTAAGGGATCACACCTTTAATTTACAAAGGCAGCTCCCTATAACTGAACCAAACCAAACTGTATTAAGTTATAGCTTAAGCTTTCAATTCATGGGCATTATTATTGGGGTGAAATCATCTTCATTTTTTGTTTATATTGTGTGTGCATGTCTGAGTACAGAATCTTTAATTTAGATGTGAACAAAGGTACATGCACAAGCATAGAAATCCTAAAAAGAAAAAAAATCCCAACTAGAATGTTTTAGAAAAGAGAGTAATCACAAGCAGAGAGGAGTCTGAATGAAGTCAAACGACTCTTGCCTCAAATAGGCTGTGGATGGGTTACTTACCCTTGGAATACTGTCCTTCCTGGCAGATTGTGAAGTCTGTGAAATGGAGATGATGATAATGTAATTCATAGAGTTGTTGCTAGGATTAGATGAACTTGTTGGTTCTTGGTTTACTCTCCACTCTGCACAGATCTAGACCTCTGGGCAATAGCAGAGGGAAGGAGACTGAGCAGAGATTCTTCAATCCCGTGGCTAATGACATAGGACCCAACAGCACTCACCTCCTTTGTTTCCTGCTTCATGCTGTTTCCTACATAGAGGAGAAGCTGGTGAGTGGAATAGGGCTGCATGCGCCTGCATAATTCACTACCTACACTGGCTTCCTCAGAGTTGCCGGGAGAAGCAACACTCAGAATAGCAATACTCTTGAACATGCCATTTCAACCTGACCCTTTCATACTTAAGCCAAATCCTTTCACTTCAAGACTTAATTATTTGTGGCAAAAATACATCTCAAGCTCCTCCTGGATCATCTCCCAAGATGGAGTTGGTTCTGTGTGTGGCCTCACCTCTAATTACTGTTTTCTTTATTAGTATGTGATTTTATCTCATTATACTGGTTGGAATCCTGTTTCAAGGACAACCAGAAGTTGACCAAGGTCTTTGTATCTACGTGGTCAGAGTGCTACGATAGTCTTGATGCCTTTCAGTTTTGTGGTCAAAGCATTCAATTAGTTCCATAATTCTGCCAGCTTTCTTGTGTTCTTCCTCCGCATGAAGTCAGGCTCACCTGTGCAGTTTCTCTCACTGTACTGATGTAAATCCTATATTTCTTTCTCTTCTACTACACAATGGACTCTCGCTGTGGTAAGAACTTCCCACTGAAAAGTATAATTGCATACAAATCACTTGGAACAGTGCTTAGCACATAGTAGACACTCAATAAATCTGAGCTATTACTCTCATCATCATCATTATTACTAGTATCACCTTATAGTTATTCTGAGGATTAAATGATAAAATACCTATCAAGTATGTAAGTATATTGCCTGGTACATCGTAGGCACTCAATAAATGTTAGGTACTCCTAATTAAAGGAGCAGGAGCCAGAGGTTTATTTAAGAAAATGAAACACAGCACCTTCCAGGATAGCTGCCTTAGCTCCATTCTGCTCATTCTTCTGTACCATTCCCTTGCAGTGTACTTTACGACGAGGATGCCTTTTCAGAATGATGCCTCATCCAGAGGTGCGGGCATACCTCGTTTTATCGCACTTCACTTTATTGCGCTTTGCGGATATTGTGCTTTTTACAAACTGAAGGTTTGTGGCAACCTACATTGAACAAGTCTTTTGGTGCCATTTTTCCAACAGCATTTGCTCACTTCTTGTCTCTGTGTCACATTTTGGTAATTCTCACAGTATTTTAAACTTTTTCATTATTATTATATTTGTTATGGTGATCTGTGAACAGTGATCTTTATGTTAATATTGTAATTGTTTTGTTGCTGCACAAACTGCACCCATATATGATGGCAAACTTAATCAATAAATGTTTTGTGTGCTCCGCAAGCTCCTCCAATGACCAGCCATTTCCCTGTGTCTCTCCCTCTTCTCAGGCCTCTCTATTTCCTGACACCCAACAACACTGAAATTAGGCTAGTTCGTAACCCTACAATGGCCTCTAAGTGTTCAAGCAGAAGGAAGAGTCACATGTCTCTCACGTTAAATCACAAACTAGAAATGATTAATCTTAGTGAGGAAGGCATGTCGAAAGCTGAGATAGGTCAAAAGCTAGGCCTCTTGCACCAAACAATTAGCCAAGTTGTGAATGCAAAGGAAAAATTCTTGAAGGAAATTGAAAATGCTACTCCAGTGCACACACCAATGATAAGAAAGTGGAAGAGTCTTATTGCTGATATGGAGAAAGTTTTAGTGGTCTGGACAGAAAGTCAAACCAGCCACAACATTCCCTTAAGCCAAAGCCTAATCCAGAGCAAGGTCCTTATTCTCTTCAATTCTATGAAGGCTGAGAGGGGTGAGGAAGATGCAGAAGAAAAGTTTGAAGCTAGTAGAGATTGGTTCATGAGGTTTAAAGGAAGAAGCCATCTCCATAACATAAAAGTGCCAGGTGAAGCAGCAAGTGCTGATGTCGATGTTGCAGCAAGTTGTCCATTACTTCTAGCTAAGAAAATTAATGAAGGTGGCCACGCTAAACAGATATTTTTTTTAAACATTTTATTTTTTCATTTTTCTCCCCAAAGCCCCCCCATACATAGTTGTATATTCTTCGTTGTGGGTCCTTCTAGTTGTGGCATGTGGGACGCCACCCCAGTGTGGCCTGACAAGCAGTGCCATGTCCGCACCCAGGATTTGAACCAATGAAACACTGGGCCACCTGCAGCGGAGCACGCGAACTCAACCACTAGGCCACAGGGCCAGCCCCTAAACAGATTTTTAATGTAGGTGAAACAGCCTATTATTGGAAGGGGATGCCACCTAGGAGTTTCATAGCCAGAGAAGAGAAGTCAATGCCTGACTTCAAAGCTTCATAGGACAGGCTAACTCTCTTGTTGGGGGCTAATGTAGCTGGTGGCTTGAAGTTGAAACCAATGCTCACTTACCATTCTGAAAATCCTAGGCCCCTTAAGAATTATGCTAAATCCACTCTACCTGTGCTCTATAAATGGAACAACACAGCCTGAATGCCAGCACATCTGTTTACAAGATGGTTTACTGAATATTTTAAGCCCACTGTTGAAACCTACTGTTCAGAAAAAAAGATTCCTTTCAAAATATTGCCACTCATTGACAATGAGCTTGGTCACCCAAGAGCTCTGATGGAGGTGGACAACAAGACTACTGTCGTTTACATGCCTACTACCACAACATCCATTCTGCAGCCCATGGATCAAGGAGTAATTTTGACTTTCAAGTCTTATTATTTAAGAAATGCATTTTGCAAAGTTATAACTGCCATAGATAGTGATTCCTCTGATAAATCTGGCCAAAATAAATTGAAAACCTTCTGGAAAGGATTCACCATTATAGATGTCATTAAGAATATTCAGGACTCATAGGAAGAGGTCAAAATATCAACATGAGCAAGAGTTTGGAAGAAGTTGATCCCAACCCTTGTGGATGACTTTGAAGAGTTCAAGACTTCAGTGAAGGAAGTAGCTGAAGATGTGGTAGAAATAGCCAAAGAACTAGAATTAGAAGTGGAGTCTGAAGATGTGACTGAATTGCTGCCATCTCATGATAAAACTGTGGATTCTTATCGATGAGCAAAGAAAGTGGTTTCTTGAGATGGAAACTACTCCTGATGAAGATACTGTGAAGATTGTTGATATTACAACACAGGATTTAGAATATTACACAAACTTAGTGGGTAAAGCAGCAGCAGGGTTTGAGAGGATTGACGCCAACTTTGAAAGTTCTGCTGTGGGTAAAATGCTGTCAACAGCATTGCATGCTACAGAGAAATCATTAGTGAAAGGAAGAGTCAATCAATGCGACAAACTTCACTGTTGTCTTATTTTAAGAAATTGCCTCAGCCACCCCAACCTTCAGCAACTACCATCCTGATCAGCCAGCAGCCATCAACATCAAAGCAAAGATTATGACTCGCTGGGGGCTCAGATGATGGTTAGCATTTTTTAGCAATAAAGTATTTTTAAATTAACGTATGTACCTTCTGTTTTTAGATGCAATGCTACTGCACACTTAATAGACTACAGTATAGTGTCAACATAACTTTTATATGCACTGGGAAACCAAAAAATTCATGTGACTCTCTTTATTGCACTATTTACTTTATTGCAGTGGTCTGGAACCAAACCTGCAATATCTCTGAGGTATGCCTGTACTTCAAGATGTTTGGTCATCAAAAAAAATTCACTTACACTCAGTTACTAAGCCAGAAAAGTAGTGTCATATTTTATGTATTCATTTTAGAGTGATTGTATCTTTTTGCAAGTGATTTATGCTTATTATTAAAGATGTAAACAATACAGAAAATTGTAAAAAAGACAGCACTATCATCCAAAATCCCACCACCCAGAAATATCCTCAGTGAAGAGTTGAAGAGCATCATTCTAAGCATCTCTTAATTCCCATGTACAGATAGGAAGATGGAAAAATGGACAGATAATAAGAATTAACCTTATAAGAATGAGGCTAACCCAGAGATCATAATATACCTGCTGTATAAACAGAGGCATTAAATTTAATAGAAGAGAAATAAACTGAATCAAAACTCAAGGGCTTATTGAACTTAACATATGTAGTTTTTTCACTATCCAAGCTATTTCTGCCTAGAAGAACCTTCCAAAGTTTAAAAAAGAAATCTGAAATTATTAAAAAGTTGGAATCCTTATGAGTTTTAACTACATCAGTTTTAGATGTTATCAATTACTAGAAAGATTACATGATGGGTTGCTCTCATTTCTTCCAGCTTCCTCTCTCATTACCTTCCAACATTGTTGCTTGCATTACTTTTACTCTAATAGGTTTATAACATCCATATTCTGTTTTACAAATGTAATTCTCCCATTTGTTTGGTTCTGGTTCTATTTTCATTTGGACCCAGCCCTCATTACTAGTCCTTTTACCATGGTTTGTACATTCCAAGATTATTTATTTTGACTTATCTTTTGGTTGGATAGCTTTCATCATCAAGATTTTTTTTTCTAAGAAAGTCTCATGAGGGTTATATTTTCTCAGACTTTTTGCTTTTGAGAACTGCCTTTATGCTTGAATAACAACTTGGCTGATATGACATTCTTGGGTCACCTTTTCTTCCCTCTGAAGCTTGCAGACTTTGCTACATGATTTTCAGAGATTGGATGTTGCTATGGAAAGTGTGAGGCCAGGCTGATTCTTTTTTTCCTTTTGGAGTTGACTTGCTTTCTTCTTCTTGGATGCCTGAATAACTCTAGTTTTTTCCTTGATATGTAATAGGTTAATTAGGATGTCTTAATGCTGATTGTTAGTTACATTTTTTTCTCAAGATGATATATCATTTCCATCTACAGATTCACTTCCTTCTCCTCTAGGGAAATGTATGATAACTCAGTTTTTCTTTTTCTGGTCCACTGTTTCAGGGGACACCAGTTATTCTTTTTCTGAGTTACTTTATCTGTCTTCCAAATTAATTTTCTGCTTTCTGTTCACTTTAATAAATTCTTTGCCTTTTCCTTATGTATTCATTGTAATTATTTTGAGCTTCTCCGTCATTCTGTTAATTTGGCTTTTAGCTTTGACTTTTTTCTATTTCTGTTTTTAATTTGTGTTTTAGATCTTCAGTGGTACATGATATTTTTGAGTGTTTTCTTAGCTGTGGAATTTCATTTTTTCTGCTCAACTTTGAGCTCTTATTGAATATTCTTATTAAGTTATTTAATTTTTTTTTTTTAAAGCTTGGCACCCGGGCAAACAACTGTTGCCAATCTTCCTTTTTTTTTCTTTTCTGCTTTATCTCCCCAACACCGCCCCGCCCCCCCCCCCCCCCCACCGCCGCCCGTACACAGTTGTATATCTTAGTTGCAGGTCCTTCTAGTTGTGGGATATGGGACGCCACCTCAACGTGGTCTGACGAGCGGTGCCGTGTCCGCGCCCAGGAACCGAACCCTGGGCCACCGCAGTGGAGCGTGCGAACTTAGCCACCCGGCCACAGAGCTGGCCCCTAAGTTATTTAATTTTAAAAAGCACTCGTGGGGTATTTGTTTCTGTTCCTTGGGTTATATTTTCTTTCAACTGAGTGCTTCATCTTCCTTTGCATTATGTTCCTCTCTTCCCCACACCTTTCCATCCCCCACTACAGGTCATATGTCTGCCTTCTCTTTGCATCCTGCTCACATTAAGATGGGTGTTTCTGTCTTTTTTGAACTTGTGTGAGTGGATCTCCCTTGATCCCTTTTCAAGTTATTTAAGACTAGTTTATCTTCCCCATTCTGAGCCATACTTTGAGGTCTGGATATTGCTTTCTAGCTAATTTTCTAAAGATGACTGATTTTCAAGTGTGGTCCTGGGACCAGCAGCATCAATTAATGAAGGAAATTCTTGGACCCCGCTTTGACTTTATTAAGTCAGAAACTCTGGAGATGGGGTGCAGAAATCTCTGTTTTCATAGGGCTTCCAGGTGATTCTGGTACATCTTAAAATTTGAAAGCCACTGCAACAGACATTTTGGAGATGTGGGAATGGAAAGCTGTGGAGAAACAGAGCACAGCTTATCCTGGGGGACCTGAGCCCTGCTGTATGTTCTGAGATCCTATTATATATCCCATCCTATATGGGCCCATTCCTCAGTCAGGAGTGTTCTACTCCTTTAGGCTTTAACACATTCCCTCACTTGGCATGTTGCTCTGGAAATCAGCAAGCTCTCATGACCCTTCCTGCCTATGTTGGCAGGGGTGTCACGAACTGATGTGTAGGTTGTCCTTGCATAAGGACACTTGGCTGAGGGGGCTTGAATGGGGACTAAAATCCAGTCTGCACTCTGCTCACAAAGAGTGTGCTTGGTGCGGGGCTGCAGCAGCCCAGAGGGAAGGATGCCATTTTCTAATTGATCTGCCCAGAAAGGGCATCTTTACACACAAGGAACATCTACAGTAAGTACTGGCAGTCCTGATAAGGCCTTAAAATGATATATAGGATCTTCTGTAATAAAGCCATATTCCTTGAATTTTGTCTAAGTTTGTGTATTATTCCCCTTCCCTCAGTCCCTGCCTTTACAGATTTTAGAGTATTTTTGAGAATTCTCAGAATTCTGTCTACTTTCTTTCTTTCCTTAGTGCTGCTTCTGGGTGTGTAGAGGGCTGAGGTAGGGAGAGTTAATGAGGTTGAATTTACCAAAATCTTCATTTTGTTTTCTTAGCTTCTAATTTAAAAATTTCTATCATAAGCTCTTACCACTTTGCTGGTAAAATTTTAGCCTTTAAAAGTGCGTATCATTTCCTTACTATTTTTTGTTAGTTTGTTATTGAGGATGTGTGATTCTATGTTCCTACCTTACTCTACTATTAATATACAACGAATGCGTTGAAAAAACTTTTCTTTTTAGCCAATACAAGTGAAAACAATTATTTTCTACTTGGTTTCTTATCTGGTAGATTTCCTTGGTTGTAAACAGTTATATTCTTTGAATAACTTAGGCAGGAAAAAAAAGCGAGGTTGGAGAGGATGCTGGGTAGGATATGGAATTAGAGAACAAGTCCTGGAGAGGAAGAGCTGGCAACTGGTGTCCTCAGCAGGATGGATTGGTGGATGCTGGGAAGGCCCTGGCTTGAGATCACTGAGGTCTAAGTACCTGCTGGGCATACGATGTGGATGGCAGTTCCACCAGTGCAGCAAGGAAGGGCTGTTCCCTTAAAGCAGTGGTTCTCAACAGGGGGCGATTTGTCCCCTTGCCACCCTCCACCACCTGGAGACATTTAGCAGTGTCCAGAGATGTCTTTGGTTGTCATAACTGGGGAGGTGATGCTACTGATGTCTAGTGGGTAGAGACCATAAACATCTACAGTGCACAGGACAGCACACGACAACAGGGAATTATCTGATCCAAAATGTTAATAGCGCTGAAGTGGAGAAATCCTGTCCTCAAGGAAGGGAGTTTAGATAGGGAAGAACGGTAGCTATTCATTATACTCTTCACTTGGCTGATGAACATTCGCATTAATCCAGGAATGAGTGCATATATTGGTTTCATTCAGACTTTGAGTATTGTATTCCTTTTGTTTTGATGTGTCTTTTTTAACTGAAGAATGAAATATTTTACTTCTTTGGAGGTATAGTCATTGTGATATTGTCTTAGGCTTGCACCAACATCCAGAAGTCCGTTTTAATTCCCTAAAGAAAGCCTTGTTCATCCTCCCCTTAATGCTTAAGTTTGTTTGTAACTCGAATGAGTCTTTGCAAGCTATACTCCTCCATAGTAGTCACCATAGGAACTATAGAAAACAGTGATATACTAATACATAGAAGCATTACCTTCATATTCAAAGGGTCTTATCTTCGAGCCTTACGTTCTTCGTCAAAACTAACAGGTGAGAACTATCTTTAGCTTTCTTAATCAAACTTGGATTTGCAGGTGGCCCCATTGTCACTGGGCAACTGACTGTGTGACTATGGACAAGTCACTTAATCTCTTTAGACTCCAGTGTCAACAAGAGACGTATTTTAAGTGGTCGTGGAGGAATAGAGGAGCTGCTTTCCGTTCTAACGCTATGCAATTATGCAATGTAAGTTATATGGACTGGATGAGCCCTCCTTTCTGGACCACTGGGGACAGAGAAAGCTTCTGCTGTGGATGGATCTCTAAATTTTTAGGAGATATCCCAGTGCCAATCTTTCTGTAACTTCTCTTTGCCAGTATGCCCACAGCAAGATATAATGTACGGTGCACATTATTACATTTTAACAGATTTTAAATGAACTTTCTCTAAACTGATAGAAGAAAATGAGAACTTTTTGAGGGAAATCCCTTGGCAGACCCGCACATCTGTCCGTGATCTGGCAGTGCTGGACCAGTTTCATCAGACTGCATCAGCAGTTTTTCTCAAAACGTGAACAGTACGTCTGCTAAAGGCAAACACCGTCATGTCTGAACCTCACAAACTTCTCTCAATTACAGGGAAATGTCACTGTCAAAACTCGAATGCCTCAAGTTATCCTGACTACAAGTTCTAAAAAAGAACAACGACAAAAACAACCAAACTCAGAAGTGGTATCTGAAAAGCCGTTATAATACCATGGGAGTTTCTTTCTGTGATCTGCAAGCAAAGCAAAATTTGACAGTGTTTCTCCATGTTGATAATGTGCAAAGATGTTTATCTTTATTACTTGCTAACAATGTGATATATCATTATATAAACTTAATTTAACCTCTAATTAAATATTTAAAATGCACTTGCTTTTCTTCGCTCTTGTGACAAGATGGAAGATTAAGTGACTTTCGTTGCCCAGTGGGATTATCTATGCTTAAAAAACTCAAACCAAATTAATTTCTGTTGGAAAAATACACTTTTAAATATTATAACTCAATTCATTTGGGAAAGTTAATATTCCCTGTGAATGAATATTTTAACCAAAATGTTGTAAGTTTATTAATAACTCTGAGAGGGGAGAAAGCACAACTTGAAAAATTGTCGACGTTTTGTTTGATGATTACCTTTCATGCCAATAATTATTTCTGGGATTTCTAAGCAAAGAACACATTTACTCAATTGCTATCCATTAATCTGGAAAATGTCCTCTCTTTAAATTGTTTAAAAAAACCCATCTAATTGTTTCCAAATATTAACTTCGTGTGTGCTCTGCAATACGAAGGCTGGAATTAAGTTTCTGCTTGTGACTTGAATGGTAGGTGCTTATCATGGGACATCTTTGCAGACCTTTTTACAATTTTGAGGTGAAAGAATATAATCTAAACATCCTTAGCTCTAATGCCAATTTCTCTAGGAAGGCTTCCCAATACCAACAGCTGTGGATGCTCCTTTATTTTGCACTTCTCTTGTCTTCCTTCTTCTTTGTGTCTGGCAAGCTAGTGTTGTTGTCATTCTCATCTATTAGACTGGAGCTCCTTGCTGATTGTCTCTTGCTTGTTTTAGCTTCTTCACATACAAATTGCATAGCATGCTCCTTTGGATTTCAAGATGGGATCCAAGTAAAGGAAAAAGAATGAAGCTTAGTTAGATTTTGGTTAGCTTTCATTTGGACTTCATTAGAAAAGGAGCCTAAGAGTTCCCCTTAAATGTGAACACTTGGTGGTCTCAATCCCCTGTCATTTCCTAGGTATTAGAGACTGAAGACTTAGATATAAGCTTCCTTGGATCCTCATGGAATCTAGCCCCGTATTTGTCTTGGAGGAAGAGCTAGATAATTTCCCTGAACGTGATTATTTCCTCACTGACTCTTTTGAAGAGGTGATGTAGATATGATTAAAAGTGGGTAAAAGCTCTTGAGTTTGAAAGACCAGAGTTCAAATTCCGTTCTGCTGCTTTCTAGATGCAAGACTTTCAGTGAGCTATTAGACCTCTATGAGCCCCAATTTCTCATCTATAAAGAAACAATATTGGTGTTTTATATATGTTATAATGATTAAACATTGAATGCTTGTTAGCTGCTATAAACATGATTTTAAAACCGAAGTTCTCACTATTGTTGGAAGTCAGTGAAAGTGTTTAGAGCTTTGGGATGCAGGGTTGTAAGAAAAATCTTTCTACCATTCCTTTTCCCCCATGTAAATGTTGTCTGAAGTTGACTTTAAGTGATTATTTTCTGTGTACTTGCCTCTATTTCCCCCTCATTAGCTCAGTATTTCTTCCTCCTTCTTTCCAGAATAAGTAGACATACTATGGTTCTACAGTCCTCCCTTCTCCTTGGGCAGGGGAAATGAGGTGGGAATGGAGCTGTATAATGATTTAAGAAACAGTATGTTTATACAAAACAGCACCAGAAATATCGGGTAAATTTGAGTTTTGATATTATCCAGATAATTCTAAGTGCATTCGTAAACTGAAATATCTGAAATGAAATACAGTAGAAACTTCATAGAGGAATAATGCTGACAGATGTCTTCACGTTATTAGGTTCAGTAGAGTTTAACTCTCATCTCTTGATGATGATGATGATAAGAGTCAGCATATTGGGCATTGTGCTATGAGGTAGAAACTATTATTATGCTCACCCTGTAGGTGGTCAGATTCCACAGCCTGTACCTGTTATGTGTCTGGTTCTATTCTTAGACCTGGAGATACAGAGCTAGATAAGATTTAGTCTTTACTACAAGGATTTCACTGACTAAAGGAGAAGTAGAGCGCAGGGATGCGGATCACCTTACTATGATGCTGCAGAGGAAACTGCTGCAAGAGTGATTCACACACCAGGAACAGTAAAGGAGGACTCAATCTGGTTTGTTTCTGGAGAGCCAGGAGGAAATGGCAATTGGAGTGGATTTGGGAGAGTAGGTCAAATTTCTATCAGAGAGGAGACTGAGGGATGGGGAAAGAGGACCGGGCAGGACTGCAAAAATAAAAAACAGCTGAGCCAAAGAAGGTTGATCCTGAAGGAGGGTGTAGTGCCAGAAAAGCCAAGGTTGGAGAAAGTCAAGGTGGACCAGGGGAGCATGAAGCCTGTGAGGACTGAAGGAAAGGAGGAGGTTGGGGGCCTGAGGCATCATTGGTGACCTTAGAGAGCAATTCTATTAGAATGGCAGAGGGAAGAAGTCAGCATTGTGCTTGGCTGAGGAGACGGTGGAGATTGGGTGCTTAGAAGATTGTTTCAAGAACTTTTGTGGTTAATGATGGAAGAAAAAGAAGTTGGTAATTTGACAGTTTAACATGGGTGAGTAGACTTTTATTTGCAAGAAAGAGGAAACATGAGAATTAGTAGAGGAATCAATAGAAAGGGAGAGATTGAAGATAAAATGGAGAGAAGAGAGTTTTTCTGAGCCATAGAAGGGAAAGTTGACGAAGTGTTTTGTTATACTTTGTATGGGATTTGAATGCTTAAGTATAACTGTATTGCAGAGGAAAATATATTTTGGGCAGAAATACTTGGTGACTCTCGACATTCTTTCCCTTTAAGACGTGACTCACCAAGGTTTGCCAGAGCCCACTATAAGAAAACAACAGTTCACGTGGTCTCCTCAGCTTAATCATGGACCTTCGCATTCTCCCTACTGAGGCTTCACTCTCCTCTGATTCCTTTTCTCTTGGCTTACCTTTGTTCACTCCACTTTCTTTTTATTTTATTCTTTTTAACTTTATTGAGGTAACATTGATTTATAACATTATATACATTTGAGGTGTACATCAATATATTTTGCCCTCTGTATACACTACATCGTGTTCTCCACCAAAAGTCTAGTTGCCATCCATCACAATCCACTTTCTTGATGCCAGCCACTTCTGACTCCTTAATTGGTTGCTATTGGATCCTGGCTTTTTTCTTTGTCCTCTTAGCTTCCAGATCTTGGCTGCCCAGTTTTGGCTCAGAATTTAATGCAGGTGAATCAATTTGTAACGATCCCTTTTCTTGGCAAGGCCAGGGTCTTGACTTTTCATATCCTGTCCTCACAGCAGACCCACCATGCTTAGCCCAGTGGACGCCTTTTGACTGTTCCTCTGCTGTCCCAGTGGCATCTCTGGGGCATAAGAAAGGACAAAAAAGATTGCAACGAAAGGTCCACGAAGGAGGAAGAGAAATATTGAAAAAGAATACAGTTGGAAGAGTCAGCCTAGAATAGAGGAGGAGCAGTTCATCTTCAGAAAGACAGCCCAAGGCAGCAGGGACGAGTGAATATGCTGCAAGATAGAGAGGAGAAAAGTGAGGGAACTCTTAGCACAGGGTCTAGGCAGGCTAGAGAGACACAGGAAGAACTGGGAGTGGAAACAAACGAAGACCACACAAGTGAGAACAAGCAAAGGCTGTTTTTCAGAGCTTGCTAGAGCAAGGGAGTTAGCCACTGTTACCTACATTTGGCAAAGAGTCAAAGGCAAGCATGGGAGGGGAAGCTTTATAGAGGGAAAAAGTGAAGGCTCCAGGTGTGCTCTGACTAGAGCTTGCTGGCTTGGGGAAACTCGAGCCAGGCTTACTAGAAGTGGGACATCCTACGTGATTGGGCCGGGGAACTTATTTAGTTTCTTCTGCATGGTCCTAAGTTGGAAGCCGGGGGCAAAAATTGGAGAAACTGGCAGTTATTGATTAAGTACTGACCATTTGGGGCCAACTGCTACAGAGGTGGTGTTTTGGCTTCCTGGACTGGTTGTTGCAGACTGTGGGTCAGAGCTCAATTTTTATATATGCTCTGGCCATTGTCCCTTGTATATTCAGTCTCTCATGGGCTAGAGTTACAGACGTCATTTTCACTGTATGTATGTCCCATATTTTGTAGGGCATGCTTTGACTTGTGGCCTGGCCAGATCTGAATTATAAAAGAATTCTGCGCTATTCCAGGTGGCACTATGCCACTACACTGTGTTTCCACAGACCTTCACAGGTCTCCCTTCAGTAACTAGGGCAGCTGGCTTCTACACAGAAAACTGGAAACAACATTTTATAGATGTTAACTTTCATGGAAACATTAAAAGTAACACTCAAAATGCTTTTCTTTTGTGTTTACTCAAATATAGTTCTCAATGAAGCTGTGGCTTTCAGAGAAACCTAGTTACTTTCATATACCATGATCAGTCGATAGAACATTGGGAAAAGTCATAACTATAAATTTATATTACTTGAGGGAGAATATTTGGTCTTAGAAATATTAATGTAGCCTCTCATCTCATATTAGAGGAATTAGCTTTATTTGTGAAGTAGAATTTGATTGACTTTCTGACCCACCTAAGAGTGTGGCACTGGGGAGAAGTGTTTTGCACATTGGCTGGCTCTGAGATCTTAATTCTGGAGATGTCAGCTCAAAGAAAGGGCAATGCATTCCTGAAAGAGATGTATTTGGCTTTCCCTCTGCTTTGTTCATAGGGAGAGGTCAATAGGATGGAGTAACAGGAAGTCAAACATGGTGTCAGGCAATTGGAGGTGGTAGGCATTTCTAGTTAATGTACAACTATAATGTGCTCTGAGAGTATTTTTTTAAATCACTAAGTTATTTATGATTTTCATTGAGTAGCAAAAATTGACAGTTGCTCATGTAGAAAGATAAAATAGGTAATGAGGGGGTAAGGGGTGAAATCCTGGCTATGAATGTTTTCAACACTAATTTCAGGTCTGTTGTTCTGGTAGAAACTCCAAATGCCTTTCTTCAGTCATATGGGTATGTATATAAATTAATGTGCCAGGGAGGGGCTGGCCCCGTGGCCGAGCGGTTAAGTTCGCGCGCTCCGCTGCAGGCGGCCCAGTGTTTCGTTGGTTCGAATCCTGGGCGCGGACATGGCACTGCTCATCAGACCATGCTGAGGCAGCATCCCACATGCCACAACTAGAAGAACCCACAACGAAGAACACACAACTATGTACCCGGGGGGCTTTGGGGAGAAAAAGGAAAAAATAAAAAAATCTTAAAAAAAAAAAAAAATTAATGTGCCAGGGAAAATATAGAGAAGTGTCATGTCACTTGGGTTAGTGCTGTTTATAATATTATAATATAATATAAATCCAAAGGAATACGTTTCTTGGGCTAGTTGGTGTCATAGGGACAAAAAAAATGGTTTCTTATCCCTATTTCTTGCCCATGGGTTAAAGGGTGCAAAGTGAGAGAGTATAAATAAATTTAACCCCTGTAGGCTACTGCTAGAAGAACAATTCGAAGTGTATGTCCTGGAGAAATGAAAGAGTGCAGTGTTTTCTGCCTAAGGAGAGATCACATGTCCCCCAGAGCCTGAAGAAAGGATCTGGTATTCAGGACACCCTGGTGACAGGCAAGCTGCTTACTGTCCTGGTCTGAACCATCAGTTTAGGGTCAGGCTTTGATGTTGCTGCAGTTGACTTCTTCCATTCCAAGCAGAGCCACTGGGACCTTTGCTGTAGCCATCAGAGCTGTACTCCAGGCACATACACAGGGACCACTCTGAGTCCTGCCAATGCTGGGATTGGAAGAGGACAAGATCCCCCTCAGGGAAACTTTACTCACTCTTCTCAGATGCAGGCCACTCTCTTTCTACATGTGATGCTTTCCCTTCTTAAATTATCCAGCTCTATTGCTTCTGTGAGCCTACCTAACTGCCTAGAATAAGGCCTACACTTCTAACCCTCCTTGCTTCTAGGGGTAGCTGTATAACTAAATTTTGGCCAGTGGGAGTGAGGAGAAGTGATGTCCTCCATCCTGCTGCCTAGACAGTGGATGGGATGGCTGGAATGCCATCTTGGACAGTGAGAATAAGGACCATACCCTAAGGGTGGTAGAATAGGAATCTGGAAGTAGCCTGGGTTTTATATGACTGTAGAGCCAGCACCCAGGCCAGTTCTGGTCTGTTGATCCCCAGACTTATGAAGGAGACTAAAACCATGACTTCTTAAGGCACTGTTATTTTGGGGGGTGCGTGTGTGTGTCTCTCTCTCTCTCTCTCTATATATATATATATGTATATAGTTATATAATTATACCTGATTTCTAACTAATAGACTATCTATATCTTTCTTTGCATCTCCTTCATCATCTCAATAAATTATTACGTCACAAATACGTGGCCTATCTGTAAGATATGTATCTACATATACCCTTATTAGATATATAAAATTATGTATTTTTATGTGTAAATAGATGTATATATATATATATATATAGTTTCTACTTGATTTTGATAGGATATATGTAGTTAAAAATGCTGTAAGAATACATACAGCTTCTAATTCGAAGGTCACTTAGTTAAGATAAATCACTTAAAGTGCAGGTTTGAAATCTGATTTTCCTTCCCTTTTCTCTCCCCTTACATTCTGAGAAGAACACATTGGCATCTGTTCTGATTGGCACATGGACTACGTCACCAGAGTGATGGTAGCAACCCGGACTGATTCCTCTTGTCGTTTCAGTATAGTAGTGGTAAATGTTCCTGTTTTTCAACCTCCCCAAACTCTTTCTTCTCCCCAAACCACATAATTTTGGGGGGCTTTTGGAAATGTCTGCTGTTAGGCAGAGCCAGACAGTGCTTCTCCAAACAGCACAAGTTAGAGTGTTCAAAATTGAATAATTTCTTTCCGGAAAGCACTCTCTTCTGCAGTGTGTTTGAATGAACAAACTAAAGAATGAATCTCAAGACGGTTCATTTCATTTTCCTGTTTGCCATTTTCATCTTGTTTCCTAGCATAGCATATTGAAGAGCTACTAACTTTGGTCCTCCAAGACATGGGGAGGGCCAAATGAGCGTACCTGGATTTTGAATTGTTTTCCTAAAGGGATTAAACTTCATATGCTGGTTATTATGTGTGCATAAGAGTTTGTAGCAAGTGGATTTATACAGCTCAGTGGCTATTTTTCCTTGTCAATATTCTTTGGGGAGTTTTCTCGGAACCAGTTTCTACTTTAAGCCTCCTTGCTGTCAAAATAATATAAACACCAGGGAAGGAAGATGTGTCTCAGTCCGTCAAGCCCATCATCTTCCTCAATGACTATCTCTAATTAGGCGCTGAAAATTTGAAGTGCAGAGAATGTGGGCCTCAAAATCAGAGGTTCCTGCTGCAGTTAAATGATAGTAGGGGGGCAGAGGGAGGGAATTAGAGAGCAAATTCTTGTAGAGTCTCTAAAACGTCCATCGGATTTTTCAGAGTTGGTGAAAATGTATGGTATTTGTAATGGAAAACATGTTTTAGTTTGAGTAAGTGTGTTTGTGTGTGTTCGTGTGTTGCTATGCTCTTCTTTTATTCTGATTGGGGGGCCCCAACTTTCAGAAAACTTTTTAGGGAATTGTTTCATGTCATGAAGGCTGCACATATTCTAACCCTGGCTCACCATATTTCAGGTGGACACTGTGCCACTGTTGTCTTTCATGGAGTTTAGGTGAACCTCTATGATTAAGCAATAATATTTCTCTGATTCTGTTCATTCTTTCCCCTGGCTGAATCTTGCTTAGGAATCAAATTAGATGCCTACTCCTGGAAGCCATCCCTGATTCCCTCAAGGCTTGATTAGGAGCCCTTTTTCTGTGATCCTACCATATCTTGTGCTGTAAGTCATCTGTCGACTTGGCTGTATCTTTCATCTGGCTGTTCCTAACTTGAGGGTGGGGGGGCTCTACCTTATTCCCCCTGAGAGTTAGGGTGCCAGCTCAGTGCCTGGAGCAGAGTGAATGCTCCATAAATATGTGTTGAATTAACATATTTTTCTAGGGGGACTTATTTTACCGATAGAATAAAATTTATAGGCATGTGCATAGAAGTTGCAAAACAAATATTTGTTGATTGGATTTCCAATGCTTAAGTAATTCTCTGTTGCAAAGCATGCACCTCTGAAAGGCTCCTTAATGGTTTGAGATATTATTTACAACATTAAAGCAGTTTTCTGAAAGTCATATGTGTTACACCCCATTTCCTTCCAAGTGCATGGACTCAGTGAAAAATAAACAATAAATTGATAACATCCTGAGAATTACTGGAAGAAACAGCATGTTGTCTGTTAGTCCCTGGAGGTGCTGTGTAGAGGTGATGGGTGAGAAGTGCTACTGATTTTCTGTTGTGACAATCAGTGACAACATCTGCAGTGTGAATTTTGATTAACTTTTGAATCCATGGAGCAGGGCACTGAGTCTGTGGGTAGATTCTGTTTGAACTGGATTCCTGTTGTCTGTTAAGGAGGTTTGGTCTGGAGCATCCAACAGGGTTTCTTTCCTTTTACAGACTTGAGCAAGGAAAAACTGTTCATAGTTATTTAAAAAATGTTTTGAGTTTACTTCCATTTTAAATGATTAACTGATTAGAAGAAAGATTCTATTTCTCCAATTTATTTCTAAATTTTCAGAGCAAAGCTGAAAGAGGACTCCTCCCAACAGTCTTGTAGATGTCTAGTTTCTTGACCCACCACTATGTACCTAGGTTTGCAAGTCCAGAAACTCAAGTTTGTACATCTACCTAGAGTCAAGGAGGGTCAAGGGCACTGACTCATACTTACAAACTCGTAAGAAGATGATAAATTAGATTGCCAATGTGTTCATTCTCCACGAGAAATATAGCTGCCAAGTTACATTCATGTTATCTAGTCAGCACTTTCTCCAGTAAGAAGTCTCAGTGGCAAATTAAATTGCAATCAGAAATACACTGTATTGGTGAGGGTGTGGGAGAAACAAGCAGTGTCACATACTATTAATAAAAGTTTAAATTGCTACAACCTCTTTGGAGGGAAAATTTGGCAATGTCTCAAAAATGCATATATCCTTTGCCCTTGCAATTTTGCTTCTATAAATTTATCCTAAAGATAAATCTCCTCATATGAGCAAAAATGTATGAATAAGAGTGTTCCTCATAGCATCATTTAAGGATTGGAAGAAATCTAAATATCCATCAAAAGTGAGCAGGTCAGATGATTTATGATTTATCTATATGATATAGAACTGTGATGGTGTTAAGAAGGATTACGTACGTGTGTATATAATGTGGAGAATGGTCTCCAAGATATGTTATTGAGGCGGCAAATGAAAGATACAGAACTGTGTGTATAATGGGCTTTCTCCCAGTGTATTAACAGAAAGGGATACACACAGCTATGTATCACTCTGCAAAGTGTGTTTCTGAAATGCAGGAAACAAGTCATTGTGCCTGGAAGGACTCGGGTTGGGGGCAAGACTCACTTTTCAATATAAGAGCTTTTCATCTATTTGACTGTGTTACCCTGTGCTTGCATGTGTTGTGTCTTCTAGGGAAAAAAAAGTTAAAATGACATTCAAATACTTTCCTGTTGAGTTTTGCTGAGCTTAAAATTAGTACCAAGGAAGGTGGTCTTGTTGCATAGCATTGTTCCTGATGACCTCCTGCCAGAGTCGCTTGCCAGGCACATCCCATCCACCCCAGAGAGCAGTCTCTCTCAGGAGAACGTTTTGGAGAAGAACATTGTCTCCCATATGTGACATCATCATATTTATGACCAATTCTTCCTGTAGCTGACCTCTGGGTTCCGAAGGAAACTTGGGAAACATCTGAATCTCATAAACAACACACTTACAAGTCACTTAGGTTGACTTTGGTGTAAATTATAGTCATCAGGGAAGCTTGTTCAAATGCAGAGTCCTGGGGCCCACCCCGGAGATTCTGACTGACTTAGTCTGGGATGGGGTCTGGACTCCCCAGCCTCAGGGGATTCTGATGCAGATGATCTCTACAACCCTCCCACCCTCTCTCTCTCCTGCCTCCTTTGCTTCTGAGAAATTTAGGGAGTGGTATTTTTCAGATCCTATTCCTAGATTCCAAAGTCATTTGACAGGATGCCTCCTTTATTGATGACATATTGTAAAGAAATCAGTAGTGAATTATTAGCAACCTCATCCATTCTGTATCAGTTGATCTTTAGTAGATGTAGGGAGAAAGGAAATATGACCAAGTTCAGCTTCCTTAAGGGCCAAGAGAATGACCCCTCCAAGGTGTCCAACTTGTCATGAGACCTAGATTATTTTATGCTTACTCGTCTCAGCTTAAATCCTTCTTGGTCCACATGGATGATGGAAGATAGTAATATGTCTCTAAATGCAAGGAAGAAAGAACATTTGAGTTAAGTTATGGGCAGGTGACCTTTGATTTTAATCGCAACTGCTTTTAAATGGAAATAAGAAGGAGAAGGAGTGGCAGAAGAGCAGTGGGATGGGTAAAAAGAGAAAGTCAAATGAAGTGCATGGGTTCTGAAGTCAAGCTCACTTGCCTCCTGGTAGACATTCTGCCCTGGGCAGGCTGTGTGATATTGGACATGGTATGGAACTTCTCTATGTCATGGCTATGAGATAAGGATAAAACTGATCACATTACTGTGGTCAGAAGATAAAACTGGGAGAATATATGTAAACAGCTTAACACAGTGCCTGGCATTTATCAGAAGCTCAGTAAATGGTGGCTAATTGTTTTAATAAAGGAGCAGGAAATAGAGACAGATAATCACATGGGCTTGTCAGCTACTTCCTGTAGCTCATTAGTCAAAAGATCTGAGTTGCATTTCTGAATCTGCCATGAGTTAATATCTTGCTTGACCTTAATCAAGCCATTCAATTCATTGGCCCTCAGTTTCCCCATTTGTGACATGAAACAGTTGAAGTCCATGGCTTTGAAGGGCCTGTTCGTCTCCACTGCTGTTTTTTACCTCTAAATTCTAGGGGCAAAACAAAACATTCCTCAAAATTCCTTTCTTTATCCCAATGAATATCAGGTAATAACTCTTCTTGTATAGAGCTTAGACAGAAGTCTTTTCTCTAAATTTGTGATACTAGGGAGGATGTTTGTATTCCTTAGTCTCCAGTTGAATCTCCCTAGCTGCAGGTGAAGCTCAGTTCTTTTTAAAGATTCCTAACTTTGAAGTCTGATGAATTAGAACACCTCTGACTATTTTGATGAGTAAATGGTAAGTCATGAGAACCATCAAGTTGGTTGGGGGGAAGTTATCTTACAGGATTGCTGACCGCCCAGCCTGACCCCCCTTATTTATTTCTTTTGATAAGATCTGGAAATGGGTGAGGAAGAAGTCAGCAGTTTCTATTGTGTCATCTTATTGCTGCCCAAGTGCTCATGTGGGAGGGATCTCAGATGATTCTCTCCTCTCTCTGTCCCTTTCCTTTCGGCTCTCATGTTTAAATCTCAGCTGTGTCCTGTGAACAAGCATTCTTCAAAGTGCGTTTCATGGGACACTCCTCTCTTGAGGTGCTCCATGAGGATAAAGTTCTTTTGGTTTAAAATGTGTAGGAAACACTACACTATAATGCCCTCCTTGGAGAATCGCAGTGCACACTGGCATCTTAGAGGCTCTGAGCTGTCCCTGAGGAAAGTAAACTGGTCAAACCCACCATCTCCCAGACTTACTCAAATTTGGAACTTTTTTCTAACAGTAAAACAACTGTAATATCTCTCCTAATAGGGTTCCACAGAAGTCAGATTGGGAAATATTTTCACAGACTATGAAAGGGCTCTGGGTAATTGATTCTGCTCTATTACTTGTGAACCAATCAAAGAAGAAGGAAAAACAGATTGCTGGAAGCTTTGTCTTGAAAATCAAGTGGAGTTAGAATTTAGGTATTGAAGTGTTAACTTTGTGCTGAGATGTGCCTTTGAGTTCTACGCCTGGTTTAATTTGCAGGTGTGCTCCGTTGACTCATAGTGTTGATAGGTCTTTCTTGCCTTCACTGCAAGACTTTGTGAGTCTCAGAATTTCATTTAAATATTTTGTTGCAGAATGTGTAAGTAGCTATGGATCTGAATGAAAAATAACATCATGTGAGTCCGTAAATAAATAATTAAACTTGTGTGTGAATAACCCCAGGGTGAATACCACCATCGCCATAGAATCTAAAGAGTTTTCATAGAATTCCAACAAAGTACATCTGTGTCTGGCTCCCAAAATTGCTTTCTGAAGGTTGGAGAGGTAGATTTATTAGAGTCTACACATTTCTGATTATGCATGAATATGTTGTTGCAAAGTTTCAGGAACATTTGAATCCTGGGTATTCTTTTCTAAAGCTTGGAGAGAAATTTGTTTCCGAATTAGGTATAGACCACCCAGCTTCAGCCTACTCTTATATGAACTGTTATCATATTTACTGATAAATAGGGATATAATCCCCTTTCAGATATTCCAGCTCAACCAGTAGCTATAAATGTTCTCTTTTATTTTCTAAATCTTGCAAAGTTAAAAGGAAAGGGTTGTACTAAAATGGTTTTGTTGATGCCTGAAGAGATGCAAAACTAAGACAAAGGCAGCAAATGTCGGAAAAATAAATTCAAAATGATTTGTTTAGATTAGGTTTATGGGCTCATGTAGTTTAGTGGAGTGAGACCAGGAACCAGGAATAATCAGAGAGCCTCTTGCCTAAAACAAACACACATAGTCCAGGAACATTAAGGCATTGCTAGATATTACATTGTAAGGATCTTCATTCAGCAATAACAAAAATAAGGAAAAAAGGAAATGGGCTGGAGCTTTATGACTAATTAGCTGGCATTATGTGGAAGTGGAAATGGCACATTTTGGACCACAGTTGTACAATGTAATTTCTTTCACTTTTTCTGTATTAGATGAACACATATAATTGGAAGAGATAATAAGTTCTAGTAAATTTTTGGTCCTAGGCAAAATGGTTGAATTTCTTAGTCTTCAGTTGACTATATTTAATATAAAATGAGAATGCATTGGGGATTCCAATGGGAGCAGTGACTTAAGGATGATTCAAAACAATGATTGATCCTTTATCCACTTGTTTATGGTTTGGGGCAATTCCTGCCTTCCTGTGGACTCACTGATATTGCCTCCCTAGTTCCTGAGTGAGTTGAGTGTGTGTAAAACAGGTTGAAGAGGAGCCTCTTTGTTGGGAGGGGGCAATGGGCAGTGGTGTGCTGGTAAATGTTTAACAACTGGCTTTCAGAGGAAAAAAAAATATAGATATGCAGCATTGGTGGATTTTGGGATTCCTGTGGTATAAATGTTCCCACCATGGCCAATTTCAGGTTATCAACTTGGCATCACCTGGTTCACAAAATCCTGAAAAATTAACAAGCTGTTCTCATGAGTCAGTGGGAGCTGGCTCCAGCAAACCCCTGCTAGATTTCTTAACCCTTGGTTATTTTGTGGGGCTGTTTCTGCTGACACCTGTAAGCCCTTGAAAGCTCTGGAGAATGCCTTTTGAAAATGACTGGTCTTTGTGATCTTTAAGATCTTTTTCAGGGGCCGGCCCCGTGGCTGAGTGATTAAGTTCACGCGCTCGGCTTTAGTGGCCCAGGGTTTAGCCGATTCGGATCCTGGGCGTGGACGTGGCACCGCTCATCAGGCCATGCTGAGGCAGTGTCCCACATGCCACAACTAGATGGACCCACAACTAAAATATACAACTATATGCTGGGGGGATCTGGGGAGTAAAAAAAAAGCAGAAAAAAAAGAAAAAAGATTGGCAACAGTTGTTAGCTCAGGTGCCATTCTTTGAAAAAAAATTTTAAAAAGAGATCTCTTTCAGATCCCAGATTCTATAATCCTTTCTCCAGAAGTGTTTATAAGACAGGATACATTGTAATTCTGTGTTACAAACTGTTTTAAAGTTCATACTGATATTATTTGCTGTTGCTAATATTTCCTGCAGAGCTGGTGATTTACCTGGCATACTTTTCGTACAGAGAGAATTTGTGTATAATATTAAAAAGTGGTTTTAGGGAAGGCCAGTGATTCTAAGACACTAGTACCCGGGGATACTTTTGCTCTTTGAGCATGGAGCCATTGCCAGATGAGAACATGACAAAAACTTTGCGTGATGGCAGATACCTTTAGCACAGGACACTTTATCATCCAGGACAGAGGTTGGCAAATTATACTACATCAACCGAATCCAGCCCACTGCCTCTTTCTGTGTGGTTCATGAGCTAAGGATGGGTTTTACATTTTGAATGGTTGAAAAAAATGAAAAGAGGAATAGCAATTTGTGACACATGAAAATGATAGCTTCAGTGACCATAAATAAAGTTCTATTGGAACACAGCCTTGCCCTTTCATTCGTATCATCTATCATCTATATCATCATATCATCTCTGGCTGCTTTCACGCCACACCAGCAGAGGTGAGTAGTTGCAATAGAGACTATGGGCCTGCAAAGCCTAAAATATTGACTATCTGGCCCTCTGCAGAAAACGTTTGCCAACCCCTTGATCTAGGAAATAAGTCTCTCAGGAAATGTGACCAGCTAGTTCACAGTTCTGCACAGTGCTGAAGACAGAACAATGGGAAAGCCTTTAGAAGGAATCGAAAGGAGTTGTGCAAGGAAATGTGAAATTCTTAAAACATGAAAAACAGTAAGGAGAATACAGAATTTCTCACTTTGCCCAAATCACCTCCTTTCAATTTCTTTTATAATCTAATATGAAGAAAGATTTCTTCTTGTACTTTCTTGTGTTGATGTGTTTAATTTAAACGGTCTCTTGATGCACAGGGACCCTGTTGCTTCTGACTCAGTCAGTAAAGGAGTATCATTGGTGGTTACAGGGCTGACTTTGGAGTCAGATGGATGGGGTTCGAGTCTTGGCTCAGTCACTTATTTGATGTATGGTCTTGGACAAATTTCTTTGAACAGTTCTCCTGTTTAGTTTTCTCGTATATAAAATATATAATTGTTCTGAGAATCCAGGAAACTATGTAAATTGCTTAGCACAGGATCTGACACATAGTAAGCACATAATAAATGTTCCTTTTTATTTGTTGTTACTGTTATTATCATGTTCGTACACCTCAGGGCCTTTCATACATGTGCGTATTTATCTTTCAGGTTAAGCTTTTATCCTTTTAGTTTTAGCAGACAGAAAAAAATATTTAATTTGGCAGTATCTTGACATATAATACAAATTCTTTTTACCCCAAATACTCCATCTCCTGGAAATTGTCTTGAAGTGAAACTCCTGCAAGTGTTACAGTCTCAGCCAATATTTTAAACTTTGGTCTGGTGAGAAGGTTAACTGTCCTCATTCATTTCTTTCCGAGAGGACACTGCCCTGCGGTGGGAGAAAATCATTTGGGTAGTAAACACTATGCAAATATTTTGTAGCATTCTTTTCTGTTACAATATATCTACTTAGGAAATTTAAGCATAGCTTTTGGGGAGAAAGCCTCTCCCACTGCCCCAAGACCTCCACAGTCTGCTCTGATGATGGCACTCACCAATTAGATATTCATTTCTTTGACAATTATCCACCCCCATACCTCCCCACCCCCCACCCACGTGGTACAGGTATAGTCTGATGCTTAGGTTGCAGCTCAGTTCAATTAAATCAGAATCTCTCGGGATAGGATCTAGGCATCACTGTTTATTTTTTTAAAGTCCCCTCTGCATACTTGATTCCACAGTGCAGCCTGCAGCCAAGGTTGAGACTCAGTACTTCAAACATTTAGGTTTTTAAGCAAACTTCTTTTTAAACAAAGTAAAGTAAAAGTTCTGCTCTCATGTTACTATGGTGTTTGCTCTTCCTAAGCATGTGTGAGCGCAGCATCCATTGCCGACTGCTTGTATTGGAGTCTCATCTCCAGGGGAATCTACTGGTACCATCTCATTTCATCAGCTTGTTAATAAAGAAGGATCTTTTAGGCAGTAAAAGAAGGTGATAAGAAATGAATCTTTGCTACTTCTCCAACGGTAAATCCCACTGGTGCGTTATGTTTGAGACCAAGAATCATTTGGATTTTGATAACCTCATGTCTAAACTCTACAAAGATGTTTGGGCTCACCTGTCAAAAACGCATTTACACAGCATGAATTTATAAGAGAATATTTTCTATACTTTCACTGATAGTCTTATGCATTTTTTAAAAGCCTGGTGAATATGCATGCTGCTAAATTTTCTTGTAACGTACTGTTTCTTGTGTTTAGTTCATTACAGATATTTTATTGATCTAATCTTTTACTTGAATAAGAATTGCTATAGTTTTGCTGAGTTTGAGGCAGTTGAAGGAAGGTTAATTAATTTTATCTGTAAAATAAAAACAATGATATTACCCACCTCCCAGGTTGTTAAGAAAAGGGAAATCATATGTATAAAACAGCCTAGCAGCTGGCACTAGGTAAACACTCCAGTGCTGTTGTGGTATTGAGGCAACATGTCGTAGAGGTCAGGAACAAGAGTCCTGGTGTTAGTCTTCCTGGGTTCAAATCTCACCTAGACTACCTATCAGCTCTGTGACGTTAGACAAATTACTTACCCTCTTTAAATCTCCATTTCCTTACCCAGAAACTCTTAGCTACATTTTTGGGGGTATGGAGGTGTTGCAAATTAAGTGAAATCGTGTATTTAATGTGCTTATCACTATTCCTGGCATATGGTAAGGACCTTTTCACATAAATAAAATAGGAAGAAAGTGTGTGTATGTGTGCGTGTTTGAGAGAGAGAAAGAGAGAGCTATATATTCAGTCAGAGCTGCAAAGGATCTTACCTTGCTTCTTGTGTGGTCCTTGAAACAGCAGCATTGACATCATCTGGGATCCTGTTAGAAATGTGTAATTTCAGCCACCACCCAGTCTTACTGAATCAGAATCTGCGTTTAAAAAGATCCCCAGCAATTTGTGTGCACATCCGAGCAGCACTATAGTCAATGGGTGGCAAAAACAGGGCAAAACTGCCTCCACTCCCCTCTGGTATACCCTTGGCAGGCATCACTAATCAAGCATTGCACTCCATCCTACCAGCATCCTGTCTAATAGCTCCAGACAGCCTTAACTAGTTGATAAGAATTGTCATTCAAGACGAAACCTATAGCAGAAGAAACTTATTGTATGGAAGTAGTGACTTATCTGAGCTAGAAAGGCAGTGAATTGCCAGGACAATACTTGAACTCAGGGCTCTTAAATCTCAAACCAGTAACACTGTATGTTAATTTACACCGCCTCCATGATTTCACTCAGCAACACACAACTATTGTATAGATGGCTTAGTGCTACAACTGGATGGAGAAGAAAGGAAATTAGTATTAACCAGAAGGATAAAACGGGATTCAATATTAAAATGGAAGTTGAAAAGAAATAGGTTAAAGTCAGCTAACGGTGTTTCTGTCATTAAAACCCAAAGCCTCATGGTAATCCTTGTTATGATAATCTAGGCATTGTAATGTAAAACATTGATGATGATCAATGAATTCCACTGAATTCCAAAATTCATTTCTTTTAAAACTCTTTTTCATGGAAGCATTTTCTTTTTAACAAGGGCTTGTAGTACCTGGGGGTGAAGTTGTCATTAAAGTGACCACTGAATCCATTAGACAGCATTTCACAAAATTAGCTTTGAATAGGGTACAAATTGAGGACATTTCTACACTGCCTTTGCCTCTTACAATTGTTTTTGCTTGAAATTGTAAGTCTTAGGGCTGGAATGAGCTTCAGAATAGCATACGATCCAGCTCTGTCTCCTGGGAAAGAGGGAAGAATTTTGTTCCTCACCAACAAGAGATATGGTCTGCCTACAGCAGAAATGAAAACACTATCCTAATACCTCTGAAATTTATCTTAAGCATCACGTCTGCTGTTGCACTGAGGCTGCTAAACATTTTCTGACTCATTACTCAAATGACTCATGCTCCATTTAGTGTGGTGGGAATACATGGAGAAGTGGCCAGATCCAACCGAGTGAGTAAGTGACTGGCCAGAGTTCTTGCATTTTGTTACCTGGGCCGTTAATTTGCTAGAAATTTCAAGATGTTAATGTTCCTCTAAAGTGTCTGGATGATGTGAAGAGGCTTCTTTCTCCACTCTGGAGAATATGCCAAAATTTTCCCTTCTCAAAATGAAACAAGGGATTCTCAATTTTAGCATTTCAAGTTTATCCCAAGCTGTAATAATAGTTTAGGTAAAGTAAGACAGACTCTAGCAATTAAAAAAAAAACCCATATATTTATATATCTGTATGTATATATGTATATTTGTTTATATATGTATAGGTGCATATGTATGTAAATGTATGTATATTGCTGTGTATATGTATATATGTATGTCGTTTTACTTTAACCAAACTACAGCCATTGGCTTCAAAATTTCCAGGAAGCAACAATTCTTTCCCCAGCACATTGCCTTAGTCAATATGCACATCATTTTTGTGATTTGGAAGTTTTCCATGTGCAAGTATGTTTCGCCCTCTATCACAAGAGATGGGTGAGAGGAGAACTGCAGATACATGGAAATGGAACCAAGGATCTATAACAGTGTCTCTTGAAATAACATTAAAGGTCAGATCATAAACCACTTTCCTTTTTTGAGTATTTTATTTCTTTGCGTGGAATTAATTTCATGTCCAGAGACATGGCATATGAAAGAAGACATCTAGGAAATGTTTTCTAGGAATTAGCTTCTCCGATAGTCAAAAAGGAAATTTGGAAATGTGCCTGTACAAATAAATATAGGCACATCTATGTAAATTTCTTGTGACTATCTTCAGTGATGATGGAGTATGACTCCCTTCAGTAAATTTTTATTTGGTGCTGGCCCCATGGCTGAGTGGTTAAATTCATGCACTCTTCTTTGGCAGCCCAGAGTTTTGGGGGTTCGGATCCTGGGCACAGACCTAGCACCACTCATCAAGCCATGCTGAGGTGGCGTCCCACATAGCAGAGCCAGAAGAACCTACAACTAGAATATACAACTATGTACTGGGGGGCTTTGGGAAGAAGAAGAAGAAAAAAAAAAAGATTGGCAACAGATGTTAGCTCAGGTGCCAATCTTTAAAAAATTTTAAAAAAAAATTATTTTAGAATATTAACATAAGGATCAACAAGACCCATTTTCTCTTTGGACTCAGCTACTTTGTTTTATATTAACTTTTCAACTTGTTTTCTTTTAAACTGTTCTGAAAATGTCCACCTCATGCAAAGAATGTGTTTTACGTATGATAGAAATTAAACTGGCTAATTTCCAGCAAATGAAATTATGCAGGTAATTTATAGTAATAACATTTTTCTTTCCATTTTAAACTATAGACTGAATAACAAAGGGCAGGAAATGTAAATATTTATCAACTAGATACTTAAAAGAATTGTAATTCTCTAAACCTTTCTCTGTATTTAAATGCCTGTTCCCTGTGTTCAGAAACAGATTTTGGAAAATACGTTAGTCTTTTTTCATTGTCTTCTTCCCCCTAGTGCGTGATGCTGGGTGGAGACACACAAAGTGGTTTAAACACAGTTAGTCTCAAGCCTTTAGGAACTTAAAGTTATCCCTTCAGCCTTTCGAAGAGCTTGCTACGAAATTGGAGTCACCAGGAGTTACTGAAGCAATTGAATAATTGTTAGCTAATATTAGAAAAGGGAAAGCAGAAGATTGAAGTCTGTTTTCATAGCAGCTAATGAGGCATCTAATGATTCAAATGTCATTCTAAAGCTAACCTCATTAAGATAGAGCATCTTGTTTTCATAAATGTCCTGGGGTAACTGGACAATTACATATATCATTTAATTGAAATAAATAACAAAGCTTTTCCACCAAACTCAAATATGCAAGAAAGCTTGTTAGCATTGATGTCTTTTAAGTGTGCAAGTACATTTCTTAAGAACAGCATGAGAGAGGAGGACTCTGTGTCTTTTTTTTTCTAAAATCCAATTTTTGGATTATTTGAAAGTGGGCTCTGCCATCAAATTAAATGCTGCATTGACTACATTTTCATTAAGCGATTTATTACCAGCTGCCTTGTTTAGTGTACTTTTATTAAAATACTACTGCAGCTTCCATCTGAGTACTCATAATTCAAATATTAAGAGGGCAGTCATAAGGCATTAAATTGGCCCTGTTGTTTTCGACTCACAAGAAAGCGTGGGACACCTAACTGTAAGGGGATGAGTTAAGGGGAGGGGAATCTGGGTAACTTCTAGACATTTGGGAAGACTATGCAACTGATTTTTCAAATTGCTGCTGAAATGCAGCTCCAAAATTCGGTATGTTAGAGCTTGCTCCCTGAACTGGCTCAGTGCTCATTTGAGAGGGCCAGAACCATAAAATGCTAGGGCCTGTGTTGTGATAAGGTCAATGTCCAATAAAAGTCTACTGAATACATGAATGAATCAATGAGTTGGGTATTATAATTTGGGACCAATATTCTCCTTTTTATGTCTTTGAAAAACAGTATAAAGATGTTTTTCCATATTTAGATCTCTATTTTAAGATGGTGATCCACAAATTGAATATGCAGTTGTCTATATCACTGGATGAGAACAATATGTATACATATATATAAATCTACATATGGATACAAATATGTAATTAGACTCAGAAGCTGTAGGAAAGGAAGAGAACTATGTGGGTTTTCAAGCTTTCCAAACTGCCTGGAAAAATGGGTATTAATAGAGTTGGCTCCAGAGGGACAGTTTTTCATCAGTCACCATCTCTCTTACGTGGAAAGCCCTTTTCCCATTACTTTTCTATTTTAAATCTATTCGCCTGCCCTGGCTGATTGAACCTTTCTGAAATGTGCCAGGCAGAGAATCTCACCTCTCTTCTGAGCTTGGAAATAATAACATCTTCACATTTTCATGGCCTTTTCCAAAATAGGGACCTTTCATTTATGTTTCACTCTCAATTGAAATAAATTGATTAACGTCACGGAATTGTGTTTCGACACAGATCTTTCGAAACAAAAAGCTGCTTTTCTGATGTGGTGAGGGAACGGATTGTCCCAGATTTCTTTATGCTCCAAGGACTCAGGAGTGAAGGAACTGTTTTATCATTACATGTTATTGAATCCTAAAGAATGATCAGGTTTCATTTCTTCCCTTTTGCTTGTGTTTTTCCCCGGAGCATTCCCAGACTCCATACCCTTGGCATTTAGTAATCACAGAGCTCTCCCTGGAACCCCTCTTCCATGTTCCCTGATTTTCTCTCATATTTTCCATCCTTTTTTCTTTTGGCACTATGAAATTTTCTGTACCTTGCCTTCTTCTTCTTGTATTTTTTTTTTTTTTAGTTTGCCAATCATATTCTTAATTTCCAATGACCCTCTTGCCCTTTACACTTGAATTTTTCCTTTTTTCATAGCACCTTGTGTTGGTTAAGCTTTGTTTCACCAAGGTCCATTCTCCACTCTTCCCCATCCTGTATCCCCTGCACTGCCTTGCTGGTTTACTCAATGGGAGGCATCAGTGCAAGTCTGAAGGGTGAGTGGAGAATGAAGCCAGGATACTTCTTATCCCCTCTCTTTGCCTTGCAGCCTCATCTCTGGTTATAGCTGTGTACTTCTGTCACTGCAGCTCTTTCTGAGCAGCTTGGCCTCCATGAGTAGCACTCCCTGGCTTTGAGTAAAATGATCCCTCCCCTTGTCCTTTCAGCAGTTGGGGTGGTAATGGCTCCCCCCTCCCACGTTGCTAGTTTCTGGTCCCGCACCCATCATTTGCCTTTTTTTTTAACACTGCACACAACTTTATTCAAGATTCTTCACATGTACCATCAGTAATGAATTCTTTTGATGGATAAACAACCTGTTCCTAACTTATTGGTGCAGAATGTTCTTAAATCTCTCTGAGAATTAGAATTAGAATTTATGTATGTAAGTTTCCATCTGACCCATGAATTCTATCTCTGATGCTAATTGTTCTCTGTTAATGTTAATTCTTCTTTTTTGTGCTTTGATTTTAACTCTTTTGTTCTTTCCAATGAAAATCTTTTTCGATTAAAGTAAGTAACTGGTAAGGGTTTCCTCTGTTGCTGTGCAAGCCAGTTTCTATATCTGATGAGTCTTCCTGCCCCTAAGTTCCAGTCCACTGCATCCTCCTGGACATCATGTCCAGATTAACATTCCTTCTGCACACCTCTCTAATGTCTAGACAGAAAAAATTAGAAATCTTTTGCTTGGTATTGAAACTCTTCTGGCATCTGGATCTCAGCTTATCTTTCTGATTCCCTTATCTCAGCAGACTCTAGATCTAGACATCATTACCCCCCAAACACAACCTTCTCATCATCTGATTCATCCTCATGCTCCTAACTAGCTTGCCAGTTATCTTCTTAGCCAAGTCCAGAGGTCCCTTCCTCCTTTACTTCTTACTCTCAACTTTATCACTTACTGCCTTATCTTGTGTATTTCATTGTATGTTTTGTCTTACCTATTAGAAGTTAAATTCTTAAGAGACTAAGATTTTTGTAAATGATGTTATTTATTCACTCTTCACTCCTTCAAACACTTTTGTCTATCATCTCTATTCTCGGGGCTATCAAGATGAGACAAGAAATGTTCCCAGCCTTAAGAAGCTCACAGTCCGCTGGGGAGGCAAGCCCATATGTGAGGGGAACCCAGTGTGGAAAGGGCCGTGATAAAACATAGAGGAGGCATCAATACATTCTCATGGAAGAAGGAAGAAGGTCTGGGAAGGCTGGCAGTGGAAGGAATGAAAGGAGATGAGCAAGGGGCACTCTGTAAATATGGGTCAACTGATGGAGCTTTGTTTTTAACTTAGGAACAGGGGGTATCCAAGGCCACACACTTGTGTAAGCCCCTTGTTCCAGAGTGATCAACTGGACCATTGTGTATTCAAGGTAGGGATTGTTGTCCAAGGATAAACTCTTCACAATCCTGATGTTGCTTGCATTCCCAGGCTGTGATTCTGGAGGGGTTAGGAGGGGAGCATGAAACTCACAGATGCTTCACAATGCATCCTTTTCAGCTGTGGCTGACTGCTTTTCTAAGAGCTCAGCACCTGCCCCAACTGTGCCCATTACCAGAAGTTGTATGGGTGGGACTGTTTTAAGCCAGTGTAGCACTGGTTAGTGTTACTCTGACCTGTGCTCAAAGTCAGTAGGAAGAGTTATGGTTAAAAAAAAAGCTAAGATGAAAAGAAAAGATGGAGAAGGAGATGTAAGGATGAAGCTGACAATTTGTGAGATAAGTTGCAGGCTTATGTGGCTTCTTAAAGTTGCTTCGCTCATTGCTCTGCAAGGAAATGCAAAAGGTGAGGAAGCAGAAGGCAGGAGAAGAGGAGAGAGCTTGGAAGTCTTGAAGAACTCCTAACATCTGGCCCTTTCTAGTTCTCCCAGCTACTGGGGTCATTTCTTAAACTGGAACTAGAATGCAATAGTGAAAAGTATGCAAGACATAAATGAACACACGATAAATTTTCACCAATAGGAGAATTTTCCTTTTTCTGTCTGCAGGGAGAAGGGTTAGAATCCTGGGGATGAGAGTTGTGTGACCCCTGACCTACTCCAGCCTTTATTTGGGGGCAGCTACCCTTCCCTTCTCATTCGGGAAAGCCAGAGAGAGAGCTGGGTGTGCGTTGTGCCTTCTCCTGCTTCTCTAAGCTGCTCTGGATCTTGTAGCTCAGACCTCAGCTGAGGAAGGGCAGGCACAGATTCCTAGGACAAAGTAGTCCATGCAGGAGGCTGTTGGAAGGGGCACAGTCTTTCAGGCAGATTTTTGCAGCGTTCGGGTTTCTCCTTCCTATCCTCATTGTGGATACTTAGTTTAGGGATCTGAGGCAGGGAGAAAAAGTGCAGGAGATGGGGCTGAGATGTGGCTGGGACATTTATGAACAGATATCTGCTTTTCTGAAGAAACTGAAATTCAAAAGGAGATGGGCACTTCTGTGGGAGAAGGAAAGTGCCTGAGGCAATGGTCGTAATTCTGGGCAGCGCGCTGTGGTAGCCTCATGATTGGGGTCCATCCAGGTCCTGCCACTTACGAATTAAAATTGGGTGAGTGACTTAACCTTCCTAAGTCCTCATTTTCTGGCCCAAAGCCAGGCAGTTCTGCAGAAGAGCTTGCACTTCGGCCTTGGGCAGACCTGAGTGCAGAGCCTGGGCCTGTCACTTACTGGCTTTGGGACTTGGGCAATTTATTTTACCTCTTTGAGCCTCAGTTTTATCAATAAAAATGGAGATTAAGAGGAGCTACCTTGTTGGGATGCCGAGAGGATGAAATGAAATGCTACATGTCGAGAAATTGGTGGTGGTGGCGATGAAATGACTCCCCTAGATGCTGGCCAACTGGTCCAAGGTGTCTGCTCCCACTATCTTTCTTCTTTTTACGTTTCCCAGCCAGCATTAGGCTCTTTTTGCTTCAGGTTACTGAAGGGACTTTTGACTCAAGTCAAAGCAAACAATGTGGTGAATCTGACCCTTTCTCCCTACCATCTTCTACCCTTTCTGTCAATGGGCCATATGTTTTTTGTTTCATGTATTCTAGGACTCAGGATGGTAGGAGTTGTGCAGGGAGTAGGAGGAGAAACCACAGGGCATGGGTTACACAGGATGTTGATGGACCTCAGGATGGTACAGAGAGAGAGAGAGAGGGAGCATGTGTGCAGTCTTCTTAAAAATTTTGGCTGTGGATTTTTATGCCATTATGTTATCAACAATCCAGTTTTACTCCCTGTTTTCTTTGTAAACATGCCTGGAGGCTAGGATGTGATGGATATATCGAATAAATATGAATTATGAAATACAGAGTGAATGTAGCCCACTGATGCTCAGCTTGGAGTAATTAAAATGGAAAGAATTCTATATGCTTGTTGTACAGAGTTTATTGACCCCCCCCCCCCCCCCCCAAGGATACTGGGCCTGGGCCCTACACAAAGGAATGTGTCTGGGCTTGGGGCCAAAGATGGCCACCTTGGCCTTGACTCTAAGGCACAAGTTACAAAAAATATGTCCTGCGTCATGTTCCTTGTCTGGGCTGGCTACCCCGATGGGCACCTGACAGGACTTTAGAAACATCCCATCCGTGGGAACAAAAAAGATAAAAACACTCCATCCATGGGAACAAGAAGAAATAACTCAAAATATCCAAATGTCTAAAACCCTGAGTCAGAACCCAGAGATACCTTAGGATAAAAGAGAGTCACAGGCATTGAATAATTGAAAGTCTTGCTGAGGAAAGGACGCTTTGCCTCAGACCCGGATAATCGGCACTCCCACCCGCTGTACCAACCATTGGGACTTCTCCAGCTGATTGTCGTGTGGATGTTGTAAGTACCAATTTGTTGTTCCCCGTGATCCCTGCTCCTTGTTCTGTTTCCCTTTATCAACAAACTTTGATTGCTTAAACAACCAAGTAGCCTTGGCGATACCTGTTATTCCTTGCCCTTTGCTGCTGCGGGCAACACTTGTGCAGACAAGAAGACCAATTACTGCTTCTTTGTACTGCTTTGAAGTTGGAGATTATGCATCAAATTTCTGCCCAAAACTGTCACCTTAGTCAGTTGGCTATTGATGGGTTAATCTTGTGGTGTTGGTTTCAAGTGACATTAATTTAGAATTCAGGGACTCAACCCAGAAAGGGACCTGCAAGATCATTATCCAGAATTTTCTAACATGTTCGGTAAAACACTAGTCACTTGATATGGTCAGTCCCAGAAGAATTCTGTGGTTGGGGAGATGCTGCAGATTACAGTCCCCTCCTAGAACCAACATGAATACAGTTAACCTTCTGCCAAGTCCTGAAAGGAAGACACCTGTCTAGTTGGATTATCCAGCCCTTTCTCAAATCTATTTGAACATGAAACATTTTCTTCAAGTAATGCCTGTTAAATCTTCCAGAACAAACTTGGGGAAACACTATCTTGATCCAAGCCTTCATTTTAGAAATGAAAAGCAAATGCCAAAAAGATGATTTACTGAAGTTTGCTATATAGTGAGTCTCTCGTATTCTATTCCCGTGCTCCACTTCAAACATTATTATCTTGTATTTGGAGGAAGATGCTAATGCAAGGGAACCCTTCCTCTGACGGACTTTACCTAACAGCTTTTGTTAACTTGCTTTCTCATCTTTTCTGCATGTTGGTTTTCAAAGAACACTCTCTTTCCAGAGAGGGTATGTAATAGTATTGCTTATTCTGTAACCATGTAAGCTCTATTGTGATATGATTTTTTTTTTGAATTTTGAATTGATAAGCTTTCTCTATTCCCTCGAAAGCCTGTCTTTTCTCCCCACCTCCATGACTCTACATTTGCAGAAATGCCCCTGTCTTTTATTCTTCATCTTGAACATTACCCCACGTAACCCATCTGGGGATCTGCTTTTTGCTCCTGCCGTACATGCAAATTCCTGTGTACTGTAAAATTTTCTCAAATTCTCCCCAGAAGCCAAAAGAATTCTGCATAATCTACTGCTGTAAAAGAAAATGAATTGATATTAATTAATCTTTTTTCCCCTTGGTGACAATTTCTTTCTCAGTCTCAATGTTGGTAATACATTATTCAGTGTTCTTCATAACAGCTTGTGGTTGTGCCATTTAGTCACTGAAGTTGTTAAGTACCCAAAGCAATGCTCCTCAGGACGTGCCTTACAGAGCAAAATTGCAGGTCTTGCTTGTCAGTCTTCTGCGAGCCACAAAGGCCACTAAGTGTTCTGAGAACTTTGGAACAAGTACAGTCTTTTCTCCTTTGCGGGGCTGGCAGTATTTGATATGAATTCACTGCGGTTTGATCCAGCAAACCTTTGTCTACTCAGTGTCAAAACATGTGCTATGCTCTGGATGCGATTTTTTTTTAATGTATTAGATATTGTTGCTGCCTGTAAAGAGCTCACCCACTGGTGAGGGGAACAGCTTCTAAATGAACACGACCCAGGGTAGTAAGTGCTGTATCATGTGGTGTACAGAATGCTAAGGCACAAAAAGGAGTAAATTCAGTGGGAAGAGGTTTCACAAAAGGATAACACTTTAATGGCATCCTAAAGGTTAGTGGGCATATCTTAGAAAGCCTGGAAGTTTGGTAATTACTTGGAGTGTGATAGATAAGTTGTAGTCATCCTTCCCTCACAGTCCCTGTCCCACCCCAAAAGTTCTTGTTCTCAAGTTAGATACTTTCTCAGAATATGCTGTACGTGGAAGTGTATCACTGTCAAATGTATTACGAGTGAAAATTCACCCTTTCAGTACAGGTTATACAAGTTCCAGTGTAACTCTTTAAATAGTCCTTCGCATTATCTTCTTCCTGAGTATGATCGATTGTTCCCACCACCTCTTTTTTTTTTTTTTTTTGAGGAAGATTAGCCCTGAGCTAACATCTGCCAATCCTCCTCTTTTTGCTGAGGAAGACTGGCCCTGAGCTAACATCCATGCCCTTCCTCCTCTACTTTATATGTGGGACACATACCACAGCATGACTTTTGCCAAGTGGTGCCATGTCTGCACCCGGGATCCGGGCCAGCAAACCCTGGGCCGCCGCCGAGAAGTGGAACATGCGCGCTTCACTGCTGCGCCACTGGGCTGGCCCCTCCCACCACCTCTTTAGTGCTTATTTTTTTTTTTTTTTAAAGATTTTATTTTTTTCCTTTTTCTCCCCAAAGCCCCCCGGTACATAGTTGTGTATTCTTCGTTGTGGGTTCCTCTAGTTGTGGCATGTGGGACGCTGCCTCAGCGTGGTCTGACGAGCAGTGCCATGTCCGCGCCCAGGATTCGAACTGACGAAACACTGGGCCGCCTGCAGCGGAGCGCGCGAACTTAACCACTCGGCCACGGGGCCAGCCCCTCTTTAGTGCTTATTATAGGTCAGCTTCTGCTGAGAGGCTCCCATTTCTTTCTTTATGTTTTGTTTTCCATGTAATCCTGACAATGAACCCATGAAACATTGCTTCCCAAACTTGTCTGCACAATGGAATCACCTGGGGAGCTTCACCAACTCTTGATACCTGTGTCCCAGGCCCAGAGACTGAGATTTAATTGATCTGGGGCCTAGCTTGGGCTTTGGGAGTTTTAAAAGATCCCAAAGGCAGAAATGGTCTAAAATTGATTGTGGTGATGGTTGTATGACTCTGAATAGATTAAAAACCATCGAATTGTACACTTTAAATTTGTGAGTTGTATGGTATGCAAATTAAATCTCAATATACCTCTTATATTAAAAAGATCCTAGGTGAATAATTTGGGAAGAGCTGCTATAAAGTAAATGGAGAAACTGAGACCTGGAAAAAGTAAGTCACTTACCCAAACTCTCCTAGCTAATGGGGGTGGAATAATCTGAGGCAGTCTGAGACTAGAGCTTATGTTCTTATCAACTACACCGTACTATTATCTTCAAACATGAAGATGATTCTGCTAACCCATGGCTCAACAGGCGCATGCTTGAAGAAGTAGTAATGGATTTGCTTCCATCTATCCACACACCCTCAACATGTCATTTTATGTAACCAGTGAATCTAATTTGCAAAATCATTGGCTTTAGGACAAGATAAAGGAATTAGCCCCCTTGGGCATAAAATTCCGAATCGCTTTGTTACAGTACTGAAATGAGCTGAGCCTGCCTCCGTAGGGGCCAGGAGGCATCCTCGGAAGCACATTTAAAGAAGGACACGCCGGTATCAAAGTTATAAATTCAAAACCAACTGTTCCACATCCTGGAACCTGAAAATAGAATTCTATTTAAAAGATACTGCCTGGAATGTTACCTTGCTCTTTGTCAACCCCTCTCCTGAATTTGAGTATAAAACACACATAAAAATAGTTCGACTATAATAGAAATGTTTGGGTTTGGGCCACACATAGGGAATAAGAAGGCACGCCTGATTAGAGGGCCTGTCTTTACCAGTCCCAGGAAAATACAAAAGGGAGAGTATTTTTGAAAGGGAAGAATGAATCTCTATCATAATGAATTGTCATAAATGTGTTTTCTGAAAAGAATACTGAAGGCTTGAGTCCCCAGAGCAGCATGGGGATGCGGCCCCAGAGGAATGCTTTGTCTCTTAGATGTAAAGATGCTCTCTACTGACCTCTTAATGGCTGCTGCTGCTTTACCTATGTGCTCCTTTTTTGAATAAAGATTGATTTCAAAAAAGATGAGCTCAGCTTACAGCTGAAAGGCAACTCATTAAAAATGGCCTTTCTAAAGGCTTAAAGGTTGAATTCCAGGGGCAAGTTTAGTTCATTTTGCTTTAGCGGTGAAGTACCCACTATCTTCTAAAGTGATGAGGTGTCTAGCAATTTGTGATCCATTTCTTATTGGCAAACGTCAACTCTAAGAAACTAAGCTATCTTAAAATATTCAGGATTTTTTTTAAAACCTGACTTTGTACTTGCCTGAAGTATTTGCCTGAATTAGCGTTTGTTTTGTTTAATATTAATTTCCCTTTGTTTTAAGTCAATGAAATCCGTTTCTCTGATATTTTTCTAGGAAGGAGGAATGCCTGTTAGAATCCAGTAATGAGGACTACAAGTAGGAATAGAGTGTTCTGGTATTCTCTATCGATTGAAAGAATTGTATTGTTTATGAATTACTTTATTATGTATGTGGGATTAGCCAAGCTGGTTGTTACTGATCACCACACTGAGCTCCTGTGTGGCCTGGGTAGGGTGGGGGCCCGGGCAGCCAGGGGTAGCGTGTCCACCTGCCAGCCTCGTGGTGGCACTCACGGCTACTTCTACCCCCTTTTTCTTAACTGCTCCTCCACGATTCCATCCATCAGTAGGTACTATTAGCTCTTCTTCCAAAACATGTCCAGAATAAGACCACTTTTTACTCTGCCACTGCTGCCTCTCTGGTTCAAGTCCCCACCATCTTCCTCTGGCTCACCTCTGTAGACTCTCCACTATTGGGGCTGAGTCTGTTCTCACGCAGCCACAGTCCCTTCTCCTTACAGCACCCAGAGCAATCACTTTAACTTTTAAACTAGATCATATTACTCCCTTGCCTGAAAACCTCCAGAGGCTACCCATTTCAATAAGAATAAAATTTAAATGGCTTAGCCTGGCATTGCATGTTCTGGATCAGCCTTATCTCCTCTCTTCATCCTGGATCACATTTCCCTACTTCACCAGGCTCCAGCTGTGTTGGCCATCTTTCTGTTCATTTTGTTCATAATTCACCTTGGTCCATATTGGAGCCTTTGTACTTGTTCTTCCCTTTACTGAGAAGGTCTTGAGGACCCCCAATAAATAGCAGCCCTCTTCCCTGCTCCGGTCCCCAAATTTGTCAAATGACTTGTGAAACAAAGGAATGGCTGATAGAGAACAGGCTTGGTGGACATGGTTTTATGTCTTAGCCGAGGTGGCTAGCTCAGAATTCTCATAGTCTTAATATACATATGAATTACTTAAGGATCAGGTTAAATGCAAATTCTGAGCCAGTAGTTCTAGAACAGAGCTGATCATTTGCACTCCTAACAAGTTCCCAGATGATGCTGACACCGCTCATCCCCATACCACACTTTGAATATTAAGGGGCTGTATCCTCATAACCATAAAGGACATTGACCATTTGCCAGGCACTGTGTTGGCTGCTATGAATACGAGAATGTTAAATGAAAATATTAGTTCTTTCTTAGGAAGGGACTTTTCCCTAGTTTCTGGCTCCTTCCTTCCCTTCATCTCTCTCTCACACACACACATACACATAAACACACACATATTCAGTCTTTCCATTAGGAAAAGTGGCAACTACACTGCCTGGTGACAATCTCGCATCTACTGGGCAATGGCCTACATGCTAGTGGGGGAAGTTTCTTTGCCTAAAAGTGGAAAAGGGGCTCCACCCTGCCCTCTTTCGCTTGGACTGGCCCACAGCTGTGAATCATGCACTCATCAGTCTCCACTCCATAAGAGGCCTGCCTGATTCTTCCCAGTTACCATTTTCGACCTCGGCCTAGGGGAAGAACTCAGATCAGAGCAGCGCTGGGACCTCGAGTCCTGGGGTGAGGAAGCAGGAAGACCCCTTTGTTTTCTGCCCTGAACCAAGTTATTCAAGGTTTATTTATAGAATTCAGAGACTGTTGGGAACTGCCCACCTTTTCATAAAGTTATTCTTGCCTCCTCATGTGGCTTCTGGGTCTGCTTGGGGAGAGAGGGCTGATAGATAACTCTGATCTCAGACAGCAGCCCCTGACCTCAAGGAGATGATGATCTAGTATGTACATGGAGACTTGAGTGCATAATTATCGTGTGTGTGAGGGGTGTTATACTATGAGTGTGTCAGGGACTGCAGATAAGACAGAACGGTAGGACAAGCCCTTCTACATGTGTCACTAATCGGTGAAGACTTCATTCTTCTGCAACAGATTGTGTGGTTGATAGCCATGATAATGGGAGGAAATTGTCCCCAAATGTAAGCTGCAATTGTCTTTGCACTGTCTTCTTTGTGCACTTACAGACTGTGCAGTTTCCTTGTCAGAGCATACCATGTCACAGTTTAATTTTGGTAGTATTAACTTTGATCTGAAACCTTTGGGAGCCATCATCCTGAAACATCTGTACTTGACTTCTCTGAACATAGGGCTCTGGCCTGTCCCTAACTGCCCAGCATGCCCAGAAAAGCAAAGAGAAGACCTCATGCCATGGTACATACAGGTTGCATCCATGGTCAGACCACCAACACAGGAAAACTCCAACGTGTTAGCAATCGGCTTAAGCAATCAAAGCAGAGTTTGAAAAATAAGCAGAGTTGTTTAACAGTGTTTGTAGGATAGCTTTGTAAAGAAATGCTGTAAGTGCCCATGGGAGGGACATGGTTTCTCTTACGTTTGGGAGCTGGGAGGTTAAACAGCCACCCAGAGATATGTATGTTTTCCACCCTCTCAAAGAGGTAGTGGGGAAAGTGAGCTGGATATTAGCAAACACTTGTTGAGCAAGAGACCTCTTGTGGGGCAGTTTTTGAAGATCTGAACAGTACACTATGAATTGTTCTCTAAAACAGAGAAAGCATACCAGCAATTTGAGTGGAAACATCAATAAAAAAATAATAAAACCTTATTAAATGAGAAACTGAAAAAGTACACATAACAAAATCAAAGGCAAGAAGGGAAATCTCAGCAGCAGCAACCTGAGAAAATTGTCATCAGAGAATTTAACTGTAACTGAGTGCTCCACGGTAAATGTGCACTTCACTCCTTCTCAGTGACAGTGACACATCTTTTGTAATCCTTTTTAAATGCATCCTCAAAATGGGTTAATGTTTCCTTGCTTTGTGCTGAATTTCATAGAAATAATTGCCCCTAGGGAAATTTTAATTGTCTCTATTTCTTTTTTTCTCATATTAATTCCCTGTACAGTTGAAAATTAATACTACTGTGGATTTACGGAATTTGCTAATTAGGAAGAAGCTTGACATTTACTAATATAAAACTATGAATAAACCTACTAATTTAAAAATTATCTCACCATCAGAATGTTCCCATAGAAGCTGGAAGCTCAGAGAAACATGTGGTCTTTAGATATTTATTAACAAGGTGATTAGCTAGAGGATTACCATAGGACATGTTATTTCAGTGCTAGAAATTTATTATTCATGTTCCTAATCCAAAGAGTTGAGATTCTGGGAGATACGTGTCTTACCATATCCTTAGCTTGAAAATGGATGGAGCCATCTCAGGGCTGTCAGGAAAGATTTCCCTGGATCACTAGTCTAATGTCTAAAGCTAGAATGAAAAATAGGTCTTGCATGTCATGCAACAACTCCAATTGCTTGGTCATGATTATCTAGAAGCCTCTGTTAAGAAGATCCTGGAGAAGAATATGTCATAGTTGATTAGTGATGTCTGTCATGGGTACAGGAGGAGGAAGCCACAGTATAAGTGCCAGGTGTGGGCCCTTCTCAATATAGACGAAAGAAGATAGTGAGCTTACCAAGCAACTGTTATTCTTTTCATCAGGAATCAGACAGAACTCTTGGGAATGTTTAGTGGAGAAAATGTTCTTCCTGGTCATTGTGGCAGGAGGAGTAAATAATGCTATCGTAGAACTCTAAAGAGCATGCTGAGTGAAACTCTGACCTGAATCGTGAAATGGCTTCATGTAGCTGTGTGTGTGTACCAGACAGAGAAGCAGGTCGGGGGGATCACAGGAGGCTGAGTGGTTCAGAGTTGGTTTCCTGTTAGAGCAAGAGCTGGGGCAGGGTCTAGAGGGACACCTCTCTTGTCAGCAGCGATTCCGCATGTGGTTTCTAACAGCCTGCTCCACGGCACACAAAGGCAAGGTCTATAAAGATAGGAGTTAAGTCGTGCCAACAAAGGCTCTGTCCCAGCAGGATTCTTGGAGTAGGTATCATCTGAACAAAATCACTTGAAGCCGAGATAAAACTTTTCAAGAGAAAAATTTTTAAAAATTCCATTTGTTGCTTTTTTAAAAAGCAATGGTCCTTCCTCACATTTATCATTAAATGAAGGTTCAAATGTATAGGTTACTAATTGCTGGCATTTGAAATGTCATTTTAAAAGCAAGAGCCTTTAAGACTATAGAACTCTAGAGGTGCCACTCTGGGAGAACACGCGTCATCATTTTCCCAGGACTCAAAATCCATTCAACAATACATATACACTTAATTAGTGATTGCTTGTCTTGTAATTACTGTGTTGTGAATCTCAGAACTTGGCAATGAAATTATTATTTATTTTTATTATTTTTTATATTTTATTATTATTTATTTATATTATTTATTATTTATTATTTATTGCCATAAATTACCCTTAGCGACACCACACACTTGAAGTAGAGTTTCCCCTAACTCTACTTGTTTCTCTCATGTTGTGGTTGAACCAAGTGAGTGGATAAGGCAGAGCCACGAAGAGAGTCAGAGCTTGATTATGCCCTTGGCCTTCCATTTGGCCCTCAGAGACATGGCATGGCCACCCTGTGGGCTCTCTGAGTAATTTCTTTCCACCTATGTAAAATCAGACGCTGATTTTGTAGGCAACGGCAATTGTGCGCATGAAAATTAATTCCTCTCCTGACATCACATCCTTTTCTGTGCTCTTCCTGTCACCTCCTCTTCTCACCCACCTGGATGTAGACATTTGCAGTGATCATTTACATTAAAGAAAAGTACAGCAAGTGATGGAATGTGGGCAGAAGATCTTTCATAGCATTTCTGGAGGCAGAGAGGAGGTCAATGTCAGATGCCTTGGGTTCAAATCTTAGCTCCACGTTTTACTTGCTGTGTGGACTTGGGCAAGTGACTTACACTCTCAGTGCTTTCTTCTTCTGTAAATCAGGATGATGAAAATATCTCACAAGGCTATTGAGAGGATTCAGTGAGATATTTACATGAAGCATTTAGCATAATGCCTGGTTTATAGTCAGGGCTGCAGACTTTAGCCCATATTATTAGTATGATGAACAAATGCCATTTTTAAATAAATTACTGCACAGGTTTTCTAACTATCTCTACACGATGAGTATCAGTGAGAGGTGTTCTTGTTGACATCATATGTATAAATGTTGACCCTTAAGTACTGTTTTCAGAAATGGCTTCTCTTAGCTTTGTAAAGCTGTGAAAAGAAGAACATTCTTATCCTTATGCATGGTCATTCCTAGACTGTGGTCAACACAGTGTTCATTGTGGATATGAAGAAACAGCTACACATGACACAGGTAGAGTTTCACACCTGGGTGAGGCCACTGCTCCCCCCCTGTGATGCTGGCCTCCATCACCTTCTGATTGTTAGCATTCCCCAAAACTTACCCCAACCCCTCATGTTGCCCTGACCTTCTCTGAGCAGGGCTTGATAGCCAATTTGGTTTACTGAGAAGAGCTTTGAGCTCTTAGCTAATGGGTGACTTTGACCAAGTCATTTGACTTCTATGGGTTTTGTTTTCTCAATATCTATTATACAGGCTGTTGGGGTTTAAATGAGCTAATGCAGGTCAAGTGCCTAACATAGGCCCTGGCACACAGGAGTATTCAATCAATGTTCATTTGTTATTACTGTAAGGCTCTTGTTGCTATGAAAGGAAGAGATGGATTTTGGGTCAATCCCATCTTCCCTCATTAACTACAAAGACATCCTTGCCACAGTTTCAGGGGGGACCAACTCATTTTTCATCCTTTGTCTTTTTGTCTCCTATGGATCTGGGCCAGTCTTTCTTAGGTGCTCAGAAAACTGTATAGATGTCAATTAATATTTATTCAGTACCTCTTGTATTCAAGGCAACATACTGGACACTGAGGGAGATGTCAAGAAAGGTTTGTATACAGACAGATCACCCATCTGATTCTAAGAGCCTCAGCTTTCTTTCGAGATCAGGAGGAGATCAAGAGTAGGAGTAAGAAAATGACCAATTAGTCTTCTTTTGAGAACACTCAGCTCCAGTAAGTCCTTATGCAAGTGAAGAGGAGGACAAGGAAGAATGAAAACAGTACAGTATTGTTATAAGGGAGGTAACAGCCAGTATGTAAATGAGTACAACCACACAGGAAAGCTGTTTTGAGTCAGTGTGAATCATAAGACCAAAAAGAATGCATAATAGCCACCCTGCAAACTCCAGCTCTCCTGCAGAAGCTTGCCTGTAGACAGAAATGTCTCACCTGGCCTGAACAATGGAGCCACGTGATGGGATTCAGGTGTGGGTCTCAGTCTGCATGCTTGTTAGTGTTCACTGATGCTCCCCAGTAGGCAGCCGGAACCTCATTACTGTTCATAAGAGTAAACTAATAATTAAGAGTTCTGAATTTCCAAATGGTGACAGATACAATGAAGAGGTAACGAGATGGGTAGGAATGGAGATCCCCTGATGAGTGCCTATCATGGTGAGAGGATAAGGAAATGAAAAAACGCCATTGTCATTCCAAGAGGTACTGAGAGATACCTATTTGTCTGTGGCACAAATAGAAATGATAAGGCATTTATCAGACAATGAAAAGCAAAACTACCCTGGATGGAACCCTGGATAATGCTCTGCTGCAAAATCCATGAAGGAGAAAGAAGGGTCAAGACTTGGACTCATTTTAAATTCATGTTTTATTTAATATTTTATGATACAGAAATATGCAGAAGTGGGGGGTAGGGAGCACTGTTTCAAGACCCCATGAGTGAGAACCTCTCTTGATTATTTGCTGCTGCAATAAGGTCTGACCATTTTGGTTCTAATGAGGACATAACCTAGAGGCTGTAGTTTGACTTTTTGTGATTTCATTTAACCAACATCTTCTGAGGACCTGGGAGAAGACAGTGGATGGGTGGTCTGGTTCAGGGCCTAGAATTTAGAACTTGTTATCGTCACATGGGTTTTCCATATGCTGTTGAACAGGATTGAAGGAAGATCTTCATCACACCGTTCAAAACCTGTACCCTCACTACATCATACCACCTGTAGCAGACTGTTAAGTAATAGATTTTATCAGTCATATAATTATCTTCTGAATAGCACAATTAGAAATTGCTGAATATGGTAGAACACTTAAGTAGAAGTACGTCTATCTATAGATTATGAGTGACACATAGCTATAATTGACACCATAATTAGCCTTACTATCCCATTTTAGCAAAAACCTGTAGTGGCTTTGCTTTACCACAAAAATCCAGACATTTCACATTAGTCGAAAAATGGTGGAATCATTTTTCTTGTGTGTAGAGATAGTAATCATTTTCTTGCATTCATTTGTGCTGAGAGCTTTAACTTGTTCAATGTCACTGTTTAAAATATAACACAATTTGGGTAATTTTGGTTTGACACTTCACTTTTTTTCTTTTAACATGCCAGAAGCCTGAAGAAAAAAAGCAAAAGAGACCTCTGTCTCTTAACCTTTGAGAGGGCCGTACGCTGATAAAGGGATGCTAACATTGGTTTCTGCTTCCAGAAGATCACATTGGTTTAGATTTACTGTACAAGCTTTTGACGCCAGTTCTGAATTGATTTCCTCACATATCTATCCAGCCCATGTTATCATCCAGCCCATGGAGATGAACTCTTATGAATCTTTTATGATTATGTAAAGAGTATAGTATAGATGGGAATGTGGTAGAAAATTTGGGTGCTCCAGAAGGATACATGACATTAAGGTGATTTTTCAACCTATAATTCTCTTCCTTAAGTATTATTTTAATATCATAACCTGTAAGTTCCCCTCTGCTGTTGCGGTCCATAGGAAGATATGGTTTGCGTTATTTTTACTGTTAAGATGAATGTCAGCCTCCATCAGACTGAGAAGTCATGCCACACTTTCTCCTTCGGCTTGGAAACCTTCCTTTTTATTCTGGCTTCTATCTTTCCCACCTGTGCTGGTTATCTACAAACACAGACTGTTGATTTTCTGAATGGTTCTAGGCCTCAATGCTGGTGTTATAGACTTTTCCACCTGTGTTTAGCTTGGCAAGGAATATTTTTTTAAATGACATAAGTAATTTTAAATTTTATATATTTTTGCACATACGGTACTTTGTGTAATACTCAAGGTCAGGTTAAGTAAGGGTAAAACATGGAATTTATCCATTCATTCCTTTTATCTTTCTTTCGTTTTTTTTTTTTTTTTGAGGAAGATTAGCCCTGAGCCAACTGCTGCCAATCCTCCTCTTTTCGCTGAGGAAGACTGGCCCTGACTTAATATCCATGCCCATCTTCCTCTACTTTATATGTGGGATGCCTACCACAGCATGGCGTGCCAAGCGGTGCCGTGTCCGCACCTGGGATCCGAACCAGTGAATCCCGGGCCGCCAAAGTAGAACATATGCACTTAACCGCCACGCCACCAGGCTGGCCCCCCTTTTATCTTTCTTTACTATAAGAAAAGAACTTTAAGAACAAATAGTTTTCACAGGTGGGTTATTTTTTGAAGAACAGATCTCCAGTGCATCGGCGGGAGAATGGGGCTGGCAATTCACATTAACCCAGGACACTTGAAGGTAATCCCTTTAAATAGCTTCTCCAGTGCCTGGTCACGGTAGAAAATAAAAGTATGCAGAAAAGACAACAGAATTGATTCCAAACCCATTTTGCTCAGAGGAAAATCATCATTAATTTCTAGATACTTCTTTGTACATGGACACACACAAATGAGTTTTAAATATTTTTGTATGTGTACTCACTATTCTTTGAAAGTAAATGATTATCACGTTTATGTAGTGTAAGGCTATATTTTATAATTATGTAAATATGTTTATACATATTACAAATATAAAGTTCTGTCTTCCTTATTTGTATTTCATTTTCTCATTGGATGAATCAGCTACAGAGCTGATATGATTATTGGTGGGTGGTGTGGTGTCAAGAACATAACAGGTCCGGAGAGCTCTGGGGCAGTACCAGGAGTAGGTGTAATGACTTGTCAGGAAGCTGACAATGAATAGGCAGGAATAGGGGGTTCTTGGTCCTCACTGCACATTAGAATCACCATGAGGACTCCTAAACATAAGAAAAAATCCAAAAAAGATGTTGATGTCCACGTCTCAGCCAGACCAATTACACTGAAATATCTGGGAATGGGCTGTTGGTAAGGATGTTGAGAAATCAGAACCTTCATTCCCTGATGGTTGTAATGTAAAATGGTGGAGTTGCTAAGGAAAACAGTGTGGCAGTTCCTCAAAAAGTTAAATACAGAGCTTCCATATAACCCAGCAATTCCCCCTGGGTGTATACCCAAGAGAATTGAAAACATATGTCCACACAAAAGCTTTTACCTGAATGTTCATAGCAGCACTATTCGTAATAGACAAAAAGTAAAAACAAACCAAATGTCCATCAACTGATAAGTGGATAAAAAATATGTGGTATAAACATACAATGGGATATTATTCAGCCTTCAAAAAGAATGAAGTATTGATACATGCTACAACATGGATGAACTTTGAAAACATTGTGCTAAGTGAAAGAAGCCAGGCACAAAAGGCCACATATTGTATGATTTCATTTATATGAAATGTCTAGAATAGGCAAATCCACAGAGACAGAAAATAGATTAATGATTGCCAGGAGCTATGGGGAGGGGAAAATGTGAAGTAACTGCTAATGGATATGGGGATTTTTTTTGAGTGATGGAAAATTCTGGAATTAATAGTGATAGTGCACAATTTTGTGAATATACTGAAAACCACAGAAATATATGCTTTAAAAGGGTGAATTTTATGGTATGTGAATTATATCTAATTTTTTAAAAATCTTAGAAAAAAGTGTATGGGAATGGGGCACAGGGACTTTTTTTTAAGCTCCTGAGATGATTTTCATGTACAACAGTAAAGATCTTGTCCCTGCTTACCTTTCAGACTCGTTTCCTCACCTCTTTGTCTTGCTCACTGTTCTCAGACTCCACTGTCCCACTGGTCCTTCCATTCCTCTAAGACCTTGAAGTCATTCTTGCCTAGGCACTTGCTGTTTCTTCCACTTGGGACCTTCTGTCCCCATACTCTTACATACAGTGGGTTCCTCATCATCCATGTCCCAGATCAAATGTTAGATTCCCTTTCCATTGACACTAAACCTGTCACTTCCCTCCCCTCCAAGTCATTAGCTATTTTTGCACCCTGATTATTTCCTTCCAGTCACAATCAGAAATAGTTTTGCTTGTTGACTGCTTTATGGTCTCCACCAGTTCCTCACTCTGCATCTAGAATGCTCCATGAGAGTTAAGGGCCTCATCGGGCATGTTCACCACTAGAATAGTATTTAGAATATGGCAAGTATATAATAAATATTAGTTGAATGAATAAATAAATGATTAGAGTTTAGTGAGCAACCAATTCAAGGAAAGATGATTTCAGTGTAGGCAATCCCTGAAAATCTTTTTAGGAGAAGGGGAAGGAATCAGTAAGAGTGCCATAAGAGATGCTAAACAAGCAAAAGTTGCAAAATATTAAAGTGACAAGGGAGACAGGAGATGGAGAGGTAGCTACTGAAGTGAGATCTTGAAAAAGCAGTTGGCATTTTGAAACACCTGTGTGTCTCCTGTTTATAAATAGCTGAGCTTCAGTATTTTTTTGACTTGTTAACAATTGAAAAATTTTCTTTAGTGACACCATAGGTTGATGACTTAATATACTTTACTAAAAATTGTTTTTTTCTTTGTAAAACTATCAGAGGTACACTTTTGTTTGCTTGAATTCTGAGATGCTTCAGGCTGTCTTCTCTCTCTCTTTGTTCTTCTTATCATCTTGTGGGATACTGTTACACTGTCTCCTGTGGAATTTTGACATATGCCTATAAGTTTAGAATGTTTTATAAGTCATCTAAACCTAACTGTATGTCGCCAGCTATCCATTTATGTACCTTGATTGTTTTCCAAGTCATCAATAAAATGTATTTGAGAGCCTGGCCAACTGAAAGTGTGTTGTTCCTCAGAGGGCAGGACATTTTTCCTGGGAAGGTTAGTCTTGGGATGTATTAGCCAGCAGCTTTTCAAGCTCATTTTCATTTTTGGTTAATATTTGAGACCCCGGTTTTTAAATGAAGTGAATTGAAGTAGAAACATGTGTACCAGTTGGTAGAAGTGTCTGTAGTTATTTGTGGTATGGCTTCTTCTGATGATCCCCAAAGAAGGGGTTGGTCATGCCCTCTAGGCTTGATGTAGATTCCTGCCATTTGCTGAGTCATGGCAGGATATCAAAGTAGCAGATTATTTTTAAAGTAAATGCTATCACCTCCAGCCATAAGGGAATAACACACCTATTTTCCAAAGTAACGGAAAATACAAGTTTTCATTGTTTTAACAAAAAGAACAGTATTTCTTTTTCATCACGTCTGGCTTTTTCGTTGCCTGAGAGATGTCAGTTTTCATGGCAGATTGTTTTAGATAGAATAGTTAGAGGAAGTTGTTTCCCCCTCCATTACATTTCTAAGTAATGACAAGTTTTTATTAGAGATTTGGAGAATGAGAGAATGCCCAGTGCTGACAAAATTAAGGGGAAATGGGCCTTCTCCCTACATTACTTTTGAATGTAAATTTTAAGAAACATTTTCTGAGATATTTAGCATCAATATTAATAGACTTGAAGGTTCGATATCCTTTGAACACAGTGATCCACCAATCTAGGAATTGATGCATGAGAAGTAATCAAAGAAATGCATAAATGGTGATTTATGAAGGACCTTCCTCGTAGGGTTGTCAAGAGGATTAAGTAAGATGTTACATAGAAATTGCTCAGAATGATGAAAGTATGGAATAAATATTAGCTGTTATTTCTATTTAATCAGATGCTACTTTTTAACTGGCACTGGTATAGAGAGGTTAGCAATCATCTAACAGCAGTGCATGCCAAAATATGATTTTATTTTTTAATTTTAACTAACAATTGTATACTATTTATGTGGCAAGCACTATTCCAAACAACGTGCCAATATTAGCTTATGTGTTAGTCGATAATTAATAATTGTTAATTGAATAAAATTTGGTGTTACTTTTTGCCAGGTAAAATACTAACAACAATATGATGATTAGCATTTATCAAATACTTTACGTGTACACTTGAGAAGAAGCTACTATTGCTATCCCCAATTCACAGACTAACCCTAGAGTTGTGTTCTTAACCTCATCATCCCAGAGGTTCTGCTAGAGTTGGGCTAGGATGGAGAATCCTATTGTTAAGAATCTATTGTTTTAGAAAGCTCCTAAGACAATTTCAATAAACCTAGTTTTGGAACTAGTGGTCTGAAAGCACCTCTCAAGCTTTAATGTGCATACCCCACAACTGGGAATCTTGTTAAAATAAGTATTGGTGCAGTAGATTTGGGGTGGAACCTGGGAATCTGCATTTCTAACAACTCTCAAGTGATGCAGATGTTGTTGATCAGCAGACCACGTTTTGAGTAGCCAGCCTAATATACTGCTTGTGGAAATAATCAGACTTTACATTTGTCCAAAAAAAAAAAATCATTCCCTGTAGGGAAAAGGGAGAGAGTAATTATGAAATGGGGTCTTGCTAGGATTTTGTATTCTCATGAGCCTGGTAAGTGCATTTGCTAAAGTCTCGAGTTTCTCAAACTTGTGTTGTTGGGTTTTGAAGGGTCCTCACATTCTCAGAAAGGAGTTTATATTTTGTGTTCTCCATTTGATGAAATAATATGAAAATAATAGATGTAGGCGTGTATTCTGAGTCACCAGTTGACTGTCTTAAAAGAGAGTACTGCCACGTAGTTTTGGCACCAAGGGATCCCCTAAAGTGACTATTATTTTTAATTTAGTGTTTCTGAAAGTGAGGTCCATGAAGTCCTAGATTCCCAAGGTTTAGAAATCTTTAAAGAGTATCTTCTATAAATAGTATCCTCTAGAAGAGACCTTCTAAGGTTCAGAGAGAATCTGAGTAAACCGCTTGACTTGCCAGACTTACTCAGCATCTGTGAATGAGAGGACTGGAGCTAAGTAATCTCTTAGTACCTTTTCTGCTCAAGTTCTAGAGTTGATTTTTCTTTTGTGGGACAAGGTTAGAAGCACATATTTTAGTTGGGCATTAACATAACGTCTGAAAGCAAACCAGGAAGAAATATGATCTACCCTGAAATGAGCTGTTGTCATCTCCTGTTGTAAATGGTTGTGAAATTTCGCATTTTGGAACATTTGCTTTTGTGGCCATTGAACCTTTTCCCAATACAAATTAGGTTGCCTATCTAGCCTTAACAGAAAAATGACTGATCAAATCCACTGAGTCACAAAATTAGTTGTGAATTGTAGAGACCTTTTCATTACTTCCTTTCTGTTTACTAAATTTTGAAGACAGAGTTCTAAAAATAATGTGATGCTGTTGGCTGGTGAGAATTACGGGAGATAGAGAAGTAGGGATTGGTTATAGGTGGTAGAGATATGTTATAGAAGGTAGACAGGTCAAGAGAGGGTACAAATGACTTCCATAGTTGAAAATATGGGAAATAGGGACTCACTGTATACCTTGAAGTCACATATTTTTAGTTCACAACAAAATGTTATTACTAAGGAATACAAGCTTAGAAAGTTAATTGGCTAAAATTATAAAACCGTGGTTTTTGTTAACATACTTCTGTTGTTTGATTCTAAAGAAACACATACAAGCCTCAGTAGTGTCTCTGTAGTGAACCGATTCCCTTCTATTTCTGTCTTAGGTCAGGCCCACTCATAAGTCTAAGGGCCTAAACCTTAGGCTGAGGTCTCTAGCCCAATGCTTGGTTCTCTGGATGCCGGAAGCCATCATCTCCATATTTATTAAGAAACAGAGATCCCAGGAGATGATTTTCCCCAGAGAACTCAACAGAATATTGGTCCATCCAGCCCTCGTATTTGGTAAAAAAGATTCAGCAATTTTCTTTTAGCTTAAAATAAAATTGCTTTCTGCCATTTTCATGTGAGAGGAAAGTATTTAATATTTATCTCAGCCTTGCAGACAGTTTGAGATCCTGGAGATGTAGGAATTTTTCCATCACACAATATTGGTTCTTACACTTTTTTCTACTTTTTGTTCCTTTTATAGTTCCTGGAGTATTTTTCTTCTCCACTGAAATTAAAACTTGAGGAAGCATGTCTGCTAGCAGCACATGGGCAGAATTTTAGTGCAATTAGAGAAGAAGCACATTTGGATTTGAGCAAGGAAATATAAACATATTACCATTTAGGGGTACCTATGTCATGTGACAGACATAGTGAGATGTGCTTCACACACTCTGTCGCCCTCTATTTTCTGATGAGATATCTGAGGGTGTGAATTTCAGTTAATTGCTGATGATCAGGGAGTGGCAGAGCCAAGACTCAAGTGTGCGTGTTTTGAACTCTAATTCTAGCTCTTCGTGCTTCCTCTCAACAAAGGGTAGTTTATGAGTTGTATGGACATATCAAAAAGGAAGGAATAGTGAAGAGGTCAGTGGGTAGTCAACATTTCAAATTGTTGGCAGGCTAAACTCATGAGAAGAAATGTAAAAGAAACACATGAGCTTGTTGGTAAGAGTGGTGCCTGAGAAGGAGAGAAATGAGAGGCAGGGTAGCTTTGGGTAGAGGAAAATGGGAAATAAACCTAAAATGTAACACTAGGAACTAGCTTGATGGATGAATATCAGAATGAATATAATCAGTAGTCAGATGGATTGAGGCTGTCTCCCAAATGTCATTAGGAAGAAATAAAAATATGAGAAGACTGAGAAAAGAGTTGAGAGGGAGAATGAATAGAAATGTTAGATAGAATTCCTGAAAGGCAGAAAAGTAAACTGAGGTCAGCGGATATTTGAAGAAATAATGACCAAGAATATAAAGAATGCAATGAAAACTGAAGACCTCATATGGAAAAGGTTAATATGCCACTAAAACAAAAGGAATCAGGAAAGTAGTCAGTAGTTGGTTGAACAATGTCCCCCTGAAAAGGAACCTCAGAATTTAACCTGAATTGGAAATAGGATCTTTGTACAAGTAGTTAGTTAAAATGAGGTTATCCTGGATTAGAGTGGGTCCTAATCCAACGACTTGTGCCTTCATAAGAAGAAAAGACGCACAGAGAAGATGGCCCAGTGAAGATGGAGGCAGAGACTAGAGTGATGCATTACAAGCCAAGGAATGCCAAGGGTTATCGTCAACCACCAGAAGCTAGGGAGAGGCAAGGAGGCATTTTACCCTAGGGTCTTTGGAGGGAGCATGGCCCTACCGACACCTTGATTTCTGGCTTCTGGCCTCCAGAACTGTGAGAGAATAAATTTCTGTTGTTTTAAGCCATCCAGTTTGTGATAATTTGTTACCATAGCCCTCAGAAACTAATATGTAGTCCTATACTTAGACCTTTTAACAAAAGCCGGGCAATTTTGAGATAAAAACTAGATCATCCTCCAGTGAACAGGAATCTGATTGTCACTGGACTTTTCTCCATAGCAACACTAAAATGTGAGAGGGCAAAGGAATAACAGTCTCAAAGGAATGATACAAACAAACTTTAAGCTTAGGATTTTATTTCTCATTACTTTATTTAAGTGAGAGTAAAATAAAGATATCATTCTGTATAATTTCTCAGTTTTCCACACATAGGACCTCTCTGAAAGTAATTTTAGAGAATGTATTCCAGCGAAAAAAAGAACAGGAGGAAGAAATGAAATGCAGTGAATAACAGCAAGTGGGGAATTTAGTGATTTTTGTATAAATAAGCAATGACAACTTTAGTTTCTAGCAATGTGATAGGATAATCAGAAATTTTCCACTGAAAAATAACTTGAAATGCTGTATAAAATACACAACTATTCACAGAAAGGTATAGCTGAGCTTTGAAAAAGGCCGAAAACCTAAGGGGAAGCTAAAATTCAAAAGAGGAAGTAGTGCTGAGCCCATTGCTGCCTGTGAGTGGGATGTCTGCAGACCTTTGTCAATAAGATAAATGAAAAATAAAATTGCTGGAGTAGGCAGTGGAAACCCCCCCCAACCCGCTCCCCACCACTAAAAGCACATAACCAAAGCCAGCATATCAATAACTATTTGAAATTATAATGCAATATTATTTCAACACTTCAGAAATTGGACCTAGGGAGGAGGGGAAATGAGATGTGAAAGAAATCCAAGGTGGTAAGAATATACTGAGGACATAGATATCGATCTTCTTTTAGATATTGATGGGGAAATTGAGCATTAGTATGGATTGTAATAAGATAAGAATAACCACTATTGAAATAAAATAGAATGTATAATTTTCATATCCACAGGAAAAATGCTTGATCTAGCCAGTGGAAGGTAGGACAGAGAAAAAAGTAAAACAAAAAGATGAAATAGGGTGTTGAAAATAAGCTCAAAGAATAATTGGCATAAAGGTTTGGGCTTTAAAGTAATCAAGACAGATTATCCAATGGATAGAAAACAATGCGAGAATATATTGGTTATAAAAAAGATTTAAAAGAACACAGGTTGAAATGAAGGGGATGGAAAAAGTTACACTTGTCAAATACAGACAAAAAGAAAAGGGAACAATAGATCAAGGGAGTAAAGCAAGCATGAACATATTCACATGCAATAATATAGAAAGCAGGTATTTATGGCATTTGACATTGATCGAGTAATTGAGTTAGAAATCTAATGGTCTTTTCAGAAACTGTTGAAACAATGAGACAGAAAGTCAGCAGAGAAAGAGAAGATTTGAATAACAATGGAAGAATTTGATCTATCGTGTCTATAGAACTTACCCAGCAGATGCAGAATATATTTTATTTTGGAGGGCAAGTGGATTAGGCACAAGTTTCATCTTTTAATGGATCAGGAAGGAAGCCTCAAATTCTAAAAAAAACATTATAGAGGTTCTTTTCTCTAACTACAGTGCTTTAAATCAGTCGTCGTTAACAGAAAGATAGCAAAAACATCCCGTACATTTGGAAATGAAAAGACATATTATGAAATAACCCTCAGGTTAAATAGGAAATGATAACAAGAATAGCAAAATTGTAGAGCTGAATGATAATAAAAGCACAGTAGGTGAAAATTTGAGAGAGATAGCTAATTGAATACTTTGAAAGCAATATATAGCTTTTGTTACCCAAGAGAAAAATACGAAGTCTGAAACCCCATAAGCTCAATGTTTGACTCAGGTAATTAGAAAAACTGTAACATGGTAAATCTGAAGAAACAAGGAAAAAAGAAATAAGGGTAAACAAATATAAGTGCAGAAAATAAGCAACAAAGTAGAGATAATAAAAGCAAAGAACCAAAAAATGGTTCTTTGAAAAACTTAATAGTTTAGACATAATTCTTGCAAGATAAATGAAGAAAAACATGTATAAATTATGAATAAACAAAAGAAAAAATTGGTAGAAGAACTAATTATGGATTACATTTTAATCTGTTAAAATAATATGATGAATTTTTTGCCCATAAAGATGCAAATTTAGATGAAAAGGATACATGGTGAAAAAATTGATGCAAAAAAACCCCCAATCAGTAACCATTAAAAAAATTGTAATGATTATCAAGACTTTATCCTCCTTGCAATATAAAAAGAGGCCCAGACAGTTTGACAGGTGAATTCTATTTAACTCTCAAAGAACAGAAAATCCTTGTTTATAAAACTTATCATAGAACAAAGAAAAAAAGCCAACCTATTATGTTTGGTTTTGAAAACAAAAGCCAGATTAAAAAAATATTGGCCAAGTTCACTTATGACATTGAAAAACACTAAGAATTCAAATCTAGCAGTGTGTTAAAAATAATACATTATGACTAAGTTGGATTAATCATAAAAGTGAATGGATGTTTCAGTGTTTAAAAAAGTCTGTTACTGTAATTTACGACATTAACGGCAAAGAACAAGAAATGGTGTCAGCAATGATAAAGAAAAAGCTTTTAATAAAATTGTTTTTTCTTTTTTCAGTGGAATCAGTCCTTAGCAAATTTGAAATAGGGAATATTTTTTTTAGCTTGATAAAGGCTTTCTGCTAAAAACCTATGGCCAACGTCATTCTTAATGGAAAAAACAAAACTTTAAACTCATTCCTTTTACGGGTGAAAACAAAACAAGGATGCCTGTGTTACTTGTACTTCTCAACACATTGCCAGACACCTGACGATGCAGTAAGACAAAGAGACCAACAGAAGTAGGAGAATTGAAACGAGAGAGATAATTGTCATTATTCCTAAGTAAAATCATTTATATAGCAAACCAACGAGAATCGGCAGAAACTATTAGCAGCAATACAAGAGTTCAGTTAGGTTGACAGCTAGTAAGAGCAACATATAAAAATCAATAGCTTTCCTCTGCACTGGAAGTAACCAGTTATAAACTATGATGATAATAAGAGACCATTTATGATAGTGACATAAACTAAAATCTATCTAGAAATAAGTCTAAGAATTCATAAAACATATAAGGAAAATTTAAAATCCTATTACAAGAGTTTTATTACGGTATTATAAGAGCATAAATGCGGCGTTCATAAATGGATTGATTCAATATTGTGAAGATGTCATATTTCCCCCATGAAAATTTAAATTCAATGTAATTCCAATCAACATCTGAGCAAGAACTTTTTTGAAGGGGCAGAGTTGAATCTGAAATTTATATGGGAGAATAAAGGTAAAGAAGGATTCTATCTTTACATGGCATTAACGTTATACAGCAGGAGTTGGCAAATGACAGCCCACAATCCAAATCCAGGCTGCTGCCTCTTCTTATGAATAAAGTTTTACTGGGACACAGCCACATCCATTCATTTATGCATTGTCTATAGCTGCTTGCATGCTACCATGACAGAGTTGGAGTTGCAATTATAACAGACTGTGTGGCCCGCTGAATCTGGCCCTTTAGGGCAAAAAATTGGCACCCCCTGTTCTCCAGCATCTGGCAAAGAATCAGAGTATAATAAAGTCCAAACTCATTCCTATGTACATATGGGAACTTGGTATAATCATTCCCAACAATTGGTGCTAGGAAAATTGGTTCACAAAAGGAGAAAAATGAAACCATTCCTGTACTTCATACCATAAACAAAACTCCAAGTGGATTAAATACCTAACTGTTAAGAGTGAAAATATAAAGCTGATGGAAATTTAAGAATATATTTTTGTAACCTTATGGAAGAGAAGGGTTTGTTACATAAAATTCACAGAGCACAAACCATAAAAAGAAAGTCTATGAATACATCAAAATGAATGGTTTTTGTTAAATGGAGAGTATGATGAAAAAAACTAACAGATGGTGAAAATATAATTGTCATGTTTAATAGACTAAGATCAATATTTAAATATACTAAGGACTCTGGAAAATCAGAAAACAGAAAGGAGGACACCAGTATGAAAGAGGGCAAAGCATGAATTGGCAATTCAGAGAAGGAGAAACGTATACATGCACATATCAAATTGGAGACAAGCAACATAAAGGTGGCATGCCATTTTGCCTATCATATCAGTAAAAGCTAGGAAATCAGGTATTCTCAAGTGCTGTCAGGGATGTGGGAAAATAGACATTTGCATGTCTTACTTCTGGGACCGCAAACTGGTGCTTATATTTTAGAAAATCTCAGTATGTGTATAACCTAAAACCGAATAATAGGTCTCTAGCATAGATACCCAGGGAAGTACATGTAAGGATGGTCATCACAGTATTACTTGTGGTAAAAGACTGGAGAGAAGCTAGCTCTTCAGCACTAGAGAAATGGACAAGGGAAATTACAGTGGAATACAGCGAGAGGGAATAAGCAGTGAGAAGGAGTGAATTTCATCTATTTATAGCAACGTGACTGAGTCTCTAAAACAATGTTGAGAGAAAAAGGCAGAATGAGATTTAAAGCATGATACAATTTATAGACAAATTTAAAAGCCATATGCAAGAGCCCTATATATTTTGACATATAAGATATTTGTAAAAATGCAATGAAGATTATAAACACAACATTAATTATGAAAAAGTGAAGCCCTGTGGTGGGAGAGGAAAGAATGGGCCTGGGCATAGAGGATGAAGGGGAAATGATGATAAGAAAACTGAAAACCACAGAAGAGCCTTTCACGAACCATTAATCGTAGCTTATCAACTAGAGCCTATGCTTAAGTCAATTCTGTACAATTATCCTTAAGGGGAAACAAACTCTGGGGACGTTATTCCTTCCAGTATTGTTAGCTCCAGGTGCTCACAGAGTGTCATCAGGTATGGTCTCTCTCTATATCTTGGCTCTGCTGGCCTCAGTGTTGGCTCTGATATCAGGCAGACTGTTTTCAGTGTAATCTCTAGCTGTTCCAGGTTCAGTTCTTACCAGTTTTGCAACTCAGCAGAAAGAAAGCTCTTTCTCCATATTGTCAGCAGTAATCCGTGCATGGATTTCCTTCCTTTGAATGCCTCATTTTTTGTCCTGTGTCCACTCCTGAACCAGTCATGTGACAGGGCACTGAGGATGCCTGAGTCACTTTTCTATCCCTAGAACCCGGCAGTAGGAATAGTGCCACATAGAAAATGTGGTAGGATATTACCCAAAGAAAAATCAGGGTGATGTGAGCAGAGCTACCAGATATGACGAGAAAGTGGATGCTGGGGAGGCAAAAAACACAGATAGCTGCGAGGAACTTGAACCAATGCTGTTTATAAAATGATTGAAATGAATTGCCATGTTTATTCTAGAAAAACTGGGGAAAATGAATAAAGGTTAACTCTAAGCATCTGCCACTTGCATGCCACTTGTTTCATATGACCCAGAGGTATAAATCCACGGACTTGGTATGAAAGACAACTACGTAATTGCTGGAGTTGATTGCCTTAGAAGGAATGGATAGTGAACTTCCCATCAATGGGTATATTTAAGCATGGACTAGCCAGCTACTTGGCAAGGATTCTGTAGAGAAGGACCCAAGGGCTGGGAGACCAGTTGGGTTTGATCAGTGGTTCTGAATCATCTAGACAGCTTATTAAAGTATAAATATCTGGGCCCTTCTCCCAAGAGTTTCTGGTTTGGTACATCTGGAGTAGAACTCCAGAATTGCATTTCTAATATGTTCCCAGGTGATGCTGCTGCTCCTGGTCCAAGGAACACACCATGAGGACCACTGTGTTAGATGATTTTCAACATCCTTATTGACCTTTAGTTTTTATGAGATAGTTGTTAATGTTCTAAAAACCAGCATTTGTATCACTGAGGCAAAACTTCCATCTTATTTCTCTGTACCTGAAATGTGTTAAGTTTTGGCTATGTTGGTGCTTCAACAGTAGATGCTATTTGCATGGCCCTCTGTATCTTTTGGGTCATTGGGAACATTAGAATCATTAAACAATTTGTGCTTTATAAAATAGTCAACCATTTTCTGACATGATCCTTTTTGTAATCCTGTTTCTGTTTGCCCATGGGTTGATCTATTTTCATCACTTTTGTAGTGGGATGGTTCCTGAATTAGAAAAATGAAATGATTTCCCAAGGAGAGTGTGTCTTAGTCATTCAGAAAGTAACTTTGTCGTGTGTAGGCATCCAGCTGATGGAAAATCATTCCTTGGTACCCTAGATGCCAAGTGCTAAATCTTCTTCAACCCCATTGCTGTGGCTTTCCCCAGAAAAGAGGACATGAAACACTTCACATACCTTGCTGGCTCTGCATCAACCAGCAATTGTTCTCATCTTGAACTCTATTTTTCGCCTTCTCTTTATCAATTTTTTTCTCTTTAATTTTGGAAATTTTGCTATAATAGTTCTCAGGGAGTGCTCATATGTTTCTCTAATTGTAGGCAAGGTCAAACAGTACTTGTCCTTTCTCTAAATTGCTTTTATATAAACAGAGATAAAACCATTTGAGAAAAGCATTTAAGAATTAGAAGGTTATAGTCAATGCTTAACAATGAAAATTTTCAGCTTAGCAAAGATAATGAAATGGATGGGTAAAAATAAAAAGTGCCTGACAGATAGCACATAGTGGATTTGAGTTAAGGTGGCAAGCAACCTGAAGTGCAGAGAGATTTAAGAAGACTGTTTTGTTGTCCATGTGCAAGCTTCTGCTTGACAACACTAACTCCAGGCAAGGCAAGGCTGGTAGAGAGAGTGGAGTATTTTAGGAGGACTTACCCAGAATACATCTTAGTGGATATTAAATGGGGAACAGTTTAAATGAAGTCTTCTTTGCAACTAAGAATCTTTAGTAATGGAATTTGCTTTCTTTAAAGTGATACATGATCTGAGTTTCTCATCAGAATTTTATAAATGCCCATTTCCTAAATCCTCTTCTCTTTCAGACTTTAATTGTGTGGAAATGTCATTCAGATTCGGCCAGCATCTCATCAAGCCCTCTGTGGTGTTTCTCAAAACAGAACTATCCTTTGCCCTCGTGAACAGGAAACCTGTGGTACCAGGACGTATCCTTTTTTTTTTTTAACAGAGGAAAAATAAAAAAGCCTCTGTAGCTAACAGACCAAATGAATACAGGATTGGCCTCCAGTGTCTGTCTGAAAAGGTAAACAACGAATCTGCCTCGCTCCCGCTTTGGGAAAACCAGGTAAGGTGTTACTCACATTTATTCTGAATCCAGTTGGTGGCACCAGTAATATGCTTGATCAATGTTGCAGAACTTCTGAAAAGAGTTGCTTGGCAACCATGGCTTTGGAGGTGAATTTTTGCTTGACCTTTTGACTGTCGTAGCTGTGTAAATAAATAGGTGCTTCTAAAATGGGCCCAACGAATGTCATGGGCACATTTTTTTCAGTTATCGATTGTGAATTTTAATAGTAAGAGATTGGGTAGCACTTTTGTGATGTGGAAGTAAGGTATTACACGAAGATTTGAGATTCACTTGGTTTCTTTACCTCTTGGAGGTCATTCAAACTATGAGTTTTAATTAAATTCATACACGTAAACATACTTACCAAATATTTTTTTCATGTTAGCATCCGAAATAGCATTTTTTCTTGAAAGCATCCCAGCTTCTACATCATTGTCCAGTGTCACTGGTGGTAGAGTTGTTTTATTTCCCTCTGACCGTCGAGTCTTTTCTCCTATTGACTTCAGTAGGAGCTTTCCTTTTGCAGTGGGAGTAGCAGGAATTGGTGAAATGCTCTACAGAGTTATTTTTATGTTGTTGAAATTATTACTCATGACTGTGTGCATATGACTTTTGTACTGACTCTTCAGATTTCTCTTTCTCTTTCCCCCTTAACATAATTTACTATGTAGAGGGCAACAAAGTATAAAATTTCATATTTTTTTTTTAAAGATTGGCACCTGAGCTAACAACCGTTGCCAATCTTCTTTTTTTTTTTCTGCTTTATCTCCTCAAACCACCCCCCCCCAACCCCCCGTACATAGTTGTATATCTTAGTTGCAGGTCCTTCTAGTTGTGGGATGTGGGACGCCGCCTCAACGTGGCCTGACGAGCGGTGTCATGTCCGTGCCCAGGATCTGAACCCTGGGCCGCCGCAGCGGAGCGCACGAACTTAACCACTCAGCCACGGAGCCGGCCCCTAAAATTTCATATTTTAAAATAATAAGTATTTTTCACACTGAAACATGATTTTACTTTGAAATAAATTTCTCAGTAATTCTGAGTCTACAAATATGTCAAGATTTTTTCCAGAATTAGTTACATTTTTTTCAGGAGGAATTTTCAAAGTGCTTGAGAACTTTATGAAGTATCTTCTTTGTTAGCCATGTAACTATTGTACATTGAAAAAAATACAAATAAGAAAACACGTACCAAAAGATAATTGTGATTTTATAATAGACTTCCAAATTCTTTGAACCCAAATTTTAACTGAATAAATTTTGTAAATTTAACTAACTAATGATCACAGTGATAAACTAGTAAATAATATTATGTAAATTTTTTCTTGATAATATTTAACTCTTCTTTTAAATTTATAAAAATAGTCTAAATTATCAATACTCAATATTATAAAATTTCATTCTTCTGTTTAGTGACCTAGAAAAATAAACACTGGAATGATTTATAAAGGTCCTATGAAACAGAACTTTTAAATTGTATATCAATTTTATATTGAGTTCTTCTAAAAGACCTTGAAGTTCTTGAAATAACACAAGCATTTTATTTTTTCATTTGATTTTGCTGCAAGTTTGTGGTTGTCTTTTTCCTTTGAGGAATTTTATTTTTTAAGCCAAATGGGAATTCTGGTGTCAAAAGAATATGGTTTAAACGCCATCTTCTCTTTGGGTGCCAGCTTTAATTGGCTTCTGTCAAAGCACTGCAGGAACCTGAGATGAAAATGTGAATTTAGATGAGCAAATCTTAATACCTTCGACTGAGAAAATGTGAGGTTATAGAGTTGCACTGCTTTCTTAATGTTTAATAATGGCATGAACTTTACTTTGTGATTTTTTTTTCTCATATCTTGATAGTAAGAAATTATGGTCTTTTTAACCAACTCTGACAGTGTGATGTGTAAGATCTGGGTCATATATGTGTTTGAACTCAAGAAAAGTTGAGATGTCTACTTGTAAAGAAATGTTTATACTGCAATAGTGAGCAATCAGTGAATGATGACTAGTTTTGTTCCAGATGGCACTGGGATCGCCATTTTGGAAACGAGTCCTGGACAGTTAGTTACCATATCTCTGAGTAAATGCCAAGGACATGGGGAACACTATTAAAATCAACAGGCCTCAGTTTGTTTGGAAGGTAGCAAGAAGGACCTGGCCCTTTCTGAGGATGAGAACAGTGAGAAGCAGAACGTATTTGTAATCAGTATGCTCTGTGAGGCTATTTCACATCTACATTGTTGAAAGTGGTCTCAGGGCTAGTAGATAACGTATTTAGACAATCCTTTTTATATGATGATTTTGTAACTTTTTATTTTACTGTATCTTTGTAAACTCTGTTAGTAGCACCTGTGAGAAGAATCTTAATAAGTTACTCGTTTGCTTGCAGAAAGTGATATTCTTTTGTCCTGTGATTTGAGAATTGAAGATGTGGATAGCTCTGCACACTAGCGTTTCGTAAAATAAATGATGAGATGTCTGCAGTGGGCTTTAATCTTCCCCCAGTGTTCTCTTCTGTCTGCCCTGGATAAGCCCCCTGGTGTGAGTCTTCCATGTCTTCTAGCTTTTTGCACCCTCCTGGTCCCTGGACTTCTCCAATCTAGCCAACACCTCCTTTTAAACCATAGCCGTGATCATATCACTCTCCTATTTTCCTGCAAACAAACCATGAATGGATCTCCTTTATTTTTATTTTTTTGAGGATAATGTTTAAACTCCTTATCATAGTTTTAAAAGATTTTCCTTATCTTGACCTAACCCACTCCCTTTCCAGCTATTTCCTAAACAGGTGTTGTATTTCTCTTTACCATCCTTTTTCTCCCTTTACCCCACCTCTTTCTTTGTCTTGAAATACTTCCCATCCTTTTCATTTCAATTAAAGTGGTTTGATACCTGTCCCACCCTCTTAGGAGAAAAATGCTCTGTCCTTTTTGTGACATTTGGTGCCTTAATCATATGTTGATTCATTCAACAGTTTATTACTGAGCTCCGACTCTCTTCTAGGTGCCATGCCAAACGCTTATCGCAATCTGCATCATATCAGAACTGTGCTCATTCCTGTTTGTCTCTGCACTGAGTCATTATTTCCTGGGAAGGAGTGGGGCCAGGACCTGCTCTAGCTGGCACATCTCTTTTTCTCTTAGCATCCAGAAGTACTATGCTGACTGTGAACATCAGGAGCATATGGATTGTTTCAATTAATGGAATGGGGCAATATGGGTCTGCTGAAATCCTGTCTTTTCAGTATTCCCATGCATAAAGCTAAGTCTTGTCACCATTTTATCCCAGATTTTTAAATATCATATCCAAGCTGTGTTTTCCCAAATTTCCCTTCGTGCTTTGTCAGTTACAATCCTGTTTACATTTCTGTGTAACAAGTGTACAAAGTTAAGTCTAAAAGCAGTGAATAAATTTGTGGCAGATGGGAAAAGATTCTTTTCCGTTTTTTTACATGCTAATTTGTCAATGGACAAGTCTGTATTTTAAGGGCAGTATGTTGGCATCTTCATGTAAACTGGAACATTTCACTGTGTATTTTTGATGACTTCTTTTTAAAAACAGTATTCAGGTGGCCTTTGGGGGAATGTGCGATTCACAAGAGACTTGTAAATGTCATCTTTGAACTTGTGTCCCCTCTAACATTTTGCTGCCCCCCAACTGTTTTTTCTTAAGGCTTTGCTGGCCTGACTTTTTCATTTCTTTCAGAGGAGGAAAAGAACTGTCAGATCAGGGGCCGAAGATATGCTTTTGAAGCAAGACTATTTGCTTCATTCTTAAAAGAGCCACTTCTGTCTCTCCTTGTCTCCACCTCAAGCAAACACTTCTGTTCATTGCAAAGTGTTTAAAGCTGATTGAATAGGCTTTGGCCTCTGTGGTGCAACACTCTAGAAGAATATGTCAGAATGGCTTTAATCCATTAATTTCTTCTTACTGGAAAATGTTTTTCAGAGTGTCTTGGTGAGAGAACAGAAACATTGTGGAGATTGCATCTTCAGAATTCTGCAGTGAACATTTTATTCATGTGCCTCAGTGTAGCCCAGCTGTTGTTCGAAGCTTAAATAAATTTGAACCAATGTGGTTAATACTTCTCCTCACTCCCTCCCCTTGCATTGTGCTGTGTCTACCTCTCATCTTGAGTTGAGCATGAGAAATGAATTTGAACATTAGTGAATCCATTTGGGGACTGGGCTTTTATTGTAAATAAAATTATTCATTTGTTATGTCCTGTTGTTTTCAGCAGACAGTGTATTGATCTTTGAATTGCTATTCAGAATGGCATAAGGAGCTCTAACATAAGGGGCACATGGCAACATTTGTGGATGGGTTGAATGTGCTATGTAATGACAGAGACAAACCTTGCTTGCTGGCCATACTATATTATACAAATCATTTGTCAACAGTTTATTTAATCAGTTATTAAAAAGAGCAGCTTTTTCCAAATGGTAGGATTGCACACAGAATGTTATCAGGGCCAAACAATGTTAGGGTGATGCATTGAGGACAGCCTTACAAAGTGTATTCGTGAAGAATTAGACTAGGTAACTTAAAAGGCATTTCTGCTGACATATACGTTAGGAATAAAAGTTTGGTACAATGGAAATTGTGCTCTAAGATCCAACAACAAGAGATAAAAATGAAAACTCTGACAAATGCCTTTTAATACAAATTTTACCTTTCCAAACAAGCAATGTTAAGTTTTTTCTGTTTTCAGACCATTGCCATACTGAGTACTCCTGAAATAAATGAAAAAATGAGCAAAAATAGCTTCATTACTTAACAGTGCTTCTTACGGAAGAGATGCTATAGATAAAAGTTCCCTTTTAGTCCTTCCGTAAAAATCAGAAATATTTGTCATTTCCTGAGTAGGTTGTAATCTTGTGAATTTCTTTAATTGTTCAGGAAACCAGTTATTAGTGATCTGATGATCTTTCATTTCTCAAAAGAGTTTCTTTTTAAACCTTCCTGTGCAAATAAAATGAGTGCAAGCACTATTTTAATATCTTTATTACTAAAGATAGATTTTTTGCTCTTAAAATTTCCCTAAGCGTATGTCTTTTTTTCACCCTGTGTGTTCCTATTGTATATTAGCTAGCTTAAAATGCTCTAGGAGAGCTGTTCGAAGATGATCTTGCTTTGTCCAGGGCTGTGATGGGGCAAGTTGATTTCTTGTGGTCATGTTGTTCTTGACTTTGTTTGGTAGCCGATTGTGTCCAAAAGATCTGCATGTTGCAGTGATTGCTCAGTTAGAGCATCTGTTCTCCTGTTTCTATGGGAAAGGTTTCCATATAAATGAGACCTACCTTTGGGTTACTAGAGTACATTGCTACCAATCAGAACCAGTTGTTGATGGCATTGGTCAGAAGGAACAAAGGAAGCTCATGGACGCTTTTATTCTCTAAGCTAACATCTTTTTTCAGTGTCTAGAACCAGCCACAGAGGACCCTGCTAACCTCCATGGCAAGACAAACCTTGTGTGACAGTTGTCCGTCTTGACTTGTCATCCGAGGAATTACTGCACAGAGAGCAAATACATCTCAAAGGCCAGCTCTTCAGCTGGTAGTGAGCTCACGGTGTTGAGGAGGATTCTGAGGCTGCATGCAGGGTCAGCGGGCAGTAATTGTCCTGGGTAGCAGAGGGGAGAGAAGAGCCCTCCTTTCCAGGCTCTTCTTTTCCCCTGTTTATTTTTTGTTCCTGAGCTGAGACTGGCATCTCTATTTTTATTATAGACAGAATGATGGATTGTTGGCACCTGACACTGAGGGAATTAATAGATGCTTTGTATGTGTGCAAGGATTATTTGAAATTGGATGGAGAAAAATGTGGGGATTTTATTCATTTTGCCCTGGCCGCTTCAAATAAAGGTGATTCATCCATGAAACAGTGTGCCTGAAGCATGTACATATTGGTCTTAGACCTCATCCAGGCCTCTTCTTGCTATGTACTGTCTCTGCCTGGCTCCTTGCTATCTGCTGGTCGGTGAGGATACACATGTGGCAACCTTGTGGTTCCTTTGGCCCTTGTGCATAATTACTTAGTTTTGACTGTTTTTCCTTGACCTTGACCTCTTCTCCATAATAGGCCTTACCTTCTAGCTTCAGACCCTCCTGTGGATGGAGCGAGGAGGGCTGGCCTCACCATGGTTATGCATTAGGGCAGGAAAATCCAACTGGTTTTTTGATCAGAGCTTTTAGGAGGTTCCTACATTCTCTCAGAATTGCACAAAGGCTATAGGTCACTTTCAAAAACCAGGAAAAGATAACTTTACAATCTGCCAATCTATATAGAATATTTCTGTTAGTGTGGGGGGACAGGGGGAGTAAAATATTAGAGATGCCCTCTCAACTCTAGCAAATGTTAGGATGATAATTATATGTATTAAAACAACACTGTGAATATTTCTCATATTAATTGCAAAAATGAATATCTTGTAACATGGAAAGCCATTCCCCATTTCTCTTTTTTTCTAAATGAAACTTTCCTCAGGTAATTTTAAACTGTCATGGTTAACAATTACTGAACTCTGTTCATTATATTCTGGGCATATTTTTGACCTGCTTTCCAGGCAAGTCATCAGATTGTGAGGAATAGGAAAAGGCTGGTCATGGTGTTGCCAGCTTTGCACTTGTAACAGAACATAATTAGAAGTAATGAATGGAATAATACATCATTGTTCATAAGAAATGTCATGTAATTAACTCAAATAATGCAAAATATATTCTAATTTCCATTTGGAATTAAATAGATTTGTTAGAACATCAGTATGCAGTTAATGTTTATCCTATATTTTCATACACATATCAAAACTGTTAAACTCTATTGAATGAATATACATGGATTTTCTACAACACAATAAGTCAAGATGGCTTTGTTTTGCTAATAGAGCCTTATGTATATTCCTTAGTTATGATATATACATAATTTATGTATATGTTCAGTTCTTTGAATTATCTTAATTAATTTATATTTATTGCAAATTAATGATCTAATTTATTTACTTAGTTCCCATTTCCTTTCTCAAACTAATTGACTGAAAAAAATAACTATAAATTTGCAAATAGCTCTTGGGCACAAATCCTAAATTGGCCTTATCCTAAGAATTCTCTACAATATTTTAATATCAGCAACGCATTGTTGGTGTCACTGTTTCGTTTTGTCCTTGCTGACCAATAAGCCGTTGAAATGGGCAAGCTGAGTCTCAGGTCAGTGGTGCCCTTATTTCATGGGAGCTAGGACTCGACCCAGAACTCTTGACCCTCATTTCATTGTTCTTTCCACCATCTCTGGTTGCCTTCTTATGGGGAGCAAACCTTTTTGTATCATTGCTAAGGTATTCTGAGGGTGTTTTTACTCTGCCATTTATATTTTGTATTGATCTTTTGGTGGCTTTGCTGTTTTGTCATCATTATCATTTAAGAATAGGATAACCTTGGGGACTTCTGAGAGTTGGAAGGCTTCAGCCTGACTCTTCGCTGCTGTGAGTGTGGGGCCAGGCAGTTTAGCTTGGGTAGCAACACAGTTTGCTCCAAGGTAAAATGAATCCAGGAGGAGAGAAATTCATCTGGCTCTCTAATTCTTCTCTTTTCTAATAGGTTTTGAAATGGCTGTAGTTATCAAGAGATCTTTTCATCTTCAAGATTTATTTCTAGTTCAAGAGATTTGTTGGAACGAAGAATTATCTGTTGAATGCTAATACTTTAACGGTAAACCATGATCCCCTTCCATTCACCAAAGATGATTGCTTTAAAAGTTGTTAAAGAAGGTATGTCAGGATAAAATAAATCAACAGAAATTACATAAAAATCTTTACAGTGTCTCTCATGCAGATGTCTAGATGTCTAGAATACTGGTTAGTATTTTCTATTCTGTTTGGGACCAAGTGACCCAGAGAAGCTTTTCCTCCTGAAGCTATATCTGCAAAGATAAAATTGAAGTTCAGGAATGGAACAGACATTCAGTGGGACTTTTCATATTTCCCTGGAATAAGCATTTAGGGACTAAACAGAAAGGCTGACAACCTTTGGGGAGAGATACCCGTATGTGAGAGAGACCCACATTCACTTTACTAAGAGGCAGCAGCAGAACCAGACCCACTACACTGAACTACACTCCATGCTCCTGTGCTAGGGGACAATAGGTGAGAGAAAAGATAGATGGTTGGAATGAGGAATGCTGTGAGGCTTTTCTCCTCCCTCTGTCTGGGGTAATTTACTCCTACTGAATCTGAAAGTCAAGTGTGAAAGGTGACTCAAAGCCCAACAAAAGGATGTTGGCCTCTTGTTCCTTGGCTTGATACTGGTGGAACTGTGGAACCTGCAGGCTTATGCAGGTACTGCTATCAGAGGGCAGTTCTGTACATTGCAGGCTCCTTAGGAGAGCTTCCCATTTGCTCTATAGAGTTGGGGATTATACAGGAGTGTAGTCCAGGTCTTGCTTCTCATTTGTGCATTTCTGAATGCAAGGCAGGATTGGGCAAGGCTTTTTGGAGTGGTCTATGGTAACAGGGTATGAATTGTCTGAAGAGTAGTGTTCCTGGGAAGAAGATGAGAACAGCTTTTCTACCCCATCCCAACTTTCTGTGGCTTTTGGAGGAAACACACAAGCACCTCAGCAGGCCCCTTGGTTCCTGTTGAGGACCATGAATGTTGGAGTAGTGGGCAGGTGCCACAAGACTGCTTAGGTAGACATTGGTCCAACTAGGCACTGGACTACCAGAAAGGGGACTAGTTCATGGACCACTGGCCAAGTTATAAAGGAAGACATGACTGTCCTTTTGGGAATGAATCCTCAAAAGCAGATAGAGTGAGGGTGAAACTTGAATCCTTTCCTAGAAAAAAAAAACATGTCTATCAACTCTGAACTATGCAAAGACTACCATATTTGCAGAGGCTCCCAACAGATGCAACTGGAGCTAGACCAGGAACACTTGTCCTTTACCTGCCACAGACAAACAGTTGCCTAAGCCCACTCTGCCTCTAACACCAGAGTAGCTCAGCCTCAATGTGGGGTGGAAGTTGGTAGACAGCTCTAAGTGATCAAGGTTGCGTCTCAAGCCTGTGCTACATAGGATATGAAATTTTAATCTGAGACTGGACTGTTAAACTGGAGTGTTTTAATTATGAAAAGTGACTCCAGGTTATAGATTCCGTCCAAGATGTTGTTAAGGGGCCAAATAGGGATTCAACATAGCATGACTGGAAAAGTGAGGGCAAAGAATACAGCTGCAGCATGTCTTCACTTGCACTGAGTTAAGATTCTTCAATCACTGTTTACATAGACAAATGACATAAATCCTAGAGAAAAAGGTGGTTTGTCACTCAATACCAAGTTAGAGAGCAGTGTGTGATTTGTTGATTGCTTTAATTCTTAAGAACAGAATCTTGAATATACCAGTTTGTTGATAAATATTTATGGGATAAATTTAATTTTGATTCAAAACAAGATGGTTAGGTAAGGGAACATTCATTTATTTATTCAACAGATATTTCTCATGGGATGGGGAGAGGATTTTTGGAATGGCCTATAGTAGCCACTGAAGACCTACTATATGCCAGATTCTTCTCATCTCCCTGTCCAATTCTAATCTCAATTTGGCACACTTTTAAGCAGACGTACCATTCTGAGTGTTGAATGCTATTGGACTTTTTTTGCATGACAGCAGCCAAAGTGATCCTATTAAACATGTTGAATCCATGTCACTTCTCTGGTCATATTCTCACAACAGCTTCATATTTTCCTCAAACTAAAGTGAAAGTTATCACAATGATCTACAGGGTTCCTACATGAACTCCTCCATCTATCTCCCACCGCTGACCATTACTCTCTCTGATTTCATCTACTCTCATCCCTGTAGTGGGTTGAATGATGACCTCCCCTCCACCCCCGCACAAAGATATGTCATGTCTTAATCCCTGAAACCTGTGAATGTTACATTACTTGGAAAAGGGTCTTTGTAGATGTAATTAAGTTAAGGATCTTGCGATGAGGAGATCATCCTGGATTAGCTCAGTGGACCCTAAATCCAATGGCAAGTGTCATTGTAAGAGTGAGGCAGAGGGAAATTTACAGAGATGAAGAGGAGGCAATGTGGCCAGGGAGGCAGAAATTGGAGTGATGTGGCCACAAATCACAGCCACCAGAAGCTGGAAGAGGCAAAGAACACATTCTCCTCAAAAGGGAATGCAGCCCTGCTGACACCTTGATTTCAGACTTCTGACTTCCAAAACTGTGAGAGAATCAACTTCTGTTGTTTTAAGCCAGAAGTTTGTGGTAATTTATTATAGCAGTCACAAGAAACTAATAAAGTCCCTATACTGGCTCTCTCCTACCGCACCCACTTCCTGATTGTTCATTGAACCTTCTAAGCACACTCCTGCCTCACAGCCTGTGAGCCACCTGTTCCTTCTCCTTGGAATGCTATTCCTCTGATGTGTGTATGCCATGCTCTTTCATCTCCCCTTTGGAGTTTTATTCAAACAGTATGCAAATATCACCTTCTCAGGATGGTCTTCCCCTGTATCTTGTCTAAAATTGCGGCACCCCTCCCACTTTGTTTTTCTTTGTAGCATTAGTATTCTAACTTACTATATGACTAATTATTTGTGTCTCAGCCTGACTGGAATGTGAGCTCCATGAGGGCAAGAGTGACTGTCTGATTTGTTTATGACTGCATCCCCACAGCCTGGGACCGTGCCTGGTGCATGACAGGCCTTCAGTAAATATTTGTTAACTGAGTAACTCTGATTGACCATCTGGACTTTTTAGCATTAAAGTTGAAAAAAAGACAAGGGTCCTCATTTAGAAAGTAGAATGATTTGATAAATTCTCACACCAGACAATGCAGTCTAGAAGTTTAGAGAGGGTCAAACTTGGTTTTTACACACCTACACACGACACACTCACACTTGATGCACAGTTAATAGTTATCACTCCAAAGTGGCCTACTCTGAGAGAGAAGTAACAGGTGGCTTCAGCATAAAAAGACTACCCCCCCGCCCCGCCACCCGCTGAGCCTAGCACTGTGGGTTCCAGCCAGGCTGGTGAAATTAGTTCTTTCTTAGCTGTGCCCTCTGAGGTGATGTTTTATATCCTCCTAAACATTGTAAATTAATACAGGGTTTAGTATCTCATCAGCTGGTGAGCTTTTATTTCCTGATATTTTATTTGCCATGTCTTTTTTTCCTCAAGGAATCTAGAGCAGATGTATATGCAATTTCTTCAGTCCTTCAGTCAAGTTTTTATGGCTCTATCTTCTCGGCTTCTCACACATACAGGTTTTCTGACATATATGCTTATTTATAAATGTTTTTTTCTTTTTTGATAAAGATTGGCATCTGAGCTAACAACTGGTGCCAATCTTCTTCTTTTTTTTTTTCTGCTTTTTCTCCCCAAATCCCCCCCAGTACATCATTGTATATTTTAGTTATGGGTCCTTCCAGTTGTGGCAAATCTCTCTTTCTTTCTGATGAATCCCTTTGATAAAACCTTCTTTACATTTGTTGTTATTCATACAACAACTAAGGCATTGCCAAGGTGGCTTATCTATTCGTTTATTTCCTTGAATGTTTAAAAAAATGATGTAAGTTGACTAATAAAGCATGGTAAGATTAAGTACTTTAAAAATAAGAACAAACTAACAAGAGTCAAGAAGAAAATAAGGAAAGGAAAGTAAGAGGGAGCTAAAAGTGTAGTGCCTGAAATAAATACAAAACGTCCATATGCTTGTTAGAGATGGGTCACAAAGTTGACCCTGAACTTTCTAGCATCAACCTAAAGAAGGAAAGAACATCTGTCCTTGAAGTAAAAATAGGCTGATTGTTCAGGAAATACAGAAACATGACCAACACCGGAGATCACTCATGTTTTCCTCATGGAGATGCTGCCAGAACATGTATTTGACAGCATTCTCAAAACATCCTTCCACACATGGAGGCTCTCCCTCGGAAACAGGTCCTGAGTCTACAACTCACCATCTCCACCACTCGTGCCAAATCTTGCCTGGATGGGTGTGATAATCTCTCTGATTTCCTTGTTTACAATGCCTCCCAACCATTTCCCTCTTCCACCCTTCAATCTAACATCTCATAGCTGCTGACATGGTCTTTTTAAGTAGACATTAGCTTAGGTTACTCCTTTGCTTTAGGAACAATTAGTAGTTGTTTCTTTCAGTTGGAATAACATCTCTAGTCCAGACCTTGAGCTCCTGGGTTTCTGGCCCCTGCCTCCATGAGCTTGTTGCCACCACTGTGCTTTTGCATCAGCTGTTGTCTCTACCAGGAATGTGCTTCCCTCTGACCTTCACAAGCCTCTCAGTTCTCATCTTTTCCAGTCCAGTTCCCCTGTCGTTGCTTCCACACCGAGGCCCTTTCTGACCCTGCTGTAGAACTCAAACCCTAGAAACAATGATTAGTGATGATTAGTGAGGCTCTCTCTTCAGTACTGTCACCGGCATTGTTGAAGGTGTTGGGAGAAGGAGGAGCTCTAACTACCAATGGGTCTACTGCTTCCATTACTCTCTTTGGATACAGAACCATTTATATTTGTGAAAACTACCAGTGAACTTTGGATGGGGACTTGAAGAACTGGATTTTAGTCCCATTTCGGGGAACCCTAGTTAAGTCATTTAATCTTTTTTGTGTTCTCTCATCTGAAAATAAAGATACTATCTTTACCTCCCTCCTGGACTATCTCAAGGACTAAATCCAGATGATGTGAAAGTCTGAAGAATGAATGTATTTGGCTTATGGGAGCATGACATAATAATTATACTTTTTCATTGTCCATTGTCCTGATAGTTTAAGGCTAGTCAAGGGCTTGTATTTGGGTAAGGTGTACCATTTAATTGTGGCCTTAAATTTGTAAAACCAAAGCTTAAACTGAATTAAAGAAACTTTCTGGATTTCTATATGAATAATCACATAGCAACTAGAATAATCCAGACCCAATTTTAAACTACTCAATTAAAATGGCATTAAAATAACATGCAGGATTTAAAATAAACTTTTAAATTGATGGGAATTTGATGTTCTGTGAGCCTTTTCCTTTTTTCTTTTCTGTTAAGACATGATAAAATAAAAAAATCTTATTATTTTCTACTGTTTTTAGTTCCTGGGAAGAGTAGTAGGTATATGAACAGTCCTGGGGTTCATTCGTGGCTGGGTGTTGCTTTGCCATGGTGGGTTTAAATTAAATCCTCAGGGGGTTTAGATTAGTTTAGATGCTCAACTCTCATTAACTGTAATGGGAGTGACTGTCCACGGCTCTCTCCTCCACACACAGCACTGAAAAGTGCACGTCTCCCACCACCTTTGTGTCATGCTCTTTGAACTAATTTTAATAGATTTTTTTTTTTTTAAGTGAAGTATTTCTGTGCAATCCTCAGGGCGGTGAGATTTCTCACAATTTGCTGATAAGCAATAGGCTTTCATTTTGTAGAGCTTGACCTACCCATGCTGGAATGGTTTTGGGGCTAGGACTGACTCATTTTCTGGACTATAGATTTCTCTTTTATTCGGTTTCAAATGAAGCTACTCCTTTTTCTTAAATCTTTTCTTTTTTCCTCTCTTTTTTTCCATGGCTCAGTATCTTGATATAATAATCAGTACACCGTAGGTACTCAGCACTAATATAGTTCTGAAACTACTGAAATGTTATGGAGAAATTAAGTTACATATATTCAAAGAATTTGATATTCTAAATGAAATCTTTTAGTAACCAGTTAATGAATTTCTTGACTAAATAAATGTTTTCTTTAAGTTATGTCTATGTAAAAGCAATCTAGATTATATCTAGTGTAACACATTTTTAAATCTTTCATTTGTTTTTTCTACTTATAGGACTATCTGACCATTATATAAAATAAAAATCATCTATAATTTCATTACCAGGAAATGACCCCTACTGAAATTTCAGTTTCTTTCTTTGTAGTTTTTTTCTATTTTTTGTATCTTTCTCTAGAAAAGAAAAACATTTTATAACCTGATTTTTTACCTATTTCATCATTGACATTTTCTAGTGTTTTTATATATACTTAACACTGAGATTTTAATGATGGAATAATATTGTGCCATAAAGATCTACTATAATTTATTATTTATTATTCAACCTTTATGTAGTGAATATTTTGGTAAAGGATCTTTAGCCATATTTCTGATAAATTTCTTAAACTGGAATCACTTATTAAAATGTTATGCATTATTTAGAATGACAAATATTCCCACATTTGTTTTATACCAGCAATACTTGAGAATAGACATCTTATTATACCCTTATCAACTTTAAGAATTTAAGATTTTGGGTTTATCCTAACCTTTGCCAAGTTGACAGATTTTACATGTGTCATTGTTTTCATTTGTACTACCTAATTGATAGTAGGGTGGACTTTTAAATGTATTTTATGAATTATTTTTATCAGTTAATTATCTGTTAATGTCTTTTGCTCCTTTTCCTATTGGAGTATTTATTAAAACTATATTTGTTAGAGATATTCTGGGAATTAACCCTCTGCCTGTCATATTTGTTGCAAATATTGTTCCTATGTTGACTTCATTCTCTTCAATTTGCTTATGATGTTAAAATATAGAAATTAAAAATTTTTTTGTAGTTAGGTTTATCAGCTTTATTATTTGTAAGTTTTTCTAGTTCTTTTATGCTTATGAAGTCTTTCTATCCTGAGATCAGTTAAATATTTATGTATATTTTCTTGTGGTTTTTAAAGATTTCTTTTCCTTTAGTCTACTATCACCAAGAAGTTCACTGCACTTCATACACGTTTTAAAAATTCACTTTATCTTCCCAGCAGCTCCTAGAAGGAGGTAAGAGAATGCTATTCTCAAGTTATAAATGAAGAGACTAGGTTGTAGCAATGAACCAGATAGTCATGTTCTAGAAGCAGAGCCATATTTTCACACTCTAAAAATAATAATACATGTAAAGTTCTTTATTAAACTCTTAAATTGGTCTTTCTATATTAATCGCCAGTTTTGCATATTTTCTGCCTATAGGTAATATTACACATTTCCTGCCTAAAGGCAATTTTTGTAATGTATCTTCTGATTCATCAAAGATATCATTCAATATGTTATAGTGTTGTTTTACATTCGAGATTATACTTAATATAATTATTATATAAAATGCATTCTGTAATATCATAATTCCTTGAAAATGATAAGCCAACCATGGCAATTCCCAGTAAGCCAGGTTATTTCATTAAGCTGAAGACTGTCCTTTGACTGTTGATGAGGAAGAAAAAACCACAGCATTATCAGTAGGTCATCTGCCTGGGACCCTAGGGAGGTGAATGTAGAGAAGCAGGGGAAAGAGCCCATTCCCTATGATTCTCATAGTCCCTGGAAGAAAACTGATATTTGATGGATGGGGAGCAAGCCCAAGAATATGAGGGAGGTTGGGTAGGACTGAGTGGGAGAGTTATACATTTAGACAAAATTATATCATGTAGAGAAGTAATATAAGTAGGAAAAGATACCTATAACAAATTCTTTATTCTGTGTTCCCTTCTGGACCACCTCCTAAATGATCTTTGTCAGTTTTTAGAAATGAAATTATTAAAAATTTGTCCAACACAGTCATATCACTGACAGATTTGTAATTGATTAATAAACTTTTATTTCTCAAAGATTAAAAAACTTTTCTTCAATTAAAAAAAAATTGTCCAAATAGAAATATATTTAACCTAACCCTGACATAGCGTTGACTTTTTTTAATTGAGAAATAATTGACATATAATGTTATATTAGTTGTAGGTGTAAAATGTAATGATTTGATGTATGTATATACTGTGAAATGATTACTACAGTAACTTTAATTAACATCCATCCTCACATATAATTACCAATTTTTTTTTCTTGTGATGAGAATTTTAAAATCTGCTCTCTTTAGTGTCGACTCCTGATTGTTCATAACTGTGCACCCACTTTTTGTCATTAAAAAATACTTTTGAGGGGGCTGGCCCCATGGCTGAGTGGTTAAAGTTCCGTGCACTCTGCCTCGGTGGCCTGGGTTCGTGGGTTTGGATCGCTGGCGCAGACCTACTCCACTCATCAGCCATGCTGTGGAGGCATCCCATGTACAAAGTAAGAGCGAGATTGGCACAGATGTTAGCTCAGGGCTAATCTTCCTCAAAAAAAAAAGACAAAAAAAGAGGAAGATTGGCAATGGATGTTAGCTCACGGCAAATCTTCCTCGCACCCGCCCCCTCCCCCAAAAAAACAACTTTTGAATTGCTCAGTCTAATAACTTCCTGACACGTTTGTGTAGTCAAAACTCAACAAAAATTGCATTAAAGAATTCCCACTGTCTAGTGTGACTTTGAATATGAAAGGATTTTGATGATAGGATGCTGCTACCCGTCCTCTGGGGAGTGGAGATTCCAATGATTTTTTTTTTTTTTCCTTGATCTCGGATAGTTCAAATATGCAGCTCAATTTAATTCTTGGTTTACTGGGGTGTCTATTATAACTCTCCCTATTATAACATGGATGTAATTGTTCACTCCTACTCTAGCGATCCCTGGCATTGTTGCAGTTGTGAGAACATGAAATTCAGTGTGAAGATGTCACCCCACAGCAGAGATTTTGTCTGCAAAACCAAGTGGTCATTTATTTTATTTACTTATTTGACATCAGTCATATATAATATTTATTTGAGCTGTGAGATTTTTCTAAGCATCTGATAAATGTTAGTTGAATACTCATAAGCAACCCTATGAGGCAGGTACTACTGGTGCCTCCATTTTATAAATGAAGGAATGAGCTACTCAGAGCTTAATTAATCTAGATCAAAAATCTATCAGGTAGAAGAACCAGGTTTCAAACCCAAATGGTCTAACTCCAAAGTCCGTGCTCTAAACCAGAGTTCCTGGGGCCCCTGAAAGCCCCCAAGACCCTTCAGGGGCTCTGTGAGGTCTTCCCTTTTCCGACTGCCTATCTGCATGAGACCAGCTTTTCTTCCTACACTTCAGCCAAATGACGTATCATGAAAGATTGAATATAGAAGTGGAAAGGAGAATGTACTTGTCTTCCATCAAGCCATTCATTAGAATTTTGCAAAACTGTAAAACATTGCCACTCTTCACACTAATTTTTATTTTGTTTTGGAAAATGTGATTCTCATAAGAATATTATTTATGCTAATATGTGTGAGTTTATTATTTTAAGTAAACTAATAAATACTTTAAAATTTTCTCAGTTCGAATTTCTAATTAAATATCCATAGATACAGTTCACATAAACACAAGCTCGTTGGTGTCATCAATAATTTTCAGCAGTTTTAAGGGGTTCGGAGACCAAAAGGTTTGTGGACTGCTCCTCTGAACCCCGTAGTTGTGACTTCCCTCTCCTTTGCCTTGGCTCTAGCCTCTCCCTTTTTCTCCACTTTTTTTTCTTTAATTTTCACTTAAAAAGAGACTAAAGACGTGAGTCTTGCTTCCTAAGGGCAAAGTAGATTTGGAACACTGAGAGGCAGTAGTGATGGCTGAGGGCTGTGAGCTTTGCAGCCCGTGTTTGGGTGTGAATCTTAGCTCACCTCCTTACTAGGAATAAGCCGCGGCCTTACTTCATCTGTCTTTTACTTATTTCAAGCTTAAAATGAGGGTAATACTATCTGCCTCATGGGGTTGATGAGCATCGTGTGAGTTAACATATGTAAAATGCTTAAACTGCCCCCGGCACATATGAAGGGTTCAAATATTGGCAATATTGTTAAATTTCTATGCAGTTCTGAGAGTGCTAGAGGAGTCAAATGTGATTTTGGGTTACACAAATTTTCTTCAAGTTTTTCTCCTCTTCTTTGTGAACACTTTATTATTGAAACTTAAACTTCCCTTTCTAGTTTTCCCTTAGCAAGGCTGAATCTATGAAAATGGCTCCCTTTTTTTTTTATTGTGTGGTTAGTTCCCTTTGGGTCGGGGTTGATATCAGGATGCATTTCTCTTCCTGTAAATCTATAAATACTAACACTATCATCCCTCCTCCCTCACTGAATTCCCTCAACTGTTTGCCGTTCACGTCCCGTAAACGTATAGATTTTCCTTCCTCTCCTCCTCACCATGTCAAGGGTCGCTGTTTGTATTCTGTACCAGGATCCGGGTGGGATCTCCTGTACGTGCACAAAGCTCTGCAACCTTCCTGCCCAGCTTTAGTCAAAGTCGCCTCCTACCCCAGGGCCCATGATGGGCTTTCTTCAGGACTCTGGCTCACGCTGGGATCATATTACCTTTGTCTAATGGCTTGTTTCTCAAGCTGCAATCCTGTGCTCCAGGTCAAAGGTTTTTCTCCAGGCACCACTGGTCTGCCCGTTCATCTGTATTACCCGCTCTCTTGTCTGCCTTGTTTCACCTTGTCTGCAGCAGTTCGCTGTCCCTTCTGGGGACAGAGTTACCAGCTATATTTTAGCCAGCCAGGGGGCCTCTGTTCACATGCTCTTCTGATAGGTTAAGGCCGGTCTTCCCCCAAGGGACTCCTCCGATGAGACACCAAAGTCTAGTGTCAGTGTGGGCTGCTGAGGGAGAATCCTCAGTGTCCACTGATGCCTTTAGCATCTTTGTGTGTCTGTATGAATGCATCGAGGTGGCTCCATTTCTGCTGTTGGATCTGGGCACATTCTTCTTTCTCTGACTTCCAGGCTGTCTTATTGACGCTGGAGATAAAATGCCTTGTGATAAAGACTGGAGGCTTATAAAACTCCAAAGGGAGTCTTATCTTGGCTATTCTTAACTGAAAAAACATTTATCTTTTTTTTTTTCAATCTAGGAGGAAAATCATTTTACAAACTAAATATTTTGAACTTTGCTTATTTGGGCCACTCCTTCTGCCAAAAGATATGAAGTGACCTACAAAAATACTTAACAGTACAACAGATTTATTTTGATTGTAAGTGAGAAATTGAGGCAGAGAGAAAATATCTGAGATGTTCTAAATGTACTATGTGAACATAATTTTCAAATAAAAACAAATAAGAATAAAACAAATTTCAAACTCACAGAAAAGTTGAAAAAAGCAGTTCAGTGATCATCTGTTTCTCTCTGACCAAGATTCATCAGCTTTAACTTTTTGATATACCTGTGCCATGTTTCTCATAGATATACACTTCCTTTTTGCCAAACCATCCAACAGTAGGCTGCTGCAGACATCATCAAGACATTTCACTCCTAAATAAGTCAGCGTGCATCTTCCAAGAATAAGAGCACCCTCCTACACAACTCCACCACCACCACTGTGCCCAAGAAAATCCACATCAATTCAGTGATATTATTGTACTTTCTATGCTCAGATATCTTCAGTCAGCTTCTTTCCTCCATGATACAAGATGCAATCAAGATTCATACATTGCAATTGGTTATTAAATCCCCTTAATATCTTCTAATCTGTAACACTTCCCTACCTCCCTTTGTCCTTCATGGCATTAAATCATTTGAAGATTCCAGACCACTTGTCCCGTGCAGCATTCTGCTTTCCTGATCCATCTATTTTGTCTTGTTTCAGATGAAATTGAACCTTGCTGGCAAGGACACCAAATAGGTGATGTTGTCTACTTACCGCTGCATCATACCAGGGCATATCATGCCCAGCCATCAGCGTCACTGTTGGCACTGCCAACCTTGACCACTTCGTTAAATGGTGACTGTCAGATCGGCCTGTTTTAAGAGAGACATTTTTTCTTTTTAATTAGTATGTAGTGGAGTAATAGTGCAGATTCAATATTTGAAATAAAAAGACAAAGCTGAATTTATTGTGCTGGTCAGTCTCAGCCTCTCTGAGCAGATCAAACTGGGAAGTGTGGAGGTAGGGACTGAGAGATTTTTGGAGGTATAAGTGGATTGACGTGATCTATGGAAGCATGTTTACTCAAGTGAGAGGGAAGTTAGGTTGATTAGTTGGTACTTGGAGATGTGTGAGTCTGTTTCTGATTGGCTAACTTTCAGCCACAAAGGGCTATCACCGGTTGGCTAACAAAAGAGTGTCAGTTGAATAGGCTTCAATCTGGTTCTGGAGGCTACTTGTTGCCATGGCTACAGAGAAATCTGTCTTTCTGTAGGCTTTGGCAACTTTAATTCTCTTCTGAATATCTTGTTCTCCAATAAAATTTCTCCTGGTGGTTTAGTTTTAGCATTTGTTGAAGGTCTTTGCCTGAGTCATTTGTAATATGGGGCTTACAAAATGCGAGCTATCAAATTTGATCATTCTTTTCTGCATTTGTTACCTGGCATTCTTCTGTAAGGAAGAACTTGACTGTTTTTTGTTTTTTTTTAAACTCTTTCTGTCTATCTGTCTGTCTCTCTCATCTAATCAATTCAGATTATTTTTTAATTCAGGGTGTTATAATCCATCGCCATTATAGCATTTTGATGCACAAATTTTCCCAATTTGGCAGCAGATGCCCCTCATCCAGATTCCTGTGTTCTTTTCATATGACTTTATTAATCTTTGAGCTCTTCCTTATTTTCTGGCATGAGATGTTTCAAGTTCATTTTATACTTTCCCTGCTTCAGCCCTGAAATTAGCAATTTCCAAAGAGCCTGGCTCATTTTAGTAGAGAATGGTATTTAGAAACCAAGATCTAGGTATCAGATTGATATCTGCATTAAAATTCAACACTATGGGTGTTCTTCCTCACATTCTTCCATTTCATATTTGCATTTCCCTTCTCTATTTACTCTACAATTCTAGAGTACACTCAACATAATTTCAGAATTATGACACCAGTATTTTTAAACTTCTGATCCAAAGATGAGTGGTCTGAGTTGAAAGTATTTTTGGAGATACCTTAGATTTTTGTTCTAGTTATAGCTTGATTGACTCAAAACACACAAAGCAATGTTTGTATGCTCAAAAGAAGACATTCTGAAGGGTGACAACCATTTCTGTCAAGTTCAGTACTGATGGAGTTGTGGTAGTGCTAGGAATTGTAGTTAACATTTATTGAAGGATTACTACGTGTCCAGCATTGTTCTAAGTACTTTGCATGTTTTCTCTGTTAATGTTCATAAAAACACTTTAACATAGTTATTATTATCTTTTTTATTTCACCGATGAAAAATCTTATGTGAAATCACACTAGTAGTAATAGGCAGACATAGAACTCCAACCCTGACAGTCTGATGATACAGTCCAGATTCTTAACCTCTATGTTGTACATGTGTTTTAAAATTTTAATAATAAAAGTAGCTACTTGTAGCAACCTTTAATTTCCCTATCAGAATATTTTTCATCCCTTTTACAATAGCTTCTTATTTTGTCTTTCACATTAAATGTAATATTTGAGAAGTTAGAGATCATGATTCTCTCATTTACTACTGAGTCTGCAGCATACATACTGTATATGGTACATAAATGCACTCAATTAACTTTTAATAATCACAGTATAATCTTGAGTCCTATGTGCCAGACATTGTGCTAAAACCTCACGTTTATTATTTTGAGTTCTTAAAGCAATCATACTGATAGGTATTACCATCCATATTGTAAGATAAACAGGTTCAGGAAGGTAACGTGATTGCCCAAAGCCTTTTAGCTAGTTAATACCAGAGCTGGCGTTTGAACCCAGGTTTCCTCATCTTAGAATCCTGTTCTTTATTGTCTCCCATGAGATCTCTTTTGAAGGAAATTTTTCCCAGTCTAGTTTATTGTATACTGACCCTAGGGGAAGAGTAGTGTGACTGGCTTTACAAATAGTGAGAGAGATGAAAGGCCAAAAAAAGTGCCACTATATGGATCGATACTCTAGCCAAATTCAAGGAATAAAAACATTATATAGAAGAGGGATCTTGTCTTGAGATCCTGAAAGTCCTGCAAGGAGAATAAAAAAGAAGCGTGGCTGTTTTAACCAAATTCTTGTAGAAATTTAATGACAATTGGACTACTTGGGCTTGCAGAATATGTGAAATTAGATTGAATTTCAGATGAATTATGTATTGCAGATGTTGCCCATAAATCCTAGCTTAACTGTGCTTGGTTTTCAGTGCTGACTCAGTCTTCCCCTCTCCCCAAGAATATGCCCTAATCAGGCATCTGATTTCCTTTTGCTACCCTCAGTCTTCTGTCTTCTTCATTCCTGACCTTGGTTTTATGAGTTCCACGATATGTGCTACCAGAGCTATCCTAGCATGCACTGTCAGGAGACGAAAGTGGAAAGGAGGCAGAATAAGAATACTGGTGACTCTGAGAATGAGTGTTCTTTGTAGTCAATCTCACCAAGCCTAAAGCTTTAGTCTGATGTTGAGATTTGCCTCCCTTGTTCTCATCTCTTTGAATGATAATGTTGGTAAGCGTTGAATTGGTAGCAAGGTCTCCGAACCAGGCACACAGAATCCTCAGTGAAAGAAGAATCTGTAAGAAAATGAAAAAACAAACAAATACATCTTCTCTGTCTGTGTCTCCAAAGGAAAACTATCTGTAATGTTAAAAGGGTTCTTTGGACAGTTTTCTTTGAAAATGAAGCACGTCATTGTCAACAGAGGATGAAAGATCATTCTAGATTAGTAGAACAGCCACAGAAAAGTCATCTGAAGGTAATTTGAAAACGTAAATGTGTTTAGACGATGAGTTAAAGTGGACATGGTTTTTAAGTCATCTGTCATTTGTAAATAGCAAAATAGCAGATGTATTTTACGTTTCATTATAAGTCCTAAATGGTGCACTAGGGCAATAAACAAATGTTACTGGGCTTTTTACAAATTCCATTTGAAATATGATAGTATGAAGCAATATAGTGAATGTATTAGCTCATGGATCTGGGATCCATTTCAACAGAAATGTGAATCCCAATGCAGCCATTTCTTATCTGTGAGACACTGGGCAATTTAGTTATCCTCTCTGAGAATCAGCTTCCATTGTGTAAAAGCAATGGGTTGGAAAGCTATGGAAAGCATGTTGTAGAATCAAAAGGGAAAGCTGAACAGTAGCAGATCTCAGAAATAAATGAAATTAGGGCAGATCTGGGCATCTTGGTTACAGAAATGACAGTGTCCTCAGGATGCTACCATTGAATTATGCAGCTCCAGCCATGCATGTCCCTGTACCACACATAACTACCAAGGGTCAAATTCCCAGAGCAGACCATCTGTTTGGCCTTGCCTGGGGCAGGTGAGGTGTTTTGACAGCCTACCAGGACTGCTTGGTATGGATGATGGGCGGGTATCCTAAAAGAGTTTGGGTGGGAATAGAAGTTTAGCTGGTGGATACCACAGATGTCTGCTCTGTGGGTCTAGGGAGTGAAGCTTGAACCAAAGATAACTGTATGAGTGCATGTGTGTTTGCGTGCACATTCGCTCTATCATAATATCCTTTTCTACTTTCTGAGTTAGGTGTGCAATTAGGATTTTTTAAAAAAATTAATATACAGAATTTAAACAGGATGACAGCTGTGCTTTATAGGTATCTATTTCAGAAGCTGAACTGTGAATCCATGAGCCATTACTCCAAAGATTGTTAGAACTCCTCTTTGAACTTTTAGGACACACAATGAAAAAGCCACCCAATTATTTTCCGACTCTCATGTAATAGTAATAGAATTTGAGGTTACTCAAGGGGTAGAGTCTTTGGCATGTTGAAATACTTCATAGTACGATTGAGATGATTATTATGATCGTGTCTATATAGTTTTATTTTTGTTTTCATCTTTTCTAAAAAGATGATACAAATTAAACGAAAGGAGAAAAACTCAACTTGAATTCCTAAATAAATCTATATTGATATTAATCTACTTGTTTGAAGTTCTTTCCTGAGATTCACAAATTTCACAAATGTGATTTATGTATACGCTATTATTCAGTAATAAAATTTTCCGTTTGTAACTGCTGTGGCAGGGAGTTTAATTTACCTACCATTATGGGTTATTTTAAAGTAGTCAAAATTAATTGATAAACTAAATCAAACTCATAATCCAGAGACATTATTTCTTCTATTCCCTCTTTATTGTAAGATATGTCTCTTCATCGATGTTGATTTACAGAATATCCCTTCTCCTCTCACATTCAATACTACTTTTCATAGTCTTGCAGGTTTTACTTCCTAAATTTCAAAATTCCATCTGGTTCTCTAATTTCCAATGCCAGCACCCTAACCCAAGCTACGAGCATTTCTCTCCTGGACCAATTTGTTGCATTGACTCTACCTAATCTTCAAGCCATTTTCCATGTTGTAGTCACAGAGAGCTTTGTAAAACACAAGTCTGATCACAGAATTCCCTGCTTCATTCCCATTGAAAAGCCTTTGATGGCCTCTTTTTGCACTCAGGCTAAAGACTCACTAGCTTTTTAAACATGCCCTTAAAGGCCTTTGGTCTTGCTCTAGTCTTTCTCTCTAATCTCACCTCATACCAGGCCTCCCTGCACCTTCTGTGCCCCAGCAATACCAGCCTCTTCTGTTCCTCCACCAAATCGAGTTTCCTTCAGCCCTGAGGCCTTTGCTCTTTTTTGTCTCCCTTGACTGGAAAGTTCTTTCACTGACTCTTCACCTTGATAACACCTGCTTGTTCTACCAGTGTCAACTCACGTATCCCTTCTTCTAGAAAGGCTTTTCTGACACATCAGTCTTGGTCACCTTCTTTTATTAAATGCTCTAATGGAATTATGTTCCTTTCCTTCATAGCATTTACCTGTTTGTAATTGCACATGTGCAGAAATGATGAGGTAATTTCCATCTGCTTCCTCTAGATTGTGAGAGCAGAGACGGTATCTGCCTTTTTCTCATTATGGTAACCTTAGCACACTGTTTTGCACATAGTGAGTACTCAGTAATTACTTATTGAATGAAGTAATTAAGGTTTAGGGATAGTGTATCAGTCAGGTTTTATAGGATAGCCATCAACACTGGAATCTTGGTGGCTTCCAACATCTTCATTGTTAATTCCTTGTTCACAGGTCTACAAGTCAGCTGTGGCTCTGCTAGGCTTGGCTGGGTTCAGCCAGGTTTGGGTCTCTTCCACCTGTCTTCTCTTTCTCTCTGCCAGGGCTTAAGAAGCAGCCACTGTCTGGAATATGTTGCTTTCCTGGTAGAAGGCAGAAGCTTAAGAGGCCAAGCCAGACCACATGCACATGTTCGAAACTTTTGCTCAGAAGGGCGATATGTTACATCCACTGATGTTCCATTGACCAAAACAAGTCACATGGTCAATCCTGTTATCAGTGGAGCAGAGGAGTATACTCCTCCCACAGTGTGAGTGGAGGGGAGAATGAATATGTGTAAATACTACCATCTACCATAGATGATAAGTAAACTAGTCCAAGATTTTAAGACAAAGGAATATCTGCCCTAATACTGACTCTACAGCCGTGGATTTGCCAAACACGAAGAACCCTGTTTAATATAGGAAATATAAATAATCTCTCCCAGGTGACCAGTGTTGAAGAGTTGATGTTTACAAATTGAAATGAGCTTGAGACTTGTTGCTACAGATCCTGTGGAATACATCCATCCCTTCTCACCCACCCACCAAGCCTAAAAAAGTATCAGGGGGGAAAAAAGGTATCAGTCATGTGTACCATGTAACAAGTATTTATGGACTTCTTCCTTAGTACTCACTGTATAAAAAGAAGCTGTAAAATGACCTGTAAAGCTCAATTCCATTGACTGTGAAGAGTACTATCATTAGAAAATACCGTCAAGCTTTCACATTTCTCTCATGGCTTTGTTGACTAATTGGAAGAAAATGAGACTAAGGATAAAGTTGCTCATAGTTATGAAATTGGCTGAAAATGAGAAATAATCAAACCTGACTTTTGCAAATGTCCTAATGGCCTCTTCTACAAAAAGCTGAGATGGGTAGGCAAGCGGAGGCCACACGTGGTAACCTTGGGGTTAGTGTCACCAAATTGAAGCTTATTAACATTCCAAGAAAGAAGATGATATAGAAGTTTTTATAATTTGAAAAGAGCCCCTTGTCCATGCAGGTGAACTCCATTGGATGGCAGAAATCTGAGAGTTTATCAACCTCGTAGCCAGGACAATCAGCAGGGGATTTGGGCAGCTCTCTGAGATTTATCACAGGAAAAATAGCAATCAGAAACAAAGCCCAAATAATATGTTTTCTCCATTCAGTGTGATTATCTTAGAATGATAGAGCTGGAAGAAACCTTGAGAGATGATCTCATCCGGAAGAGAAGAGAAGGTGATAAGTATAAACATAAGTGAGAATATGGACCTGTATTAGATAGAAGCAGCTAAAATGTTTTTGCAACTTTGTAAAATATTTTAAAATAGGTTTTAGGGAAAATTTTATTTCCAATAACTAGCGTTTGTTGACACATACCTTTTCTATGAATCTTTTACATTCAGTAATTACAACAGCTACCACTTATTGAAAGCTGATTTATTTAGTTAACTGGACTTTGTGTACATTCAGGAAGAATCCTGGCTTTAGGAAAGGAACCTGTCCAAATTCACCCAGCTAGTAAGTAGTAGAGTCTCAATATATACATTCCAATTGCAAAAATCATTTCCTTAACCGCTTGACCATATCACAGGCCTAGAAGAAGACTTGTTCTAGGTAGCTGACCTGGGTTAGCCCTTTACTTTTTTTAAAAAAAAAATAAGTAACGGTTTCAGATGGATTTCTGTCTGTTGGTCTTTTCTTTCCCTCCTGGTTTTACAGCCCATGATCTGAATAGGTAGGGAGAAAATAGCTTTGACAAATGTCCAAGGATTACTGGGATGGCAAACCTCTTGGGGTGATGGGGAGTAGGGAAGCAGGCTCTGCCCCCTGACCCCCTAGTACCTGTTGGCTCATCCTCATGATGTCATCCCAGCATTCAGGCACTTTGATTTCTGCCCTGAACTCAAAGATCAGAATTTGTTCAGCCCATTGAACATGATGTAGTTATTCCTTTTCCTCAAACTTTGAAAAATAATTGTAAACGAAATCACTGCTAAATCTGATTCCTGTGGTCAGACTTACCACGGGGCAGAAAGGCTACCCAGCCGTGTAGCCAACAGCTATATGATTTTAGGGACCCATTTCATCTTTTTACCTATTATGTTTAAGAAAGATATTTCTAAAGCTTATTTTCCCTTTTGAATTAATATCCTTCATTATTTTGTTAATCACTTTCACATTTGGGGTCACGGTTGAGTACAGAGATTTTGTGCTATCACTGAGCTCTGGAAGCTTCATGAGACTCCTCAGATCAATATCTATTTGGCGGTTCTTTTATTAACTGCATTATACAATTATTTTATAATTAACACATGGCTGTGATGTGAAACATTTGGGTTAGGGTAATAAAGAATTTCAAATTACTTTCTCAGCAGCTTTGTTGAACTCAAAAAAATTTTTTTAAGTCTAACTCTGACATTGGTGGCTGTGAATATGGTTGGATACCAGGCATGCTTATCTTTTAAGAATATATCTCACAATTTTCTTTTTGATCATTTGTTCTGTATAGCCATCTATCTTATAGTAAAATTAACCTGCCTTTCTGAGATAATCTGGTGACATCAAGTAAAATAGGGCTTATTTTCTGTTTCTTACAAATGAATACTGCATATATTTGTTATGAATAAAATGAGCAAAAGTTTAATGCTTTTCACTTTTTTAATTTACAAAAGCATGAAGAAGAAAGTAAAAAGACTGATAATCCCACATCCAGAGATAATCCCTGTTAATCTTTTAAGATGTTTTCTTTTCTTCTTGTCTTCTCCTAAAGAGTTTTAAGTAAAACTAGGATAATACTCTGCATATAATATCCTGTTCCGTCATTTCTAATATCACAGAAGTTTTTTCTTATCATTAAGACAGTGTTTAACTTTATTTTCAGTGGTGCCATAATATTCCACTGACTTGATTTTCCATAATTGATTTACTTCATCTGGTTTTGAACATTTAGTTTGTTTCTGAATTTTCGCTACTCCAAGTCGGACTGCATACACTGTAAAGTTTATGTATCCATGAGCAGAGTAGGAAAACATTTTGCTATTGCATACATTGAACAGGCATAGTATTTCTAATATGGCTAATTTTATAAGTGAAAATGATGTCTTGTTAATTTTCATTTATTTGATTACTAGCCATGTATTATAACTGAATGTTTTTTATAAGTTTATTCCAATTTTACTGGTGAGGAAACTGGGGCCCAAATAGGCTAAGTAGTTTTTTTTTAAAGATTGGCCCTGAGCTAACATCTGTTGCCAATCATTTTTCTTTTTATTTCTTCTCCCCAAAGTCCCCTAGTACATAGCTGTATATTCTAATTGTTACGTTCTTATAGTTATGCTATGTGGGATGCCACCTCAGCATGGCCTGGTGAGCGGTCCTATGTGCGTGCCCAGGATCTGAACCAGTGAAACTCCAGGCCGCTGAAGCGGAGCACAGAACTTAACAACTCGGCCACAGGGGCAGCCCCTACGCTAAGTAATTTGATCAAAGTTACACAACTAGGGAAGAGAGCCAAGAGTTGACCCCATGTTTTTCTGATATTAATGCTTATGTACCTCATCAAAATTGTATAAATTTAGTTTTTTGTCTTGTTGCCTCTTGGAAGCATCCATTTTTCTTAATATTTAGTTACAGTCTCATCAAATATTATCAATGTGTCACAATTAGTCTAAATAGGAATGGCTAAGCTCTGGATGTAGTTTTTATAAACTTTCACCTAGTGGACTTCTAGGGTGTGGCCATCTTTTTCTGCCATTATTTATTTTTTTATTACAGCTTTATTGATATATAATTCACATACTATACAATTAATCAATTTGAACTGCATAATTTAATGCTTTTTCCTATATCACAGGGTTGTCTTCTGCCGTCATGATCATACACTGTTTAGTCACTGCTGTTTGTTTCAGGATCTAGTAGTCTGTTCTGTTTAGTGCCAAACACAGTGTCTGGTACATAGAGGATGTTGAATAAAGGTTTTCTGAATGATCAATTCAGGACTTTTTCTTGTTGCATGACATTGTGCTAGGCACTGGGGGAGTTGCTGAGAAAGAAGATGCATACCCTTCTCTCTAGAACTTGACAGGATCATTGGAGGGTTAAGACCTAAACAAGAAGAAATACTTCAGGATGAAGTGTTTGATTAGATGTCAAATGAGGAGACCAGCTAACGATTTTTATTTCAGATGCCTTGGGAAGATAAGAGCGTGCTGTCCTGGTCTTCCAGGACAGCTCCTCAGACACAAGGGCTGCATACTGGCTCAGTTCATGGTGTCCCAGGTCATCCTTCCTCCATGACTACTGAGACACAACTACTTTTGGCCCCCTTGTGAAGCCTTCATAATCTTTCCCAGGCTGCTTGGGTTAATAACAAGGAAGGCCTTAGTTGTTGCTTTTGTCTTTTTGTGTTCTAAGATCTAAGGTCTTAACTGACAGAAGAACAAGGTCCTAGGAAACCTGCTGAGTTAATATCTTCTATTACCTTTTTCCTGCCTGCACCATCTACCTGATCCAAAGAAGGCCATTTTTCACATTGCTGACTACCTAGACTAGCTTGATTGCTTCTTCCTCTGAAATCTTATTGCACTTCTACTCATTGAGCTCTCAATCGTGTATCATCATAATGTTTATTTACATCATTTATGTGTATGAACCTTATTCAAGAAGCTCCTTGATGGCAAAGAGCCTACTTCTTAGAATTTTTTTTGAATACTTCACACCTACAAGTACTGTATATGTACAGATTTAATATACATCCATATGAATAAGTGTGAGGAAAGCATATATTATCACTTTATTACCTTTCCAAAAGAGAAAAGCAGTGATTCCAAAAGTATTTAGCTGCTTGGCATATCTTCATATTATGGATATATGAAATCTTGATCTAAAATAATTCAAATTCCAGGGGGACTAAAAATCACCTGAAGTGTCGGTGAAAAAGCAGATTCCCGGGCCATGCCTTGACTTCTCCACCCTGGGGATTCTTAGTCAGAAAGTTGAATGTAGGAATCAGGAATTGGAATTTAAAACCAACAAATCACCCCAGATACTTGTGATACACATCTGTGAACCAACTTTGAGAGACAATGAATGGCCTAAACACTCAAGGTCTAGAGAAATAATTTGCAGAAATTAAGCATGATTGAGAGAGGTGGTAAAAACGTAGGTTAGTGGAGACCTCTTAATTAAAAAGAAATGTCTATAGAACTGAGTATTATAGGATAGAATGGCAATTCTGGAAGACTGTAGTTTGAATTGTTTAAATTTTTTCTTCATGCAGCTTTATAACTCAAATACGATAAACAGCATCTATCTACAACAAGCGATCAAAAAATGTCAAATGTATATTGAAATTTGGCTCCTTGGATCACATTGCTTTGTCATCCCTTGTAAAGGGTGATGAGGGATGAGGCTGTTTTCCAGAATGACTTGTTCTCGGATAAGCGAGTCCGTTTTCTGCCCACTAATTCTGTAGATCGGCCTGTTCATGCCTCTGGCTCAAAGACTCTAGTTCACTTCAGTTCAGTTTCAGTTCAACAAATCTCAAATGTTCCCTGCTATGTGCTGAGTCCTGTTCTTGCTTCAGGGGATGATGTTAAAAAAAAAAAAAAAAGCTAGTGCTTGCACAGTACTTACTAGGGATCAGGCGCTGTTAGTGCTTTATGCATATTATCTCACATAATTCTCACAAATCTCTTCCTGTTGTCCCCATCTTACACATAAGGGAATAGATTGAGAGAAGGTAAGTTCTTTGCTTGAGGTGGACCGAGATCTAACCTGAGCATCCTGATCTTGGGGTCTCTATGCTTAACCACAAGGTTATACTGATAAACAGGTAGGCATGGCTTATTTTCTCTTGGAACTTTCTCTGTAGAGCAGAATGCAGTATTTTTCAGTATTTTTCAGAATACTTTTTAAAAAAACCGTAGTTCAGTTTTAATCTGTGCTGTTCAGGGTTAAGTTCACTGGAAGATGGGTCCTTAAATTCCCAGGCTCTCCTTGCAGCCTCCAAGGAACCCACACTGCCCCTGAATGTGTTGGATGTATGTTTTTTGAACCTCTAGACCAGCTCTGTCTACTAGAACTTTCTGTGATAATGAAAAAGTCCTGCAAATCTGCTCTATCCAATATGGTAGCCAGTTGTGGCTCCTGAGCACTCAAGATGTGGCTAGTATGACTGAGGAACTGAATTTTTGACAATTTTAATTAAATGGCCACAGATCCTAGTGGCTACTGTGTCGAACAATGAAGCTCTAGATCAGTCCTTTCGCCATTGCTTTCCTTGACCTGTTTCAGACCTCACTGCTTTGGGGTCCTACTTGCCAAGGTTTCTGCCAGCTGACTCTAGGAATGGAGCACCAGTATAGCTCTTGCTAGGTCACACAGCTTTGAAGGAACTTTCTTCTGGGCTACAGGATTTTAATTCAAAAGTGAATAAAAACATGCAATGAACTGTAACTCCTTTAAAGCCAAGGACAGTACTTTATTAATTTTATGTATTCAGCATATACACTGTGCACTAGACCAGGAGTCAGCAAACTTCTGTGTAAAGGAACAGGTAGTAAATGTTTTCTGGGCCACACGGTCTTTGTTGCAACTAGTCAACTATGTTGTAGTGTGAAAACTGCCTTAAACACTAAGTAAATGAATGAGTATGGCCATGTTCCAATAAAATTTTACTTATAAAAACAGGTGTCAGGCTGGTTTTGGCCCTTGGGCCATAGTTTGCTGACCTCACCTTAGACACATAGTTATCTATTGTGAATGAATATGTTCATTTGTTGTGTAATAATTATTTAGTTCCTACCATATGACAATGAACAGGCAGATAAGGGTTCTACTTTTCTTCTTGTGTACACAGGTTAACAATAAAAGATAGAGTCCATAAACATAAACCCATAAATCGTGAGCAACATGATTTTAGATTCTGAATAAAGTAAAACAGAGACTGCCTGGACAGGGCGGTCAGGGAGGTCTTCTCTCTGGAGGTGACATGTGATCTAAGAACTGAATGACAAGGAGAGACCAGCCACAGGGAGGACAATGGCAGAGAATTCCAGGTAGAGGGAAACACAGAACAAAGGCCCTGGGGCAGAAACAAGTTTGCATGCTCAAGGATGTTTAAAAAACAGAAAGAAAGCCTGTGAGGGTGAAGCATGGTGAGAAAGTGGGAAAATCCTGGGAGCCTGGAACTAGATGAATAAGGCCTTCCAGGGACTTTATTTTAATTCAGTGAGAAACCTTTGGTGGAATTTAAAGAAGGAAGGAAGACGATGTGTGTGTGGATTCTTTTGCTGCACTATGGTTTAGATGTCCCCACATTATACCTTGCTGTTCTCACCATCCTCCATCCCTAAGCGCCCAGGTCTTGTACAGGCCTTGTAGAAACAGTGAATGAGGCGTGTCCATCGACGTCGGCCATCTGGCATTGTTTTCCAGAAGACGTCATTCACAGATTCTTCAAGCAAGGCAAATACTGTCAAGCATTTCTTTATCAATGCTGTAGTTTAGATCTATTATATATCGTTTTTTATTTTTTACTGAGATAAAATTGTTATATAACATTATATAAGTTTCAGGTATACAACATTATAATTCACTATTTGTATACACTACAAAGCGATCACCACCATAAGTCTAGTTGCTATTTGTCACCATACAATTGACCCCCTTCACCCATTTTTCTCAATCCCCAACCCCCTTCCCCTCTGGTAACCATCAATCTGTTTTTGTTTTGTTCTGTTTGTTCATTTGTTTTGTTTTTTAGATTTTACACATAAGTGAAATCATGTGGGATTTGTCGTTCTTCATCTGACATGTTTCACCTAGCTTAATACCCTCAAGGTCCATCCCTGTTGTCGTAAATGGCAAGATTTCCCTCTTTTTTATGGCTGTGTAGTACTTCATTGTATATATATACCATGTCTTCTTTATCCATTTATCCATCAATGGACATTTAGGTAGTTTCCATATCTTGGCTGTTGTAAATAATACTACAAGGAACATAGGGGTGCTTATGTCTTTTCAAATTAGTGTTTTTGTGTTCTTCAGATAAATACCCAGAAGTAGAATAGCTAGATCATATATTAATTCTATTTTTCATTTCTTGAGGAATCTCCATACTGTTTTATATAGTAGCTGCACTAATTTATATTCCCACCAACAGTGTATGAAGGTTCCTTTTCCTCCACATTTTCTCCAACACTTGTTATTTCTTGTCTTTTTGATAATAGCTATTCTCACAGGTGGAGGTGATATCTTGTTGTAGTTTTGATATGTTTTTCCCTGATGATTAGTGATATTGAGCATCTTTTCATGTGCCTCTTGGCCATGTGTATGTTTTCTTTGGAAAAATGCCTATTCAGGTCCTCTGCCAATATTTTTAATCAAGTTTTTTGTTGTTGTTGAGTTGTATGAGTTGTTTATATATTTTGGATATTAACTCCTTATCAGATATATGATTTGCAAATGTCTTCTCCCATTCAGTAGGTTGCTGTTTCATTTTGTTCATGGTTTCCTTCATTGTGCAGAAACTTTTTAGATTGATGTAGTCCCATTTGTTTAATTTTGCTTTTATTTTCATTTCCTTTGGAGTCATATTCAAAAAATCATCATTAAGACTGATGTCATGGAGCTTACAGCATATCTTTTCTTCTAGGGATTTTGGCTTTGTGTCTTCCATTCAAGTCTTAAATCCATTTTGAGTTAATTTTTGTGTGTGGCATAAGATAGTGGTCTAGTTTTATTATTTTGCATGTGCTGTCCAGTTTTCCCAACACCATTTATTGAAGAGACTATTCTTTCCCCATTGTATATTTTTGGCTCCTTTGTCATAAATTAATTGTCCATACATATATGGCTTTATTTCTGGGCTCTCTATTGTGTTCCATTGATCCGTGTATCTGTTTTTATGCCCAGACCATACTGTTTTGATTACTTTAGCTTCGTAGTACAGTTTGAAATCAGGGAGCCTGATGACTCCTGCTTTGTTCTTCTTTTCCAAGATTGCTTTGGCTATTCAGGGTTTTTCGTAGTTCCATACAAATTTTATTTGTTTTACTCATATATTGTTTTATTCTTACCTTCAATGCCAGTTTCAGGATATCACATTGAGTATTTCAGATCCTTGTATAATTTGAAAGTCCCTGGAATATTTTGATAGTTACAAATCTCTGTTGTAGAAGAAGTTTCCAGCAACAACTAATTTAAAATAGCCTTAGATGATGTTGGTGCTTTTTCTTTGTGTTTAAACTATTTTTTAAAAAGTTGAGCTTAGACTTTGTTAATAAATGGGTAGGTATTAAGTTTCTTTGAAGTAGATATATATTGCCTAGATTCTAGAATGTAAAATGGTACTCTCTAGTTTCATTTGGAGGAATAATTAAGGGGCATCATAATGTTACCTAGTGCAGCAGGAGACAAATATTTGACCTTCTTGACAAAGATGGATGGATTGAAGCTACATACCATGATATCATTAGGTTGTCGAACAACATCATTATTCATGATTATAAGGAATTATTCAGGTGAAATGGCAAAACTAATAGAAAGCTATTATTTGTGTAGAGAGTATAGTTTCACTGTCCTTGTCATTCCAACTCCTTAGTCAAATTGAAGATATGTGTATTTATTTTACTACAAAGAATCATTAATAGTACAATTTAAACAAATGGATCCAATTATAATTAGTAATTTAGTAAATCAGATCATATAACGTACTTCTAGAAAGAAGCTGTATACTGTAAATCTAAAAAAATGGGCACTTTTGTCATTTATGGTGCTATTTCATGTTTATGAATTCATTTTTAGTTGTGTAAAATTTCTGTAACCATTAAAATACACACAAAATTATACTTCCAGAGAAGATTTGAAAGGTGCCTTAAATTTAAAGTAGTACTTTAAAGGAGTATCATTTTTGCTGACCCTCTAGGTATGCACAAGCTATGGCCTGGGGCCAAATCCCGCCCCTTGTCTGTTTTTGTAACTAAAGTTTTATTGGAACGCAGCCGCTTTCCTTTATGTATGTTTCATTCCTTTGTGTGTGTCTATGGCTCCTTCTGTGCTACAGTGGCAGAGGTGAGCAGTTGTGACAGAGATCATATGGCCTGCAAAGTCTGAAACATTTACTATCTGGCCCTTTACAGGAAACTGTTTGCCAATGCCTGCACTAAGGAACTAAATGAAAAAAAAAAAAAAAAACTTCATGCACTGATTGATCTCTAAGCAGTTTCAAAGAACTCCCAGAATCCGTAAGGCAGGGACAGATTCACACATCAAGAGCCACCTAGTTAAGGAAGCATGATGACAGGTGTGGTGCTGGTCCACCATTCCGGACCATCAGCTTCTTCAGAAAATCGACTAGAATTGTTGCAGATGCTGTGACAACAGGAAAGGACTAAATTAGCTTTCTCTGAGATGTTTTTAGAATGTTCTTGCCCGAAACTGTTAGAAGAGATAAATCCTGATTTCCTCCACAGCCTTACTTACATAGCTCTGTATAGAACAAACACCCAGAAAAACGTGCAAATAAAACTTGATCACGAGTCTGAGAATATTTTTCCAAAAATGTATTTTCAGAAATATTCCAAGAAAAGAATTACATAACCTCCATCAAATTTAGAAATTAACTGTTTATTTGTTGAATTTTTAATATTTTTTAAAATTTATGAGATATTTCAAATATAAATATATAAATACATAAAATGTGAAAATGTGGCAGACACCTGTGTGCTACACAGATTGTTTAAAAATTTAAAATATTTCCATATGTGCTTCAGATCTTTTTTAAAATAAAAAGGTATACATATACCCCATGTCCCCAACTCTTATCTTATTCTCCTTCCTCTCTTTTTAGAGCTGGGTTTCTTAACCCTGGCACTACTCTCATTTGGAGCCAGATACTTCTTTCTTGTGGAGGGCTGTCCTGTGCATTTTAGGATGTTTAGCAGCAACTCTAGCGTTTACCCGCTAGATATCAGTAGCATCCCCTTTCCTACTTATGACAATCAAAAATGTCTCCACATATTGCCAAATGTCCGTGGGAAGCAAAATCACCCTCTTTTGAGAATTTCTGCTTTAGAAGTATCCACTAACCTGAAGTTGGTATGTTTCCTACCTGCTAAGATTTGTATGTTTCTTATGTGTATCTATCCCTACAAGGCAAATTGTAGTGTTTATTCAGTGTTTTCATAGACAGCGTCCTTCTTTGCATAATCTATTTCTTTCACTCATCATTGTTTTTGAGATATAGCCACATTAATACATGAAGATCTAAGACTTTCACTTTTACCTACTGTATTGTATTCCATTCTCTGAATATGTGATGTCAATTTCTTATTTCTTTTATTTAGATTGTTTCTATGTTTTTTCCATTAAGACAATGTAAAATGAATATCTTTTTATGTATCTTCTGGTGCGTTGGTGAATGAGTCTCTGTAGAATATTTACCTAGCAGTAGAATTGCCATGTTGGAAGGATTGCATTTCTTCAATTTTGGAGAACAGTTTTGCAATCCTAATTAAGTGATTGTATCAGTTAACATTCCATAGTAATGTGTGAGAATCACTGTTTCCCATGGTGTCATTAAGGCTTGCATTAATACACTTTTTAAATGTTGCTACTCTGGTGGGTATAAAATGTTATCTCATTATTGTTTTAAATTTCACTTCCCTGACTATCAGTGGGGTCAAACACTTTTCATTTGTTCTCTGGATGTCCCTTTTTGTCACTTGCCTGTGTGTATTCTTTGTCAATTTTTCCATTGGATCATTGTTTTCTTTTCTATTAACTTATGTTTTTATATTTTCTAGGTTTAATTCCTTTGAGATTATATGTGTCAAAATATATTCTGATTTTTGGCTTAGATTTTTTAGTGGGTTTGAGTGTATGTTTACCTTTTGATAATCAAAATTTTTTATTTTAGTGTAACCAAATCTAATAATATTTTCCCTCATTTATGGTCTATGTATTTTGGATCTAGTTGAAGAAATTTTTCCCAATCCTGAGGACATAACAGTATTTTCTTATAATTTTTTTTCTGAAGGTATTTTTGCTTTTTCATCTATGCCTTGATATCATCTGGATATTTTTTATATTTTATTGGAATTGTGAATCTGCTTTCCTCATGTGGATAACCAGCATTACAGTCCGTTCTTTCCCCACAGTCTTCACATATACGTGTGGGTCTGTTTCTTGCCTGTCCAAGTTCAACTGATCTCTTTGAGTTCTAGTTACATAGCACTTTGATGACTATGATTTAAGGGTATCTTTATGTCTAGAAGGGTGAGTCCTTCATTACTTTTCATCACATTTTTTGGCTGATCTTCACCCTTGACTCTTCAAGTGAATTTTTTTTTATCTTTTCAAGTTCTCTGCAAAAGCCCATTAAGAGTTTTTTTTTAAAGGAATGGTATTGAATCAGTAGAGGAATTTAGGGAAATTTGACATATTTGGGATATTGGGTTTCCCAAGCCATGAACACAATGTAGATTGCCATATTTTTAGATCTCCTTTTGTGCTTTTATTGAATCAAGTTTTGATGTCAGTAATGACTTGGATTTTTAATTCAAATGAATATTTGTCATTGCTGGCTTTTTATCTTGAACAAATTAGCAGGTGAAAACTCACATTTACCTCATAAACAGTGAACACAAAGCCTTATACACTTTTTGGAATAATTTTGGAAAAAGAAAAATGGAAAAAAATTGAGAAATGAAGGACTTGGCCATTCTTTTTTTTACAAATATTCTTAGTTAAAATATGTTTGAAACATTATGCTAACTGAAAGAAGCCGGACACTAAATGACACATATTATATGATTCCATTTATATGAAATATCCAGAATAGGCAAATTCATAGAAATAGGAAAGAGATTAGTGGTTGCCAGGTACTGGTGGGAGGGGTGGAATGGCTGCTTAGTGGGTCCTGGATTTCCTTTTCAGATAATGAAAACATTCTGGAAACAGATAGTGGTGAAGATGGCACAGCATCATGAATGTACTTAAATGACACTGAATTTTCCACTTTATAAAGGTTGAGTGGGTGAATTTTTATTACAGTTAAAAAAATGTATTTGATGGGCCGGCCCTGTCGCCGAGTGGTTAAGTTCGCGTGCTCTGCTTCGGAGGCCCAGGGTTTCTCTGGTTCGGGTCCTGGGCACGGACATGGCACCAATGGTCTGGCCGGCCATTCTGAGGGGGCATCCCACATGCCACAACCAGAAGGACCCACAACTAAAAATACACAACTATGTACCAGGGGGCTTTGGGGAGAAAAAGGAAAAATATAATCTTAAAAAAAAAAAGTGTATTTGAGTATATGTATTTTCTTAAATGGAAAGAAAGGATTCTCAATTTGTCCACCTCTCCACGCCCCCCCAAGAAATAATACAAATTATGTCTCAATTCTAACGGAAAGTCTTAACCAAAATCATGCTTACCTTTTTCTTTCTTTTAAAGAGATATCATGTTTAGCTTCTGATGACTCACCAGAACCCAGATTTCATATTCCATGCAACACTCCATTATCCTTTTAAATAAGGATTTAATAATTTTCTCTTGAAATATTTTTGAAATCCAACTATTCTAAATATTTAGAATTTTAGACATAGTCATGTCTGTTCATACTATTTGAAGTTCAATATTTATGAGTTGTCAAAATGTAAGTAGAGGTTTGTTTCTTTATGTCCACATTTTAAAATGTCATTTTGGAAATGGCAATAAAATAGAGCATTAAACCAAAATTAATATGATGATGTTGAAGGTGTGACCTAATTAAAATGCAAATGTAAGCACACTTCTTTAAAACTGACATTGAGGCTTAGATACTCCCCAATAGTGGACTGTTGCTTGTTGATAATTTGATTTGACAGATTCTCTTCACAAGTTCATTGCTTTAATTTTACAGTGTAAGCATATATTGGCTTGCCTGATAAGATGAGAAAATTTAGGCAGATTCAGGAAGCTTAACATGAAATTTAATGAGTTATGATTTTCCTGGATATATGCACATCCTATTATTAGAGAAGTTTGGAACTGCCTGCTATCTACAGATTTATGCATTGTTGAAAGTCAGTCTTTTAAATCTAAAATTCACACCATAGGCACTTTTTGTCCTTATGTCTACTGTCCTTAAGTCAATTTCATGTTGTTCCCTTTACCTAAAAATACCTGTTTCCTCCACTCCTCTAAATTCCAGCTGTCTTTTATAAAAAGTCTTTCCTTGTCCTCTTCTCTATACGTCACAGCAATCTTCTCCGAATTCTCAGTTTGTATTTCTCCTGGCTCGTATCCATTTAAAGCCTATTTTACAATTGTGTATATGTAGGTGCCATGTTTTGTATTAGATAATTAGGTCCTTAAGATTAGGAATTATTTTCCCAGAGCAAGCTCAGATTAACTGACAGGGTCTCAAAAACAAACTATTAAAGGAACAGAAGATTAAGTGAATGGAAAAAGACACATAAGGCTATAGACAATTGACCTAAAAATGGCCATCATTCATTCCTTAATAGTGATTGTTGTACATTTACTGATTTATCCAGACAATTCTTGCACCTTATATTATGGCCCAGATTCCTTAACCTTTTGCCAAATAATCCAGATCATAGAAGTGACACCCAAAGATGAATGTGGTGCTTATATCAAGCCTTTAATGCTTAAATGTGGGAATCACTCAGTTATTTGACTTTGTGACCATAGATAAATATCAATATTTTAAACTATGAATGTTTATATTCCCATATATCTACTGTTATTTTTTTATTTTCTTAAATGTTGCCTATTTCCTCCATATATGCACCATATGGTAAAATTCAATTTTAGCCAAGAATCCATGGGAAATGTATACTTGACCACAATGGGTTTTTAAAAGAATATGTCAACCAATGACTGGAAATAAGTAAGACTCTTTGGGGAATATGACATGTTAATTTCCAAGAGTATTTATACCTGAGATGTCAACATTCCAGCAGGATACTTTTTGGAGGATAATAGCTCTGAGGAACATTGTTGTGTGTAAACAAGCCTGGAAATTTCTTTATTAGAAAGGGAATGGAAAAGAGGTTTTAAACTAACTGAACATGTCATACAACTTCAAGAAAGCTTTTGTGTTCTAATATAGACATTAAAGCAAATATTATTGTAATGGAACATTTAGTTCTGATTGTATCATAATAAATTTTAAGAAAATCAATAACAGCATAAAGATGAAATTGGTAGCCTACCCCAAACATCTCAGTACTTATGTAAAGGATTTCTTGTCTCGAATAGCTGATGGTTATAAAATGAAATACATTTAAATCCATGGCTAAAGATGATTAAAATATCATACAGAACCAAAGCACTCCAGCTATAGATGTTCATTAAATTGACCATTAATAACTTGTGATAAAAAGGAATATTACTGCATTCATAAATTTTGTATGCAGATTTTATTAAGCTGGCATGTTATATGAATTGATTGTCTGACATCTTCTGGCTGTGGCTGAAGATAATAGTGTTTCATATGCATTTTCTGTAATCCAGGAATTCTGATGGACTTTTTCTAGCTAGTTATGTTTTTGTTCTGGTTGGCATTTCTTTCACTCAGTATACAATTAGAAGATATAATTATAGTTTTGGGTATGAAACATTATAAGGTTGGTTGTGTCAGCATTTCTATTATAACCTTGCTTTTTGTAGGGCTCCTAGTTGAGAGAAGAGAGGAGAGAGTGTGTATGTAGAGACAAGAAACTGTGTGTCAGGTTGGCTGACTCTATTTTGTCTTGCTAATGAATTATTTCCATTTCATTCTAGAAATGTAAATATGTTCTAGTTTGCTATTGCTTAATTTTAAGATTCTATTTCAGTAGGTTATTGTTTGCCTTTCAGATCCGAGCTGATTTAATAAGTCTTTTAATGGGTTTCTAATGAACAACTGAGCATCATTTGATTTTGTCTGCATACTGTTGACCCACCAGATTGCCTTCCACTTTGAAATCAATAGGGGTTCTGAGGTTGGAAATGTAAGGAGGGTGTGAGTGCAAGGTGCACTTTTCAGATTAGGAGATCTAGTTCATTGCTTCTCAGCCTATCTCACTTCTTTTCCTTTGCTTTGCAATTATCTTTTGTTTTCAGAGGTTGAGGGCAATATAGCACAGGAGTCAAAGCATGGGCCCTAGGGCCAGAATGCCTTGGTTAGAGGCCTGAATTTGCTACCTGTGCAAGTTACTTAACATCTTGGTACCTGTATCCTCGCCTGTAAAATGGTATCATGATAAATCCTACCCTATAGGGTTCTTTTGAGAGTTTCATGTGAAGAGCTTAAAGCAAAACAAAGCATTCAGTAAATGTTATTGTTATTAATACCTGTATTAGTGTGTTAGTGCGAGAATAAGTGAAACTGAAATCTAGTCACATTTTTCTGTACGCAAAGCAAATCAGACATTATTGAAATCTCCGCCTGAATGTCCTTCGTGTTTAAGTCTGTTTAGAGAGTTTTCAGAGAGACCCCTGGGCTTGAGTGTTTATGATTTTGACCTTGGAAAAATAAATTCAGCTCTCCAAGTGAAAGTCTCCACTTTTCTAAACTGGGGATAGTTATGGTAAATAAATAATGGATTGTTAGGAATAAATGTTACTTTTTATTTGAAAACAAAATATACATCTGGCACACAGTTGGAGTTCAGTAGCTAGTGGCTCTTTTCATGGTACCCATATCACATTTTTGTTACCTGTTTAAAGGGAGAGTTTTTTGAGGGAGCAGTAATGGTGTCTAATGTAACATTTGCTCCCTTTAATTACTAGATATTCTGAAAATATTAACTTACCATCTTTTTTTCCTCTTTATAAATACAATCAAGTAAGATTGGATAAAACTGTATCTGTGGCTCAGGAAAACATTATGAACGTTGATCATCTTAGCCTGTGATTACCTAATTGCTAGGAGAAAATTCTTCCTTTGTGTTGATTTGTTTAATTCAGAGTAGGAGAACTTGGCCATGTCACTGTATTTTGAAATTCATTGCCTATTTTGGTCAAAAGTAAACATTAAATGTTGAAGCTGGAAGGGTCACTGCCTCCCTCTCATTTAATACATGAAGAACCCCGAGGCCCAGTATATAATAGAGCTTGCTCAGAGGGATAAAAACTCCAAGTGGATGACTTTGGTTTGATGCCGTCTCCTTTTTCCCGGGAAATTTGAGGTAGAAGGAGTTTCTCTTATGTTTTGGCTAACTGTGAGCATGGCCATCTTTTGACGATGAAAATAAGCACAGGCCCTCCTTCCAAAGATGCAAAAGAAATGAGGGTCAGCTAATGAAAATTAGGCAGAGGGCCTAAAAAATTAGCATATTGACTGCTTCTCCTTTTGCAAAGTTTAAAAGCCTGTCATCTAATTTGGATGTGCACAGAATCTTTATGTAGAGCGAGCAGATGTTCTGGTCGGTATCTTAGCCACAGAATGGTAGACACAGGTGTGAATGATTAGTGGGTGGGCACAGGTGGCTTTAGTTAATGTATATGAGGTCAGTGCTGCATACTGTCTGGGCTAGAGGGGTGTAAGCTAGATTCAAGAAAACTCCAATTTGGTCTTATTCTTGGTGTCCTTGTTTAATTCAGTGGGTCTTTTTTCAAAATTCAAATACTGTTAAAGGGAGTTTAACTAATGCTCCGTTAAATTGGACAGCATTGGAAGCCAGCATTTTGATTGCTTTCTAAGAAATGAAAACTACAAGCACATGCTTTCTAATGAGATCATATAGGTATGTCTTCCAGGGTGATTTGCTACGTATCTCAGGTTGCAGCTTGAGTTTGATTTTTCAAAATTTCCAGTCAGGATGCATACCTCTGAGAAAAAAAAGGGAAGATGAATAGGAAGCATTATGTTAGAGCTCTGTTCCTGTTTGGGAGGGAAATAATTAATAATGATGTTTACTTAAAGGAAGATAATAAGATTCCTTTTCTTCTAACAAATGGTATTTGTTATGTACTATGCATTATGACAACATGGTTATTTTTTTCGAACGCCTCTCAGCACTGTTCGTGCTCTTTCTTGGAAATCCCAAGCCATTAAACATCATCTGGTTCAACACTTGACCCACCACGGAAATTCTCTATGTCTCAGGAAGCATGCATACATGAGCTAAAATGGAAAAGGGACGAGTGAAGGTGGGGAAATCTTTATAGTTTCTTGTTTTCCATAAAAGGTTGGCACGAAGTTCCTCCCTTGACTTTATTTCGAGCTGTCCTACCTGGCCTTTCTGTAGATCTTTTGACCTGTGGAACTTGAATGAAAGTGAAATATTGGTAGATATTTGTGACCCACAAAATGACCGTCGTATATGGAATAGTAAAGCTTGTTGTATTGGATAAAGGAAATTGAAAAAGTTTTTTTCCTAGTATCTTTACACATTAGCTATTTGCTATGTTTTCAGAAAAAAACTTTTGGAAAGTGCAAGATAACCTGTCCTTTCTGTTTATGTAAAATCTACGTGGTAATTATTTGTGGTGTAGCGTATTGTTTAGCTGGAGAGCTGCCTCAATGCGTGGCTGCGGCTTGTTTATCTGTAGTAGACAGCACGAGGCTGCTGAGATTCTAGTTAGTCATAGATGCTAGTGTGGTCATACTGGTTATTAAAATGTCAGAATATTTCTGTCGTACATAGCTGTTACCCTGACTTCCCGGGAGAGCCCCCAACCCTGTCATTCTAGTTGTCCTGAGTCCTGCGCCAGGTCCTGCAGACCTTCCTATGATCCAGCAACCATAGAATTAACTTCTGGCCCCACAGAAGGCCTCCCATACCCGGCTCCTGCTGCACTGTCAGCTTCTAGGCACTGCCTTTTATTGAATGCTGCCTCTAATGAATGTTGGGTGAATAAGTATAAGGCTACTTGAAATCAGATACAGGGGAAAAGTATCTTTAAATCTTGCTATGAGGTTCCGTAAACTGCGTAATTAAAAGGAAACAATAAATCACAGCAAACATGAGCTAGAGCTAGAAGCTGCAGTGCCTAACACGCTGCTGGCAACTTACTGGGGACTTGGGAAGTATGTTGACCGGCTGAGCATCTCAAATATAATCTTTTGGCTCAATCATAGGAACTAAGTGATTGCTTAGCAAGGTCCCCTCTGCTTAGGTTTCCTGGTTACTTAACAAAGCTTCATATTTTAAGTCAAAGGAAGCTTGCACTTCTCTTTATGCTTTGAGTAGCTCTGGTGGCCTTGTCAGGGTTTTCTTTCTACCCTTTTCTTCTTTTACACAACATTTGCATTTGGATTACAGAATGTTGGCTTCACGTTGGTCTTGTAAACAACTGAATAAAGAACCTCTAATCACTTGGGTTTTTTTTTTTTTTTTGCTTTTTTGGTGAGGAAGATTGGCCCTGAGATAACGTCTGTAACCAATCTTCCTCTTTTTGCTAGAGGAAGAGTGGCCCTGAGTTAACATCTGTGCCAATCCTCCCCTATTTTGTATGTGGGATGCTGCCACAGCACAGCTTGATGAGCAGTGTGTAGGTCCACACCCAGGATCCAAACCCATGCACCCTGGGCCGCTGAAGCAGAGTGTGAGAACTTAACTACTGCCCCACCAGGCTGGCCCCATCACTTGGTATTTTCAACAGGCACTTAGAAGGTCTATCCAAATCCCCTTTGCTTTGTCTGGAGAAATAGATTCTCTGGCTAATGAACTCGAACTTTGTCATCTATGTCTTTGAGACACTAGAAAAGGGGAGATGGAAATAGGAGCAAAGATTGCTGTATAAATGGCTTGGCATTAAAGACATCATCATTTCTGACTTGTCAGAGAATGAGCTAAACTCAGGACCCACTATTGTGTACCATAAAATGTGATGATGAAGTGTTTTGAATTCACCATAGGCTTATTTCTCTATATTAGCAAGTGTGAAATAGCCAGGCACCACGGAAAAACCCAAGCATGAAGTAATTGAGAGTCAAGTTCAAGATAGATTACTTGTAGCCTGTAGAAGTCTATGACTGTACCTATTAATTGCCTCACCTCAGAACTGCATTTTCTTCAAACCACCCTGAAGGAATGTGACAGGGGACGTGAGCCTTCCGAGTGTCTGATGGCAGAACTGAGACTTTTAACAGTTGCTTTCATGGGTGGATCCCCTACTTGGATAATATTTCCACCTTTGATGTTTCTGACTCTGAGCGGTAATTAAACTTAAAAAATCAGGAATTATCAAATTGCAGGAACCAGTAAGAATTAGTTCCTCATTCTGCTTTAAGTAGCTTCTATGACCTGCTCAGAATGTCCTTCTGGCTTTGGCCTCCCTTCATGGAGCTCTTACATTTGTGTCCCTGGGTGCAGAGTACAGTGTTAGTGATCGGAGTGTAGCTGAGTGGTTTGACTAGTCTAGTTAAGTCTCTTATGCAGCCCCTTGGTCAAGTCATCAAACCTTTCCAGGGGTTGTTACCAGGATTCAATGAAATTGAATGAAAAGAGATTAGCCAAGGATCTGGCACACAAAGTCCTTAACAGATATTAACTCTTATTTATCATATACCTGGCATTTATGGAGGGCCAATTTGCTTGTGGTGAAGTTATTTTGGTTAGAAATCATTTGACTCTGTCTAAATCAGTCACTCCCAGGGTTCCTGAAACATTGGCAGTCTGTAGTTGTGTTTTGTGATCTCTCTCTATAAGAGCCACAAGACAGTGGTTTCAATGAAAGCACATTTACATTAACTTTGTTTCTGAGAAGTTGTAGTAGCTTAAAAAAATAACTGGTAATACTAATGACTTTTTAAAAACTAGGTTTGGACTGCAGCTATTTATGAGACAATTGGAAATTTGAACACTTACAGGACAGCTAGTATTGTTAATTTTTAGATATTTTTAAAGATATTTAATACTGCTAATTTGGTACTTTTGTAGGTGTTTTTTAAAAGGTTTGTTTTTAAGTCCTTGTTTTTTAGAGAGGTACCTATAGAAATATGTAAGTTGAAATAATATGATGACTGTGATTGGTTTCTAAATGATATGTGATTAAGGAATGTATTAGAGTGAGATTGGGAGTGAAACAAGATTGGCCTTGAATGGATCATTTTTTCAAGTTTGAAGGTACATCAAGATTCATTTTACTAGTCTGTCTTTTATTTCTGTATATGCTTGAAATTCACCATAATAAAAATTAAAAAAAAAAAACAAACTAGGTTAGAGAATCTTGAAACCCAGTCATTATTGCTAATTATGGGGAACATATTTATCACAAGCTCTCTATCAGCTATGACTAGGTAACCAGAGCTGATTACATGGATATGTTGGCTGATGGCTAATAGGAGTAGAAAGTGTACAATAAATGAGAGAAGGTTTCCTGTCTGTTATTGTAGGTTGATCCAAAATATATTATTAAATCTAAATTTTTTGGTCCACTGGAAGATAAAATATGCATTATATCTTCTTGGAGAAGAGAAATGTTTTGGCTTTGTTTATTGAAAGCACATCTTTGAAGCATAAAAGGGTTTATATTTGAAGTTGTTAGGATTTACTAGCATCCAGAATAATACCTTAAATAATTAATGGAGGAGACATCAGAGCCTGCCCCTCTCTGACCTATAGATATTTAGTCATCAGTGAAAGAACTGACAGTAAACAATGTTTTCCTTGCCTAACCTGTCAGGCCCCTTTGGAGGTACCCTAAATTTGCTGATGATCCTGGACTGACTGACTGATGTTTGAAGTTAGGCAGCTTTGGGGGAAGTCTTCAAGGGATTATGGTTGTTTGTAGTGCACAGAAATATATGTTTTTTATGATCAGTTCAGCTCTAGCTCTTTCTGACCCTCTATTTTATGCTTTAAATGACCGTCTAGATTATGCTTTAAAAAAAAACAAATTGCATCTGATACATAGTTTGATCTTCTTCTAATTAAAAAACAACACAAAATAAAACTTCCTATTGGAAATTCCAGCTTTGAATCACCTATTTTCTATTTTTGTTTATATACACTGTCATTTTAAGTATTCTGTAAGTATTTATGGTACATTCTATCATACTTGGGAAATTGTACCTTTTTCAGTTCCCGTTAGAGATGACAGTGTATATCAGTTTATAGAGATAGCCGTTGTAATGAGGACACTCTCTAATGAGTGCATAGAACTGTGTCCTTTACTGTGCTACTTCATGTTGGTCAATAAAGTCTTAGACAAATGACCAGTGATAGGGAAATTCTTCTTTGGAATAGCTATATGTTCAGCTCAGAGGTAGACATTTTATTTATTTTTTCTGTCATCTCACTGACATTATTGATCATAGTTTGGGGTCTGTATATGAAAAGGTGAGAGATCTGAGAGTCTCTCATTTTTTCAGAGGAATTCAAGGTCTTTGATTTTAGGGACTTATCTATTTCAGATATTTACTTTCCCACCCTCCCTCTGAAGCACCCCCCGCGCCCCCCAACAGGTTTTTAGTGCCTCCTGAGCACTGCATTTTAGATCAATTGGCATCATGGCTTCTCTTAGGACATTCAGGCTTTGTATCTGAATAAAAATATTTGCAAATGTTTTTGGGTACTGTTGTGTAGCACTATAACTTTGATGTCAGTTAAGGGACAAAGCCATATTTCCTTTCTTCCTTGGAGAATCAATAATGTGGTCATACTTGCAGAGACAGGCACGTCTGAACCATGGGCAGGCAGTACATTATTTTCAAATCTCTCTTCTCCCAAAGGTCCCTCAAGTCTAGTCCTCTTTGACAGTTTCATCATGAATGTTCTACAGTCTTGCTCTCCTGGGTAACCTTAGAAAAGTTCCATGAAAAACAATATAATTAATACAATGTCTTTTACTGGTTCCCGTCTGTAATTCTCAAAGCAATAGTTATATTACATTTCAGTTAAATAGCACACTCTATGGTATGTGGCTTGGATTTGATATGTGATGTGATTATACTTTCTGTGTCATTGAGAATTTTTGAGCATGTTTTATGAATAATTTCATAAGATTCTGTTGTTTCTTTTATTTTTCATTCATTGATTAATGAAAAAAAATGGAGTGTCTGTTATATGTAACACATTTTGCAAGATAAGTGAAGGGACATGCAACATAGTAGGGAAAAAGGCTATATGTAATGCCCGTAGCATTGGGCCTGGCACGTAAAATGGTAGTGGTTTTAATGGCATTCTTGTTGCCGCTGCTGCTCCTGTAGGTATCGTCATCATCATCATCACCACCATCATCGTCTTCATTCTTCTAACGTTTTTGCCAGATCTCATTGTATTGTTTTTATAGAGTACAATTTCTTTGCTAAAAGAAGCACTAAGAAATGAGACGATCATGGTTAGGTAACTGGTTTAGAGGTGTCAGCATCATACCGAAGCTTAATATGTTTTCAATAAGTGAAGTTCATGCTAATTTGCTTGACTCCCTTACCCTTGAATTTGATGACTCTGATTATTCTCTGATATGTTGACTAGGACAGGACCCAGGTCGTTAATCCTCGTTATTGCAAAGGGCCTTGGCTCTTCAGTCGAATTGCCTGTGATCAATTCGTAGTTTCTATTCTTGGTAACTGTGTAAACTTACGTCTCTCTATCTCATTTCTTCATCTCTAAATTGGGATCATAGCACTAATTGTTGTTGAAAAGATTACATTTGATAGTGATCAAAGAAATGGCTCACCCAGGGCCTGGCGATTGCGAGCAATCAGTATATCAATGCCATAATATTTATTGTTGCTCTAATGGTTGTTATTGCTATTATTTGTTATTATTTTTGTTGCTGTTATTATTTCTGCAGTGAGGACCAATTTCCTGCCTATTACCCAGCTAAGAACCTCCATGCTTCTGTATGCTACGCACTTTCTACTTTCTGGAGCGAGCAAACAGAACTCAAACCAGACCAAGAGAATTCACGTTTCACTCACGGCATGAATAGAGTGGAAGCATGCTGCTTCCTACTCTTTTTAGAGAGGTTTGGGTGAAATTGTTATAGGTTCTAGATTGATCATTACATCAAACTCGGAGCCTCCTCCTCACCAAGATAAAAATCTTTAATATGTCCTCTACTTGATTTCTGAAACATGCAATTTTACGTTCTATGTGTGTTTACGTCTGCATGCATATACTGATTGTTACAGATATAAGACTTCAGTTACCATTTGGCATGAAATCCATCTACCAGAATAATAATGTATGATTCTTTGCATTAGTTCTAGAATGCAAAAATTTACATGAAATATTTAACAACAGTATTGCCCTCTTTGGGCTGTGCGGAGATCTATGGTAATTACTACATAATGTGGTTAGTGTGATGTCTGGCAAGATAATACACATTAATAAGCATAAGCTAATAATAATGATATCAAAGAAGACTTAATGGAAGACCTAACTCTGTTAGGAACCCAAAGATAAACATACACACTCAAATTCCCTCTCTGCATCTCTTTTCAAAGAAAAGGAGTAGATAATGACAGGAAAGAAATGGAATATTTCCTAATTTTCTTAGTAGCCTTCATTTTGTGAACCAGCAATTTTTTTGATATGTTTGATGTTGCGTGTAAAACATTCTAATCAATGAAATTGCATTCTAAGAAGAACTGAAAAAAATATGAGATACATTCTAGAATCCTCAAGAAATCAAAGTTCTTTCTCCCCCCTTTATGGGTTAATGACAGCCTTTCTTTTAACTTCCTATGTATTCCTTATGTTTATAGGGAAAAAAACAAAGGTGATTGATTATGGTATCACAATAAATTCTTTCCTTGCAAGTACTGAACTGTGTATATATAGTTTTGTTTATGGTAATGTTAATCTTTGCCTGAGTCACCTGTTGCTGGAAAAGAGCAATAGATAAATCCCCTACCCTTGTGTTCAGGGAAAAGCTTGCAAAGAACCACTCTTGCCCTTATGGCTTAGATAAGACTAGTCGATGCCCGTCTTGTATACCCATGGCAACCCTCCACATTCTCCTTTGCCTTTGCCTGGACTGTTCGTACCCTCTGTCCAAATACTCGTTAACTTAAATTGGCCAATCTTTAATCAAGCTTCTCTCCTTCTCCCAGGCCTGGAACTTTGGCTGCTCTTGAGCCATTGGAATGCAGAACAGCCCCTCCTTAAAGCCCCTCCCCAGAACTGGCTGACCTCAGGGAAAAACTTGCCCTGTACAGTTGTCCTGTCATCATGCCACTTGCTCATCCCATTTCCCTACAGCTAGTTCTTTCTAGCTTTGTATACCCCTCCCCAGAGAAGAAAATTCCTCTCTGCCTGACCTTGGAGACACTTAGAGATGTCATGGTCAGAACTCTCTCCCTATTGCAACAGTCTTCCTCTTCCTATTATAATACTCCTCCTCCCCTTATTGCAATCTTCTTTTCAAATAAAGTCTCTTACCTAAGTCTGCATTTGTTTCATTTGACATTTGCATTTTTTCCCTCAATGGTCTGTACTTATTGCCTGGTTTTAGTGTTTAAAGCTTCATCATATTAACAGTAATAGAAACTTCCTATAGTCTAGGCTCTATGGATGGTATCTTTGCACATTAGCTCTATTTTTCAGTCTCCTACAGGAGGAGTATTTTTATTTTTTTACCCCCACGAACAATGAAGTTCAGGTATGTTAAGTAACTTTGCAAATGGTGCACACCTACTAAATGAAAGACTTGGAATTTGAAGACTACTGTGAGTGACTTCCTAGCTCTCTGTTTTCCTTTTTGACAGAACTCTCAGTGTCCCAAGCCATCTTTTGTGTGTGTGTGTGTGGTGAGGAAGATTGGCCCTGAGCTAACGTCTATTGCCAATCTTCCTCCCTCTCTTTTTTTTTTCTCATCAAAGCCCCTGTACATAGTTGTATATCCCAGTTGTAAATCATTCTAGTTCTTCTATGTGGTATGCTGCCACAGCATGGCCTGATGAGTGGTGTGTAGGTCCGCACCCTGAGATCTGAACCCATGAACCCTGGGCCGCCAAAGCAGAGGGTGAGAACTTAACCACTTAGCCATGTGGCTGGCCACAGCTGTCTCTTTTTCCACTACTCCTGCTTCCGTTATTCCTCGAGGTCATGGTTACTACTGAAAACAGTAATGACAACAGCTCTACTGTTGAGTGAATTGTGTGCTAGATCTTGTGCTAAGTGCTTTGTGTGTATTTTCCCATTTAATGCTGATGACAAAGCTGGTAGGTTGATGCCATTAGTATCCCCATTTCTTTTTACACTAGAGAAACATGAGATTGGGGCAGATTAACTGATTGGGCCAAGCTCATGAAGTTGGTATCTAAGTGTGTATCTCTCTGACCACAAAAATGGTACCCTTCACCCTGTGATTTGCTGCGAACTACCTGGTTCCTGGATGCAGCCGCTTCAGTTCCTGCATTGTCTGCTGCAGTTCTCAGCGCATAAATGCTCCTTCAACTCCAGGCAGCCCTTGGGTGCTTTGCTAACATGGTTTCTGGTGAGCATGGAGCTTTGGTTTCAAAGTAATAACCTTAGTATTAAACCTGATTTTTATTATGTTGAGTTTAGTGTTCGTTTGTTATTTCTTACATAAATAAATGATTGACCAGGAAAATAATGCTTTACAGACCCTGTGGCATGTGTCATTTTCGCCAAGGAGAAAAATATTTAAGTAACTGAGTTACTTAACTTTCCTGACCTTTAGTTTCCTCATCTGTTCAACAAATATCACAGGATAACTAGTTGAGAGAAACTGTGATGTTTAAAAAGATAACGAATCCAGAGTCTCTGGCTCAGTACCTGGCGCTTACTAAATACCTCCTCAGTTGCTGCTGCTATTATTACTTTTTTTTTTTCCACTTTTTCCCAAGCAGTTGGTTTATATCAAAGGGGTATAAATAGTGTATTTTTCTGACATGAGCAAAGTCTAGAGGTAGGAAATGGCAGATAACTCAACCTGACTCATTGTAACAGTCAGTTGTGTTTGCTATTTAAAAATTCCAATCATATTTTGTTGAGAGTAATGCAATGTGAAATTGAGCCTCCTGTGTCTTACTTCTACTGTTTTGAAGATGTAGTTAATGATTTTCTTATCTAATCATTAATAAATGCAAAAACTGCAATATAAAAATGAATATTGTGGAATTTCCAGAACATTCCAAAACTACTCATTAATTTAGCCGTATAAAATTGGTCTATAAATATGACTGGTGCTTTTATTATAGATGAGTGTAACAGAAGTCCTTCGGGGCTTCATATAGTCTCCATTGCTATATTCAGTTGATTTAAGATTCTGAGGCTTATTTTTTCATTAATTCTGACTTTTTCAAATTATTTTAATGTGAACACATGTTCATTTTTCCCTGGATGAAAAAATAAGCTTAATGATGAAAATTAGTTAGGCTTTCTATACCAGAAGAAAATCTCACCTTTGGTATAGGGGCGGTCAGGATTGACCCTCTCTGCCCTGTCAGCCTCATCTGCTCCATCTCTCTTGACTGCTAAGTGAGCAGACATGGTCCCTATCCTAATTGTGTCAATGCTGGTGTTAGGCAGAAAAATGCATCGGAATATATGGAGATGTCCTTTTCTGGTTCTGAGTATAAGGTTCTGTAACCATCTCCCAAAATAATGTCTTTGCCTTTGATATGTCTCCCAGTGTTGTTATCTACAATTCTCTAAGGAGTCAGCTTTCATGTGCCAGTGCCTCAAACTCAGTATTTCCAAAAGAAAATTCTTTCCCGTGAAACCTCTGCTTCTTCCATTTGTTCTGTTGGATAATGGCCTTCCTATTGTCACATTTTTTAAGCCTTGAAATATTCTTCTCCACTCTCCCATATTGTCTTTCTAGATTCTGTTCATTCTGTCTTGTGAATGTCCCTTACATCCTCCTTTTCTGTTACCACTTCGGTATCCCAAGTTCAGGGTTGTCACTGTCTTTCCCTCTCCTGGAATATTTTAATAGGTTCCTAATTGATCTCCCCGCCTCGAGCTACCCTCAACCTTTTAGTTAATCTTGGAACAGGGCTCATGCAAATTAAGTGCTTTAATTACTGTTTGATTTGAACTGAATTTTATCGAAGAGACCGGCTCTCTATGTGGAGGTAGACTTTTCAATGTTGGGCATATCTTACGACCAGCACCTGGAGAGCCAGAGAAATACCACTTTCAAGTGCATATACCTATCTGTTAAATTTTCTTTGCATCATTTACTGTAACACACTTTGGTTTGTAATCAATGTAATACCTTTAGTTTTTTCAAACTTTTTTTTAAAGAAAAGGATCAACTCTGGGACATGCATCTCATTAGTATTTAAAGTACTCAGTCTCTGTAAAATGAATATAATAAGAGACATTTCTATTATATAATGCCGAAGGAGATAAATGTCAGGTTGTCAGAAAACTTAAATGAATAATGCTATTTGAAGCATTTGTTTTTCTTGCAATTTGAGATATGATAATTACTACTGTTTAAAAATTTCCCCCAACTTAGCTTGCTTAGATGTCTTGGGGATTGGGGGTTTTTGGACACATAAGGCATTTTCCTATCCTGTCAGAAGTTTTTGAAAGATTATGAATATTTTTATGTTCTCTATGCGAAAACAAAGAATATAGAGTTGAAAGGCAGCAAAGACTAGTCTGCTTTTAAAACAGCATTGTACAAAACTTTGCAGAATGAAAAGAGTGGGAATTTAGTTTGAAGAAATAAATGGGCCTGAGAATGAATTGTTTAAAAGGTGAGATCTTACAATGCTATCTTGGTATAAATTTAGCTTAATAAGTTGGTAAAAATATGATTAATATCAAATTAACCCCTTTATTTGAAATATGACTCTGCTCATCTTCTAATTCAACTGTGGAAGATTTGATGGCATGGACTTAGCCTGGAGGCTTTTTATTCATGTCAAGAATGTAGGGGGACCACTGGAAAGATCTATTTCTGCTCCTTCAGTCAGGCCTTTTTGAGCGAGAGACAAGAGGATCTTTTAGTGGGCTCAGTTCTGCCATAGTGTTGCTGATTAAGTAGGTGGTTTTACTTCTACTCTTTCAAAGGATTTCAGGGGAAATTAAGATGTTGCAATAATACTCCCAAACTGCAGGTAAAGGGCAGATGCTGTGTTGTCGCACAAAAGTAGTTTCTGATATTCTTTTTTTTTTTTTGAGGAAGATTAGCCCTGGGCTAACTGCTTCCAATCCTCCTCCTTTTGCTGAGGAAGATTGGCTCTGAGCTCACATCCGTGCCCATCTTCCTCTACTTTATATGTGGGACACCTACCACTGCATGGCTTGCCAAGCGGTGCCATGTCCATACCCAGGATCCTGACCGGCGAACCCTGGGCCGCCAGAAGCAGAATGTGTGCACTTAACCACTGTGCCACCAGGCCGGCCCCTAATGTTCTTTTTTGTGTCACTCTTGCTAGAAAAGTCATGGTTCTAACCCAAAGTGGTTGTTATTTTCTTAGGTGAAGTTACATTGATTTGTGGATAATAATAAAAAACTGCTTTCACTACACTTTATTGCGCCAGACCCTGTGCTAAATATTTTATCTCACCACAAAAGTGTTAGGTAGACATTGTTACCTTCTCAGCTTTATGGATGTGGACGCTGAAGCCCAGAGAAGTTCAGTAAATTGTCCAAAGTCAGAGCCTCGATTGGAGTCCAGGTTCTTTCCATTAAAGCCATGTGCATATCCACAGCTGTCTCTCTGGACGTGCTGTAACCTCTCCTGCATGCACGGCTTTGCAAGATCATGATTATTAGAATTCAGGACTTTATGCTTTTTTCCCCTAGTAAATGATGGATTCGGTAAAAGTGTCCTTCCTATCATCAGAGAGGGAGGAATGGAGGAAAGAATGGAGGGTGGAGTAATGTATATTTAATCACTGTCGATGGAATTATAGTTTTAGGGCCAGGAGTTCTCCTTAAAAGACTGAATCCCAAGAGTTCTGTCCTTGGTCAGCATTCAGTGGTTGGTCTTATGTGATTAAATCCGTATAAATGCGATTAAATCCTTATACACCAAGAGAAGAAAAATTATTTTCTCTTCAGAGAAATAAGTATATATATATATATATATGTACACAATTTTTTGTCAATTTGCGGAAGTTTTTAAAACCAAACATGATTCCCAAAAGATAAGAAAAACGGGATTTTTGTTCTTCTCAACATTTACATAAAATAACACCTAAATACTTTTAAGTGTGAACAAATGTCCCATGGTATTCAATAATGTAATATCTGTCTCCTTCTGCCACCTACAAATGAAGAAAAGATTTTGAAGAAAATAGCATCCTTTTTAAACGTTTCTGTTCTCAAAGTTCCCCTTCCCTGCTAAAGTCTAAGGCATTGATGTATTGTCCCACATGATGAAACTTGGGGAGAAATTAGCTGGAATAGTTACTACCAAGGCACAGTGCACAGGTGGTATGTCCATGGCAGGCTATGGAGATGCATCAGGAGCATATAGAATGATCCAGAATGGGGTTGGTGTTGTGTTGGTCAATCTGTAGGGGAAGACTGTGTTGTGTTAATCCTGACGTGGTCAGAAGGGTCTCATTGCTCATGTGTAGATGCATGCAGACAGGACTTTTGAAAACACGTGTATGGTCAAAGACCTCCCTACAGTGACTTCCCCTTAGTCTTAGGATAAAGACTTAACTCCTTACAGTGGCTTTTGAGGTCCTACCCAGCATGGCTCCAACGTGCCTTTCTCCCTTGTCTCTTGTGGTCCACCATCCCCCGTGCTTGTCATGCTCCCCATGCTCCCTGCCCTGACAGGCTGGATTTTAGTCTTCCATGTTCTCCATGCCCTCTGCACCCCACCGGTCCTTTGAAGGTGCTTTGACCTCTGCCCAGATGTTCTTCCCGCCTCTCTTCACTACCCTTCCATTAGCTCTCAGCTCAAATGTCATTTCTGCAGTGTTATTGTACCTGCCTAGGTCAAATCGCCAAGAGATGATAGACTCTTAGCATCCCATGTCTCTCCTTTGAGGACTTGTCTCAGCTGTGTTCATTTTGCATTTGTTTGGTGATAATGCTTGCAAGAGGAGTTAGGGTGTGATGATTGAGAGCTGGAAACGCAAGCCATGCAGTTGGGCCTCAACCCAAACTCGTCCTCTTAGCAGCCCTGTGACTTCTGTGTGCCTCAGTGCCTCTTCTGTAAAATGAAGATGTCATAGTACCTCATTCTTAGAGATGTGGTGAGGATTAAATGAGGTGATGTTAGAACAGTGCCTGAGGCATAGAAGGGGCTCACTAGTGATAGCTCTTTTTATTATTTGATTAATGACCATCCTTCCGTTAGACTTGAATTACAGCAGACAGGGGCTATGACTGTTGTTGTTCAACATTGTCTTCCTGTTCCTGGCACAATGCCTGGCCCAACATAGGCACCCATTCAATGTGTGTTTTTACTGTAGACTGGCACTGTGTTAGGCAAACTGTGAATGCTTCAACCTCTGAATCTGTGCTTGAGTCAGTAAAAGGATTTAGAGGTGTAGTCTTGGCACAGAGATGTTGCTAGTTCTTATCTGGCATCAGGGCAGTCTCTATAATGTGGTCCTTTGTTCTGGGGCTTTAGGGTCAAGGACTGTCTCAGTAAATGGGCCATCCTATCCAAGATCCTGACCCTGATGCAAGGGTGAGTCTTGTCTTGCATGTGTGTCCCACTTCCACTAAACTAGTGGTTTTCAGATTTTTATTTATTTATTTATTTGTGTGTTTGTTTTTTAAAGCCCCCCAGTACATAGATGTATATTGTAGTTGTGGTCCTGCTGGTTGTGCTGTGTGGGATGCCACCTCAGCGTGGCCTGATGAATGGTGCCATGTCCGCGCCCAGGATCCAAATTGGCGAATCCCTGGGCTACCAAAGCAGAGTGTGCAAACTTAACCACTCGGCCACAGGGCCGGCCTCCAGATTTTTATTTTTAAGATGCACATTCCTTTTTTATCATTTACACTCTTATGTAGAAACTCAGTTATCAAACAAATCCCAAGTAGAGGCGCTCTAGTTAGGGCAGAGCATGGCTTGTTTAGGGCCTTCCCTCCTTAGCCTGCCTCTGACTGGCCCTAGAGAACTTTGCCCTAAATAAATTGATGGTCTGTTTTCTAAGACTGTTAGATGAGAGACCAACTTTGAAATGCTTAATGGGCAAACATAGACGTAACTGGTACAAAGAAAAAGCCTCCAACCTTTTTACCTCAAACAGGGAATAATTTGAAGCAGTCATGTCATGTAGAGCTGAGCAGTTCTTTCAGTGCTGGAGAGAAGATCTGACTGTGACGTAATGTGCTTGTCTAGGCTATTGTATAGCTGCCACCTTTTATCTTAAAGAGAGGAGATGGGAAATATGTTGAAATACTATGTGATCCTTTTTATTAGTTGCTTGATTTCATTTAGCCGAATGACTCAGTATGGTAATGTCTCCAGGGACTGATGGGGAGTCTTTCTATGTATATTTATGTATATATTTGTGTCTATAGAAGAGAGATCCCAAGAGGCAGGTTTGTTTAAGAATGTTGCATAATATAGTCCAGGTCCTGGGTTTCTACCAGTGTAAGATTAGAAACGGTACAAGTGGACTTTTTCATAATTTTTTTTAATCAAAAGGAAAATCATAAGACTCCCTGTTGAATAACATATCGAATACCAGACCATTCAATAAAATAATCAGACCTTTTATGGTGCTTCTAGAAGCAGTTCAAATAAAGATCTCATTTCTCAGTGTGAAGAAAAATTTTTTATTTGATCGCATAATGGAATGGGAAAGAATTATTCTTTTTTCTTAACAGTAAGGCAATTTTCTTAAGAAAAGTTTTCTGTGCCCGGGTTGTTGTATATATTCTTTTTTGTTATTTTTTAACTTAGTTTAAAAATATAGTTTCTTTAAATAGAGTCCTAAGTTTGGGATTGATGACTAAGGATCCCTTAAATTCATATCTGCTTAAATTAATTCACTACTTCCAACATGAATTCTCTTCTGAACAAGGAGTGAAAAAATATTTAGCTGATATAGGCCATCTGGCTTTGAAATGTGGAGAATTTTCTTCTAGCCTGCATCTATTTTAGAGTGACTATGGGATCAGAATTCCAATGACTCCAGAACAGTAGATTCGCCATTTAAACTTTAATGCTTTGGGGATCGTGAATCACAGCACATATGGGATGATACATGTTTTGGGAGAAATGGATCCTCCTGGCACACATGTAAAATTAAAGCTGTCCATATTCTGTGTTTGTAGAATATATTCATTTTCCCAACGTAGATCTGAATAAACAGTTCCTAGATTCTTAATCGTATCATTGGGACATTTAAAACTGTAAAAATGTCTATTTGTCAAATTATCGTACATTATAAATGCTCAATAATGTCCTCGACTTATAAAGTATCTCAGAAAAAGTAATGGCTCTCCTTGTTGTTCCCTCATGGTTCATTTTTAAAAATCCAATAAACAACAACAAAAAGTTCTTATTTCCATTGGAAGGAAGCTTTGATTTCTGTGGTTAGTCTAAAGACACAGATCTCCTTTCCCCATAGATCTCATATTTTAACGAAACAGAATATTTGGACAAAGATTTTTCTTATTAGTATAGCCAAGAAACTTGCCTTATTTTAATGTTTCTCAACAGATATCCTGATAAGGTTTATTCCATGAAGGGTAAGTAGGAAAGTTCAAGCCAAGTTCAATGGTTGTGTCTGTTGAAAGACATCTCAACCTTCAGATTGTTTACTATATACAAAAAGAATATACACAGAATATAAACATATATATCTGTGAATATACACAGAGAACCTACAAAAAGAGGGGTGTGAGGAAGAGGGGTAATTAGTAGTGATTCCCAAAGTATTTTGTTACCAAACCAAAGTGGGTTCCCTCCTGGTGAGTTAAATCAGACTTTCCACCAGAAGTAGTTGTCTCACAAAGTAAAGTATATTTGCGGCAAATAGGAGACCATGAGGAATTATTTCCAGAGTCATGGCATCCCCCAACAAAGGGAAGCAGGAACATTTATTTTGGATGGGGAATGAATGTTCAAAAGGGAGAGGTGGGTATTATCTTGCACAGGCTCAGCCGGAAAACATGCTTCCACATACACTGCAGGTTATGGTAATAAGACCTAGACTCTTCCTGGAGAGATCTTAGCGTTAAAGATAAGGCAAAGGTCATAGATGTAGCTCTCCTGGTGAAGCTTGGTCTAGTGTTTGGTGATTGCATCTCCTTAACATAACAAAAGGAAAAAGAACAATTTGGAAAAAGTTAAAATGTCCAAACCCACCCTTGAGTTCCTTGGGGTAACTAGTCGGTGACAATTTGACTCTGGAATATTCTATAGGACTCTTGTTCTGCTCATTGCAACTTAGGAGAAGGACTTTTTATGTGGTTGGCACATGTAGCCTTCTTAGTACAGATTTTTCTGGGTTCTATACGGTGTCAGATTCTCCCCTCTCACTCCACTCCAGTATATTTTCACATTTCTGAAATTGGGATGCAGTTTACAGTAATCACATATGTTTTTTCTTTCTTTAATTCCAGAAAAGCTATTAGTCAATTGATGCTGCCTTAGAATTAAGTAAATTAATAAGTAATGCAGTTTTTAATTCTTCTGTATTCATTATGTCCAGCCTAATCCATGGGAAGTACAGTATTAAGTACAAAGAATCGAGTGAGAGGAAAAAGACTACTCTATTTTGTGGAAAAATTTTTTACTACTATACAATGTGCTTTATTTTCTAGAATTCAGGAATCTAGTTAAAAAATAATAATCACTTATACTTTTAAAGAATAATAATCACATGGTAGCTTACTATGGTTCTGGCCCAATGCTAAGTTGTTTCCTATACATGTATTTGTTGTTGGTGTTATTAACCCTATTTTAAAAGTGAAGAAATTTAAGATTCAGATAAGTTTAGTAATTTATCTACCCTACTAGCTGTTGGAGAATGAAATTTTAATACTAGGCAGCCTGACTTTGACAGCCTACTCATTGTTGAAGTTAATTGAGCATTGTTATTTCTTTACTTCATGTATGCTTTCTTATACTTTTGCATTATGACATATGCCAATGATTGCTTGAACTGGGTCATTATTAGAATCACCATGGGAGTTTTGGAAAACTATAGCTTTCTGGGCCCACTGCCCAAGAGATATCTATTCATTTTCTCTGGGGCAAGGCTTGCGAAGCTGCTTTTAAATTTTTTTTTAATATAAAAAGTCCAAGTGATTTTGACAAAGCTAGTTTTGGGAATGACTGATAAATACATTATAAGGAGTGCTTTTCTTTCTCTTGAAGATTAAAATGTAATAGAATGCAACCTAGTCCCCAAACCATGAAGAGCATAATTGAGTGTTGTATGACCTGGAAGGCCCCCTAGGACCCCACAGAGCATCAGAAAGCTGATTTCTTGCATCCATTATTGGCTCCTGGAGGTGGCAGTCAGGTTGTGTTGAGAAAGCAGATATGCATAAACCTGTTCAGGACCTTTGCTGGACATATATAAGGGCACCTTCATGCCTCCTGATCCACATGGTCCTCTTGCTGTATTAAAAACCTTCTTTATGAACAACCTCAATGTAGACTGTCACAGATAGATATGAGGAGGATGTCAACTCATTCGACCTTTCAGTCTTCAATGCTGATGGCAATATGAAAGGGAGCCCCTCTAATCTGCCTGCAAATAGCTACATTTCCTTGGTCTGGTGTAATCAAAGGAACAAGCCCACAGGGGTTTAAAGGATTCCACGATGCAGCCGCTGCCATTAATTTAATTGCTACAGTACAGTGAATTATAGGGAAGTTGAGTTAAATGCTGAAATCTTTGGGGCTAGAGATTAAATAGGTTAGTTCCATAATTAGTGTTGTCTTTAAGGAGGGACACAATGCTCCCCAAAGTGTGACTTTGCAGACAGTTATGTCTAAAGTCGGCATGGAAGGAAAGTAACAAGTCAGTTCTTGTCTTGAGAAGTAGGCAGGGGTGAGAGTGACAGAGTAGGTGTGAAATAAATGCTTTTTGACTTCAGTGAACTTGAGGGCCACCCTCATTTGTGGTATCCAGGAGTAGTGCAACTTTTCTTTTTTTCCTGAGCTGACTGATAAGTAAGAAGACACACCCTTTTAAATATTTATACTTATAAATATTTAAATGTAACTGTGTATTTTGTGTTGTACAAATCCAGCTGTGAGCCAACATTATCCGAGGCCATCTGATAAAATGTGAATTAATGGAGTCTGGTGGCTCTTTATGTGCCAACTCTTTCCACTAGTCTAGCACATAATCTTGAGAGAAGGGCATCTAGTGTAGGTTATGGCTCCCATACTAGGTAAATGACTCTTTTTGGGAATCATGATGCTACCCATAATAATTATTAATAATGGAGCAGACATATGGTAAGTGCCCACTATGTGTCTGGCTCTGTGCTAAACAAAACATTCTCTCATTTTAATCCTCACAACAACCTTATATTCATCTGACATTAGTTTAGTTGGTTGTTTCTAAACACTGGCATGGAGATAAGTTGCTTGCATTCTATGTTATGAAGAAGGTTGGCCAGTCACCTTGTAAATGGCTGTGAGAAAATTCCTGGTCTGAAGCTCAATAAAGGAGAAAAAGCAAGACTTCAAAGTCTAATAGGAAATGAGTGGCCCTTGTTGTCTAAGACCCTGACTCAACATGGAGTTCCGTCTTTGATTAAAACGAGAGTCTTGTCTGATCGTGAAAACTCAGCCTAAGTGGGATCATACCTGAATACTACGTTTACATCTGACTGTACTGGCTGAATAATTTGCTTCCTTTTCCTTCTCCCATCATTCACCCCCCTCACTTCACTTTAACTCACCTCACTCCTACTCTACCTTAATTTGTATTTTTGAATGTTGGTATTGCTTTAAAAAACTAGAAGAAAAGAAAAGAACTATATTCTCAAGTTGTGTATGCTGTAGTATAGTGGCTACGGACATTGAGTTCAAAGTTGGTTTCAAATCACAGCTCTAATATGTTTGAGCAAGCGGAACTTGGGTAAGTTTCTTACTCTTTCTCTGCCTCAGTTTCTTTATCTTTGAAACTCTGAGTAATAGTACATTCTTTCTGAAAATGTTGTAGGTAGGAGGTGAGATCATGTATGTAACAACCTTTAGCACAGAGACTAGTGCCTAGAAAGGGCCCAAGACCAATACAAGAAATGGCATCTGTTTTTAGAAGACAGATTTGCGACTTTAAAATTAAATTAGGTTAAAAAATAATGACTTTCGATGCTGTGGGATTTGTGAGCTCAAGGACTTGTGCTGTAAGAACAACAAACATGAGCCTGCTTATTTAATGGAATGTGCCCGCGATGAGGGTCTGATCTGCTTTCAGCTTGAGGAGAGCTTCAGAATTTTAATTATTTGGAGGAGCTTCCCAGGGTAATAGAAGTTGCTTTGTGGTTGCTTTCTCTCCATGTCAGACTGAAGGGATAATTGTAACAAATGAGCATTCGTATGCCAAGATGTAATGCAGCAAATGAATTTATGGATGATGATGATAATAATCATCAGCATGGCTAGGGTTCCAGTTTGATCAGTAGCTGCAGACCGCTTTCTTAAGATGAAATAGTCATTTAAATGAACATGACATCTTTTCTTGAAAGTTTTTCTTGAGCAACACTCAGGTTACTTTTTTTCTCATAGGTATTGAAGACCCATTACTTGGCATTCTCTCCCCTGCAATTCTGTCTGTTCAGTCTGAGCTACTCTCCAGGAATATTTATTGGTCTTCCTTGGTGCACTTAAGAGCATTCTTTCCATAGCTCATCATGGCACTTGTGATTGCAAAAAGTAATAATAATATAATTATCATCCTTACGGCAGCTAATATTCATTGAGCATATAGTATGTTCTAGGAATTATATTAAGAGCTTTGCATCATCATCTCATTTACTCCTCATAACAGTTCTGTGAGGTAGGGACTTTCATTGCTCCATTTTCCAGATGAGGAAGAGGTTGAGTTAGAGAGCTTAAGTAACTTAACTAAAGTCACATCTAGGATTTAAACTAGGTCTGACTGTGGAATCTGACTGCATAGACACTACTTAAAGCTGCCTCTCTGTTTTACAGTTCCCCATTTGTTTTCAGTCCTCTTGCTTGTCACTTAGATCTTGTGGGTTCCTGCAATGTCTATCTCACATCCTAGCCTGGTACCTGGCGTGTAGGTGGCATTCAAGCATTGGAAAGAATGAATGAATGAGTTCAGCCCCTCTGCAGAGTAGATGCTGAGAAAATGGTACCCAGCCTTTAAGAGCTTAAAAGTAAAGTGGAAGAATTTTAATAGAATCATTTTAAAGTAAAGGCCACTCCTGTGTCCACAGAAAATTGAAAATAGTGAAAAATGGCAAAGCCAGGTTAGAAGCATTCAGGTGTGGAAATTCTACAGGGCACTTGATTTTTTAAGAAAAATCTGCTCAGGCATATAATAATTAAACTGTTTATGACAGCATATAATTGCATCATTATGTACACAACTCTGTTACTATAATTTGGATCATAAGAGGGCAAAGTGTCAAAATCTTTCTAATGTTGTTTAATTTTGTTTTAGCTTTTCCTAAAGGAAGTGTTCAGTTTGTACTTTGAACTTGTAAACTTTTGACACATGTTTACATTCTTTGCTGTTGCAAATCTTTCATAAAAACTATAGAAATGACTCACTGTCCATTTTTCATAATTTCGAGTCAGATCTTTATATGAAGCTTGGATATTTCAATGGTTAAGGCACTTATATTTGCATACTTTTAATGTACCTTATTTTTTAAACTTCTGTCTTATTTGGAGTTAACACTGTTAGTAATATAACCTGTGAGACTAACAACTCAATTTATTCAAGACCATTTTAATTAAAAATATGTGCTAACTCTTCAGGGACCAGGTAGAGATTTACACTTCTCTGAAGTCAGGGGTTACTGAGCAAATTAATAATGTAAACAAGATTTTGAAGAGAATATTTAATCAACTCAAGAGAAGAAACTTTTCCAGCAAGCTCCAGCACTTTAGAACTCTTCATTGACATTCAGAAGATTGATGTGTTAATTACCAATCATTGTTTTGAATTAATTAAACTGGTCACTTTAAATACCTGTATTTGGCCACATTCTGTTAGTCTAATACAAATTCCGATGTCCTTTGTCGGTAATAATGCTGCAGGTTGAATCCTTCCTTAATAGTCACTAGTTACCATCACTGTCCACCAACTTAGTTATCTCTTAAAGCCTCTCCAAGTTTCACCTTTTGCATCTATCAAATGGAACCTTATAGGGTTTTCTGAGACTTCAATGAGATAAAGCATTTTATCATCATTTCTTTCTTTATTTTTTTTTGTGAGGAAGATTAGCCCTGAGCTAACTACTGCCAATTCTCCTCTTTTTGCTGAGTAAGGCTGGCCCTGAGCTAACATCTGTTCCCACCTTCCTCTAGTTTATATGTGGGATGCCTGCCACGGCATGGCTTGCCAAGCTGTGCCATGTCTGCACCGGGGATCCGAACCAGCGAACGCTGAGCCCCAGAAGCAGAACATGCGCACTTAACTGCTGTGTCACCAGGGCCAGCCCCCTTTTTTTATCATCATTTCTCATCAAAGTATCCATCATTTGGTGCAGCACTCAGGAAATGGGGTGCTAATTGTTAGTCCAAATTAGGGCTGTTTTGCTATCAAGTGTGGCTGCTGCCGCTGCAGACTTTTCTTAGAGTTGCAGTGTAAATTCATCACGCAGTCCCTAAAATGGAACATGGTTAGACTATTCCCACTCTCCTAACCCCCATTTGGTCATTTATTTATATGAGAAGTCTTATGAAAGTATAGAAATAAAGTGTGGTATATTTAATAATTTCCCTCTGAGCAAAGTAAACTTGTGGGAAATCACAAGTCTTGAAAAATCAATTGGAGTTGCTCCACTGAACTCTGCCTGGGATTTGAAATTCAGAAAGTTTGCTGAAGTTTGGAAGTGGATGGTCCCTGAGTCCTAGCTGGGTGGTCCCTGAGTCCCATGTAGGCTTGAAATACGTATCTTTGTCATCTTCATGGTTAGGACCTTGTTCCTTTGCCCAGGCTGTGATCTCCTCTCTTTCCACATTGCTAGAATTGGTCGAATGTTCTGGCCCATGAATGCCCCAGTGCTGCCTGTGAGGTTATGCTAGGTTTGCAATGTTTCCTGCTGTTGGGGAGTCAGACTTCCTTGCTTAATATTGTTTTACTTAGTATTCAAATAAGAAATTTGAAATAGTTTTTAGTTCTACTAATCTTTGTGCACAGGGAGATTTAACAGATACTCATGTCCTTTCTTGGAGTCTTGGTGCTAGCATCATCAAGTGGTATCAAATATCCTTTGTAAAATTTTATTTACCTGATGTTTGGTGTTCATACATCTTCTGAAGAATAGCATGGAAAAAGGATGTGTGATAGGGTCTCATTTATTCCTTGCTATATTTTTCTGGAAATGTCTTAACAGTGGAATATGTCAAAGACAAGATGTACCAGACAATTAAGAAGATGATTTTATTCAGACTCTAGCAATAAGGGGAATGTTTATTAATGAGGAATATCTCAGAGAAGAAGGAGAAAAGTTAGGGTTTTATGAAACAAGGGAGTCATTGAGGAAGGGTGGAGGTGGGTCTTATTTCAGAATATCCAAGGGCGGCTTGGTCTTTGTGGTTTTGGGCGTTTCCCAAAACACAAAAGAGTAAGGGTTTATTAACCTTCCCTCTTTCATGAGAACACAGGGCTCAGGTTAAATTTAACATTGCCAGATAGATAAACTGTGAAAATGATTTTCTTTTGAATAGCAATAAAAGCATATTAGGCTTTTAATTAATTGCTATTTTACCAATGTTTAATTCAAAGCATTTCAATATTGTGATTGACTTCTTAGGCTTAAGAACTCCTAGAAACAAGTTTTCATTACACAAGTTACAAGTATCCATTTTAACTCTAAACTGTTGGAAGGAATCGATTTGGAGGAAGTTTTATCTGCTTATAAATCTCACTGAAATCGCCTATGTGGTCTCCTCCCAATAATATAAGAGATTATGATGCTCTTCATATTACTAAATGGAAACCAGCTTCTTCATTTTCTCTGTCAATCCAGGTAAAGACTAACATATTTTATGAAAATTTTCCTTCAAATGTAGTAGGGTTTTATATCTAAAGCTTTCTTCCATTATAAGAAATCAGCATTTATCTTGGACTTTTCTTATTCTCTCCCCACCCACCCACACTGCTCGCTCTGCTCTCTCCTGCCCTTCATTTCCCTGTGTCTTTCTAGTCCCCAAGTATGGAGCTCCTTATGTCTGTCCTGAGCTTGCTACTTTTGTTTTACCTTCTCCCTGTACTATTTCATCTAACTGCATAGCTCTTTCTTGATTATCTCTTTGCGTATCAGTGATTATTAGCTTGTCTCCAAGACAACATGTTAGAGGTGTAAGTGCTTCTTCCCGCCAGCACAGTGCATCCTATACCAGTGATTCTCAGCATGGTGCCCTCTGAAAGTCAACCCAGTTTGTAGAGAGCCCTGGAGTGATCCTCTGCCCTAGCCCCCCGAGGGTGCCCCCCTTAATAATCATGGACCTCCATTGCAAACTCTTACTAGACCATTAGAAGTTGGAAGTCATAAGTGAAGTAGTAGCTAGTATTCTCGAAAGGTCAGTGTGGTTTGATGTGGAGACAGAGAAATGCAGAGGAACCTGGCAATTTTCAGATTCTCCTCACTTCGTCTGCTTCACATCCAGCTCTCCTTCCTGATCACAAACGGAATCAGAGAGCCAGTGTGAGTATTGTAGGTTCACTCAGATGTTTTCAGCTGCATCCTGGTGTCCCATAGATACTTATAATATTGAAAATTGAATTTTTAATATTTAACCCTAAACAAGCTCTCCCTTTTGACTTCCTCAGTTCTGTTTTTTGCACAGATGTTCTGAATCATTTTGAAATAACAGAGTGTTCCTGAAGAAGGGAAAATACATATGCATTTTAATTTTCAATTGTTTTATCTTCATGATTGTAAAAGTCATATAATATTTAAGGGTGTTGAGTAAGTGACCTGTGATCCCACTGCACAGAAATCGTGCTGTGAACATTTGAGTGTATATCACACCTGATTTTTTTTCATGTATTTAAGCACAAAGTTGTTCTCTTCTACAGAAATATAGCCTAACTGATGTGCTGGTTCATATCCTGACATGGTATAAAGAGAGGCAACGTAGCAAGGTGTCAAGGAGGACAGCTCCTGGAGTCAAACAGACCCCTATTTGAACCTGGCCTCTACCACTTACTCTCTGTATAGACTTGGCAATTAATAAATTGCTCAAAGCCTCTGGTACCTAATCAGTAAACTGGGATCATACTTTTGCTGGCTTTTTATCAGGATCAAGCAGGATCCTGCATGTTGGTGTTTTTGGTTTATGGTGCCTGTCACAGATTGTCCATATCAAATGATTTTCTATTAATGAGTGAGTCTTGTCTGCTGCTATTTCTTACCAGAATTCCACACTTACTCAGTGCTCATTAGTAGGGCTCTCCAGGACCCACTTCTGTAGCCAACCCGTGTACTCCTCTCCCTCCTTATCCCTTTGCCTGGTCTGCTCTGTTCTTTTCCCATCACTATGGAAACCAAGCTCCTCTTAGGTTCTCGTCCTCTGGGGTGGCTTAGTGAACTTCTCTTGTCTGCTTTCTTCTGCCTTGTGGCTTGTATGATCCTTGGCATCTGGATGATATGCGTAGCTTAGCCCTTGGTGACGTCATGAAGTGAGTTGGCACCTTCATTTTATTGAGAAGGAAACTGAATCTCAGTGTGTGACTTATTTGTGGTTGCATAGCTATTAGACAGCAAAGCCAGGAACAGGATATTGGCCTGCAAACTGGGGCACAAGTTCTCTTTCCTCTAGTGCTTAGTAAATGCTCATTGAAATGCAGATTTGCAGTGTTGAGTTTCTAGGCAATCAAAGCAGGTTTGTGCCTCCTCAAAGATACTTGATATAAACACTAATGTGTAGTTTTCAGTAGCATTGAGGGAGGCAAACTCCACAGGCCAGATATGGAATTTTTCCACTGTCTTTGTATAAAGTGACTTATCTTTATGCGGGCCTAGTAACTTGTGAAAGAGAATAGACCAGGTGCTTCATTTTCCAAATCTACTAAATTACTTATTACTTAGAGGAAAAGGCCTGGTTGGAATGAAGTCTTCTTAGCCCTTAGAGCAATTTACATTGCCCATGTGTAATATCCCCATAGAATGGACTTCCTGGCAAGACTTAGTAAACACATTTCAAGTAGATATAAAGATTTCATAAACCATGTTCTTAGCAAAATGTGCTAGGGAAGAATCACAGCTCCCAGGCTGTCATTAATTTTATATTTAGCTCAGAATTTAAGGCCAGCTAGGAAAGGCACATGTCTGTAATCTTTAGTCACATTATTAAAGTACAGGGAATACCCAGCTAGACATTAAGATGATCAATGAAGTCCAGGAGGCCAGTAAAACAATGTGGTTAAGGACTTGCGATGTGGCATTCAGAGACCTAGTTTCAGGTTGACTCTCTACCATTACTACCTTGGGTAAATTATGAAACCACTCTGTGCTTCATGTTCCTCATCTGTAAAAATGAGAATTATGACAGTATTTACCTTGAAGAGTTGTTGTAAAGATGAACAGATTTCATATAATATCCTTGGCACAGTGCCTGCCACATACACATCTCTCTCTCTCTCTCTCTTTTTTTTTTTTTTTGCCATTAGTTGATACCATTTGATACTGTACACCAAGTTAAAGTTCTTTCATTTATTTTTAAGCCTAACCTTTTTGTGACTCAATCTTAAGATTAGATAATTGTGAAAAGCAAAAAATTAGTTTAGGATATGTGCCATGTCCTTATGTCTTTCCACATCCCCATCATTTGGATGCCTGGATCTTTACTCTTAATAATCATATAGGCATATTATGGAAGACACTAGAGCCCTCTCAGCAGGGACCCACCATGTGGTCATTTACAATCCTAGAGGAACTTAAGTCAGCCTTCACTATGGACAATCCTATACCAAGGCCACTGACACATACTCAAGCTGCCTACGTGGTGGAGAGCTCCTTATTCTTTAGGCTAGATGTCCTAACAGGGCAATAATCTCAAAGAGCCGTCCACATTTTTGATACAGAAATTTTGCTGTTGCTCTTTTACTTTCTTTTCTAGAGTAAATTCTCAAGAATATTAGAAGCCACAGTTGGAGATGGCACATGGTAATGGTAATAAGTTGGTTATTTTACCACCCCTCCTATGTCTATCTTCATCCGGGGCACTAGATTATGCAGAAAGGCTTAAGTCAGATGGTGTCCCTGTCTTTGCTTCAAGTGGGGCCAATTACTAGCAACTAGAAGAGGGTTATTCTGTCAGCAGCGTTATCATCTTGTTCCCTGATAAGCATAAGGGTGGGTGTCTTGTCACTTTTTTTATTACCATATTAGATGAAACTATTCCTCTGCCTACTGTCCATCTCTCATCAAATATTTATCTAGAGTGTCTCAGGTACTCCAAACTATAACATTGATTTGTGGTTGTTTGAAATTTCTTTCAAGGCTGCTGAGAAATTACAAAAATTGCTTGACAGATCTATCTTCAAAGAGATCATCGAACCAAAAGAATTAGTTGATGTGTTGTTTGAAATGGAATATATATATTATCACATTTGTAGTCAATTCACACCAAAATAATTCCCACATAGCTCATGTGGATTAAGTGTTTAAATTTGAATTTAACCCTCAAATTTCAGAATAAAAACATTTCTTGGGGAAGTAGTTACATTACCGTATTAAATTAACCTGGGACCTCTGCCTCTCACTAAGTTAGAGTGGTTTGTGACAAACCAACCCTTCTTCAAAAACAGTAGAAGAGCCAAATTAAACCAAATCTGAAACATACCTAATTTGCAGACATCAAAGAGCTGCCGAGAAAACCAAGACTCCCCCAGCACAGGTGAGCAGTGAGCCAGCATTCCACAAGCAGTGTTTCCCTTCAGGGAACTTGCCAACTTTTGGCTTGAGATGAAAAGCTGAGAAACCAGGCAAAAGATTGTGCCTAGGAGACAGAGTGGGCAGAAGAATATCTGGCAATCTTACCAAGCTGGAGAGACAAACTGAAGTTGGAGGCTGCTAATGCAGCCAGGACTTGAAGGGCCAGATCTCAGAAAGAAGACAGGTATTGGATATTGGCCTAATCCCGGGCGGTTTGACTACTTGAGGCATTTGCCTAATTTTTATATCTTGTAGGGTGTGAGGCTAGGAAGCTAAGAAACACATCACTGAAAAAACAAAGCAGAGTTTTTGACCATTTCACAGTGCAGAGGGTAAAATAATTGGAGTTCAGTATCTATGATGGACAAAAGATACTTTCAAACTGCATCCAAGAGTTGAGCAAAAGAACCAGACCAAGCCTTTCAAAGTGCCTGCCAACTTTGAGTCAGCTCAATCCTGAATTGGATAAAGTTGACCTGCCCCATCCCAGAATGCCTGCCAGAGGGCTAGGATGAACCTTTGGAGGAAGTTGCTATCATCCAGTTTCTCTATAGTTTTTCATACATAGCATCTATAATTCACTTAAGATCACTGGGCACATCAAGAAATAGGGCTAGGAGAAAAAACAGAAAATAGAAATAGTTCCAAGTGAGACCTAATTATTGATATTACTAGAACTGGACTTTGGTCTAGAGCTAACAGCCCCTCTCTTTAGATAAAGCTAGGACTCTCAAGTCTGCCGTTGTCCCTACTCCCACTTGCTTTACTTCTGGCTTGAGACGCTAAATTACATCCATTACATACAAATGCTGTAGGCATTTGGGTTTGCAACTGCTGCTTTACAGCAAGGAGCATGTCTACGTTTTTCCTTAGATATTTGGTCTTCCAACAACCATCATATGGATTTACACACAAAAGGCATGGAATTGCTACCAACAGTCTGGCTTTCTGATGATTTTTATTTAATCATTTTTGAAGACTGGCCATTATGATATTACATTTTCTCTTTGCATAGAAAGGTGAGTAGGAGTTGGCAGGGTGAATCTTGATATAAACAGAAATAGTAGATTTTTTTTTGCTTTAAAATTTGCTAGTTTGGTGAAGACCCCCCTGCGTCTTTGTCTCTGAGTTTTTTCTTGCAATGAAAAAATTCGTGATTGGCTACAGGGCAAAAAATAAGAAAAGCAAGTTCAGACAGGCTAAAATAAAATTGCAGCTGGCTCTGTGAGTGGCTTCCTGGGAATGTGCAGTGTGCATTTTTGACATAGACTGCTCACATCTCTCTCAAATGATAAAGGATCAGGAATAAGATAGGCCTTTGTAAACCAGAGTCAGCTGGCTCTCTGTTCCAAGTGAAGAGCCATTACTTGAAGTTTCAATTTTTTTTTTTTTTTTTTTTTACGAAAGAAGATAGCCTCCCATTGCAGTAGTCTTTACTCTGAAGACCAAGTGCTTCTTAAAGCTGCAGACTAGGATGATCCAAGAAGAGAATTTTAGATGCAGGCTAAGTGATACAGCTTAGCCTGAGTGCTTTGGAATCACAGTGCTCTAGAGTGATTTTCAGAATGTGGTCCTCAGACTAGCATTTGGCATCACCGGTGAGCTTGTTAGAAGTGCAAATTCATGGGCTTCTCCCAGATTTAGTGAATCAAAGTCTCTGGAGAGGGGACCCAGGCAATTGTGTTTTAACACGCTGTCTAAGTGGTACTTAAGTGCATTACTATTAGAGAACCACTGCTCTAGAGTTCTGATGGTAATTCACATGGAGTCACCAGGTAGGGCCAAGATATCTAAGCCACATCTGCGGTGATGCAATGAGGACCACATCAAGAAAATGTTGCACTGTTCATTTATCCACCTTCTAAGCTAATGGAGTTAGGGTCTTTCGTCAGTCTCTCCTCTGCCAGAAAATCGTATGATCTATCTCATCTATCAGAGGGATTTTTTTTAAAGACAATTGGATAAGATCTTGCATTTTCTATAGAGCACCCTCCACTCACCACCAGAAGTTCTTTCGATCCTGTGTAAAAGTCTTTGTTAGTTAGGAAGATGAATCAGGCACCCCAACTAAATCATAAAGCAATCAGGTATTGTAAGGAAATCGCATCTCTTTTGAAAAAAAAAAGGGAATCATATCCCTTTGAGAGTGACTTGGAGGAAAAAAGGACAGACAAGCATAATGGTACTGAGAGAAAAAGAGTCAACTTTCAGAAGGACAATGGATGGGTAGGACAGAAAGTCGAACTTTTAAAGGCATCCCTGTGTGCATTATAAAATGAATTAAAAAATATATCCTATTATGTTGTGTATATATATATATTTTAATATCAAATATTAACTCTTAAAGAAATTCTTCATCTAAGATTTCCAACAACAACTTGGCAATGACTTGGTTATATTAACTAGTTTATATGTGGCTATTTTAAAAAGTGTGTCTGTGTGTTGTGATCTCCATGGGTTAAGTGATTTTTTTCCTGTGCCTGTTCTCAAGGGTAAACAAAAAAATGAAACAGTTGTTTGAGAAGTTTGAGATGACAAGTGATTTTAACTATCTTATTGCTTTTTCTGGCCCACTTTTTAAATGATTCATAAGCTGCTTTATTGTTTTAAAGTGAGTGGAGTCTCCTCTTACTCCCAAAAAATACCTTCAGGAAGAGTATCCATGTTTATTATTTAATAATTGCTAGTGTTTTTTAGTAACTTGTACAGTTTTGTGAATAAGCACTCCTTTGACATTTCATTAGTGGGCAAGTGACTTGATCACAATTATTGTGAGCACAATCAAGAAGGAATCTGAAGAGGGGAAAGCTAGAGTTCATCAGTGATTTGTCAAATATTGGTGACGTACTCGGAGTTAGGTTCTTTTAGTGTAAAATTGCCTTTTATTTCATTTTTCTGCCTTTCTACCTGTTCCATCAGGTAAAGATGGAGAGGTCATCTGGTTCTACCTTATTGGGCTTTGAAAGAATTCTAAGAACAAAATAACAGAAACAAAAGGGATCAACTTCCAGCTTTACAGGGAAGGATGACTTCCTGTAACTCGTCATTACCTCTTAGAGGTTCAGGACACGTTGCTCTGGCTGCGTTGCAGTTTACTAGAGTATCAGAATCATATTCCAATGTAAACACCAAAGCATGTTAAATGCTGACTATAATGTACTTCCCTACATTATTTGCACTTAGGTTTAGTTCTACGAAGTTGAGCAACTAGAGAGAGATGCCAGATAGTGTTTGTGCGAGACAGCCTGCTTTAGTGAAAATATCGTGAAGTGAGAAATTCTAGAGATTTGTTGCCCCATTGAATATTGTAAAAACAGTAAGAAAGTCAGGAGAAAAATTGCTACACAGCTGTATAAATTTTGTTTATTTGCTCAGTTACATTTGGAGTTTCTTTGAGCTGTATCGTTTGAACTGGGAATTTGACATAAATGAATTCACACTCCCTGTGACTGTGGGCAGGTTTTCTATGCTTAGCTTTCTCGTCAATGGGATAGCAATGGCATATTCCTCATAGGATTCTGAGGGCATCAGATGATAATGCAGGTAAAGTTCTAGGCATAGGACTTGGTACATAGTAAATGCTCAATATGTGGTCTCTATTATTATTTAGGGTATTTTTGTTATTTGGTATATGCTTAATTAGAGATATCTAAAATTTCTTTCATTTTTTTTAATTTTTATTTTTTTCTGATGTACATCATATTTCAAATTCTGGATACATTACATCATGTTCACCACCCGAACACTAATTATAGTGCATCCCCTCACATGTGACCCTAATCACCCCTTTTGCCCTCCCCCCTCCCCCCTTCCCCAATGGTAACCACCAGTCCAATCTCCAATGCTATGTGGGGTTTTTTTTTTGTCATTTTTATCTTCTACTTATGATTGATAAAGAAGATGTCGTATATATACACAATGGAATACTACTTAGCCATAAGGAATGATGAAATCTGGCCATTTGTGACAACATGGATGGATGTTGAGGGTATTATGCTGAGTGAAATAAGTCAGAGGGAGAAAGTCAAATACCATATGATCTCACTCATAAGTAAAATTTCTTTTAAATATTAGAGTGGCAGTTGTGTAAATGATTTAATTTTTATGTCATCTTCCAAGTAGAGACAAGCAATGGGACATTTGGAACTAAATGACTTAGAAGTACAGCAAGCCCAATTTCCCCCTGATTGGGAGAAAAATCTAGTCTCGGGAACTGAGGGCTGGGTAGTTACTAATTCCTAGTCTGGAATGTAAATGAGGAGGAGAAGCAGACCCTGGGCTGTGAGTTGTTCCTGACACAACTCAGAGAAGCTTAGAAACCATTTGACTATTTAAGAAATTTTTGACTTGCCAATTGCTAGTGCTCATAACTATGCTGTCTCTGTAAAAGGAGACAAGGGGCAAGGTTAAATTTGAACTTGCAGGGCTGTGACTGAGTGTGAACAGTTGTGGCACTGCAGATGTAAATCAGGGGTGAGACTACCTTAGTGAGTGATGGGAAAAAGTAAAGGATTTAAAATGTGATAGAAAGAAGCCTGAATGTGAACATGGCTTTGGTGCATTAGGACCAGCATGTGAATCTCTTGCCCACAAAGTAATCGGAGAAGGGGGTAGTCTTAAACAAGCCGGAAGAGAAGTGAATCTGTTGTTTCTGGATCAGCCAGTTCTTCCAGAGATACTCTCTTCATAACACTCTTTCCATTCTAAAAGACAATATATGCCCTTCTGGGCTTCCAGGAGTCTGAGAATTGAAGAGGAAGGATTGTTGACATCCAAGCGTCAGGAAACATGTGATGCCAAGAGAGAAGCAAACTCCATTTGCCATCTTACTGGGCTGCTCAGGGTGGTTCTGGTGGTTAGGAATATCAGAAGGAAGATATGCCCAGGGGACCATGACTCAGACCATGTGACTCAGGATGCCATCCATCTGAGCACCTGTCACCTGACATCAATCCTTACAGGCCCATATCCAAAATAAAGAACAGAATTCAGAAGTAGATGTAACAGGTCTTACTTACATTTTCCAGTACAGGGAAACAGCCCTTCATGGCTTCATGCAGGGTACCATATAGAAAACACAAGTGAGGAAAGGAAGAATTTAAATCTTTGGAAATTTTGAAAGAACAGTTGCCTAAATTAATTCATTAATTTGTTTACCCATAAATTGAATAAGTATTTGAGTACTTCGTTTCTGCCAGGCAAAATGCTGGATGCTAGGGATCTAATAGTAAATGAAAACAGCATGGTTTTTGCTTTCATGGTGCTTAGAACCAAGGATGAACATAGCCAAGCAAAAATTAAAATGGGGCCACCATGTATTCCATGATAAGGAGCACAGAGGAGGTGATATGAGTAAAACTGGAGGGTCAGGAAAAGGGGAAGAGAGAATGCCAGTAACCAGATGAAGAAGGGGTAGACTGAGGTGCAGGAGGAATGGCAAGTGCACAGGCAGGAAAGAACAGCCATCCAGAGTGTTTGGAGGCATCACAAGAAGAATTTGAGGGAGGAAGAACTTGTGCGTCAGAGACCATAACAAAGGAAATGAGGAGAGACTCTGAGGATCTCAGAGGCAGCACAGGTAAAACAGGGAAAGAATGTATGGAATGAGGACAATTCTGGGAGCCAAGCCCAGGACCAGAGCCCATCTTACCTCTAGTCCCCCATGGCTTGCATACAGTACGATAGAAACCTTTTACTCCGGTCAGTTATGACTTCTTTTTTGTCAATTTATTGACGAATGTTGCTTTAAAAAAATACTATTTAAACATTTTATTTTAACTTAGCACATTAAAATGTGCATCTATTCCCCAATCCTTTGTTGGATCTAGACCCTATTTGAATATGAATTTGGTATTTGGAGTTCCACCTCTACTTTCTCGTTTAAATGACAATCAAAATGCACTGCTTACAGTTTCTTCAAAGTGGAGCAAAAACGTGGACACCTGCAAAGCAATCTAAGGCAGTTCTTCTGGAATTTTACCATGGTTTTTCCCACCTTGTGAAGTTTTCTATATCTAATATAAAGGCCAGTTATTCTTATGACTTGAATTTATCTCATCTTTCCAAGGAAGTAATGCAAGCAACAGATCTCTTTTCTGCACTCGTATTTCATCAATTTATGTTATACTTATGTCATATAAATACAATCACAAAGAGGATAGGCTTGGGAAGGGATATACAGATTCCTTGTTAAACATACAACTGAGCTGGTGGTAGTAGATTGTGTGCTAGAAGATAACCTAGGTGATTTTGGTGTTCTGGGCACCATGGACACCACTCGTTATGTTTTAAAACGAATTGGAGAGCTTGAGTTAATCCAGCAATGTGATTAGATGGTGATCAGCAAGAGTGTTTTTATTTTCCTACTGTCTTAGTAAAAGGAAATTGATGATTAAATAAGAATAGTTCCCTTAAATTTTGAATTATAGAGTTAACAACATATAGTTTATCTATATAATTATATTGAATCTTTCTTAGTTTTCTTTAATTTCTAAACTACCATGATACATCATTTGAGGCAGCTGTTTTTGAACTTGAAGTATGTGGATATCTGTTAATTCAAGAGACTAGTCATGATTTTGGCGCATGGGATGGGAATACCTTAAATCACATCAGGTAAACACCTATTAGTTACATACTTGTTTGTAAAACATGACATTTAGATCTAGATTTTCCCTGAATTTGGATATGGATTATTTTGTATGAACAAGCCCTCTTTCAAAATTAGTAACAAGAATTATCCGAGAATCGTAGTTGGCTGTCTGCCACTGTTTTATTTATTTAATTTTTTGGATGTCCAGTTCTGAAAGCTTTTGTTGACTGTCCACTACAGTCTGCACATTGTGAGAGTTAAGTGCTGGAAACAACAAATAGAATTAAAAACACAATCCCTGATTTCAGAAGCAATGATCTGTTGGGAAAAGATGTATGTGTTCACAGAATCAGGCTGATAAAGTAAAAGAGGCAAATTCTCAAAGCATGGTTGAGAAAATGAGGATATAAATTTGGATTGGGCAGGTCAAAGAAGCATCATAGAGGAACTGAGGGCATTTTTTTTTTTTTTTTAAGATTGATGCTTTGGAAAAATTGGATTTCTGCCACTAAGAAGCAGAATAGTATAGTAGTTAAGACCTGGGCTTTGTAGCTGCACAGATCTGGATTCAAATCCTTGCTCCACCACTTAGTAGCTATGGGCCCTTAGGAAAGATACTTTTCTGTGGTACAGATGTATACTTCTAATATGGGGATGATGGGATCTATCTCATAAAGTTGTGAAAATTAAATGTTTTTAAATGTGTAGTGCTTAAAATTTTGACAGATACTGGATTCTATAAATATTAGCTGCTATTATCATTATTGTTATGGTTTATTCACAATTATATATGGAATAGTAGAATCAAGCTTGTATTAGAACCTAAATTCTACTTTCATGTCTGCCTCTAACAAGTCTTGGGATCATGGGAAATGGGCTAACTTCTGAAGTTTATCATTCATTAGATAATGTTCAAAGTCCTTTTCAACTCAAAAATACCAGACTGATGATGCAAATGAATCCACATATTAAGCAACTGATTTGGAAACAGTAAAATGGATTAGTTAAGACCATGGGCTTACCCCCAATCTTATATCATACACAAAAATCAACTCCAAATGGATTAAAGACTTGAATGTAAGTCCTGAAACCATAAAACTCTTAGAAGAAAACATAGAGGGTGAGCCCCTTGACATCAGTCTTGGCAATGATTTTTTGGATTTGACATAAAAAGTACAAACAACAAAAGAAAACTGCAAGTGGGACAATGTTAAACTAAAAAGCTTCTGTACAGCAAAAGAAACCATCAACAAAATGGAAAGGCAATGTACAGAGTGAGAGATAATATTTGTAATCGTATGTCTGATAAGAGGTTAATATCCAAAATATACAATGAACTCATGCAGCTTTATAGAAAAATAATCCAGTTAAAAAATGGGCAAAGGAACTGAATAGACATGTTTCCAAAGAAAGCATATTCTTTCCAAAGAAAACAGGTACATGAAAAGGTGTTCAGCATCACTAATCATCAGGGAAATGCAAATCAAACTACAAAAAATGAAATATTACCTCATACCTGTTAGAATGGATATCATCAAAAAGACAAGAGATAAGTGTTGGCGAAGACATGGAGAAAAGGGAACCTTAATGCTCTATTGTTAGGAATGTAAATTGGTGTAGGCACTGTGGAAAGGAGTATGCAAGTCCCTTAAAAATTCAAAAATAGAACCACCATATGATCCAGCAATCCCACTTCTGGGTATATATCCGAAGGAGATGCAGAAAGGATCTTGAAGGGATATCTACATGACCATGTTCATTACAGAATTATTCACAGTAACCAAATATGGAAACAACCTGTGTCCATTAATGGATGAATGGGTAAAGGAGATCTGGTACATATATACACTGGAATATTATTCAGCCATGAAAAAGAAGGAAATCTTGTCATTTGCAACAACCTGGATGGACCTTGATGGCATTATGCTAAGTGAAAATAAGTTAGAGAAAGACAAATACTGTGTATCACTTATATGTGGAATCTAAAAAATCTGAACTCATAGAAACAGAGACTAGAAAGGTGATTACCTCAGGCTGTGGGGTGAGGGAAAAGGGGAAAAGTTGGTCAAAGAGTACAAACTTCCAGTTATAAGATGAATGAGTTGTTGGGGAGCTAATGTAAAGCATGTAATTATAGTTAATAATACTTCATTATATACTTGGAGGTTGCTGAGAAAGAAGATCTTAAATGTTCTCATGACAAAAGAAAAATGATTTCGTGTGACGTGGTGAAGGTGTTAGCTAAAACTATGGTGGTAATAATTTTGCAATATATAAGTGTATCAAATCAACACATTGTACACCTTCAATTTACACAATATTATATGTCAATTATATCTCAGTAAAGCTGTGGGGAGGGGAAAGACCATGGGTTTAGGAGATTGACAGACCCTCTTTTGGGGCCTGATCATTTATTTTGCTGTGCAACCACAAGCAGACAACATAACCTCTCTGAGTATCATTTACTTTATCTATAAAATGAGGATAAACATTATACCCAACTTATGGGGTTACTAACTGATTAAATGAGATGAGGCATGTAATCAACAAGCACAGTGTGTGGTACACAGTAAACTCAACACACAGTAGTGATGATGATGATGATGATGATGTGTTGTGTGGGAAATAGAATAGGGATTCAGTAAGTTTTGGCCGAATGAATGATTAATACAGCTTTTCTTTCTTTTCTCTAAGTTCAGGGGCTGACAGGAAGCCCTCTGAAGGATGTGTAGAATTTTATAACTAACTACAGTGTTTATTTATGGTTTGGATGTATTACATAATCACTTCCCTTTTGTTGCAAATCTGCCCAGCTTCTCTCTGCCTAAATGACATCAGTATCCATATTAAGAAAAGTCCTTGCATGGCTCCAACAGTCTTACCCACATGTCTATCTAAGATTTATTGATGCCAGCTATTGAGCAAGAGCATCAGTGATGGGTTTTTAAGTTAGATGATCTCCTCAATTTGTTTGCCACTTTTCAAATTTTCAAGAAAGCTGTGCTGAACTTGAGGTTTTGATGGATCCCATCTGTGAACTTGGGGCAGAGATGGATGTCAGAAAAAATAAAATCAAGGAGGAAAGCACAAATTAGGAGGTACCCATTAGACATTCTACTTTATCTCTACTTGGAAAAAATTTTTACTTTGCCTGTAGGCTGTGCAGTTTTATTCACAGCAGAGCATTCTGTGAAGGAGATGAGTAGTAAAAAGAGTCTCAGACCAAAAATGCTCCTCCTAGACATAGGCAAACATCTTCCGAAGAGAACTGGCTTTTAAAAATCCATCTTCTCTAGGAAAATGAATAAAATTTGAGCTGAGTTAATTTTAATATAAAATACTTTAGAAATGAAAATATGAATCTTTTGGCTCACATTTATGAAGATGAACAAAATACATTGGTTAGGAGGTACTCCATGAGGGTAGGAGTTTTGATCTGTTTTGTTCACGTCTGTGTTCCCAGAACCTAGGACAGTGCCTGGCATATAGTAGGTACACAACATACATTTGTTAATTAGATTGTTGAGTAGAAGTAACTCAATCTGGAATTTGTCTCAACTCTGAAAAGGAACCAAAACAAGGTCTAGATTTTTATGTGCCCATGAGGCATTAGCCTTCTTGCTTCCTCACCTATGTAAATGAAGTGTTCACTTTGATATTTCAGCAGGCATGTGCCCCATTCTTCATAAACCAAGTTGGTGGTAAAAATTCATGGTGTTTTTTTTTTTTTTTTATTACATCATGAAGTATATAATTCCCCAATACTACATCAACTCCTAGATCACATCAGGGGATTGTGAAAAACTGCCTTGCCATCATCTCTGAATTTTTCATTTAAAAGTCAACTCCAATAACACTCAGTCATTTACAAGTTAGGCTCCCTGGAAATGTTGGTGGCTCTATTTGCATACTCTATCCATTAAGAATGTTTTCAAAGGACTGGAAGTTTATGGTTTGCAGTTCCTTCCCACAGGGCTTTGGCCAAAGACTGGTATGAGCTGGATGGCCTACATTTCAGCACAAATCGCAGAGAATATGTGCATGCTGATGGCTTGCCGCTGGCACACACAGTCATCTTTGCTGCCAGTTGATGGATATGAGGTGGTCTTATGATGCATTACTGCTTTCCTTCTGTCCCATTGATTCTGTCCAGTCAGTACAGTTCAGTCATGCACTGTGTAAATTCTCTTTTTCATTGTATAGCCTAGAAAGCATGGGATACCATTTTAGCCCCAGATTAATTTGGAGGCAATGTAAAATAAACTGAAAAAGAAACCTCTGCTAATATGTTACAGATGAGAAAAACATTGTTACAAATGATACCTCTTTCCTTTGGATTAACTATGAATGTTGTAGTTAGTAAAATGTTATTTTAAAAATGACACTGCCAAGTGTAAAAACTATGATAGTAGGGGGGTGGATGGCAGTGGGTAAAGAATTTAGGAGAGAATTTTTATTTAATGGGACTCAGCAATTTATTTCAAAATGTTTCAAAATAATTAACAGGCAAAATGCAGGAGTGAATTGAAGAGAAATTATTCTTTCTGATATCTCTTTGGGATGAAGCAAGCATTTATCTAGAGTAATGCCAGTATAAGCCTGTCAAGGCATTAAAGAAAATGATTTGAAAAGACAGTTTGAATTTATTATTAAAAGCTGAAGTGGAGACAAGGTAATGTATATCAGGCAGCATTTCCAGTGGCAGAGACGTGCGACAATATGACTCAAGAGGCCCTTGCGCAGAGCTAGGAAGGCATGAATATTCTCTCCCTGGTGGGTCAAGTTGATATACACCTTAAAATGATCCCATATGCACCCCCGCCAGCCCTCACCCCACAGGACGAAAGAGGAGGAAGAAAATATGTCCGAAAGAGAAAGACGAGTCATGGAGACCTTTGATTCCTGTTGAGTATTTGACTTACCCATTCTTTCAAAGCAACTATAAGCATATAGATTTTCTTTGAGGTTTTTACTGTCAATAGAGATTGGAAGAGAAAGTAGTTATTTTCCAAATGCTGAAAGGTAGACAGTGGGATGCAACTTTGAAAGATTCCCAAAGGGAAAGCAAATGTTGGAGAGCAATAGAGGGTACAGATGAGGTGGACAGTAACCACCAACCGTCATTTCAGCAATTGGTTGATAGTTCTTCAGAGGGTGTTTTGATCTCTCTTGACCTTATCTTATACTTGTATAAGTAAAAAAGCAAACATGACACGTTTTTTTTTTAAATCATCAAGTAAAAATAAGTATAGGTAACATGACGTTAGTAGGTGGCAAATTCCAAGAAGGCACATTGTCTAGTGTGGCCACACGTTAGTTTTATCCTTGTTACAAGTTCTTCCTCTAGTAGAACTATGTGAATTATGTGAGCCAGGAGCTCCTGTTCTTCAAAAGACACTTCTTACGGATTCCATCATTCTTCTCCATTGTTTAGCTGTGAAAATTAGAAGTTAATTTTATTTGTAAACTGGCCTGCACTCTAGTTGTTTCTTGCTTACGAAGTATTGATAAGCCATCTTCAACAGCTTCTAAAAGAGTCTCCATGTTAAGATAAAAATGCCATAGAGTGGGATATTTGGCCACTGTTTTACTTTGTCCTCAGTTTTTGTCTTTATTCCATCAACATATTATGGATCATCCATATTATAGATAATCCATATTATAGATAACCCATGTAGGTTATCCATATAGTACACTGTTAACCTAATGCCTTATCTGTATAGATAACACATATATTATTATATATATCCCATATATATTATAGATAATCAATATGGATACGTGTCCCCACACATTTTCCCCTACTCTTTCCTTTTCTCTAATAATTATAATAGCTCTCCACATTTTCTTCTGTCTTCTAGATTAGGTTCAACACTAGTTTACTTGGCACCTGCAATGTACCAGGATCTACACTCAGCTCTGAGGATTAAAAAAGAGACCCCAGCCTTCAAAGAGCTGTGTGGCAATGAGTTAAACAGAGGTATAAATACAGAGTGTTTTACTCTCTCCCTGCTAAAAGTAGGCAAGGGGCCATGGGTACACAAATGGAGCAACAGTTCCTTTTGTCTCAGAGTGGTCATGAAAAGGTACCAGCAAAAGACTGAGCTGGCATTAGTGGGTCTGTAAGTGCTCACTGCGAGGGTGAGTTTGAGCGGCGTTTAGACAGAGGGAACAACGCAGGCAGGGACACAGGGTGTGAGTGGAGTGCTTGGGAAACAATGGGCAGTGACTTTGGTATGACAGCTCTGCCACTTACTAGGTGTCTGGCCTCAGGCAGGATATTTCATTTTGTCGAGTATCCTTCCTGCACTAGTAAAATAATAAATAGTTTAAAAGAAAATATGTACTGAAAGCCTAAGTATTAGTTCATTTTTAAGGAAGTGTGTGGGAAGTTGGGATATGTGTTGGGAGGGGGCTGTTGGCAAAAGATGAGGCCAGTACAAGTGGCCGTGAGCGAGGAGCCTGGTAGGCCACCCTAAGGAGTTCAGAACTGGTTTGGTGGGTAAGGGTGAACCAGCAGAGCCAGATTTGATAGGCAAGGGAAGTTTAGAGAACTTCCACCCTTCTACAAAGGGTTAATTGTTAATCAGTTTGTCAGGAGAACTTAAATACTAAATTATCAGGCCAACATCATAAAAGGAAATTATGAAGCAAGAATGTTGGTGCAGTGGATAGAATGAAGTTAATGGTGATTTATTTTTTAATCATGAGGTTAATTAAGAAAGGGAAAGAAAAGGAAAAACTATTCGAGAAAACCAAAGCTGAGAAAAGGGAGCAATCTTACTTGAGAGTAGTCGAGGATTATCGCTGCCCTGACACTCACTGCTCTGAAACCATTGGCTTAATCTCAAAGGACGAAAACGTCTGGAAGTCATAGGAAGAGATCTTTGATTAGTAGAGTACATCAAAACCATTTATGGATGTAATCCCACAATAAAACTCAGTAAAAGCTTCGAGCCATCAAAGAGTCACTGACTATTATCTAAACTTAATGGAGATAAGTGCAGGAAGCAGAAACATAAAAAATACCAGATGAGATTTACAAAAATATGGGGAAGAGTAAAGTACACTGATTGGGGAGATAATGATGTAAAAGAACAAAATGCAATCTTTTTAGTTAATGTGTTTTGTAAAAATAACAGCGTAAGAAGGAGCTTAAGGGAGGGGAAAACCCAAAAAACTCAGCCTGTAAGCTATAGGAAACCAGAGCAAAATGAGGTACACTCTGTAGGAATCAAGTTTACTTAGAAGTAAGACAGACCGAGTAAGAAGTCTACTATATTTAGAATTTGTGAGGTGGAAATCAGAAATGTTTCTATCTTAAACTTCTTTCATCATTCCTTTTTGAGAAAGAAGAAAACTAGCATTTGTTTAGAAAATGGCTTCTCTGTTTCAGACATGGTGCCAAGTGCTAATAAGTGATACAATGAAAAAAAAATTATTTTTAGACACCTTGATAAACTGATTACTCAATGTATGTCAGTGGGATGCGACAGTATTGTCATATCCTCACAGCTCTGTGGAGTAGCTGGGGACCTCTTTTTCATACTGCAAACCTGCAGGTGGAGGGCTGTGGCTGTGCTCCACATGCATCATATTGGTGCCCAGGATGGAAGCTTCGTGCTTACCTGGAGCATGTTCTTCTTGTGGTAGTCAAAAGCTCCTAGAGGGACAAAGCAAAAACTTCTTAAGGCAGAGGCTTGGAACTGGTACATTATCTTCCCTTCACAGTCCATGCCAGTCTCCTGACCAAGTCCAACATCAAGGGTAAAGGGAGGTATGATTCTCTTATGGATGTCAGGGAAAGGAAGGGAATGCTTGCTCATCAGTAACCTAATTCACCTTCTTACGTAGACTCTTGGTGCCTATACTTACACACCTGTACAATGGGTATAATGATTATTACCTTAGAGAGTTGTGGGGATTATGTGTATAAAATCACATATAAGTGTTCTCAACATATAGTAACTTTCTATCCTTTCTTCTTTACCTTCTCACCCCTCATTCCCAGCACATCTGGTTTGTAAGTTTTCTCCTGCCCTCCCCACCACCCTGAAGAGCATTTTCAGATCACTGTCCATCACAGTGTGGTACAAGGTAACAGGACAGGGCCAGGTTAGAACTCCTGACTGGAGATGCTCTTGTTGGAGCATTGGGTGTTCTCCTCTCTGCCAGGTCTATCTGGCACAGCCAACTAGAACCTTTATTTCTCTAGTTTCCCCATCCCCTATAGGCTCTGAAGTTGTTGCACCTGTTTGTTGAATTTCTTCTTGAATTTTATCTGCATATTCAGCTCCTTCTCCTCTTTGAGACTCCCTTCCTCACAACTTTATAAGCTCTTACTTACTCAAATATTGACCAGAATATATCCACTTTTAAGGCTTTTTTTTTTCCTTTTCTGATTCTTTGGCAATGATAAGTGGAAGAAATCAGTGAAAACTTTTTAAGCTTCTTAAAATAAGGTATTTATAAAATTTTTAGCTGATGCCTTCTGGTTTATTTGTCATAAATTAGAACCAGAACTTTTATGAATGTTGTACCCCCAATGTTTGGCAGGAAGTAAAGTTGTGTCACTATTATGTACTCAAAGTAATAGCCTGCTAAGTTTGCTAAGAGACACCATCCCTAGATCTCAGGGCTGTCATCTCTTTAGCAACATGACTTGAAGTTTCCCCAGTAGATAGAGATATTTTCAGCTGCAGAAGGAAAAAGTTAGATTTTCAACTATTTACACCTTTAGGGCAAGTGGACTAACTGAAAGTTGTCAAGCGTATCCAATTATTCCGTGCTTTCCCTTCATTACGAAAGAATTCCATTGATATTGAATATTTTCTTTGGGTTGCATGTGATGAGTTGAATGACAGTAGAATATGCCTCCCTACTCCCATGGGAAAATTGTAGCTATCCAGAAAAAGATCTGATTTCAGTAATGACACATATGTCCCAAGGGGAATTGGTCATTAAGAGTAACCTCAGCACACAGGGCATCCTTGCTTCACTTTGATTTTAGCTGAGATAAAGCCTACCCATTGCGTTCACCCCCTTCATTTTCTTCTCTGTCCTCCTTCCCTTATGCTCTCAAGTTTCCATTTTAACTGCTTCTCAATTTCTTCTGCAATATTTATCATAGCATTTAGTAGTCAGTGTTCAGGGAGACAAGGATAAACAAGCCATGTTGTTAAAGTTCTACAAGAGTTTACAAGTTGAATGAAGACTCAAAACATGCTCTGATAACTTACCATGCAAGACATTGGTCAAGGTCACCCTAATGATCCAGTGGGGATATAGAAAGAGGAGTTGGAGGGCTTGTTTGTCAAGCTTTCAAGCCTGATTGACAGGGTCCTGTTTCCAATATTCCAGGTAATAATTAGAACAGCTGCCATTGATTGGATCCCTTTTTATGTAATCCTCATAATAACCTGTGAGGTAAATGTTATCTTCCCCAATAATCAGACAAGAAACTGAGGCCCAGAGACATTAAAAAATATTATAAGGTCATTACAATTAACTGAAAGAACTGAGATTTGAAACTTACATGTGTTGGACTTTGAGAGTCCATTTGAGGCAATATTAATTCCATTGCCTTTTGTAAGACCCATGAGATTTTGAAATAGGTTTTTGATAAATTAGGAAAAAGGCCAGACCAGTAGTAAGTAATAAGGGTCGAAATTCCATTGGGAGTAGAAAAGAGAGCTTGAAAGTGAACTGTATTGTTAAAAGTCCACAGGACTTGGTCAATCTTTGGTTCTAATCATGGAAAGAGGAGAGGACAAGTTTCCTAGTGATGCTTACAGACTGAATGTTGGGAAAATTCAGATGTCATTAACAGGACTGGCCCAGTTAGGAGGAGGAGCTACTTTGAGCAAGAAGCAGAAGGGGCAATAACAAGGTAGATTTTGGACCCATCAAGTAAGGAGTTTGGTGCCCACGTGGACTTGACCATCAACAAAAGGAAAAATAGGACATGGACTTAAGAGGAAAGAATAGTCTAGAGAGCTAGGGATAACTGTATATAGATGCTTACTAAAGTGATTCAACTAGACATAATCATTTCGAGGAGTATTGAGATAGAAGAAAAACAATGTACATTTAGGTGTTAGGTGAAGACAACAGTCAGAGGAGGAGACTGTGGAAGGCAGAGGAAATAGGAACAGTGGTATATCAGATTTCTATTGCTGTGTAACAAATTATCACAAACTTAGTGGCTTAAAAGAACCCAAATTTATTATTTCACAGTTTTCGTGGGACAGAATCTAGCATATATTTCCTGGGTTCTCTGCTAAGGATCCCTCAAGCGGAAATCAACATGTCAGCTGTGTTCTTCTCTGGAGACTTGACTAGGGAAAGATCCACTTCCAAACTTCCTCTCGCTGGCAAAATTTGTTTATGTGCCGATGTAGGATTGAGGTCCCCATTATCTTATTAGCTGTTGGACAATGGTCACCACTCTTAGCCCCTAGAAGATGCTCTCAGGTCCTTGCCACATGGCCTCCTTCTTAAGTCCTCTCACAATGTAGGGGCCTACTTTTTCATGGGCTGCAGCAGAATGTCTTTCAGGTTTTGAATTTCTTGTCTGGAAGGGCCAAATCGCTTTTAAGGGCTCACCTGATTACATCAGGCCCACCTAAGATAACCTCCTCTTTGATTAATTCAAAGTCAGCTGATTTGTGCAGCTTAATTACATCTGCAAAATTCTTCTTTGTCATAAAATATGACCTGTTCACAAGAGTAGGCTGCATCATATCAAAGTCCTGCCCAGGCTTGGGAGGAGGGAATTATATGGGTTATGTACCCCAGAGGTGGAAATCTTGGGGGGCCATCTCACACAACAGGAGAGGGCAGAGTCTAGCAAAGCGATTTAATTTTTGACATACTACTGAGGACTAAGAGATGTAGGTGTGAGGAAGAAAGTCCCTCGCTTCTAGAAGTCAACATTCTAATGACTGTGATAGAGCCTAGGAAGACAAAATTGTGATGACCGAATGGTGAATAATTTTTAATGTTCTAGAGAGATAGGAGGATGCTGACTAATTAAAAAGGGATGTTGAATTTGGGTGTTAGGCTATTTGTAGTGCTCTGAGCAGAACGGTGGGGCTAGAGTCAGATTTCAAATGGCAGGGCAATGAATGATCACGAGGAGGTAATCGGTGCATGTGTAGACGAGTCTTAAAAAGTTTATCAATGACGAGAAGGAGAGAGAAGAATTTTAAAGCGGCTTAAAGTAGAGTACCATTTATTGGTTTTAATTTTAGAATGGTTGAGACCTTAGAATGTTTGTAGCAGTAGGGAAAGAATCAGTTGAAAGGGGAAAATTAACATGATATTTTTCTGCCCCATTTAAATTCTGCCAGCTCTTTAGGAAACTTTAGAGTGACAGAGATCTTTCTTTTCTCTCAATAGCATTTCACCTATTTAACAGTTACGTGGCACTTACTGTGTATCAGGCCTTATTTGTAAGCACTTTACTAGTATTAACTCATTTAATTTTTACAGCCATCCTGTGAGGTAGGTACTGTTTCATCCCTGTTGTTTTAGGAAACTGAGGCACTGAAAGACTGATAACCAGTCTAAGGTCAATGAGCTGGCAAGTAGTAGAGTTAGGATTCAAACCCAGGAAGTTTGGCTCTGGAGCCCATGTTCTTAACCACTGCACTATCGCTGGCACACTTTTCTGCCTGGTTCGGTTGGCGTTTACTTGTATGAATCCTTGCGACACCCCTTGCCCAGTTACTGCTATACAGGGAAACTTTCCACATGCTACATATCAATTCTCCAGCCAGATGGTATGTTCTTCCAAGGCACAGAATATGGCTCCACACTCCCTTTCCTTCTTCATGTCTTTTTAAATGTAATAGATGCCAATAAATATGTATTGATTTGATTTAAGCTAGGTTCCTATCATTTGCTTTACTTCCTCATTTCCTTTAATCTCTATTGATTATAAAATTAATGGGGTGGTGTGTAATTTGGATTTAACTACTTAGCCTGGAGCTGTAATTTTATGACTTTTAACATCATGATAAATCTACGACCTCTTTGAGGAGTTTCTTGCTTTATAAAATAGATTTCACCTAATTAAAAAAAAAAGAGAGAATGAATGTATCATAATTCTGAGAGCTATTTTCAGTAAGGGCAAAGAGATCATTGTCTTCTGGCTTCTTTCACTGTGTTTTAATCTCTGAATGATGGAGGCCCAGAGTGGGAGAGCACCAGGGATTGAGTTGATGTTACTGAACATTGGAAAGGGAATTCATTCATCTTTGGCAGAGGTCTTGACATTGTTTTACTCCGTTTCTGGTATTTTCTTTTCTGTTTGTAAAGAATTAAACAAAGTAGTTGCTTTTCTATTAGTGCCAGCCACTATTCATAATTAGGTTAATGACCAGGTCCATCTCCATGCTCAGCCCCGTATTCACCTCTACTGCAGGGAAGCATTTTCCATCCCCTGGTGTATGTGGGTGCCTCAGATAGTTGCAGTTGGCCCTGATCGGGATGTATTAAGACCATTCTGCCTTTATCCGTGATTTCTACCACACAGGCAGGCAAATTCAGCTAAGGTTGGTGTTCCTTGCCCACTTGCATCTGAGAAAGTCCCCTAGTGTGCCCCTTCTTATTCCAAAAGTATTTGCTATGGTGTTAGGAGTTAGAGAGAAGATAAGATTAAAATTACTTTTTGATTTATTTATGAATGCAAAAGGTGATTGCTGATGAAAACTTCAGAGCCTGTGGATCAGTTATTTTTGCTTTGATCACCTAGATGAGCTACAGATAAAGAAAACAAACCTCATTGCTGGAAATGACACTCATCCTGGGGTTTGGATTTTTACAGCATTTTTTTTCCTTCTGAATGCTTCATAAGAAGTTACTCCTCTGTGTTCTTCTTCAAAGCGCTTGTACATGAAGTGAGCATCAAGATGTTTATCCCCTGCTGACTCTGTAGCTATATTTGATCAACAACAAAGAAAAGAGGGAAGTTTTATTTTATTTTTCTCCCTTGTGTTTGATGTGTGTTTGTGTGTGTGTGTGTGTGCAAATGCATAAGTGTGATTGAATGTGTGTGTGAGTGCATCAAAAAGTAAGAGATTGTGACTGACTTGAACCCAAAGCTTTAGGATGTGGAAGCTTAAAGATGACCAGATAGGACAGTATAGCAGTGGGTGTCTACCTTTAGCTTGGGAAGCTCTTCAGGAAATACTTTTTGTTTACATTTGTTCTCTTTGTAACATCGTATTTACCTCCCTGCCTCTAAAAGCTTTAAGATTCCTGCAAGTTCATTTTCTAATAATCTCAAGACATGTTTTCCAATATCAGCTAGTCTTTTCCCAGCATGTTCTGTATTGAGAGACAGTATAGCCTAACGATTAAGAGCATTGACCTTCTGCTCAAATCTTGGCTTACAACTTTGTGACTTTGGGCAAGTGACGTACCTCTCTGGGCTTCAGTGTTCTCATCAGTAACATGGGGATAAAGATTGGAATTACCCTTGTATGATGATTACAGGATTGAAGGAGTTGGTGTTTCCAAAGTATTTAGAACAGAAGCTTCTATGAAGTTCAGAATACCTCATAAGTCAGAGAAAAAGACTAATTTTTATATTTTCTATGATTGCTCATACCAGCATGCATTAGACAGTCTGAAGAGAGAGAGTTAGCACTGTTCTTCATTCTCTGTGTTTGGTTGGATGCATTGGTCATGAGGTTTTATGTCATAGAAAGAAAACGCAATGCAGAAACTTAACTAAAAAATAATTTATTGGCTCGGATCATTGGAAAATCAGAATGTAGTGTGGGCTTCAGGACTGGTTGATTGAACTGCCCTATGACGTCACCTCGAACCTGGGTTCTGTCTATCTGCTCTACCACCTACAGTGTTTGCTTCGTCTTGGGCTGGCTCCTTTCATCATCATGGGATGCCTGCCAGGGGTCATCAAGCCTGTGTATTCCCTTGTGTATGTCTAGGGGAGTGAGAGCTTCTGTTAACACATTTTATCCCATTCTAATATTTCTCCTGTATAGTAAAGTCAAGGCATTATCATGACTTTAAAGTTATGACACTACCTCAGGAGTCTAGGAAAATTATTTTAACGGTAGATTTCATTTCAGGAGACTAGAGAGGGCATTAGAAAATATTTGTATTAAAAAATGGACTGGGTCTGCTGGGGTTGAGAGCCCAGGTGTGGAGCCTTGGAAGCCATGTTGAGCAATTTGGATTGCATCCTTAGGACAATGGAAAAGCTTCAATATGTGGAGTTATATGATAAGATTTTCATTATGAAAAGATCACCCAGGCTGCCTTTTGGGGCAAAGATTAGAGGGGGATACTGGTGTGCCCTGGAGATTTAAGTCGTTTTCTCCATTATGGAATAAAAGTCATTTTTATGTCTAACACCTCACCAGGGAAAGGCACGCCAGTTTCAATCTTGGTTACTGCAACTGTCTTTTAAGTTGCCCTTGAGTTTATGCAAATCACAATTGATCGTCCTTCAACAATAGCAACAACAACAACAAAAATAGAATGTTGTAAAGAACAAATATTGATTCTTTTAGATATTTAAAATGTGATAAGATATGAGAAGAGCTTCAAAAACCTTAGAATAGTTATGAAAGGGACCAGGTTTAAAGAATGTGCTCTTTTTTTGGGACACGCAGACATTTTATCTGAATACTGCTTGATCCCGCGCATTGCAGTGTTGGCTACAGAATTGATTCTTTTGCAAAATCGCTCAGAGTTAACAAATCTATTGCCTGTTCACTTCTCCTATGTCAGGCTTCTGCACACACATCTTTGGAATATTGCCACACTACCAGTGTTTAGACTTTGGGACATGTGATAAAGACTGAGAAGTACTTGAAAATTGAAAACTGGAGTTGTATTTGGATAATCAAGTTAAAGAAAAATGATACCACATATAAGCGAGTATAACCAAGCTGAGGTTTTGATGGGCAAAATCGATAATTGGTCAGAAATTATAAAATACAGAGGCTTTTAAGATGTCAAAATATGCCGTTACGATGCCTAAGAACTCTCCAGCAAATCCTGTTAGTTCACCCTTTAAAATGGATCTCTAATCGCTTGTTTCCACTACCTTGCTCCAGGCTGAAAGCACCTTTCCAATGAAGTTTTGTGACAGCCTCTGAACTAGTCTCTCTGCTTCCCCTGGGATTTTCTACCCACCTTGGGAACAAAAGTTGTGCTTTCCCAATTCTCAGGGCGAAAATAATTTAATAGAATGTCCTCCATGTCTGGTTATTTGACCTCAATATTTTCTTAAACATTTGGTGCCAGCTCCTAAATAAACAAAACCTAGCAAATTGATATTAATGGGGAAAATAATGGGAGAAAGTTAAGTTCAAAAACTTAATTTTTTTGGACCACACCTTGTATTTTATTACAATAATGCTTCAATAGTAATAAATAGCATAATACCCCTATAATAGTAAGTAGAATATCTAATATAAAAATAAATAAAATAATACTTTATTACATAATTACATATATCTATTTCATGATTTTTTCCTAAGTTGAAATGTTTCTAGTTCATAGGAGAAAACTTAATATGTCACTATTTAACAGTGTTTTGCAAAAACAATGAAAATTTCTGGGTCTTACCTTCTGAAACTATCTGAAAACATCTGTGACACTGAAATTGAACCCACTTATGCTAAAATGTTTATTGATTGAACTAAACTCCATTCAATCAATAAATGAGTGTGTCTATGAGCTGGAAGCAGCCTTTTCCAGGACGAGATTCTGAATCTGAGAGGGAATGAGGTTAGATACAGTAAATCTGTGAAACCAGACCAAACCTGGCAGCTAAACAGCTGAAGTGGAGCAAAAGAGAATGTGGAGTTAGAGCAGCAAAAGTCAAAAGCCATAAAGCAAAGACAGATGGAGGTGGTGGAAACAAATGGGTCCCAAACCACTGAGCAAGATTTCCAAAATGCCAATGAAGAAAAGCAGTTTTTCTAGCCATCTCATCAAAACTGTCTTTGGTTAAAGCTTTATTCTCCCTTTGAAAAAAAAAAGAAAAAGGCTGGGGAGGGGGAGAAATCTTAGTTCTTTCTGGAGGTGATTGTGATGACAGGGAGCAGGAAATGGAGAAGAGAAAGCTAGAGCTTCTAAAGCAAGCAGGACGAGGAAACGATATAATGGTAACAAGACGTGAGGTGGAGGGACTAACCCAGGTGTGGAGAGCAGGGCACTATAAGGCAAGTCGGAAACAAAGGTGTATTAAAGCACGTGTTCCCCTAAACAGCCTTTCAATGTGTGTGTTTGACCATAAGCAAATTCAAATGCAACCAGTAACCCAGGTGTGAAAACAAAATAAAATTCTTTATAACACACATGACAGACTAATGGTTAAACCACTTAAAAGCCAACATCCTCCATAAAAAATGTTTTTAAAAAGTCAGCTGGACGAAGTGGACAATGGATATGCATGGGCATTTTACAGAAGAGAAAAATCCAGATGACCAGTAAAAGGGGAGAATTAATCTCAGAGAACTGCTAAGTAAAATAATAAAATTTTTCACCCATGATTTTGGCAAAACTTAGAAATGTATAATATCCCATGCTAGTTAAAATGCAGAGAAATGCTGAGGCCAGTATACGTTGCTTTGTGGTTTGGCCACATCATTTTAAATTAAATATACACCTTGCCTTTGACAGAACAGTCTCACTTTAATGAATCTATTCTATATTAAAAAATATACATGTAAGCAAAATATACATGTAAAATAAAAATTATACAAGATTATTCATTGTAGCATTGTCCATAGTAGCAAAACTTTGAAACAAAATAAGTTTTGATCACTAGGAGATGAGTTGAATAGACTATGGTATATCTATACTATGGATTCTTTTGGTATGAAAAATTAGGATGTATATTTGATGTGGAGGATTGCACATGACATATTGTAAAATTAGCCAAGCAAGTTACGGGCAGTATGTATAAAGCATGTTGCTTTTTTTTTCTCAGAGAAAGATTCTCCCTGAGCTAACGTCTGTTGCCAATCTTCCTCTTTTTTATTTTTTCTCCCCAAAGCCCCAGTGCATGGTTGTACATCCTAGTTGTAAGTCCTTCTAGTTCTTCTATGTGAGCTGCCACCCACAGCTTGGCTACCGACAGACACGTGGTGTGGTTGTGAGACTGGGAAACAAACCTGGGCCACCGGAGCTGTGAGAGCAACGAACTTTAACCACTAGGCCATCATGGCTGGCTCATGATGCCTTTTTTTTAGTAAAAACAAGGGCTTTATATTGTGATTATGGGCATATAGGTAGGCACAATAAAAGGTGTTCAGGTAAACATATCAATCTGAAAGATAACATTGAAAGCGGTGTGGGAAGAGAGAATGAGAACAGAAAAAAAACAAGATTCAGAATTCTCTAAACTGCTTGATTCTAAATCTTTAGATATGAATATTTATAAAGATTGGAAGGAAATACAACAGACTTTTTAGACTAGCAGTGGGATTATAGATGGTTTGATTATCTTCTGTTACTTTTTTATTTTTTGTCTTTGTTTACTAAATTGGGCATGAATTTCTGTAATTGGAAAAAACCAAATTTATTTCAAAATGAAGGAAAAAAATGTAGGTGATATTATTCCCATTTTACCTGTAAGGAAACTGGATGTCACAGATAACAGCACCTTTCCTAAGATTCCAGGTAGTACATAGCAGGGATTTGATTAGAGCCCCAGGTTTCACCAAAATGACAGAAATTTATAGACCCATATGAAAAGACAATTAAACGTAAGAAATTAGAGAAGGGAGGAACTTTTAGCAAAAAGAGTACTGGAGGAAAAAAACAAGCCACAAGTGTGCTAATGGAACTGTCAGCCACGAGGAAAAGTCAACAGCCCATCTCACCCCCACCACGCTCAGACCACAACTGAGAATTAACTCAGGTTAGAAACAAGGTGGTACTTGATCACCTTGATCTGTAACAGAGAGACAAGATTTCAGCAATATAAAAACCTTCAATGATTTTAATTGGGACTTAACGTGGTTGGTGGGGGGAGAGTAGTGTGGGGGGATGCAGAGCTGTGCTGACTCTTGCCCCTGTTTTACATTTGGCAAATTAGAAGGGTAATGACTAAGGAAATTTCACATTATGGTTGAGACAGGATGAAGATGATTCTAGCTAATGATGATAGAGAGGAGACTGTTCAAGGCACTTGCTAAACCAAGTGCCACACGGTTATTAAATCATTTAACCCTCACAATAGCATGATGAGGTCGGCACTATTAGCTCCATCATACAAATAGCAGAGGGAGAGGAAAATGTGCTAAGTTGTCCAAGACGACCTGGCCAAAAAGTGGCGGATGTGGGATTTGAGGTGCGGTTGCTTGTCTCCAAGGCACATCATCTAAATGACTGTGCTGTGCTGTTCCTGGTTAAGAAGGGACCATGAAAATCCCTTTCCAGCATTGAACACCATGCAGGCTACTTGGGACACATACTTTCCATTGGGACTAAAGGAGACAGACCAATTTGCTTATAAGACCTTGTAGTTGTCTATGTTTTCAGACTCTTTCTTTTGTATATATTAATCGAAAGATGCACGTATGTGGACTTTGGCTGTTAGTTTTACAAAATTTAAATCACCATGCGCTGTATGTTCAGCAGCTTACTTTTTTCTACCTGGTCTATCACGGATCTCTTTCTGTGTCAGTATGTATAGATTTTCTTTATCGTTTTTAACTGCTAAATAATATTCCATCATGTATAATTATTGATGGAGTTATTTCTTGTTCATTATTTTGCTAGATTAAGCAAATAGGAATGAAGAAGCAATTAATTTCTGCCTCCAACTCTACCCCTCTGCCAATAAAAGGGACCAGGGTCAATTAGCTGACTTTTAATTAACTAACTCTAGGAAGAGTTCAAAATTATTTAGCTTCAATACCATTTAAGAGAAGCATGAAATATACCCTGATAACTGTGCTAGTAGTCTGTGAGAGACATATGTGTGTGCATGTAATATTTAATATATTAATATTATCATTATATATTGCACATAATAATATATAGTTTCATAACCTAATATACTAATATTTTAATACATATTTAAAACAAACAAAAAGCCTTCTCTTGAAGCCTTCTTGGTTCCTGATTTTTGCAGTTTTGCTTTATTTAAAATGGTGAGATAGAGGATGGTTTTGGCGCATTCTGCCACTTAAATGCTGTTTAGTCTTTTAGCTGAGAACACAAAATGTAATGATTAATTTAACACACACAGGTTAGTAGCCTTTTATAATATTAATTGCAACAGGAGGCCCATTTGTGCCCCATAAAATACAAACCTCGCCTGCTTTATTTATTGAACAAATGCACATCTTAGGCACTTGCTGTCCTTTGTACGAAGACACTGGTGTGTTTGAAACTCTGAGTTCATCACACGGGAGTTCATAAAATGCTCAGTAGATTTTTGCGATGTTTGGCTGAGCCCTTGTGAAAGGAGACAAACATGTAAATGAAGTCAACTTCACAGACCTCTGGGATCCATTATAGCTGGAGATAACTCTTAACACATAATTAGCCAGGGCTGTTAATCACGTTTAACAGGTGTTGAGTAATGAACTGAGACAGGGTATCTGCTGTGACCACTTTCCTCTCTGATTTGGTTAGGCACACTAACGCCAATCAGAGCCCACCCCCACCTCCCTTATACACTCTGAACTGTGACTTGGCATCGTATTTTCTTGATGCTATCATCAGTCTCTTGATCACTGAGAACAGTGACATTCACAATAAAAACACAGAAGGAATCTGTCTGAAGGTCCCCTGGAGTGCTCTTAGAGGATGTGTGTTTCTTGGCTTTATTCTATTTTCTTTGCCTGTTTTCTCATTCAAGCCTGAATCTGATTTGTCTGTTGGTTGTTGAGAGACAAATCCAAACATCTGTGAATAGCATGTAACTCAATCTCAGCATAATGGACCACTTCAGTGTCTGAGATCACAGAATGTCTCACCAAAAGTGACCCATCTCATCCTTTTACAGGTTTTCTCAGGGCTACAATAGGGCAAGAGCTAAAATCTTTGTGCTCCAAGTCCCATTTCAGCTCTTTTCATTGTTTTCCCATGAATCTGGTCTCCTTGTACAAAATGAAAATAATAGACAAAACTTATGCTTTTATACCCCTAAGCCTCATCTTGGTCCCTCCCCCCCCACCCCTCAAATCAAGTTTGTGCTAAATCTTCCAAACTTTTGAAAGAAATATATTTGCATATCAGTAGAATTTTTAGTAGAAAATATATAACATTATTAAATTGGAATTTTTTTGCTTTTGTTTTTAGCTAATGGAATCATACTGTACTTGTAGAGCTGTGACTGTTTCACTAACAGTTTGAGTGTCTTTTATATTAGCATCTTTAGAATTACTTTATTCTTTTTTACCAGCATAGTATTCCATACTATTGATATATCACAATTTATTTAGTCATTTCCCTGTTGATGAGCTGATGGTATTTTCCAGATTTTCACAGCTGTAATGAGTATCTTCGTCCATGCCTCCTTGTGCGCATGTGTGAAGACCACTGTGAGACAGGGGTTGCCAAACCATGACCAGCCACTCCTCTGAATCCAGCCTATTGCTGTTTTCATGTGCCCCACAAGCTAAGAATTATTTATACATTTTTAAATGGTTGGAAAAAATCAAAAGATGAATAATATTTCTTAATATGGGAAAATTATATGAAATTCAAATATCAGTGTCTATAAAGAAAATTTTATTGGAACACATCAATTTACATATTGTCTATGGCTGCTTTTCTACTACAATAGCTGACTTGAGTTGTTTCCACAGAGACTATAAGGCTCTCAAAGCCTAAAATATTTACTATTTATTTACAGAAAAAGTTTACTAATTTCTGTCCTAAGAATAAGAAGAAATAGAATTTCTGTATCATAGCATTTAAGAACTTTTTTAGTAAACTGTCAAATGCCTCTTTAAGTGGTTGTATAAATTTGCAGCATATGGGAGAGAATACCTTTTTCTCTATATCATCGCCAGCTTTTTTTATATTATCAAGGTTGACTTTTCCTGCTCTGATGGGGATACAATGGTATTTTGCCTTTTAAATTTGTGTTTGTCTTTTCCTGATTCTAATAAAGTTGGCCATCTTTTCATGTTTCTCAGCCCTTTGTGTTTCTTTTTCTCTATTTTTGTAACCACATCACATTTCTCAAAGATAATAATTTAATAAATAACAAGTAAGAATAACTAACATTTACTGAACATCTCTGTGCTTGGCACTATGCTAAGTGTTTCACAAATGTTATAGAAACATGACAGGCACCTCTGAGATGAATGTTAATATCATCTCATTTTATAGATGAGGAACATGAAGCTCAGAAAGGTTAAATCGTTTACGTGCACACACAGCTGATCCATGCTAGAGACAGGTTTTTCAAAAATTCAGGCCTTCGTCTCCAGTCTCTGCCCTGCATTGGTAAACATTCTGTCTCTGTGAACAGAACAGTGTAGGCTAAATATATCATGAGTAATATTAGTGGAAAAAACTTCAAGTTAGGGAGTCTATTCTTGATTCACAGCCGTGGTTTTCCAGCACCTGTGAATCTTTTCAGGCATCCAGGGATCTTCCAAAGTCTCAAGACATAGTTCAACCTACCCTCTCTCTAATTTGGAAGTTTACATCATGTAATACTTTAGGAGAGCTGTGATTGCCAGAAAATCACTTAACGACTGTTGTAGCTTCACAGAGGTTGGCAATCACGAGCTCACTGTAGTCGCAGTAGATCTATTATTGGAGTCAAAAACCTTCAGTCTACATTCCGGCTCTCTAACTTATTTGCTACATGACCTTGGACAGGCTATTTTGCTTTGCTAGGTCCCATTTTCCTCATTGCTTGCTTAAATGTGAATAATAATATTGTTCAAGATGAAAGGAGATGCTTTTAAGAAGTGCCCAGCGCAGCACCTGGCACATAATCATCCTTCAATAACACTTGCGTCTCTAGCAAATGCATACGAGATTGTCCATTTGGGTTTTGCCCTTTACAGGGAACCAGGTCTTAACTAGGCGTTTCTCAAACTGTAGTCCCTAGTCCACAACGTCAGAATGCCTGAGGATGTCTATTAAAATGCAGACTGCTGGGCTTCACTTCAACTGATTTAATCAGAAACTCTGAGGATGCCTCGGGAAATCTATATTTTAAAAACGTTCCCAGATGATTTTTGGGCAGACTAAAGTTTGAGAACCACCAAACCACCAAAATTCTGGTAGCTTTCCATCTATTTTTAAAAATACTAATAAAGATTATCCTCCTTTGCAAGCCAGTTAAATATTTCAAACCATATGAGGTCAAGTATATCTTCCATATAATTTAGATTACTCTTACAATAATTGTAAGCTCATATCCTCTTCTATTAACAGAAATACCTTCTTTTTCATAATCTTTATAATGTCACGTTGGAAAGCAGCTGTCACCCTTTGAACTCTTTTATCTTCTCTATTAAATATGCTCATCAAGAACATCAAATTCTTTGGACAATGGTGCTGTATTAATTTAAGAATGCCTTGTAAAATACAGTGTTTGATTTTGGAGTTGGTTCTTGGTATTCCTTGATCAAATGATCAAATTTCTTACAGGGTCTTATCTTAGAAAAGGGTAGTAGAGCTCCTTCTTTTTAGGAAGGAAAATGGTCTTAATTATCTTGATTATCTAGACTGATTCTAAGTCCTGGATGGGCTTTGAATTTGGCACTGACATTATTACCAATCATTTGTAAGGACATCTACAGCCTCCTTACCTAATCGTCCAGCCTCAGTTCATATAACTCTTTCCCTCATGCATCATGCTCTTGACTAGTTCTCAAAGTATGTTTCCCAGTCCAGTGGCATCAGCATCAGCATCACCTGGGAATTTATTAAAAATGCAAATTCTCTGCATGACTCCAGAGCTGCTGGATCAGAAATGTTGAGAGAGTGGGCTCAGCAATCTGGTAACAAGCCTTCCGTGTGATTCTGATGCATGCTCAAGTTTGAGAAGGAGCTGGATTCTAGAGTTGAGATTCAAAGAGGTCTTTTCTGACCACCTGGTCTAAATATCTCTCTCCTTGGTCCACCCATCTGTCTTGCCAGTCTTTATTATTGTACCCCGTTTGTTTTCTTTATACCCTATCATGATTTGTAGTTATATATTTATTTCTCTTTTACTAGAATATCATCTATTTTCCCAACTAGATCCTAAGCTTTGTAATTGCTGAAAGTGTACCTATTTTATTCACCAATATATCCCCTAGCATGTAGCACAGTGCCTGGCATGCGGTAGATATCAAATAATATTTAAGCAAATGGATGAGTGAATGATCAGTTAATAGGAAGTGACTGAGGTTATAATTCTTCTGATCTGCATTTTTTGCTCGTTTGCTTTTTTATTATTGATGTAGACAACCACACACTACCAGTTTCATAACTAATTGTAAGCAGTTTACAAGAGTAATTTACAAGCTACACACACGCACGCTTCTCCCTGCAGTCAACTTGCTCTGCAGCTTTCAGATCTAGTGGCAATGTCTTTACCATTATAGACATTTCAATTTCAAAAGAGAGACAGTATTCAATTGGCTTAATATGCATTTATTGAGAAACTAACATGTAGCTCGTCAGCAGTGGAGTTTGCCTGTTACTTTTTGGCTAAGACCTTTAACTCTATTGGCCTAGTAACTCCTATGTTCTGAGCCACTTTCATTGTCATGGTTAAATCAGGAATGATATTCCATAGTTCTGCCTTCCTTTGCCTCAGTGTTTCTCTCCGTCTCCCTCCTATCTCCCAGCCCCACATCTGGCCTCTTTTCAGTGCCTGGCTCACTGTACGGTTCCTTAATTTATTAACTCCTTGATGACTTTCCCTTCTTTGTAATAGGTTTCCCCTCTAATTACACCTTCAGATCTTCTCTGAAGGGCTTGTGAAAATCATTTGCTGTATGTAGAAAAAAGAAAGTCCTCTCTTCTAGAAGTGGATTATTTTTTCTTTTGTTATCATCAATAAAGCAGGTTTGAGATTTAGGCGTGAGTTTGAATCTCAGCCCTGCCTCTCCTTATGTGAGAAAGCTTGAGCCAGGTTCTTAACTTCCCTGAGCTAGAGTTTGCCCATCTGTAAAATGGCGATAATAAGTTACCTCCTGGCCTGACTGCGAGAATGGGGTGAGATTTGCAGAGGACCTAGTTCATCACTGTTGCACAGTGTATGGCACTCACAGTTGACAAATATTGAGTACAACACCTGTGATCTTGGGAGAGACTAGGAAAGCTGCAGAGGGAGGGAGATTTGTAACAGGCCACATAAAAATAAAATTTAAATCGTGGCAGACAGAAGGGAGATGGAGACTGTGAAATCTCTTAGGGACCTAAATGTGAAATTAGTCATATTGTTTTGTTTTCATCCTCTATTGAGAAAAATACCTGCTAATGGGTTATGAGGAATGCCCTCCCCCCCCCCCGCCCCGCCCGTCTCAGGATTCTTCTTAAATAAATGACAATAAATTGCCCTCATTTTATTTTGATAAACATTCCAGGCTAAAATCTTAAAAGTGAAGATAACACAGGTGAAAACAGTTTTCCCCTAAAATAAAAAATATAAAGGTACCTTTGTAAATGTTTAAAACATGTATTCCAACTTAAATTTTCTAAGGAGCCAGCCAACGGTTTTCCTTAGGGAAAGGCCAGATTCACACTTCTTGGGGAATTGTTTCCACTGGAGATGTCAAGATTATTAGGTGGATCAAGCTGAAATATATTTATGGTGGGACATTGATATCTTTTGTCTTTTACCGAAAATTATGCAATATGTGAGGTTTGTTGAAAGCATTTTCTGTTTCATAACAACCAGCTAGAAATTTTTTGTGACCTAATCTAAAACATGATTTTTAAGTTTTTACCTTGCCAATCACAAAATAAACCAACATCCTCCCTGTCATTTGCATTATGTGGGAAATAAACAACATTTAGCTGGAGAGACACAATCCAGAAAGATCAGCCAGTACGTTGCCAGTAGGTCCAGAAATACAATACATGTAGTAATTAGCAGGGACTGTGTGAACCCTTCAACATTTGGCAGTTCCTCAGTGTTTTTGTAAATAGCTCTGTTCCTTGGGAATCTGGACTCCCCTGGTATGGTAGTAGATTATTGTCCTTCTGGACACATTAAGTGGGTTATTTTCTTTGTAAGAGAAGATGTCATGAAAAATAGTGTGCCATTTTTTCCCTTGCAGCAGATGCTGGTTTCTTTGATAATTCCCAAGTTGAAATAAGAATAGCTTTCCTTCTTAACAGAGGCAAAACATCTTATTGAATAGACTAGGGAGAACCACTTTGTCAGATTTAAGAACTAGTTTAAGAATTTTCTGATTGCTAAAGAATATTGGCATCATTATCTTGTAATCCAGATTACTTTGGAACTTGGATCCTTATACACTGGTGCAGATAGAAATCCTTTCTGCGTATATAACATACGTAACAGAAAGGCTTAAATATATATATAAGGAGTTAATGCTTCCCCAGCTCCTTTCACATTTTCCTCCCTTTCATTGACTACTTAAGTTTTCCTGTCTGCCTCAGGATCCTAGAATCCGTGGTCGACAAGCAGGTAGATGTGTTTTGCAAAAACTAAAACTTTAAATTTTCTGTCTTTTTACTCCATTTAGGAATAAGAAAGATCTTGGATTGCAGTGTATGTGTTTGGAGGGAGTGACTAAATAAACAGAATGATTATGAGAAGAGAAGCAAACCTGTATATATAAACCTCTTAAATAACATTTGAAAAATTAATTTTAGGATCTTGAATCTTCTGTCTTACTCAGTAGTTTTCTAGGAAAATTACTTAGCTCATTAACTCTCTTTTATTTTTAAAATAAAATGAAGGGTACACTGTTTATCCTACATATGGAAATTCACCTCTGCTTTTTAATACAATTTTGTGAAAAGTAACTGGTATGTATTTTAAGTAGTTATCCATAAGGTGTTGTCTGCTTATGTCAATTATTTTCAAAGTAAAAAAGAATTTTGAACACTTTATAAATTTATATTTTGCTAATTAAAATATTTTAAACCATTTCTTGCAGTATATTCATCCACAGTAAGACCTGGTGAGAATCTATTGATAATTGCTTGGTGAGAATGAAATTAACCTGTGTCAGTCTTGTAACTATAAATGCCCAGTGTAGCCAGCTGGCTTGTCTTCCTTTCTCCTTAGATGTAGGCTTTCTCTTCTTCACTAGTCTGTCGCACTCCAGAGGGGCTTATAGTTATCCAAAATTACCTTCTGTCTTGTACCATCTGGGTAACTATTCATTTATTCCTGTTTTCTTCTTAGGGGTGAATAGCCTCACTTAGATGGAGCAGAAATGCCCCATATCTACTCGCCTCTCTCTCGAGATGCAGCTAGTAAGCAGCCGCATCAACACTTGACATCACTTGTCCTATTTAATTTTACCTATGCATTCAGCTAAACAATAACAGATTCTTAGTATTCTGCATCATCCTATATTGTTCTTCTATTCCTTTAAATTCACCCTTCTTGTCAGCATTATTAAGGATTGAAATGGCATTTTTGTTGTTCAGGTGTTGCTTTTGCTCAATTTTCCCATTATTTAAAGTTGAATGCTTTTATTATTAAAGTCGAAAGCTTTCTTAGCTTGCTTTGTCTATATTGCCCTATAAGCTTTTAAACAGATGGGATGCATATCTGTTTGCTTTTTGAAATATAATAAATGTTCTTCATGTATTTCTTCAAAGCTACATCCAAGAGAAAACCTAAAGCAGTTTAGAGTTGCATAGGAATACTTAGGATTGCTAAATGAATTGCATTATTGTGAAAAATGGAGATTTTTGCATTGTTTTGATGATAATCTGTTTCTTTCCTACCTATTTTAATTGCAAAATAACTTCCTTTCCCAAGGAAGGATGACTTTAGGTGTGTTACTAACAGCAAGAAAATATTCTGCTTTTTTACAGCTTGAGTAAATTATAACTAAATCACTGAGGTGTTAGTGGTTATTACAAGATTAGATAGCAAAATCAACTTTCTATGGAAAAAGAAATAACACAAGCATTCCAACAAATGTAGTTTCTCATTATAAACATCCAGAGTCCAAGGTTACAGATTGACTGTTATTTGTTAAAGCAAGTCTTTCAATTTGTGTATAGAGCATTGCCACCTTTAGTAAACTGAATTATGCAAATATTGAACTTTAGAACGACTCGTAAAGTACAAATTTGTCTTAAATTTGACTTGTCTTTAGATCCCTTCTTTCTCTCTAAACAAAAGATTATGATTAACCTAGGAGTTATATTTGCAATAGCCCTTGGGTCAACAATTTCTTTACCTAGAAGTTTTTCACTTACTTCTCTGGAATTAATGGCCAGTGATTTTAATTATGATTTCAATCAGGACAGACTAAAAGAACTTAGGGCTTATGATTTAATTTTATAATATATGTTATCATATTTAATTTTATAGAAATCCAGTAAAGAAGGTATTATTCTCTTTTGCAAAGGGATAAATGGAGGCTCAGGAACATACTATGGAATTAGCAGAAGTCACCCACTCTTAAGCTGTGTTGCTGAAGTTTAAGCCCAGAGAATATGATTTCACACTTGAGACCCATGTACGTAACCTCTGTGCCACGTAGTTCCATGTTATCATTTGCTAAAGGATATGCATTCTTTAATCTATGGCAAGTAAATACTCTCAGGAAAGTCATTTGGGATCATAAAAAAAAGTCCATCCCTGATAATGGGAATTGATCTTTCCCTTGAGGGCAGATGCCAGAATAGAAGTGAATCAATATTAAAGTTATGTTTTTTCCAGTTTCTATAGTATCTACTATACCATTAGAGCTTAGGAAATACCAAGTTGATAAGTAGATGATATACTTGGTCCCAATTGCTGACCTTTATTTTCTATTGTCACTTATTCCTAGTCTCAACTCTCAACATCCCTTGTCTCCCCTTGACTTGTCTCTCTTCATCTTCCTTATTTCAGACTTTCCATGACTTTTCCATGACCATTTTGCTTTCCTCTTTTTCCTCATTTTCTATCATCTATCTTTAAAGATCCTCAAATCTCGGTTGTTTTGTTCATTTCTTTTGACTGCAATTTCTTACCACGTTGGATTTTGCATGTAGTGAACTTCTAGGATACTCATATTTTTTTAAGTGTTATGGCCATGAGCAGTTGTTCTAGGGGATGTTCAGTAGGCAAATGTGGATTGAGAATTGGGGGAGGGACCCTAGGATGGGATTGTTCAGAATTAAAGGTTGAGGTCTAAGTCTGGAAGCCTGGTTTACCCTCAATTTTCAGCTCAATTCTCAATTGAGGAAGTGTATTGAACCTTGAAATCACGTCCAAGATGTTTATTCAGCTTGACCATTATAAGCTGTGGTGTTGCCAGTGCAGCTTATTTGAAATGAGTGTTTGCAGAATAAATGTGCGTGTGTATGTCCATATGTATACATATGTAAACTTGTGTTTGTTTTCAAAAAGTTACTTGATAGGTACTGATTGAAGAAACTTGAAGAAAGTTCTCTCAGATGTCTTCAAAATGAGGCATATGCTGTCATCAATAGAGCCTTTGTTTAGTGTGTAACTGATGCTTGAAAATTGAAATATGGCTTTCACTGTCAGTGGCTTCAGCAGGTCCTAGTAATGGTTGTAGGAAACTCTTCTTCTCCTTATGGATCAACAGTTCATCAAAGGGAAAAGAAATGTGGTAGTATTATTACAAAATGTGTATGTGTTTATTTATACATATATATAAATATTTAAATATGTGTTACTCTTGTATATTGTCCAAACTTGGGTTTTTTTCTTAACTTAGAAATTGCTGAGTCCTTCTTAATAAGTGTCTGATCTAGATAAATTTCAAGAGATTCAAAAAGATTTATTCACTTACTTATATTTTCAGGTACCCGGATCTATGGAAAACTTTGTAGTAGCAACCTTGTTGGCTTACTAAGCATCTCTAATTGTTAGGCTTCCTCAACATTGTTTTGTTTCACAGACTTACAAATGAAGGCACAGGGTGGGTATGAGGTTAAATGAAAGAGGAACAGAAATATCACATCTTGACTTCAGATCTGTACGTATCAGTAGAGTTTTGTAATGTTGTAAGCAATCCAGTACCTTCACCACTAACAGTTAACATTGCCTTGGTTATAAGCAAGCAGAATTAGATTCTAGTTAGCTTTAGCAAAAGAGGAATTTATTGACAGTCTCTTAGGTAGTTCACTGTACAGATTGTAGGAGACGGGAGAATAAGCCTTGGGAATGGATGGGAAGCAGGGTTGATTTGGGGTTATAGAGAGCAAGTGCTACTCAACAGTCTTATGAGGACACCACCATTGGAAGAAAAATTTTCCAGTTCTTTTAAGTCTTTTGGTTACTATAATCAAGAGTCAGATTTCAAGGAGACAGAATGCCATTGGCCTAAATTTGGGAAATGTGCCCAATCTTGGCAAGAGCACATCTTCACTAACAGTTGCCAACAGCGGAGAAGATGATTTTTGGGTGCTAATATCAAAAAGCCATGGAATGATTGGGCCACTGGAAACAACAAAAGCCTAGTGTATAATTTCCCATCCTTCTCTAGGCTTTGACTTCTCCACGGAATCTGACAATGACTTTCAAGTGAAAGCGCATATTGAGATTGATCTTTACATGAAAATGATTAACTTGATCCACAAAACATACAGTAAAAACAAATGATAAAGAAAGGAAGCTAATAAAGGAAATTGATTTATTTGAAGTGCCGTGTGTCTCTTTTGCTTTCCTGCATATAACAGGACAGAATTAGTGGCAGTCTTGGCTCCAGCGGTCTGCTGGGCCAGCAGTAATATGTTTCAGCCACTCCTCCTTTGATTGTATTTTGTCTGAAGAGAAGGATGAAACAGCTTTGAGTTTGCATGTAAGATTGCCTGGTTCTTAAGATCAGGAACTTTTTAGAGGAAAGCATTCTTAATGGAATAAGAGGAACTTAATTTACTATTTTTAGCATTGTGTCCTGATACACATTCTTCTGTCTTATATATGTGCCTATGTATGTGACCATTTAATAAAAAGCCATACCTCAACACTTATCAATTTACCAAGTGTGTTTTGAGCACTGAGGGATATGCAATTATAATACCAATTTTAAGATATTTAGCATAGTACCTGACCCATCCATGATAAGTGAAGCTTAATAAGTGGCTTTTGTTATGATAATAATTACTACAAATATCTGATGATAATTAAACACTTACTGTGTGCCAGGCTCTACCACTTAACTCTTATGAAGTTGATTATTATTGCCCTGTTACTGATGAGGAAATTGAGGTTTTGAAAGGCAAAGGTGGTCATCTTTAGTTGCAGACAACAAAAATCAGTCTTGCTCAGGGTTTCTCAACCTCTGCGTTATCAACATTTTTGCAGGGGACTGTTCTGTGCACTGCAGGATGTCTAGCACCATCCTTCGCCTTTACTTACTAAATGCCAATAGGACTCTTCCTGTTGTGACAGCCAAAAGTGTCTCTAAAAATTGCCAACTATCCCAGGGTTGGAGGTGGAGGAGGCAAAATCACAAAACTGAATCCAGTTGAAATCAATGGTCTAGCTAGTTCAAGGAAAAAATGAAATATACTACGGATTCTTTGCTGCTGCTACTCCTGAAACCTGGACATCCTTCTGTCACCCTCATTCAGAAACTAGATTTCTGTGGTGGCTCTTGCTGCTTGCCATTACTTTCTGAGTCAGTAGCAAACAAGGTCTGATTCACATGACTGTGCGCTTGCTGAAGAGGAGCTTGAGAAAGTCAGTCCATTCTGCCTTGGCAACTCCTCAAACATTTAAGCTTTTGCTAGGGTTTGTAAAGCATGGTCCCAGGACTTAAAACAATTGTTACATTCAACAATTCCAAGGGCTGTTCTTTAAGTATTCCTATAAGCCAAGCGCAGCTGCAGGTATAGGGAATTCAGAAGACAGACATGGTCCTAGCTCTTGTGGAGCCTACAGTATCATTACGGACAAAATAATAATGCAATACACGTGCTATGATGGAGCATGGAAGAACGAGCTATCTGTATAAATCCAGTGAAAAGAACATCTGTCTGGGCTCATAGAATACATCCTGAGGAGGTGACTTTAAACCTTGTCCTAAAGAATGAATGATTTTTCCCCAAGTCAGGAAGAGGATCTTGGCTACTGCCACTTACTGAAACAACCACTAGCATGTACCTGGTGGCCTGAAATAATAGATTCTTATTTTTGTGTGGTTCAGTTTAAAATGTACTTTTTTTTTGGTTAGGTAGTGAATATCCTCTAGAGTCTTAAGATCTGAGGCTTTGAATTCTTTTTGCAGTTCTGATGGTTTACCATGTGTTGGCAGTCTTTTTGCTCCCAGGGCTGTCTTAGTTTCATAGCCACAGGGTTTCTTGGTGCCGCAGAGGAAGCTCTAAATTATATGTCTTCCTTTTTCAAAGAGAGGTTAACAACTCAGATTAGAGACATGTAGGTGTTGAAGAAAACTTAGCACCTAAATGAGCCTCATCCTCTTAGATATAATCAGAACAAATCTTTACTGAAGGGCACGTTATTTTTTAATTGGTACACTAGGCTATTGGAAGATAATTTTAATTCACTATGATTGATGGTATATATTCTTCTTGCTTGGGGTAGATCTATACAATTTTTAAGGATTCAATACCACCAACATAACCCTTTGTCCTTACTACCTGAGGAAATTTTTGTGTTACAAATGCCCCCCCTTGCTCCCCTTTCCAGCGCTGCATTTGTTGTGCTACTAAAGAAGCTTCGGAACTGTTGACCACAGTGGTCTAGGCAAAAATGTGCACGTTCACTCCTTTTGGATGTCACTGGCTGGTTTGCAGGAAAGAAAGTTAAACACTGCACAATTCGGGGTCTGTTGAAGGGAAATCCAAGCACCACCCGCTCCTGAGATCATTTTAACCGCCAGCACTCTTGAAGGTGCATGAAGACCAGCCTACTAATTGCTTGCTTTCCTTGCCCAGCTCTGTCATCACCATTCTGCTTTCTCACACTGGTCATTTCAGGGCTTCCTTTTCTGTCTTTGTCTACCTGGGCTTTTATTTTCAGAGGAAGTAAGGACTGCTGGAGGCAGACTGGGACTTTTGGCTCCCATTATCCTCTCTGTGGCCAGGTATGTGCTTTGTATGCTAAAGCAGAGAACCAGTGCAAACATGGGCCTTGAGAACAGATACTTGTTCTAAGTGTTGGTATGAGATCCGGTGAAGTCTGCCCAAACAGTTGGCCACAGAGGCATTCTTTTCATTCAATAAGCATTGATTGGGCATCTGCCATGTGCCAGGCACTGTGTTTAGTGATGAAGATATAGTGACTGAGATTCTCAACCCTCAAGGAACTAAAAATCTGTTATGTTCCAGTTTGGGACTATTTCTAGCCCTCAGTGCTAATACTGCTTTATTAGAGGTAGAATATTGTATCTTCTAAGCCAGCATTAGGCTTTCTGTTCTGAAACATAGACAATTTGAAAACAGGTGTCTGTCAGAAATTTAATGCATGTTGTTGCAATAATGGATTTTTAAAAAACGAATAGAATTAACCACTTATAAAAATAAGCCTGATTTGTCTCATTCTTAGCCAACAGAAAAGCTAAGCAGTTTTTAGAATTAGTGTCCTCTTTAAAAGACACTATCTGCCACATCTGAATAGTTTTACAAAAGATAGTAGCCATACCTGAAGTTTATAAAAATAAATGTCATGACCAAAAAGTTGGGAAAGTTAAGTGGCAGCCATGGTGGAGTCCAACTGACTCTTGAAGCTGGAATTTCTGTCATGGTTGACTTTTGTCACCCACATGCTCCTCGGAAAATTTCCTCCCTGTTTTGCAACTGACTGCAGGTTATTCTTAGATTAGACAGGAAAACAAAAACTCTGAGTGACAAGACCAGATGCACTTTTCCTCGGCTATGAATACAGTCTGATGCAAGTGTCTATGGGATTTTCTTTTTTCTTTTTAAACCCCTCTTTAAGTAGAATGCAAGATGATAAAGATCAGGAGATGGGGAGGAGTTGGCAGGGAGGGGGAAACAATAGCCCCTTAATAAGACTCTTAGTAATCAGGCAGGCATTTGTGTCTTGAGTCAGGGATGTGAAAGTGACAGACTGACCATTTTGAAGGCTGCTGTCATTACAGACTGGCGTGTTTCTAATTGCACATAAAATGAAAGGCTTCAGAGTAGAAATGACCCAGAACACTCAACCATTTAAGTATCTGATTAAGGCGGGTAAGGCTTGTAAAGACCAAACTGCAAGACTGCGCTAGTCCAAATTGTTTTCAAGACTTATTTGAAATCTACTTTCTTTCTCTACCTCCTTTTGTTTTTTCTGTCCATCTACTTTTATACGTGAGTTTGGAATGTTCACATCTGATCTATCAAGTCCCGGCAGGAAACAGCACAATCAGAGGATTTAATGGGACAGATTTTAGTAAAGGGCCATTTGTGAGGTATGGGCAGGGTTAAGGTAACTAAAAGAAGTGGAGAAGCACCAGGGATGAGCAATGGAAAGAAGCCCATACCACCTGGAAGCCTTGCGGAGCAAATGTGTAGGAGAGCCGCGCAAGAGCTGATCCTCTCTGAGGGGCCTCAGTGCAGGTTATACAAGCAAGATGAGAATGGGAGGGAGTAAATATCCCATCTTCTCTCCCTTCCTGGCCACCTATCCACTCTCAGGCTGGTGATTCTCACTGGCCAAACCTAACCAGAAGTCAGAGGATAAATGAATCTGGCAGATACATAGAAAATAACTTGCCAGGACACCAGCAGGAGGTGCAGGGAATGGATCACCAGCACATGTGCCTTTCATTAACATGAAACCGATGTAGAGATCACATGTATATACGCAGATTAATTCACATGTCACCTCAAAGTACAGAACTGAGGAATTCACGACAAATATATTGAACAGCCACTATGGGCAAGGCAAAAATAACCACTGGAAATGCATAGAAAATGTCCTTGGTCATGGATGGGTCCTTCAAGTCCTGTACTATCAGGGGTTGCAGAACAGGTGTCTCCAGGGCAGGAGAGCCGTATAAATGAGTGACTGGGCTGCCTGGTAGGTAATAGGGAGTGCTGGGTTGGTTAAGAACTCTTTAGCCCTTGTCTTCTCTAAATGAGGCAACTGCTACGCAGCACCAGGAAATTCAAGCCTGACATTTTCAGATTGTCTCATTTTTTACCAAAGAAGACATACAGCTGGATTTTTTTTAAATAAAATTGTCTCATTTTTAAATGTTGGCAGCTAATTCAGTTTTGTTTTTTAGAGACCTCAAGTTTAGGCTAACTCCTCTCATTGAGATCCGATGGCCCTTAAGTTCTATGGACTTTTGAGTCCCCTATCTACTCTTCCAAAGGAAATGGTGTGATCCTACCACTGAGAATGACCAACTCCCCGCCCCCAGTGCCTCCACACATTTGGAAGGTTCTGTTGTGTTCTTCTGTCGTTTGGGTTCCTGCTTCTGTGTGCATGCTGGTATCCCTACTCAGCCTCTCGCTTTTGGTGACAAGCAGCTCTCTCTAACCTATTCCTCCAATCCCCTCAGCACTGCAGACCCACAGTGGTTAGTTCTAAGAGCTTTCTTCTGGAGGTGCAGAGATAACAGAAGGTAATTCTAAGACAAAGCAGGAATCTACTTCCGATGGAAAGTCTCATGCCGCAAGCTTGGCCACCCTCTTACATGGAGCTTCTCCTGGAGCTCTTTCCTTCTCCATCCCCTGCTTCCTATTCCAGTGCCTCTTCCATCTCCTCTCTTCTCCAGGTCTCAGAGTTGTGCTGTCCCCTCCCTTCCTACAGCACCTGGAGACAACTCCAGAATTCCTCTGCTGTATATTCCCATTACTGTCATACTCTTTCTTGCAACTTCTCTTACTTCAGGCTAGGCTCTTAAATAACCCAAAGACTCACTGAAGCAAGCAATCCTACCTAGAAGAATATTTATTTCTCTACCCTGAGTGCTACCATCCTCCTAGAGCAGTCGCCTTAGTCATTGCTGACTTATATAATGCACCTCTTCTGCCCTCTTCCCATAATAGAACTTCCTGGCTCAGACTCCTTCCTGAAGGCAGAAAGCAGGAGAACTCTGAATTAAGAAACAGAGTTTACTTCAAAAGGAATCTCATACTCTGTAAAGTTTGGTAATAGGTGGCACTAAGGACAGCTTGCCAAGCTGGGATACAGAAAAGCTTTTCTTTTAGAAGGCATGAAAATCTAAAAAACAGTTTGTGTATCATAGCTGATGAGATAGGGACTGGTTTCAAGGCTAAAAGGTGGTTTTAATCACCCACGCAGCTGTTGTAAATGGTGTCCTACTTTGTATTTTTGTTTATTATAGGCTGGAGGGAAGTAAATTACTGCCTCATTGTCAGCCAATAATCATTTTCCAGGAAAAGGTAATTTATCCTCTGAAAGGGAATATTTACCCGCTCACCTTTTTGATTGCTCCATTGTGTATGTGACTGTTAGACTGCCTACTGACCATGAAATACGTGTTTCTGTCTCCAGATCCCAGGCAAAACCAGTGCAAAGTAGGGTGTGAGGTAAAAGACACGTGATCAGATTGCAGGTAGTAGCCGGGGCCTTCCCATGGTCGTTGTGGGAGACGGCGAACATCACAGGTGGCTGATAGTCTCCGCATCCATCCCCTTGAGCTTAACTTTTGGGGAAACTAGTCTTTCTTCACAAAATGTTGGAAGATACTACTTCCTCCCATTCTGAGGGTTAAGAAAGGGAAAAAATGATATATTCACATTAGAACTAGGAAAAAAAAATCCCGTTGCAACAAAAAAAGAGAACTTTTACTCAAAAAACCCTTACAGTTAATAAAGCAGGTACTACAAAGAGAGGAAACATTTCCTAGAATATAAATGCATACCCCCTTAAGATGTACTTTAAATTTTAGGCACTTTCTTTAGTTCCTGGTTAGCAAATTATTGCTGCGAGGACCAGAAAGCTGACAGAAAGTGCATTATGTTCTAAAAGGGACTGACTATCTGGCCCCAAATGGATGCATTAGCATTAGCTTTCAAAAAACTCTATGAGAAGCATAGTATGCATTTTCTTCTCAGAATATAAAATTTCATTCTTATAGATAGCCTTTCCCTCTTTTAATCCTTAACTTATTTTTTAAATTATATGTATGTACATACATATCCAAATGTTGTTATTATTTGTATCATATTTTGTTTAAAGCCTTTTCTTGTACCACATCCAGAGTTTATTGCTTTTTCCCAAAACATAGATTTTGTTTCCACCTCTGGTATTTAAATAATGTTTTTTATTTGGTTCCAATGAAATCAAATAGATCAATTCCAAGTACCATACTTCTCCCATGTCATTTGATTTCTTGGGTCCTTAGTAACCTTAATGTTTTCTACCTTATCAACTGTGTAATTTACTAAGCATCTCTCTAGATTTCAGATAAAAATTACAATTGTGCGAAACTGATGGATATGTGTTATAAAATGCTCATATTGCTCTAATAGAACAGGTCTATTACTCTTTTTGGGGGGAGGTGCTAACACTTACGTGAATACTTATGTGAATGACCTTGCTCCCCATATGGTTAAATGGGAAAAAATCTGTATTTCTTTGTAAAATTTCCAATTAATGTTAATTAATTGTCACCCTTGATGTGCAGGATCTGACTTGCCATTTGTGGATTGTACCCTTGGTTTTTACTTGCTCATTTGGTTAGTGTCTTTGCTGGCTGGAATTTTGCTTATAGTGTAGACACTTGCAGTGTCGTTGTTGTGTGTTTCCTTTAGCCTCCATCCCTAGCAGTAGACCTGGCAGATTTAGGAAGGAAAGGTTGCAGAAACCTTTACTTAAAATAAAAAGGGACATTGCTTTCAGATTTCAACTAGTCACACCCTCCTCTTCCTCACTGCTAGGAAAGGTAGAGAGCTGATAAACTGCCAAATTTATATAGGGATGACTTTGAAAATATGTCAGTGTGGTTCCATGAAAATGGGCCCCTCAGATGTTCTGTTGCAGGAGCATCATTGACTGAAGTACCCAGCCACTGTTGTTCTGGATCCACCATTGTGTCATGCTGAGGCCACACTTCTCGTAGCCAATGAATGAATATGGCAGGGCTGTTAGTACAGACCCATGCCTGCAATATGTGAGGTTTCCTCACTGGAAGACTAGCTCACAGACTTCTTTTGGACTTGACCAAACCTTTCTTGGAATTACCCTGGAGCCCAAGACTCCTCCTACCCAAATTTCCTACTTTCCACCCCCCTTCATAGGAGTCAGCCCTCAATCATGTTCTAGAAGCTCTCCCTGCCTGCTCCTGCTTCCTTCCCTTTATACCCCAATAAATCTTTTGCATGTCTCATTTTGACTCAGTGTCTGCGAATCAGAGAACCTGAACTAACACAAATAGCAAACTAAGCTCTGCCTCTAAATTAATTTAAAAGTTACCTTTCTTTTCTGCAATCGAAGTTATTCTTTGAACACTTTTGAGTGGAGAGAGTACTACCTTCACAATGAAGAATTTGTTTATCCATGTGATTCATTTTGTATGGACCTTCACTGTAGTGGTGATAGCCCATAGAGAAGTTTCGTTGTTGCCCTGGAACACTTTTATATGTGATTTTGTGGGGGAATGAAGAGCAAAAACAGTAAAAGAAAAACAAAGCCATTCTTCGCCCCTCAAAGTTAAACCCAAACATGAGAGAGATAATATTTTCCTCTTTCATAGTGATTTTTCAAGTATTCTTGAACAAAGTTGGAAGATCCTTTTTGAAGTCTACATCCTAGAATTTAATCTCTTTTTTCCATTTTAAACATAATTTGTTGAGGTGAAATTCACGTAACATAAAAGTAACCATTTTGAAGTGACTCATTCAGTGGCATTTCATACATTCACAGTGTTGTGCCACCACCACTTCTGTCTAGTTCCAAAACTTACATCACTCCAAAGTAAAACCCCTTACCCATTAGCCAGTTTCTCCCTATTCTCCCTTCCCTGCAGCTTCTGGTAACCACTCATTTGTGTTCTGTCTCTATGAACTTATCTAGTCGGGATATTTCATATAAATGGAATCATACTATATGTAAATTTTTGTGTCTGCCATCTTTCACTTAGCACCGATAATTTAATCTTTTGTTTATTTCCTGATGAAAAATGTCCTTGGCAATAATGATCATTTCACCCTGCACAGGAGTACTTTTTTTCCCCAGCACAATTTTCTTTCAAAGCTTAAGGAGAATATTCATTGTAATTTTTTCTTTTTGTCGCTCCCTCACAAACTTTGCTAGAAAGCAAGGGGGTTTACTCCTTTTCCCACATCAGAGAACTGCTTTATCTCTATCCCTATGTGAGAATGACAGAGAGTGTGGATAGAGTGACCATGAACTTTACATAATGCTGTAGTGGCTGTCAGAACAAAATCAGTTCTTCATTTTCTGTTGGAATAAATAGATGTTTCAAGTTCCAAGGGACTTACCCAAATAGCAAATAGCAAAGAGAAGATCAAGCTGTGGGGTGCAGAGATAGACCAAACTGGTTTTAAAGACTGACTTAGCTTGGCCACTTAGTAAGTGTAGGGACTAAATCTTAAGTCATCATCTGTAAATGTGGCCCATGATAGGACTGATCTCGTGGGGTAGTTGTGAATATTAAATAAATAGGGTATTGGCCCCAGGAAGTGTGGTCCCTGAGGGGTAGTAAGCTCTGCGTGTTCGCTGCTCTGTATGCTAGCTGTTGGTATGGTCTGTGGTGTGGTGTGGTGTGGTGGTTGGAGCAGTTGTTGTGGAGTTGAAGTTATTATTACTCAGGATGTGTATCTCTGAAGCCAATGTGTTTTTAAAAGATGAAATCTAAGTACTGGCAATCTTCCAAGTAAAATATAATCACTCTGCCCAAGCTGGAGAAAAGGGCAACAGGTAATTCCAAAATTCTATTGTAAAGGAATATGAAATCAGAATTCTGGTATCCGTTTCTTTGGTGAGACTTAGCAAACAAATGAAATCTTGACTCTTGTCCTACATTCTAACTGAAATTGGATCTTGGCCTTGGGATGAATTGCTTTCTAAACTAGTATTCAGCTTACCTAGTGTATCTGTTTGCCTTTCAGCCTCTCATCCTCCTTCATTTTTTAATGCTTTTCTCTATGTTCAGAGCACAAATTAGCTTGTGATGACTCTCTGCCTGGTTCCTAAATCCATTGCCTCCCTCTTCCTCAGTGGCATGATTCATTCACTTTTGCCTCTTGACATATCTTTCTCTTTCCCTTTGCTTATAGAAACACGTATATATCTCTTCCCTTTCATGGGAAAGAGTGTAGCAAATGGTTAAGGGTGAGGGCTCTGGATTCTACTCTTAATCCGTATGCCCTAAAAGCTAGATACTTTTGAGCAAGGACTTTAACTTTCTAATCCTGAGTGTCTTCATCTGTGAAATGGGGAGGCAGGGGCCAGCCTGGTGGGCAGTGGTTAAGTGCACATGATCCACTTCAGCGGGTCGGGGTTTGGCAATTTGGATCCTGGGTGCGGACATGGCACCACTTGGCAAGCCATGCTGTGGTAGGCATCCCACATATAAAGTGGAGGAAGATGAGATGTTAGCTAGGGGCAGTCTTCCTCAGCAAAAAGAGGAGAATTGGCAGCAGATGTTAGCTCAGGTCTAATCTTCCTAAAAAAAAAAAAAGGAAAATGGGGAGGCAGTTATGCTGAAGACTTAGTGAGAAAGACCACGTAAAATGCTGAGGATGGTTCCTGGCATGTAGTAAATGTTATCTAATGATCATGATGATGTGATTTAGCTATGTTCTTGATCCCTTTCTCTTGTGGAAATTATGAACCTCATTAAACATTGCTAAGCTGTCAAATCTGCATCTTGGCTCAGATCTTTCTTTTGAATTCCACTTCTGCCTTTTCAACTGTTTTCTGAATAGTTCCACTCCAGTCTTCTGCCATCACCCTACATGTGACTTCTCCAAAGATCAGATTCTTTTTGTGACCTTCTTCATCTGTATTATCTCTACGGTTTGTATCACCCAGCTTCAGGTTCATGCAGTGATCTTTGGATAGTTCCAAATAGCTCTTTTTCCCACATTTCTAAAATAACCAAATCCTGCATATGCTTACCTCACAACCTCTCTGTCATCTATTTACTTCCATTTTTCTGTCCAGGGCCACAGAGCAAACCTCAGGCACCACCTTCAGGACACAATACGGTTTCTGAAGTGGTCATGGGGATGGTGATGGCAGCGCAGTTAGTGTTTATTGAGCTCTTACTTTGTCCCAGGACCTAGTCTCAGCATATATAACATGTATTCCCTCACATAATCCTCACAAGAGCCCTCTGATGTAGGTACTATTTATTGCATCAGAAATGAAAAAACCTGAGGCCCAGCGATAGTAAATGACCTGCAGAAGGCCATGGTACTTACACGTGGTGGCATCAGGATTTGACCTCAGCCAAGGTGACTCACGTGTCTGTGTGAGACTCTCTACTGCCTCCCTAGCCTTTCCCCTTTCTTGCCAAAATGCTCCCCCTGCATCTAATGTCAGTCCTCTTGAATTTGGGCACCACTGCTGCCAGCTTACTATAGTATTGATAAATGCTGATCCTTGACTGAAAGAAATGGGGGGTAAGAGGTAGGGCATGTTACTCAAGCTTAAGTGGGCATATAAATACACTGAAATTGCACGTACAGTGGGTTGATTTGTTTCTCTAAGGGAAGCTACAAGCTGTAACTTGGAAAATGTCCCCAAAACTCCTTGAGTTGACATTCAAGCCTCTCTTCAATCACTCTCCAGTCAATTTTCTCCAGCTTTTCTCCCAATATCTCATTCCTAGACCCAGTCAGAGCAGTCCATCGCTGTTTTACCCTGCCTTATGCATTCCTCCCCCACCTTCACTCCTGAAGCTTTGCTTACACCATAATCCTATCCTAAGAGACCCCTCCCTATTTTCTTTCCTGCCCATTCTCCGAAGTTTACCCTCTGATCCACCTCCTTTTGATATCTTCGTGTATGACTCCAGGCTGGTAATGAGAGAACTTTCCTCTGACCACCTCAGAACACAAAACAGTGGTGGCAAACTCAGAGGCCCACAGGAGTTAGGTGGGAAACTTATGGAGTGAAGACATCAGTCATTGCCTTGTGGGGTTAAGAGCCCAGATGGCCCAATTTTTCAAGAGGTGATGTAACTGGATATTTCAGTGCAGTCTCATGGATTTTTAACGTTGACAATTTAAATTCAAAAACAATTACATAGGGCCAGCAAAATTTGTCTGAAGGCAGCCACCAGGTTTTGACCTCTGCTAAGGAGCATGTTCTCCACATTTATCAATTGAAAGTTGCTCATACTATCTGCTAGAAGGAATTATCCTTTAATTTGGTCAGAGCTTCCTAAGTTGCTTGGAAGAATGGGACTCTCAGTTGTTCCTTTTGTGAACTTTTCTTTTTTTTCATAACCAATTAGTGCAGAAAATGTGAGCATAGTAGAATCATACTAAATATCAAGTAATCACAGTATTTATTGTAGTGAATTGATCATAAATGATACCTTATTTGGGTGCCACCTTTGGTCCCAAAGAGTGATTAGAATTTAAAAAAGAAACAACCGTTCAGTAAAAACAATAGCCAAGAGTCTAATAAGCATTTGGCTTAAAACACATATTTCCGTACTACTTATTACAGCGAATTCTCAGGCAACACCTCAATTGCAAGTGGTTTGTGAAGAGTTAGAGTTCTCTAACTAGAAAAACTTGGACTGAGTGCTTTTCCTTTTTTCATTATTAGAAACTCAGGTTTGAAATTAAGCTTTCTGAAAAAATTTGAATATATTGTTACTCAAGTAAACTGGAATTATTTCCATTTGGCAATTTTGAAGCAAGTAAGTGAATGAAATTTGAAGTTGATAACTTGTAATTACATTGATTTTCATTTTCCTTCTTGGGCATTCTTCAAAGTGACAATGCTTAGAGCAAATGTCACTTTATCAGCACAGCTTTGCAACACCCTAATTGCAGCAGACAGATGTACCGTGAAAGAACGTGTGAAAAGTTTTCTCAGAAGAAACAATGAAAGGCTCTGCCAACCATTAGGGTTGGTCAGCCATCCCACTTGCCTCCAAGTCTGCAATGACCTGCGCAGTGCTTGACTTTAGTTAAGGGAAAAAATGTGGAGATAGGTGTGGTGGTGGTAGATGCAGGACCCAGGGAAAATTGACAGAGATGACAATCAGTCAAACAAGAAATGTTTCTTCTGACAGGTGTATTCTAGGCTAGAAAATAAATAATGAAAGAAATGACAGTAATTAAAATGTGTTTACTTAAGTAAACAATTTCTTGAAGCATGATTGCATGGTAAAGACCTCATTATTGACCGTACTTGGCACATAAATATGATGCTTATGTCGAGGGGCAATTAATTTGCTCCCAGAGGTGGAATGATGGGTCATCTGTGGCCCTGCCTCTCTTGTTTGCATTGGACAAGGCCAATCCAGACACAAAGATACTTAATCTCCTAGCATTTTAAAATCTGCCAAGCCAGACACCCGTTTTAGAAACTGTTAGGTAGTTGTAATTTGGAAATTATGAGCAGAAATCCTATGTGTGAGGACAGATGACAGTATGAGGAATTGTAGACAGAATGTGCCCCTGGGTGTTACAGAAACAGGAAGCCTCGCCATGCATTTTCTATCTTTGTTTCTGACAGTGAGTCTTCAAAGGGACCATTACCTAAAACTTGCAGTAAATATTTGGTAAAGTAGTACTGCTCAAACTTTAACGTGGGTCGGAATTACCCGGAAGGCTTATTAAATCATAGGCATCTGGCCCCTGGTCCCAGAGACCATGATGCGGTGGGTCTGCGATAGGGCCTGAGGATGTGCATTCCTAATGCCCTCCCAAGTGATGCTGATGCTGATGGTCTGGGGACCACTTATATGGAACCACTTTGCCAACCACTTATATAGAAAACCAATTAGTGAATTAAAATGAATTACTAAATTGAGCATCTTTACAAAGAAGATACCATTCCAGTGCAATAGAAATTAGTGTAATTCGCAGTTAGGAACTTCCTGTCAAACGAAGGACACCAGGCTGACCAAATGCAGCCAGAGAGATGCTGGGGGGAGGTAGGTTTTGTGTTCAGAGAATGTGAGTTCTAGGAATGAATATCTTCCACTTGCTAACTTTGCGACTTCAGGCAAGTTACTGAGCCCCTCTGTTCCTCAATCTCTTCATCTGTCAAATGGTGATAACAATAGTCCCCACACCATGGAGTTGTTGGGAGGATTCCACAAGATGATTTGTGAAGAACTTAGCACAAGAGCTGGTATGTAGGGAGGGCTATAGTATTACGTGAAGACGTCAATAATATGCCAAAGGAAAGTAACTATGTATGAGTGCATATATGTCTTATTCTGTTCAGTCTGTTTAACAAAGGTGGAGCTTCTAAACAACAGGAATTGATTTCTCACAGCTCTGGAGGCTTGAAGACTGAGATCCAGGTGGCAGCATGGTTGAGTGAGGACCCTTTTCCAGAAACTTCTCATTGTATCCTCACATGGTGGAAGGCTAGGGGGCTCTGTGGGATCTCTTTTATAAGAGCACAAATCCCTTTCATGGGGACTCCACCCTCATGACCTAATCACCTCCCAAAGACCCCACTTTCTAATACCATCACATTGGGCATAAGAATTCCAAAATGTGAATTTTATGGAGGCATAAACATTCAGACCAAAGCAAGATATATGGGAGAGATTGAAAGGTATCACTTGTTTTCTCAGATCTGGATGTCTGGTTGGGGGCTACTTAGCTTAGGCGACTTGTCTTGTGTAGAAAGCTACCTGAGGTACAGTTGAGGTGAGTTCTTTGTCGTATCGATACATTAGTGTGCTTGTTTAGGATTTTATCTCAAGTGTGGTTAGAAATATTTCACATGAGATTGTTGACCATGTGTATAGTGTATTAATGGATGCAGTAGGTGCAGTGACTTGTGGCCACAGTGATTGTGTGTGCGAGAGATAGACAGAGACAGAGATGGAGGGAGGGGAGAAACAGAGAGAGATTGAAAAATAGAGATAGAGAAGGAATAGAGCAGAGACAGGAAGGTGAGAGAACTGGGAATTCAAGGCTATTATATCAAAATGCTCTTGACTTAATTTAAATTCTTCTAAGAATTCTAATGATCTTAATCTGTATGCATCCATTTACACCATAACCACTTAGGTGCCTGTTGCGTGCTAGGTACTGTCCTCTTATACTTTGGTTGGTTCAGGGCTTTCGAGCACCCATTTCTTAGGAGATATAATAGAAATGGGGGTGAATAAAGCATAGTCCCTGTCCTCAAGGAGAGTGCAGACTAGTGGGAGAGAAATTGAAAAATAAATAAAATTTCCTTAGGCAAAGGAAGAGACAGAAAAATATTACCAAGTATGGACTTTCTAGAACAGTCTGGTTGGAATCCTGCCTTCAACTCTAACTAGCCATGAGATCTTGGACACACTGCTTGTCCTCTGTGAACCCTCATGAACATAATGGAGGTGGTCTGCTTTAAAGGGCTATTAATGCATGTTAAGCACTCTGCATGTGCCATTTATTGCCTGGTACAACTAGTAGGCCCTTCATTAATAATGGCATGGGTTGGTTGGTTTGTTGGGTTCTTTTCTTTGGCAGGTAGAGTATTGGGTTTAGGCCAGTGGTTTTCACCCATGTGTAGTGTGATTATTGCAGTGTGTAAAACAGAAGAAATTGCTTAGAAACTAGGCAAGAAGTGGAGTGTGATATAACACCAACTTGATGGAGCATTACCCTTTACTAGAACCTTGTTCTCTGGGTATATGAGAGAGCTGGCAGGGCTGTCAACATTTCTATTGAAACGGTAACAGTGCAGGAAGAGGAACAAGCAAATGGTATAATAACCATGGATGGTTATAGACTCTTTAACGTGAGGTTGCACTTCAGTAGTCATTACCTTGTCATCCTTGCTGAATTGTTTCATGGTGTTCTAGGTCCTCGAATCCTTCAAATGTGCTGCCAGAAAGGTGATTCCTCAAAAATGTGTGACTCACGTGATGGTTGTGGCTCTGTGGCTTCAGATCATGGCTATGTGGTGGTAGTCAGAGGATGGGAGTATAGGAGAGCTAGAAGAAGGTGGGGAAGGAGAGAATCTTTTGGAGGCCGAAGAGGCCAGTGAACTAGGTCTCTGGAGCCACCTTGCCTGGGTTTGAATCTTGGCTTTGCCGCATGCTCACCCTGTGCCCCTGGCCAAGTTCCTTGCTCCATGTCTCAGTTTCCTCGTATGTAACATATGGATGAATTAATATGAGTATAGCACTCAGTGCATTGCCTGCTACATAGTTAGTGCTAGAGGGTTAGTTATTTCACCTAAGGAGTGATATTCCCAACCTTTGACAGATTCCCTGGGGCACTGAAGATATGCAAGGTTGACCTCTTAGAGTAATACTATAAAATAATATTACATGAATATTTAATTTATACAAATTCTACTATACATGTTCTTGGAATAACCAACTTATATGTTATATATAATCATTTAATTACTGTTCAGAATTGCTCTTTTCTTTCTCTTATTCTTCTGCATCTTTAATTTGTGGCAATAAAATATTATAAAATTAAGTTTTCACATGGGCTGCTTTTTATTTACTGTACCTGATGGTATAGATTTATTACACTTAAGAATTGCGTACACAAAGCCATGTATACTGTATTCTGTGGATTATTTAAAGCATCGTCAAAAGTCAGTGAGGACTTGAGAACTTCGTGCACACTGGACCCTCTCCATCATGGGCGGTGGGCTGGTGATCACAAAACTTATTGCTGCTTTGTGCTTTTTCATCTGCTGGAGTACATACTTCTTACTTGCATTGCATGTTAGGCTGTCGAGTGAACTAGAGCTCAGTGTAGGACACCAGGCTTAGACAAGGTGATGAGTATGTAGCAGAAATATTTTGCATGTGTTTTTTTTCCTTTTTAATTGTATCAAGAGTCTGTTACGTTAGCAACTTATCTGTTCATTTTCTTTACTGTAATGGTAGATTTTTGCTTCGAAGGCTATGTCCATTACTGAGCAATTAGAGCAAGATGAGCATATTTAAAAGCTGCATAGTGTAGAAGGAGGGGAAGGCATTGAGCATAAAATTAGACTTCTGACAACAGGTTTTCATTTAAATGATTTCTGGGATTTTTTTTCACTAGTGCATAAATGCCTTCTAGGTTTGTTCATCTCTCACATCGTGTTTCTCCTAACGCATTGTGTGTGCTTGGGGAATGAATAACTAGTTTGTTCCATTTTTTAAACAATTACATATCTGTTGAGTGTGCTGAGGGGCTACCATGGTTTAAAATGATGGTTATTATTATTATTATTATTTTAGATTTTGTAATTGTGTTCCATAGTAACTCAAAATGGTGTAGCCCTTGGCAGTTTTTTTGTTAGTGAAAGCCTGCTTCAGCCTGGCATGTTTTGCCAATTCCCACTATAACATCAGAATCCAAGCAAAAAATACTGGTCCTCTTTTCTTTCCCAATTTGGAAGCTTGAGATTCCTTCTGAAACATATAATTCATATTTTTAAGATAGAAATATCATATCATACACATCACAACTTACTTCTGAACCAGATAGAGACTGTTTTAGATCACTTCTATTTATTCAATCAAGACTAGTATTTTATGAAATAATTGTTCTGAAAGTTCGGAGGCAAAGCAGGGTGTTAGAAATGACAATACTTAGATGTTATCATTTATTTTCTTAGTAGTGTTTTGGATTATTGCATTCAACTATTACTAAGATTTTGGAACCTTCCTTCCAAGTACTAACATTTTCTTCTGCAATTAAGGGAATGATACTTAACATTTTCTTTTAGTGGTAATATTAATAAAGCCTTAGGGCGAAGAAAGTCATAAAAGGTGGACACAGCATTTTTTCAGGTTTTAAAATATGCCTTTGGGGCTGACCCCATGGCTGAGTGGTTAAGTTCGCGTGCTCCGCTGCAGGCAGCCCAGTGTTTTGTCGGTTCAAACCCTGGGCGCAGACATGGCACCACTCATCAACCCACGCTGAGGCGGCATCCCACATGCCACAACTAGAAGGACCCACAACTAAGAATATACAACTATGTACCGGGGGGCTTTGGGGAGAAAAAGGAAAAAACAAAATCTTAAAAAAAAATTAAAAAAATAAAATAAAATAAAATATGCCTTTAATGGTAGAAAATGCTAAGAAATATGGATTCCCATCCTGTGTACATATGTGTATGTCCATGACTGAGCAGTATATGGTAATGAAGCGACAAAACAAGAATGACTAATAAATATTAGGGGTGAAATACTGTGTGTTTGCTTTTCTTTTTCTGTAGTATGTATGAAAGAAAAATACAATGCTATGTCCTTGCATGAGCACAGAGATGCCAAATTCTCACATTGTAATTAGATTATCTCAAAGAAAAGGAGCACCTGAGCGCCACTTAATACCACTTCATGCCATCATTTCCATTGTGAACGCTAGCTTTGCTAAGAATTATGAAAGTTATTATTATTAAATAAGTAGTAGTACCCATAGAAATTCTTAAAACTATCTACAAATTGTAAGGCAATTTTGACATAAGGGTTTTCCAGAATTATTTAGTACTGTAAAGATGGTCATATTCTGCTTTATGAATTAATGTCTTTTTGACAGTGAGAACTTGATTCAACAATATATAATTAATTGCTGATGTTAGATTAAAAATAAAATTACCCTATTAATTAGGGAGACTAGATGAATAAGGGTTGAGAAATAACAAAATAGCCTATGTTGAAAAATATTATTTTACTAATAGATGGACCTCTTCACCCTCTAAATGGTAACAGTGCGTTTATTAAGCTTGAGATCTATCAATGGATAGAAGGAATTTTTCTTTTAAGCAGCTTATGTCCGTGCACATTGTAAGTCCCTAAATAATCAAGTAAGTGATAGTGACCATACATAGCTTTAGAGTGTGATTTTCAACATTGGCATTATTGACATTTTGAGCTGGATAATTCTTTGTTGTGAGGGGACTTTCCCGTGCATTGTAGGATGTTTAGCAGCATCCCTGAACTCTACCTACTAGATGCCAGTAGCACCCTCACCGCCAATTGTGAAAACCAAAAGTGTCAGGAGACATTGCCAGATACCCCAAGGGGTGGCGGGGGGGCAAAATTGCCCCTTGGTTGAGAACCACTGCTCTAGAGATTTGAGACAGGAGTATTTAATCCAAGTTTCCAGTGACTTGCTTTTTATTACCAATCATAGCCATGACCAATGACTGGCAAGTCATTAAGGCCATTATAAGATGAGATCTCCCCCAGTGGTCATAGCTGAAATAAACTCATCACTTTGGCCTCATTGAAGCTTTAGGAATTCACTGGAAAGTAAGCACAAAAGAGACGCCCAGTCCCTACCTGCTTTTCTGTCCATATACATTCCTCTTATTCTGTTTTCAGTGCCAATTTATTTTAGTAATGCAAATCAAATTGTTTAGAATTGCAGCAGGTAATAGTCTACCTACTAAGTAAAGTTCATTTCTTCCTAGTGAATGAAAACACAAAGGGAGAAATGTCGCTATAGATGCTTGTGTACTGCTGAATTTGATTTGACAAGCTAATCATGACATCAGCAAGAGCTCTGTGGAAGGTAAAGGTGGTATAGCAGGGAGTGGAGGCAACATCTGGGGAAGATGATTGCTAATGATAGCTAGAGGCCTGATTTCTCATTCTCTGCCTAATTCCAAATGCATGTTGTATTTGATGCACTTGTCATTTAGAAATTTAGTCTAGACCAGATGCTGCATTTGATAAGTTGTATACAGTTCTGTTTGGTGTAGGCCTATTGGAGTCAGAATATCCGAAAATGATTTCTAAGTGAGGGGAGAAAACTCTGATTAGCTTATTGAGTTCCATCAAGGAAGAATATGGACTGTAGATTGGAGTTGTTAAAGTGGCACACTTGTTTGCTTAACAAAAAATAGGAGTGATATTCAGAGGATAAATTTTTAATGTAGGTAAATAGGTATTTTAAAAATTCCATCAATACTATCTATATTCCTGATTTGTGAGTGTTTCCTGACTTGAAAAGACTGGTCTATCTTGGATTACATGTAGATTATGACTAGGAATGATATTAAAGACTTAATTAACTCTGAGTGCCTGGGGTGAAATACTTCTTTCATACTTATTTTGAAATAACACATAGAAAGGCATAGATAATTTCTGAGATGTGGTACTCTTGTGTTTTAGATATTTGGCAGTTTTATATTGAGGCTAATAGAAAGACTTAGGAACCTTATTTGACATATGTGTTTACCACTCTCCAATTCTATGTCCCAGAGAGATATCACTATTCTAGGCACTGCAATTTTTTCCTACTCCAAGAAGCCAATTCCATTTGACCAGTGTTGGCATGTGAGCCCAAATCCATGGCTAGTCTTCATTTAAACCTTGGTCAACGTAACAAGCTAGGAAATGTTACTCTAGACCAGAACTATCCAATAGAATGGTATTTGTGCTGCCCAATAGAGTAGCTATTAAGCCACATGTGGCTATTGAAAATCTGAAATATGGCTAGCATGACTAAAGAATGGAATTTTTAATTTAATTATTTAATCAAATTTAAATGTAAATAGCCACTTGTAGCTACCAGTGTGATATTGGATGATGCAGCTCTAGGCCTTTGAGAAACATTTTCTGAGTCACATTTTTGGACCTGGGATTATAATCACTTTGGACCTTCTGAACAAGCCATACGCACAATTACAGAGCAATTATCCCAGCCTCAAGCCCTTAGTCTATCCACTTGGACAGAAAAAGAATAATTGTTCTGTATTCCAGCAATCCAAGGAAGTTAAGGTTGCAGAAGTCTGATTTATAGAGGCCTAATATTAAACATAGGAATCTCTGATATTTAAAGGGAGAAAGGGAGTTAATGCAGACAAATACTTTTAAATCCACTCTCTTCCCTATTCTTTGAAATTATATTTATGCAATAGAATAGCTCTCTCTGGGTTTTTTCTTGTTTTGTGTGTTGTATTCTTTTTCCTTACATTCTCCACTAAGCAATGTAGCACACCTCTGCTGAGTTGGGAAGGAATGTTTGGGGCTAACCACAGGAACAGAATATTTGGGTAGTGTAGACTCATTTATGTATGACACGAAGCACCAAGATGTTATCCATGAACTATTTAGTTATGTTATAGATCTTGAAGTTTCAAAGAATGCAAGGTTCTTGGTCATGACAGAAAGTGCCAGGAAGCATTCTGTGTGGCTGTTTTATTATGTGGCTACCATCCTGCTGGTATGGTGGAAGGAGGAAGTGATTGGAGTTTAAAAACACTCTGTAAAGCTTCCTGTCATGCTTGGACCAAGAGATCTCTAGACCTCTGTTCTCAGGTGGATACTATATGATGAATGAAATCACCTAAGAAACTTCCATCCATCTTTGCTTCCTCAGGTTGGAAACTGGTAGTGAGAATATTAACATTTGGTTTCTATTTCTAATATCTGCCTGAAAAGATGGAAAATACTTATGTGGTCAGACAATTAAACTTTGACACATACAAAAGCATGTAGATATTCACAGTACCACTCTTCTTAAGCCTTTTGTTTTCATTTTTTAAAATTTTCTGTTTTATCCTCTTCCTCCAACAAGGTTGTACAACCTTGAGAAGTTCCTTTGAGTCTGTGTTCTCATTGTAAAACAAAAATAAGGAGAACACCTAACCCCTAGGAGTGCTATGAGGCTTAAGTGAGATAATAAATGCATGGATTCAGCATAGTACATGGACCACATAAATTGCTCCATAAATTTTAGCTATTGTTATTGATGCTGCTGCTGTTGTAGATCTTAAAGGTTATTTATTAAATAAAATATAATATTTTAAACCCAAATATGCAAAGGCCTAGAGATGCTACTGGTAAAGGAATATTTAGGTAGATGGATTTTTTTTTCCCCCAACCTGGGGATTCTTTTGCAGTGCAATCAATCTCCCTTAATTTCATTTGTGTTGTAAATTAAGAGTTTTCTATACCAGATGTTTAAAAACCGGGCTCATCCTACCTCTCAAAAATGTCTCTCTAAAATTTGCCAGATGTTTTATTGTGACAATAAATAGGGATATCTTTAAAGATATTGTCTGATTATACAGAACTGTGCCCTAATGACTTAAAAATACTGATGTTATTTTTCTTGTCATTAATGACTTGCCCTGAATGCCAAAATAAATAGCATGCCAAACTTACTCCTGTTGAATCAACAGTACTCAGTTTTCTAGTTATGGAAAGAGGAAAGCATCTCTAACTTCTTAAATTGAAGTGTTAGCATTATTAAAATATAGCTCCCTAAGAAAGATTACATGCTATGTATTTTCATATTTAATTAATGTCCCAAATTACCTGCGTTGAGTATCTATAGTATTTGGATTGACTAGATGACTATTTCAGTCATTCACTCACTTAAAGCAGTATTTTGGGAGAGGTTTGATTAATTTGACCTTTTTCATCTAGGAAGTTGGATTCTGGTTATAAGAATTATCCGGGAAAAATGCTTCTCTTTTTGGGTGGAAGGATATATTTAAATTTAAAATTAAATCTATTCCTTATGGCCTCAGGGTGCCTGTGCGTTATTATAGAAATTAGGATACTAGGATAAAATCTTGAACAATTAGGGATAAGTATCTAAAACTCAATTAACCTTTAGCAATTCACCCCGTAGCAGTAACATGCTCTCATTTTCACTCCTGTGGGATTAAATGGATTCTTTATCATTGTACAACCAAAGACAAAAGTCAAACTCTGCAAGGCCCATTTTAGCCAGGACACATGAGCAGTTCTCCAAGGACTGGGGATGTGTTCCATCTACTTGATTTGTAGTGCTCTCAGTAGGTTATATTCTCCTTCCTGTTAGTGCTTTATTTTTATGAATCCATGTTGAATCTATCTTCAAGTTATTTTGTAGTAATGAAATGAACTTCCCAGCCTGGGCCTTGAGGCCTGGATTCACGTAATAAGCACTATGATCTCTGCATTCCTTGTATAGCCAAACTGTCTGGAGGTCAGACATTGCTAACAATATTCAAAGGTATTTTTCATTTTTTAGAAGACAGCAAAGAAGCAAAATGGCACACCTATCTTGAGATTACCTTAATAATAAAATAATTTTATCGTATTATTTTGACATGTTAAATCTGCGTAGGTTGTTCTGTACTTCTGACAAATACTTCCCTTGTTTAAATTATTGCTGAATGATATTAAGACTTGGCAGAAATTTCTTAGTATGTCATCCTTGGAAGGATTAATGTGAATGTTTCTATAATTATTGTAAGAAGAGACATGAAAGTGTCACCTGTGCTCTGATGGTCTTGGTTTGTAAGTTCTACCTGCTAGGCCTCCTGAAAGATAGGCACACACCAGAAGAAGAAAATTTAGACAAAAGTTATAATTTTATGCTTTTCTATCGCTCTTCATAATGAGCTTATTTGGGTTGATGGTATAGGTTTTTATAATAATGGTCCCATACTGCTTCATTTGTTTCAAAACATTGATGCAATGAGCTGTCCTCTAATATATTTAAACCATTCAGTAATTGTCTTAATCATTAGTCTGCGAATTTACGTAATGCATACGCATTATTCAATTTCTGTGCGTTCCCCCAGCCCCACCCCATGTTCTCTTGGATTGAGTCTCAATCAGATGAATTTCAGGATTAGAGGGAAAAGTTTTCACTAGCATCTTTTATTAAAAATTCTAATTAGAAGTATTTTGGCTTTCTCTGTTGCATACATTTGAACTCATTTTAATGGTTCCTCTCAGGATGAACTATATACTTCTCTTAGGTGTTGCTTTCTTGAGGGCCTCGTATTTTAGTCACCTGTATGCTTTTCTGACTGATCTCAGACTGTGCCTTCCATGATGAAAGATACTATAACTACAAAGGATGGATATATGTATGGAGAGATGCATAAATGGATGGATGAAGAAAACAGCTAAAGAATGAACAAACTGAGTATATTTCCCCATCAATTATAACCACTGTTCTTCTCTGGAATTCAAAGCTTCATACGTGCTGTCCACTTCTCTACATCACCTTTCCCTCTGGGGGTATTGAAATACCTATATTGCATACTGTATTATACCAACATATTTTTCTTTTATTTTTAAAGTCGACAAAGAATAACTGTTGAAAATTTGCCTCTGGGCAAGTTAATATATTTAAAAAGATTTAAGAAAAATAGCTACCATGATCGAAAGATTCAATGCTTCATTTAAACTACAGAGGGACAGTTTCTTTGTGTCAATTTCTTATAGCATCCTGAGCTAAATTGTGAATTTTTGAAATTTTTCTTTTGCCGAGGATTGTCGTCATTTTCACAGCTAAGACTAGATTTTAAAGCAAAATGAAAGCCTCTTTTCTGAATGCAGCTGTGTTGTATGTGTGTGTGTTTATGAAAAATCTGTGGCAAACACATTTTCCCAAAGATTTTGATAATTTTTGGTAGTGTCCTCTGGACAGAAAGTTCACAGTTTGTAAACAGCTAGCATTCCAATTTTCTTACATAAGCCTTTGGTGTTCACATAACCAGCTGATTAAGATCTGAAATTCTGTGATTAAAATAATGAAAAGTTTTATTTAAATGATGTTACTTAGTCAACAGCTCTTTGAGTAGGCACCTGATGTCAGACATGGGCTATCATAGTGGCATCAAGACAATCTTGATAGTTTAGTGGGGAAGATGGTCATTAAGCAAATAACCATAAACACTTTATAACTGCAGATGTGCCAAGTGCTACAAAAAGGAGGCACCTAGAATACAAATGAAATAAAAGAACAAAGACTTTGTCTTGCTACAATGTTGTATGGCAACCGCTAACCACATGTGACTATTTAAATTAAATTTAAGTTTATTTTATTTTTAATTTAAATTAATTTAACAAAAATTAAATAAAATTTAAAATTCGCTTCCTGGTCATACTATCATGTTTCAAATGCTCAGTGGTCACATGTGGCTAGTGACTACCACATTGGACAACATAGATCTAGAACATTTGCATCGTTGCAGTGAGTTCTGTTAGACAGCACTGCAGCTGTAGGTTCCAAGAGGACCTCTCTGCAGAACAGATGTTTAAGCTTAGGTATGATATCTGAGCAGGCACTGACCCAGTGAAATTTTGGGATAGAAGGAGGAAAGCCCTAGCATATGGAAGTAACCTGAATTAAACTTGAACTATTGTGTTTGCAGAATGGCATCACTACTATTCCATGTATGCCTGTTTTAAGATGGTATCACAGTATCATTACTCTCGATATTACTGTAACTGTATAAAACAAAGTCTTATTAGGCTTCTTCTTAAGGATAGTATTACATTCAAAGAATCATGAAGCTGGCAATCAAAATAATTGAAAAGCACTTTAAAATCTGTAATGCAGTTTTTTTTTGTTGTTGTTAAAAAGGATAAAGGAAGAATTCTTCCATAACATAAAGTGAAATCTTTTACCATCTTTCTCACCATTCTCTCACTACCATACACCACTGCTACCCTTAAAGTGTCTCCTTTCTTCTTCCAGAATCCCGAGTGTCTTACAAACCTCTCTAACTCGGTTCTTTATCACATGCATTAATTTGTCTTGTTTCTCACTTTTTCATTTTTTTGTGATATCCTATTATCTGGCTATTGGACAACAAAGAAAACTGCAAGAGCTAATTCAGTGAGAAGCACTCCTTAATACACTTTTTCAAAAACACACTGCCACATGGCCATTGTCACATCTCAGCATTAAGTAAACATTCTAAATGCCTGTGGGAAAATTGATTATGCTATTTGATCTTGACTTTGGGCTCCGCAGGTTTTAGAATCAAGTTGTTACTTCAATATGCATATTCCTTAGCTCCATGCTGGAATTCCTTTTATATAAATGTCATTGCTTAGCCTAAGAGACTGTGTTGTAGGCAGTCTAGGGTGTGGGTTTGTTTATTTTTTTTTCTTAGCACATTGGAGGTAAGAAAACTAAAATAGAAGACCCTACTGTACATACCAGTCAGTCTCCAAAGTCTGTTGTTACAACTCACATGGACATGGGTTTTTATAAAAGATTTGGTATCACTAAATTTAACACTTTTAGCCCAGTTTAATTATGTAAAGTAAAATTGAGTAAAACCTTATAGAATTGGATTAGCAGGAGAGGAAGTTAATTTCGAATCTGTAGAAGGCTGAGTGATCAAATGTTGTTGAAGGAAGTGGGGCTTATTCCTTTCAGTTGCAAAAACTAAATAAATCTAAACTGTGTTGCTTGGCCCACATTCTTAATAGATCTTCTTAAATGATTAGGGACGAATTATTTATAATTAAACTATGATTGCCCTTTTGTTTAGTTCCTAAAGGATTTGAAATTGATTGAACTATTTATTGGCTTAATTCCTCTGTGTCAAGTGTCTGGCAAGGTCAAATTTTACTTATGTTTTATATATGAAAAAATAATTGAAATTTATGTTTATTCCAGTATCACATAAATTTCAAGAAAAACCAAAACCATTAATTTTTCCAAAACTACATCTGATAATCCTATAAGGAGAGTCACCACATCTGGTAGATTCTACCTTGGGTATGGCTCATATCCTTTCACTTTTCTCTGCTTCCTGAATCACCAGGATCACTTGCCCACAAAGTAAACTCCTAATTGGCCTTTCTGCTTCCAGTTCTACTGCCTTTAAACTATTCTCATGTGCTGCCAAAGCTGTTTGTACCACAATTTTGGAATAGAGATTTAGGAATGGCAATTTGGGTAGAGGTTGGAAGCTGGAGGAGTTCCATTGAAGTTGCACTCTGCTTTCCTTAGATTGCTTATTCTTTGGGGTATTTTTTCCAGTAATTAATAGACATCGTGGAGATAATCACTGGCCTCCACACTACCACCAAGAAGTGCTAGATCTCTGCATTGAGCCAAGGGATTCTGTTGACACACTTAACCTGATCATGTCCATTTCCTGCTTTAAAAACTTTTGATGGCTTCTCATTGCTTTTAGCATAAAGTTCTGAAATATTGAGATGCCCTCTGAGCTTCTGTGATGGTGACCCTGCTTATTTTCTGACTCACCTGACACCATTCTGCCTTGCTCTCTGTACTGCAACCACACTGATTCTCCCTCTTTTGCTCAAACACAGTAAGCTTCTTTCCATTTCCTTCTGTTCTATCTCTCTGCGCATTCACTGAGCCCTCCTCATCCTTTAGGTCTTAGCCTGAATGCCACCTTCTCAAGTCATCCTTCTCTGATCCCATCCTCACCTACTCTCTGCACTCACAGACCAGGCTAGGTCAGCTCAATCATCTCTCTTATGGCAATGATCACAACTGTCATCAGATTACTACAAACTTAATTACAAAATTAATATCTGCCTTCTCCACTAGACTAAAAGGTCTTGAAAGCAAGGGTGGGATCTAAACAGGTTCTGTTAGTATCCCTAGCACCCAAAGGTGTGCCTGGAGCATAAAGGCATTTACTAAGTAATGTTGAATAAATAAACTTCAAAAGATTTTGGAGACACTTTGAAATTTTGATTTAATAGATTATAGAAGAGAAACACATTCTTCTCCATTTTTTTATGAAACCCAACACCAATAAATTAAATTCTTCACTATTGACTTAAATCTTTGTAACCAGCCTAAGTCATTTGATTTCCACTGAGTCCTGAACTCAATATCAAAAGAAACTTTAATTTTTAAAGTCTGTGGGGAGAGTAGAAGCCTCCGATAAGGAAGAAATAGAAGACATCCTAAAGCTTATTAGGAACTGCGATAAAAGAAGCAGCTTGTTAAAAACAGGTTAATGCATATTGACGTAGATGTCACTAATTTCATATAATTTTGCCATCAGGAAGTCAGGAGCTTTGGGTTGTTTGTTCGTTGATGTAAATGAACCTGACTTTGTGCTCCTGACCTCTTTGGTCTTGGACTCATAATTTAGATCCAAGTGTGGGCGTGTGTTGGAGATGGAAGAAGGAAAGGAAACCAAGAATAGAAGAGAAAAATAAAATGAGAGGGAGATAAACAAACAGACTGTGACGTTCACTCTGTCCTTCAACGTAATGTTCTAAATAGCTAAACTATGGATGTGCCACAGTCATTGGTTAATCCTCCACTAAAGTTCTACAGAGTGTTAGTGGGTATTTCTGAGGGAAAGAAAAGATGGTGGTGAAGGAAGGGGGGACACTGCTCAGGTAAGTTTGGAAAGTTGATTTACATAAAGCTTCACAAGTCTCTGCATTTTCTGACTTTTCAGAGAAAGAGGTAGAATGTTCAGCATTCCCCAGTCTTACTGGGTTGGGTAACAGCATTTCCAGTTCCCAAGCACAGATATCTCTACTGACACTTCTTTTCAGATACCGTTTGGGTAAAACTAGAGAAAGCATTTAAGCCGTTCCAGAGATAACTCCACAAGGCAGAGACTTAGATAATGAAGGTACTTCCTCTTGGCACCTTCTTTATAAGCTCAAAGACCTTGTGGTGTAACAATATAAGAGTTGTGACTAGCGGGCCTTGCCAATTTTTATATAATCATAAGGTTCCTATTATGAAAATAAATTAGAATTTGAATGGACTAGGTATAGAGGCCTACCTTTAGTTGACCTGTTACGTAAACATTTTGAGTTAAAAAAGACCCCTGCTAAATCAAGATTAAGTTCTCAAGTAACCAGTCATTGCTCTTCCTCTCTCTTCAATGCCCCACCCTGCTCCTACCTGTGCAAACGGCCATCAAATAATTTGTGAATGTTCACCTATCTGAGAGTTTTTGTGTTATTTTTAAATGTATCTCAGAAAAAGTGTTGCAATTTTATCGGGTTTTCTAAATTAAATCGTACAAAAGAATAATAACTTTAATATTAGAAATTATTATTGCTTTTCATTCCAATAAGATTGGAAAATAAAAGGAAGGGCCCTGTAGCAATTGCTACATCTTCTTGGTTAAAAACTGCCACCGACAAGGACACAGTCTGTGTACTTCTAGTTGTGTTGGATTGCTTTTTTTAATCCTCCTCATTTCTTTTGAGCTTTACTATGCTAAAAAAATGCATTTTAATAGAGATTTTATTATGAAGCATGACCTCTGTTTCCCTAACAAACGATTGTAATAGCATTTTGATTCAAATCCTGGAATGGTAAAGCCGGAAGCAGCATTAGAGAGTCTAATCTTACTCCCTAGACAGGAACATCATGTCAGAGGGAAGAGTGGAACCTAGACCTCCTTGCTGATGTTTTGCTGTGCTTTTCCTTCCTCTCCACCTCTAGACTGCCTCTCTGTAGAAAGAGGCAGCCACACCCACCTCACAGGGTCATCCTGAGACTACGTGAGACAATGCATGTGAGACGCTCAACGCACTGCTTCATACATACGACATGCTCCCTAATTCGTAACTAAAATGAATATCATTAGCATCATCAGCCATTCAAATATTTATTAGGCATCTAGTATGGGCTTTGGAAAAGGCATCTGTCCTAATGGTGTGGATCCATTCTAAGCTCTTCATGTAGCCCCTGGTACCTGATCTGCCACTAAGAGGGTACAGTAAGGTAGTCCACTAGAACAGTACATTTTGGCTTTCCCTTTTATAAAATGGGTATATGACTGAGAGAGAAGCTTCAGGTAAAAAGTGGAAGATGAGGAGCCAGCCCAGTGGTGTAGCAGTTAAGTTCACTCACTCTGCTTCCACGGCCCAGGGTTCGTGGTTTCGGATCCCGGGCACAAACCCACACACCACTCATCAAGCCATGCTGTGGTGGCATCCCACATACAAAATCGAGGAAGACTGGCACAGATGTTAGCTCAGGGACAATCTTCCTCAAGCAAAAAGTGGAAGATTGGCAACAGTTGTTAGATTAGGGCCAATCTCCCTCACCAAACAAAGGGAAGATGACTTAAGAAGTTCTGATTTACTAAAGATACTCATTTGGGCAGATCCATGCATTTAGGTTTGCCAGTTCAAATATTTTTAAATAATTACTAAAAAAATCAAAATTACTTGCCAAAGGATCATCACAAGATGGGAAAGAAACCCAACATCTCTCATCTCTGGATTGTTTCAGTTTTTTAAAATATATAACTATATACTATATCTTTATCTCTATTTGTCTACTTATATTTATAAATAGCATATATATATATGCTATACTATATAGGTGACGAGTTAAAGATCACATAAATTTGAAAACTAGTCCAATCATATTTTAAAGAAAGAAGAAAAGAAAATATAGGCTACAGGCAGTGGCTGGTCGTGACAATAACTAGATGCATTTTCTATATTTTAAAGAGCTGGTTGTCATATTGATGTGGATTTCAACAGCTTCAGTCACAGCCACTGGGCAGCACCCCACACTTCAGAATTGCCATTTATAGCTGTTGCAGTGTTCCCTCTGTGCTTTAATGGAAGTGGATATTTTTCTGTAACTCATCTATTTGTCACCCAACATTTATTGGAGGTACCCTGTGGTGAAGTCTTGTGCTAGATCATGGGTGAATAAAGACACATTTGTTACACTTCCTTTCCATAAGGCATTTACAATCTAGTAGGAGACCAACAGATCATTTCAAATGTAGTACAGGAAAAAAAAAAAATGGATCAGGACAAAACAGAGGTCGGAAGAACCTCAGAAGAGATGTTTGATCTGAGTCCCAGGGATGAATAAGAATTTAATCTCAGGCAAGTGGCCTGACTTGTGCAAAGGTTGAGATTCTGAAACTATGTGATACATTCAAGCAACTTCTCAACCGATTTGGTGTGCCTAGAGTATAAAGTATCACAGAAGAGATGTAGGACTTAAGGCAGGAGAGATAGGAAGCTGCAAAAGCAGTGTGCGCTTTATTCTGGAGATATTTGGTGGATTTTAAAGTAGGGAAAGATGTGGTCAAATTAGTGTTTTAAGAAGAGTACTTGGGAGCTGTGCTGTGGATACATAGGAGGGAAGAGACCAGGTTGAAGGCTGTAGACATAGATTAAGCGAGCAATGAGAAAAAGTTTGCTCTAGAGCAGAGATGGAAGTAAGAGGAAAACTTTGAGATACAATTAAAGCCCAGAACACCTGGGACTTTGTGATGGATTGGATTGGTGAAAGGGTGATGAGGAGAGAGACAGGAGTCCACTTCCAGGTGACTAGGTGCATGGTTTGGCCAGAGTGGAGATTCCAAGGTACAGACTTTTATGGGAAGAGAGGGAATTCTGTTTTGGAGGTGTTGAGTTCAAGATGGATATCTAGGTGGATATTTAAACTTATGGGGATGTTTGACCCTGGAATGCTGATTTGGGCATCTTCAGTGAATTGCTGCTATTCAAAGCCCTGGGAGGAGATAATTTTATCATGGGAGAAGATTTGGAGTTTGAAGAAAAATGCACCCCAAACAAATTATTTAGTACCAGAAAGAGTATGGAGAGGAAATCTATTTTTATGTAAGCTTTTAGCCCTGATTTCTTTGCTTGACCTCAAGTTTTAACTGAATTGGGCCTCAGAAAACATGAAGTCATTTTGAATGTTGGCCAAATATGTTGTTAATTCAAGCATTTATCCATAAACTCAATGCTTATGACATAAGTTTTTCTAATGGCTCTTCTTCTAACATATTATGGAAAAAAATGATGCTATGTATGAAGAATGAAGGTTCCAAAACTCTCTGACATAGGCAGTGAATCACTTACTGCTGTAGCAGACATTATTAGGATAATACATGTGTTACAAACACCTTTTTTATGTAGTTTAGAAATTATTACCAATATAGTTAATTCTGACTGTTTTTCTCTGTGGCTTAGAGATGTTCTGTAAAATACTCTTGAACCCAGCTTTGTATTGGTTACCTTGATTAGGATTTCACTTGAGCAGTATTCTTTGGAAGGTCGTCAATTGAAATAAGCATATGTAGTTTATCTACTGCCTACCAATTTAATGTTAAGACTGAATATCAACTTGTGTCTCAAACATTGTAGAATAATTATCTCAACTTACCATACCACAGTAAACAACTGTAAAACTGGACAAAGTATGTAAGGCAATTGATTTTAGGCATTGGAAGATAGCCAATATAGGTATGATCTTAGAAAGGGGGTAAACACAAAAGATTTCCTGAGATCCGTATGCGGGGGGAGGCCACAGCAGAGAGCAGCAGTGTCAGTGAACTGAAGCATTCATTAGAGTTTACTAAGAATAAAACCAAATAAACCCACTCTAACACAGTATACAAACGGGCATGACAGGATCAAGAAGATCTGCCAACAATTTAATTGACTGTCAGAATAATGCTTCATACCTCTAAGGAAAGGAAAGATAATCCAGAAACCTTGCAGTGTATCATGTGTAATTATGATACATGTAAAAAAACAGGAAGATATGATATGCAGTCGAGAAAACAAGCAGTCAGTGGAAAACCATATGCCAAGATGACCATGATACCAGAGTTAGCATTGCTATTATAACAATGTTCAAGAACTTAAAGGAAAAGTTGGACATAATATATGAACAGATGGGGAATTTTGGCTGAGAAATGGTAACTATAAAAAGACTCAATGGAAATACTAGAATTGAAAAGTACAATGACTGAAATGAAAAATGTAATAGATGAGATTTGTAGCCAATTGGACTCTGCATGATAAGTTAGTGCACTTAAAGCCATATAAATAGAAATTACCCAAGCTAAAGAAAAGTGAGAGAAAAGACTGAAGAAAACTATGAATTACTTTGAGGTGGATTATAGGCTTAAATGTAAAAGCTAAAATGGTAAGGCTTCTAGAACAAAATGCAGAAAAATATCTTAGAAACCTTGGGACAGAGAGAGAGTTCTTAGAGAGCAAACAAAAAGTACTAACTACAAAAGGAAAAACTTGATAAATTGGACTTCATTAAAATTGAAAGCTTCTGCTGATCAAAAGACTCAGTGAAGAAATGAAAGGGCAAGCTACTGTGTGAACAAAAATATTTATGTCTAACAGGGACATGTATCCAAAATGTATTTTTAAGAAAACAACAAACAACTGCACTTTAACAAAGAATCAAACAACCCAATTTACACAAAGGGCAAGAAATTACAGCAGACATTACCCAAATGTATAAATATAAATATACATATTTTTACATATGACCAATGATTCCGTCAAATGATGCTCAATATCATTAGTTATGATGAAAATATATATATATATAAAGAATAAGATACCCACTTGAATAACCATAATTAAAGAGGATATGGAGTAACAGAAACTCTTACACATTGCTGGTCAGAATATAAAATGATACAACCACTTTGGAAAATAGTGTTCATTTCTTGTAAAGTTAAACATCCGGCTTATTACCCAGCAATGCCACTCTCCCTGGTACTTACCTAAGAAAAATGAAATATATCCACACAAAATTTTCTATATAAACGTTTGTATTACTTTATTCCTAAAGGCTCTAAATTGGAAATAACTCAAAAGTCCTTCAATAGAATAAATAAAGATTGTTGGGTATTCATTTGTACAATGGAGTGCTATTCAGCCATAAAAAGTCTAACTACAGATAAACACAAAAGAACGGATGAGTCTTAAAAGTTGAAAGCAGCCAGACACAAAAGAGCACATACTGTATGAGTATATTTATATTAATTTCAAGAACAGGCAAAACTTATCTGTGATGGTAGAAACCAGATCAACAGTTACGAAAGTGATGGGGCTTGACTGGAAGCAGACACTGGAGAGCTTTCTGGGGTGATGGCAATGTTCTATAACTTGATTAGGATCTTGGTTTCATGTGCATATACATTTGTCAAAACTTGTCCATTATAAAGTGTCTGTTTCACTGCATGGAACTTTTATCTCAATTATTTTAAATGACTGGATTTTTTAAAAAAACAAGCAGTGAAAGAATTCAAATTGCTAATTATGATTTTGCATAGTAAATCAAGGTAAGTTTGTTCATAAACCTATCAAGTATTTCAAATTCATCACATGCATTTTGGCTAAGAATATAATCTAGAAGAGTTTATTTGTTGTTTTATGATTTGGTTTGGATTTTTCCTGCCTCTCATGGTTTTTTAGGCTAAGGATTTCCTTAGAGTTTCCAGCGTCTTTAGAAAGAAGCAGAATTAGCAAAATTTCTCTTTAATAAAAACGATTTATTCCCTAGACAATTCACTGAAATGGAAAATTCTTTGAATTCTTTTCAAAAATACTCTGGAGGGACATTGAAGAACATTGCTATTTTATCCCAGGGAATTGGCTACTGATTGAGAAACAGACCCTGGATAATTGAAGCCATTTTTCTGAGAGCTGAATGTCCAGGCTGGAATAGGACCCGACTTAATTGAAAAGAATTGATGATACAACAGTAAGAACACTGATCCTCTGAAAATGAAAATGAAAGGGCCAGTCCGGGCTCTACTAGCATTTAGCATTGTTAGGGGAAATTTGAGTTCATTTTACAGAATAGTTCTCTGGTGATGAGGATCAGTGATAATGGACTAACACAAAAATCTCTCCTTTTCTTCTCCCTCACTCTCGTCAATGGGCAAATACAATGGGGCAAAGAGGAATCACAAACTGAACCTATCATCTGGATATTTTCACTTGGCATACGTGTAGCCTTAGCCTACATGGGTAGTCAGCAAATATAATGGGAAGAACCTGAGACTGGTTGTCAGAGACTCAGCTGCCTAACTGTGTGACCTTCAGCAAGTCTCTTAGCCTTTCTGACCTTGACTCAAAGAGTTACTGTAAGATGAAATGAGATATCATATGAAAAGTGCTTAGCATGTGATGTGTTAACTGAAGGTAGCCCCTTCCTCCTCTTACAAAAATTCAGCTCTACACAAGAGAGTGATTTGTGGGGTTCCTTGAGGGCTCATTTTCTGAAATGGAAATAAATAGTGGAAAGCAATAGCCATTGGTTGGCAAGTAAATAGTTGCTATATTATTGTATATGTTTTATTTAGAACACCAGTATTTTGGTCATTCAATGGAGGCAAAATGATTTGTAGATACTAAGTACCCTTCAAAAAGTCATTAGCTTCTGTGAGGGTTGCATGCTGCATGGACTAAGCTGTTAATCAGGTGTGTTTTATTGTTATGTATTTTCATGAGAGAGAAAAAGAAATTCCACGGTTAGAGTGATTGAGAGCTGACTAAAGTTACTAGACATCCAAAGAGTCAAATCATTTAAAAATCCTTGACTAGGAATTGACTTTCTGAGCAACCATATCATAATAATAGCTTTTAAGAGCTAAGAACAGTGTTAAATCTTTGGCAGTCTATATGTAAGTGTTAGACATTTCGCTCTGCAAGAGATGACTTCCTATGTTCTAGGAACAGAAGGAATCTGTGACAGCAATGCAGCCCTCTTTGGAAATAACTGGGTGAGAAATGAATCATGTGTGAGGGAAGAAAATGTTATTACTTAGAAAAATAAGTTATTTCAATGAGTCATTAGGCTATTTGGGTGAGTTCAAATCAGTTATTATTTTAATGTATTATATATACATGGTTTTAAGATCTGTCTTTAAAAAGTGAATCGTGTTAGAATGTAAAACTCAGTAACTACTGAATTACTGAAAAAAAAAACCTTCATTTTTCAAAGATTTATCATGTATTTTTCAGTAAATCAAGTTATTAAAGAAAATACATAGCCTGCGAGGTTAGATTCAAAGCATATATTCTTATTTGCCTCCCCTGTGCATTTTTCAATATAAACAAACCTTAAGTTTATGTTGAATTTTGGTTTCCCGAAATGATCCCAATTTCATAGCTCTCAATATTTTGTGCTTTGGTTAGAGATATATGGTCCTTCATGTTGCTAAATGGAATGCCAGTAACAGTTGATTTGATAGGTAGAACTGAGTAAAGAATATATGTAACACAGCAGTATATTCATTCAAGCATTCAGTACTCATTTGTTTTTATTTACTGAGTACCAAGTGTAGATATTGAGACTTGATATGTAAAAACAATATAACATGTTGTCAAAGTTGTAGAAGTCTACAGACTATGACCGAAGGAGCCTCTAATTCTACCCATGGTCGGATCAAAGGAGGTTTGATTAAAAGAGCTACCTTGAGAAGTCATAAAGGACCAGTAGGAATTCCCTGGCAGAAAGAGTGGGGAAGCCTTCCACTTAGAAGCAGCATGGAGTATAGAGGCACAGAGCTGTAGAAAGGCATGGGATGGTTGGAGAACAGAGGTGGTATGGCGCTCCTAGAACAAAAGCATTACTTGGAAGGCTGTATCAGTCAGGGTCTCAACAGGAAACAGCTGGCACATTTAAATCAGGATGAGTTGGAGAGTTTATTTACAATGAGACTATTAACAAAATTGTGGGCTGGGTATAGGGGAACCGTAGAAAATGTTGTATAAACTGGGATCAGGAATAGTAGAGCTGTTACCACTCTTTGACCTAAAAGGACAAGGGGAGGCAGCTGTTATTGGAACCACAAAGGAGAGAGATGTGGAAAGGAAACTGCCTTGAGAGGACCACGACCTTCGTTTGATGAAGCCAGACAGAAGTGACCTTCTGAGAGGAATAAGTAGCCTAACCTACTCTCTTCCCTTCTTCCCATCTCCTACCTGGACCCCCTTCCAGGAAAACAGAGAGCCTCTTTTCCTGGGTAAGTGGAATTTGGAATTCCCAACTATTTGCTTTACATCCTCTTCCCTGCAGACTTTTACCTGTCACCCATTTTACTCTAACCATCATCTACTTTTGGACAAAACAGTGTCTTTCCCTTTTAACTGCTACTGTTACCCAACATGACTAAGTTGAAGGAGTGTCCAGACTCAATATGCAGCCAAGAGGGCCAGAGAACCTTTTGCTGTAGTCTATAGAGGCCAGCCTCCTGGGACACAGAGCATGATGGAGAAAGGAGAGAGTGGACCTGGGCAAGGTAGGTAGGGGAGAGGCAGGGGGAAGACAACAGAAGTTGTCCAGCCCAGAGGCTTTATAGTAACAGAGAAAAATCCAGTGGAATCAAAGTCCAGCTGCCACTTATTTACTAGCTGTATAACCTTGGAAAAACTACTTAACCCCTCTACATCTCCAAGTCTACTAATCTATAAAATGGGCATAAGAACACTATATATGTCTTAGAGTTGTGAGAAATGAATGAGACCCATATAAAGCACTTAATAAAGTGTCTGGCATAGAGTGCTCAATGAATTTAGCTGTTACCATATATATAAGCAGAATAGTAGCATGATTAGATTTGTTTAAAAAGTTAAGCAGTTTTCTAAGTTGCTGTGTAGATTCATAGAGAATGACACAATCGTATTTTTCTTAAAACTTTACTTACACACACACAGTCATCACTTGGACCTGGTGAGTGATTTAATGAGAAGATATACAGGGAAAAGCAGTGGTAAGGGTCACTGTGGAGTTGCTAATTTGGATGGGGGCACCATTAATGTAGAGAAGAAAATAGTGAGCCTTTTTTCCTGGGCAAGTGGAATTTGGGATTTCCACCTATTTCCTTCGCATCACCTTCCCTGAAGAGATTTACCTGTCACCCATCTTGCTTCTGTAACCATCATCTACTTTGGACAAAACAGAGCCTTTCCATCTCAATTCCTAGCGTTACCCAACATGAGTAAGTTGAAGGAGTTTCCTGAGAGGCTGGGGGTGCCTGCTGAGGCTCTGTTTAGAAGTATAGTTATTAGCATTGTTTTTAAACTTCGGATTTGTCTAAAAAGGGTATTATTTTTGCTGTTCTTTTGTTTTTGCTTTTGTTGGGGATTTCGTTGGTGTTTATTAAAGTCTCCTTAGCCTTTCTATATACCTCATGTCATATATCCCTCATCAGAACCTTATGAGGAAAGCAATGTGATCCACATTTCATTGATGAATAAACAGAGTCACAGAAGAGTTAATAAAACTGCATGTACTGTTGACTATCAAAGGGGTTCAACCTCATTCACCTATGTGCTGACAATATATTCATGTAGGATATGCTTGTCATTTACTACTCTCTCCCATGATTAATTTGTTTAAGACTTACATGACACTGTGCAGGCAGTGGGATAACAGAAAAGGAAGGCCTGTTCTTGTCTATGATGAGCACAAGTCATGCTTGTGTATCATTAGTGCTAGAAACCAACAAACAAAAAAATATGGTAAGAGAGATTAATTTGATCTGAAAATGAGATTAAAATATTTTATTGCCCCTTCACCCCCAAATCCAAACAGAAGAGCATCCATATTTAACTTATTTAATTTATATCCATATTTAATTTATATCCATAAACACATATCCATGTGTTTAGCTTCTGGGTATTAAATCTCACTTTCAGCCACAGATTCAGGGCACCTGTGTCAGGAGACTTGTGCACGAGTTGGTTGGGATGCTGCACTGATGCTGTCAATCTTGAGCTGACCTGTGTCACATGCCTGAAAATGGAGGGAGGACATTTTTTGAAAAATGAGGTCTGAAATGGAATAGGTCTCTGTGTTTGACTTTCCCGTGAGTGGATCCATGTGAGGTTATGTATGAGGCGACATTCAAGCTGACTGCCCTCAAAAGGACTTCTCCTCCTGCTGCTCTTTAGTGTTTATGGGAGTCAGAAGAGGTTATGATGAGAATGTTTATTTCAAAAGTAGTAAGTTCTGTGTTCACTGTCTTTAAACCTCCCCTCCCCCGCTCTTTCTTTCTTTCTTTCTTTGGCCAGTGGAGGGCTAATGTCTATAACAGTATGTTGCTTTTATCATCTCTTATTTGTTTGATCCTCAAATCTCTGCCTTTATTACTTTGAAAGCTGACCCAATAGTTGCCCAAAGGAACTCTTAGTCATTGCCACTGCGTCTTCTGTGAGGACCTTGTCCTTTGTTTTACCTGCTTGGTTAAAGGGATAGTAGCTTTGCATCCTGGATAATTACTCAGTTATAAACTTTCCTCAGCAATGATTCCATTTAACCTTGACACGGGGTGGGGTGGGTCTTTTATTTATAAAATACAAGTTTTTTTTTTTTTTTTAGTTTTGTGCCCTAGAAGAGGAAAAGGATGCCCTTCTCTACTTCTTTACCTGACAAACATCTCTTATCTCTTGAGATGCTGTTCAGATATAGCATCATCTCTGTGAGATTTTATCATATTCATCCTACAAAATTAGTTTCCAGATTTCTATCTTATGTTTATGGCATTGTATCATAATCTCTCTCTTATTTACTTCCCCTCACTGGACTCTCAAGGGCATAATTTATTCTTTTTTGCATCTTGAGTACATAATATAGTACTTGGTATTACTTGGGTACCCAGTAACTGTTTATGGACTGAATAAATGAATGAATAACTGAGGAGTAAGAAACAGAACCATCATAGAGGGGGCACATTATGTCAGTATTCTGCAAAGATAATCCGGACAGTGGGACATAGGAGGCATTCGTGGGAGGAAAATTATTCATCAAGAGGGTCAGGAGACTTGCACATGAGTTGGTTGGTGGTTTTGGGATATAATTTGACTGGGCATTCATTTTGAAGGTGAGAGATGAGGCACTGATCAGACATCTCAAGCTTGGGTCAAAGGAAATGAGGTGGTCCTACTGATAAGACAGGGCAATTGAGAAGGGAAGGCTGTAAGAAAAAGTTGAGAATTTGGTTTTGGCTGAATTGCTTTTGAAGTAAAGAAAAGGCATCCATTCTGATGAAGGGAAGAGGAAAGAATGAGTTTATATACCCAGTACTTACTGCTGTTATTTATTCTTTATCTATTTCATATAATAGGTATTATTGCACTCATTGTGTGGGGGCTCAAAATGAATCTCAGTGAGATTGTGTGTCTTGCCAAAGGTCTGAAAGACACAGAATCAAAACCCAGGGCTTCCACTTGCAAACCACCTGAATTTTTCTCTACTACCACAACATCCTTACAAGCCAAATTAATCACTTTCCCATTCAGGTTCAATATCTAAACTCTGTTCGTTATTTTCCCAGTGTCTTCTCTCATGTTGTCCCTCTCTTAGCAATTTTTTCCCTTTTCTCTTCAACCTTGCTAAATTACATTTGTCTCTTATGGGCGCAGCAAATTCATACCTTCTTTTTTTTTTTTTTGAGGAAGATTAGCCCTGAGCCAACTATTGCCAATTCTCCTCTTTTTGCTGAGGAAGACTGGCCCTGAGCTAACATCCATGCCCATCTTCCTCTACTTTATATGTGGGACACCTACCACAGCATGGCGTGCCAAGTGGTGCCATGTCCACACCCGGAATCTGAACTAGCGAACCGCGGGCCGCCGAGAAGCGGAACGTGTGAACTTAATCGCTGCACCACCAGGCCAGCCCCAAATTCATACCTTCTGAAGAAGACCTTCCATGATTGCTTCTTACCCCATCCCTACTCAGCCCGTAGACTCTCCCACTGTTTAGTTTTTTGATTTATTTAATTTGTTAGGGAGTGGTCATGAATATTTCGCCTGCAAAGTCTGATATAAACCGTAGAAGGCACAATATTCAAATAGAATTGAAGTGCCAGATGCTAGTAGTGGAAGACCTTAAAAGTTGCACATTTGTATTCTTTGTCCAAAGCTGGGATCTGCTGTTTCCTCAGGGCGAAAGAGCCTTGAATGTCCTGGTGTTTGCATAATTGCTTTCCATCCCACTCTCTGCTAATTGCTTTAGAGGATCTCCGAGACATCCTGCATTTTCCCTCGCTCTTGGGTTTTATTGGCTTCTAAGAGAAAGCCAGCCCCTAACCTGATGTGTACAATTTTTGTACCTTGGGATCTTTGCCTGTGATGCTGTTGCACTTTTGAGGAAGGCAAAAATTAGCTCTGTGAAACTAGATTTGTCTGAAGGACTCTGGAATTTCATAATCTATCAAGAAGAAGATAAACTCTAGGTGATAAACACTCGAACTTTCTGCTCCTTCCTCCTTGGTTAAAGACAAGTGATGTGTATGGGTTCTTATGGTGAAGGGGGCATAGGCTGTCACAGAATTAGGAAAAGATATCTTAATATTTAAGGCAATAGTCTTCTTGGGAAGTTTACTTCTCTCAGTTTTGTCATCCAGGTATCATTGTCAAGCCAGTCTACTCAGTTCTGTGAAGTGGCAAAGTCTCTGCTGTGTAATTCTCAATCACGATCCATGGGGAGGGTTCTTGGTACTGTGATGCCATCCATCTTATTTGGCCTGCACTTACTGAATGCCCACTATGTCCCCAGGGCTGGGTAAGCACTGATAGGATTCTACGCCTGGCTTAATGACCTTTTGTTTTATGTTCTGTAACTTGGACAGATAGACTACAAACCTCTTAAATGTAGTGACTATTGCAACTATATTTGACTTTTGTAACACCCGTTGCAGACAAAAAAATACCTACCGTATATTGAGCGTTTGCAACACAGTATTTAGTTTAAATCTTCCATCAGTTCTATGAGTTACTATTATCATTCCATTTTACAGATGAAGACACTCAGATCAAAGGAAATGACTAATTTCCCCAAGGACCCTACAACTAGTGAGGATCTGAGCCAGATTATAACCCCATTAATCTGGTTTAAGAGCCTATGTGCTTGATCGCTATGCCATAAATACACAGGGCTGGCAGAGTAGTAAATGAGCACCAGGCAGTGTAGACCTGTCATACTGTGCTTGTATTACTATCCCCTCCCACTTTACTTACAAATGTCTATTGACCATTTTTTTGCTATGTGTTTTCCCTAAAACAGAGCTAATTTTGTTTATGTTGGAATACTACGATCTTAACATTTTTTCCTAAAGCTCACACTAATGTTTGCTCTGTTATTCTAATTTAATGTGATTTACTTCTTGAGAATGTAGGGGACACCTGAGATATTTGTACCAAATGAGTAGAAGGAATAAAATGGTTTTCATTTCTTCTTTGCTTTTTTCTTTCTCACCCTTCTTTGTTCTGATTATGGTCCATCCTTGGTTTCAATTAATGGCAATCAACAGAACCTAGCAAGCCTAGTTAAGGAAAGAAATTCCTTGACAAAATACATCTCCAGTATGAAGATCTTAAAATAGTGGAAATACTGGAAAGGAAATCCATGCTTAGATTATTCTCCAAAATAAATAAATAAATTCTGTCTTTAGAACATTTTGATTTGATTTAAATCACAAACATTTATTAACTGGCTATTCCGTCCAGGATGCTGTTAGGTGCAGTGCAGGACACTGGAAGGCTTGTTAAAATGCAGATTGCTAAACTCCACCTCCAGTTTTGATTCAGGAGGTTCTGGGCGGGGGGCCTATAATTTGTATTTCTGACATGTTGCTGGGTATCTCTGATGCTGCCCTTTCTGGACCACACTTTGAGAACCACTCAACTAGTGGGACAAGTTTAGTTTTCACATCTGAGCCACTATGACTGAGAGGCACAGAATGCTAAAAGCATTCTGAAAAGAAGGGATGATCTTACCCAAGGACTATGATGGCAATATGATTCATTTTTGTGAAAAGCACCAACAGACCATAGTTCAAAGCTTTTGCAATATAGTAAATATGTACATCAATATGAAAATATACACTCTAGAGAATAATATGCCTAAGTATAACATCCACAGAATATTGTCATGTTGTGCAGACCTCTCTGGCTTTGAGTGAGGGTTTATACCAACTGATCCTTAAACAATATATAAAACTTTGTTGATAAATGATCAGTTAATGTATTGGGACCCATTAAAAGTGATCTTGACTGGTGTTTGCCTCCAGGAGACCTGATTATCTGAAGCATTCTCAAGTTTTTTAATAACTTGAGAATATCTATAAAGTATTTGAGACAGATCAAAACCTATCATGGATCAGTGGACCTGAAGGGAAGAAAACTAACTTGAACTAGAGCTTGACTGTGTTGTATGACATTCCCCAACGATGTGATTTGTCACCCTCTTGCTTTGTTTAAGAGCGTCATTTGCTGAATTTGGACTGTTTTCACTAGTTACTTGGGATTGATCTGATACATGTAAAGCTCCTGGCCCAGTTCCAGGCACATATGTGACATCAAACACGTGTTGTCTCATAGAAGGGTTTGAACTGAAAACCTAAGAGGAGCGTTTAAGGCACAAATTCTCTTTCCAGGTTTTAGTAAAGATGTTTGTAGGATTTAAATCTGTCTTCTGATTTAAAGTCTCTGGCTTTCTGATATACAATAGCCACTTTTGATTTTCTTTTCCTTAAGAGGGAATGGAAAAATTTGTCAGACTCAAATCAAATATGTGATACTCAGTTTTCTTTGGATATCTTTTTTTTCCATCCTATCAAAGCCTGTGCACGCCTAGGAATGGCATGATGGCTACCTACGATAGCTTTGTATTTTACCAGGGTTATCATTTGAGAAAATAAAAACCGCAAAGGATTTGTCTGTTTGAGAAAATTGGCTTGCCATCTGAAGTTCTGCTTTGTCTGAAGGACATAAAGACTTAAGCCTTCGTAATCTTCCCCGTTGTTGATTTTGTATTGCTGAGGAAACTTGAAGTTGGGCAGGTAAAAACCAGAGCTGAACTCAGTCCATTCAACAATGGAAGATGTGGTTGGCATGACACTGGGAAACTCTTTCTGGAATATTTTTGTACATATATCAGAAGTTCTGTTCTTATAACCTTATATCCTTTGCAGCATTATTAGGGATGAAGCAAATAGAACTGGTAGATATCCCTCCTGAACACACATGCGTGCACACACAATCTTAAATATACTGTCATAAATGTAAGATTATTTCATTATATAACCTTACATTATTTCAATATAAAATAATATATTTATTTTATTTTTATTTTCTCCACTGGAGCCAACATTTTTATTTTACTTGTATAATCAATTAGGAACAAAACCAGAAGCAATGTCCTATATAGAGTAATGAGTTTCATTAACACAGCTCATTTAAGTAAGCAAATGCCATTTCCCACAACAATAATTTTCTCTAGATTAAATGAATGACAATAATGTACTTTAGTTTCTTATAACTGTCAAGTTCTTTCTCTAGTACAGTGTGAACTACAGTGCTCTTCCATGGCACAATGCCACTTACTATTTTCTAAACTCTAACCCCACTGATGCAGGCCATTTAAATTTACCATTATGCTTCTTGAGTTTGAGCACTGATTTTATGATAACCCAGTGATTAAAGAAAGGAATCTTAAGGATGACAAAGCTAACGAACAATTTTCACTAAATGAAAGTATTTATGTAATTACCTACCCTCTAAAAAAGATTAAAAACAACAGACAAAGGAGGTACACCTGTGAATTACAACATAAAGAGCTTCTGAATCAATGGTTTACATCAGTTGACATTTGTCATCTCTATTTGTCAGGATAGATTTTTTTTAAATTTTTGTGATAAAAATTGGAAGAAAAACCTATTGCTGTTTTCACGTAATTCATTCTACTTGTAGACAGCAGCTACTGATTGTTTCTTTGCCTGTCCATTGAGTTTTAAAATCTATTTAACTTTGACTTCAAATTTACTTTTTTTAATAGCAATTTTTTATTTTATTTAGACACACTAAAAAGTGTATGGCTTTTTTGGAGCCTATGGAGTTTTTTTTTAAATCATTTAATGTCATTTTCCTGCTTTGCCTTTTTTTTTTTTTAATAAAGCCATCTGTTTAGTAAACATGGAAAATTGATTGATATGAAACCCAAAAAGTTCATAATGACAACTAAATAACAGATGACAGATTAGATAAGAACAAGTCATTAAGCTGGCCTATAAAAGGACAGCCATCTGTACCACTAAAACAATCTTCCTATTGATGGCAGTAATAATTTTCTGAGTCCATGACAGCTACGAATTTATAGAATAAAATGGAAAGCTTGTAAATTGAGAAGTGAAACTTGATTTTGGGTAATTAGTGTAAGCATTTTGTTCCAGTGTTACATGACAAGTGAATCAAGATTATAACAAAATCCTTTGAGAACAAACAGTCGTTTATTCTGTGTATGTGTGTGTGTTTCATCTGACACACAAAATGACTAATTTACCATTGTTTTCTTTGCCTGAATTATTAATAAATGTAGAGAGTGTAATTCATTGAAGATTAAAAAGATTGACATTTCAAAATTCTTTAAAGTCTTACTCCACAGACCAGTGACTTATAATTAAAACATAAATTTAGTGAAGATGTTTAAAGGTAACCTATCACAGACCCCCTAGGACTGAAAGGGACCATAGGACCATCTGCTCTTACCTCGCCAATGCTATCATTGAAGTTGGATCCAATTTTATGGCCACTAACAGAATACCAAAGAAGGACAAGAGTAAAGTGCACTGCTGATTCTCTTTTAATAATGATATATATTTAGTTGAGTTAAACAGAATCAGGTACAAACAGTTGGACCTGGTTAATTTGAAGGAACCTATATCTGCTGACATTTAAAAACAAGATTGAATTGGTTGGTTTTAGTTTAGAATAGTTTTTCATATTCTCTCATCGATGAGCTAATCTTATTAATGCTAAATGGCTTGAACCTTTGCTCTTTAATGTGGACTTATTATTAGAATTAAATTTGGTAAAAATGACTTAGCTGGTATTAGATTCTTGATAACTATTCTTTCTCTGCCCCTTCATATCCTATGTGAAAATGTTTTAATTGATGCTTGTAGAATGAAGTGCTATTGAGATTGGGTTGGCTTGGGGCTTTGTGGAGAATTATCCTATGTCAGCACCTAAGGAGATATTATTAAAACTGAGTCTGTACTTAACAGCATATAGGAACTTTATGCCTTCCAATTCTGTGCCTTGGAGTTTTATTTTTATGGATCCGATAGACTATACTTATATGGATAGGGAAAGTTTAAAAATGTAAAGATGAAAACAAGCCATTTTTTATTGAGATTGCCCTTTTTTCCATTTGTTTTTCAGCCACTGGAATTTTTTTTTCTGTGAAATACTTTTTCATTTTCTTTGCCCATCTCATTTCTAAAGAGTTGACTTTATTTATTACAATTATTATTGTTAATTTGTAAACTCTTTTATTTTAAAGCTCTTATGTTTGCAGAATGTCATATGTTTGCGAGACGAAAAGTTCACTTCCTTTTTGTTTGATTAAAGCTATTATACCAAGCAATATTCATGCTTAATAATTTATTTTCTAAATTAATTGAATGAAGAGTAATTCAGACTTAGACTCACCAGCACAAGGAGGTGTAGGAATTGTCTGCCACTAATGTATGGATCCTATGCGCTCTGGGGGAAGGTGAAGAACTCCCTTTGGCAGTTTTCCATCTTAAGCCTTTTTCAATGGACTCTCTACTCAGTCAAGCATTTAATTTGCAGTATACTTTGGATAGTTTGTAATAATCTTCCTAGTGATTAGTCTTTTATTAACTAGACCTGGCATCTAAAAAAAAAAAGAGAACCAATGTCCTGGTTTATTTGATGTCTAGAAGCTGATGGAGCAGGCAGGGGGGGAGGGAGAGAGGGTTAGTTTCTTAGTCTGTGGATCTGAATTTTCACCAGCCTTCAGAAGGAATAGGTAAAGTCTCTGAAGAAGGAGTCATAGTGGGAGTGGTAGAATAATAAGATCAGCTTGAAGTTTCTTCAGGAGGAATGATTTCAAGTTCATCCTGTTAAACCATTGAAATAAATGTGAAGAACTGGCGTCTGTAAAAATCAGTTATTCAACTGAAAATTAAGGCTGTTTGGCAAACCATCTGTTGTGTTTTATGTGATTGGTCTCCAAGGGAGGTGAAAGGAGGGGCCTGAATCGCCCTCACTGAGCTGCAAGGCCATTCTGACCAGAGGGAGCTCCCTTATTTCTTAGTACCCGACAAAACTAGCTGAGTAGGAACCTTAGAAGAAATGCTTTTAGAAAAGCGTAGCTCTTGATGTTAGATATGAGTTAATAATATGCATATACTGCTTGAAGCAAGATACGAAGAAAATTAAATCTGTGTATAGGGGGTACCTAGGATACTTCTTCTAATTTTAACGTGTTGGGTTGTAAAATTCTTAGTTTCCTGTTGTTTTATATAAATCTTTTACTTTTGAAGACCCCTGCCTCAGGCTCACTACTAACAGATTTAGTGTTTCAAAGCTCTCAGCGGATTTCTGCCTGCGTTATCCAAGCTTATTGTTGCCTCATCATAGTTCAAGTGCTTCTCCCAGCTCTAGTACAGCTTTGGGTAACAGCATTCATTTATTTACTCTTCACTTACATATTGAGTACCTCCTATGGACGAGGCACTCCCCTACATGCTAGAAATAGAAAAACGAGTCATGATCCTTGATCTCAAATAGCAATTCCTCCAGTGGGTAAGACAATCATCTGAAGAGGTAATTGTACTGCAAGACAGGAAGTAAAATGATAGAGGTTGCCCAGGATATTAGGGAAGCAGTGAGGAGGGACACAGTTATCAAGGAAGGCTTTTTGGAGTAATTGTTAGAGGGCGTCGGGGTTAGCCAGAGCTAGGAGTGGGAACTGAAGAAGATGCAAGCTTTCTGCAGGGGACTCTAAGTGATTTTGTTGTGTTAAGAAATAGCGAGCAGAGAATGACAAAAGTGAATGATCAGTTTCCTTGCCAACTGTGGGTACTATTAAATTCTCTTGATTTCCAATTGCCCCATGGAAAGTAGTGTTATGAGAATCTATAGAAATTTTTATCTTGTTATCCTCACCATATCATATTGCTCCTATCAGCTTATTACAAGTAATACATATCAATTAGCTCATCCATTACTTTTAACTCTAGTAATAACAAATTTTTATGATATAACTTTGAAGAAGGACAGGTGATAAAAACTGCTCTCCATAGTCCGTATTTCCCTGACCTGCCCTCTCCACCACTGTCGTGCATATCTTTAGACAAAATTCTAAGTCAGAGTAAGAAAATACCACCTTTCTCCTTTTCTGCACATACAGTTAGACCAGACCTGTCTTCCCACCATGCTGAGAAACTGTAGAACAGCGCTACTCAGAATATTGGTCTGTGATGAGAGAAGGAGCTTGCACTAGAATGTAATTCAGTGCATTGCTTCCTTTCATTAAGAAAGTCTTATAACAAAAAGCAAATGTCAGCTGAACTAAACAATGTGCCTCGTGATGTAGTTGATTTACATCCTGCAGCAAGCTCCTTGTACTAGTTTCCTATCACTGTGTAACAAATTACACCAAACTTAGTGGTGTAAAACAACACACATTTGTTATGTTATGGTGTTTGTGGGTCAGAAATTCAGGCACGGCTTAGATAGGTTTTCTGCTTCAGAGTCTTACCAGGCCGCAATCGAGGTTTCAGCAGAGGCTGTGGTCTCAGCAGCAGCTGGACTAGGAAAAGATCCACCTCAGAGCTCTTTCAGGTTGTTGACAGTTCATTTCCTTGTGGCTGTAGGATGCAGGGCAGCTTGCTTCCTCAAAGCCAACAAGGGAGATAGACTAGAGAGTCACAAGACAGAGTCTTACACAATATACAGTGACCATGGAGGTAACATCCATTACCTTTGCACATCCTCTTGGTTAGAAGCAAGTCACAGGTCCTTCCCTCACAAAGGGGAGGGCGTTATACAAGGGCGTGAATACCAGCAGGCAGAATCGTGGAGGTTACCTGTCCACCACATTTCTTACCTCTTCTGAAGCCAAGGATAAATGGGTTGAAGAATGACAATATTCCTTAACCATACTTTATGTAGGACTGTTGGTGGGATACAAGGAGGGAGGAGGAAGGAAGAGGAAAAGACACCTTTTAGCTTCCTTGAGCAGGAACAAAGATGACATCACCTTTTGGAGAGCACAGATGCTTAAACATGTATTTTATTTGTTCTACACAGTGGTTTAAAAAAAAACTGTGACATCATTTAACATTTTGGAGATAATATTTAAAAATTTCTATTTGTGGTTCCCTTTTAAAAAATCTCAAGCTTTAGCAGCTTGAGATTTTATCTTTCTGCATGGCAAAAATTGGCTAGGGATGAGTAGAAGAAACCCATTTCTTTAGTTGGGTTTACTGCCATCTCCACTGCTCAGTAACCAAGTGCACACATACCCTGAAATCAGTCCTGCTCTGCTCATTTCCTATACCTGCCCTGGCTTCTTCAGGCATTTGAGGTAGGTGCCTCCGGGACGATTGGTTACTCAATCCAAAATGACATTGTTATTTTTACTGTGCTCCTTGATCATTTCATCCCTGCTGTAGGTATAGGAGTAGTACTGTAATAATATATTAATTGTATTTCTATAGGACGTAGTCATTATTTACAGCATTTTTAGGTGAGTGGCTAACACACCAATGTGAAGTCAATCCTGTTGTTTTATCACAATGGTGGTTTCCAGTGACTTAGTTTTAGCTGCTGCAGCCACGTGAAGAGAGAATGAATCAGGGAATTATAAGTACCTGGGGGAACAGATGTCAACATAACCAGGTCTTATCCTCAGGGAGTTGACAATCTAGAAGGAAATATGTGACATTAGACATAAATATGGCAGTAGTACATGGTTTATAACATGTCACTTTATGCATTTAGCAATTGGATTTGCTTTCCCATGTATATACATATACATTATATAAATATTTTACTACTATTTCTTTGAAAAACACTGTCCAAGTTTTGCTAAAGTTCAAAAGAAAAGAATTGATTTTTGAATTGTGTTTTGCTTTTTCTCAAGAAGCTGTGTTTGCTGAAGTCTTTAGTTTATGAACAAACTATTCATCCAGGGAGGCGTTTATGTTTTTGGATTTTAGTACCTCAAGAAAAATTTAGACTTATGGTGAATCCCTTGCAGTATGGTTGCTTATCAGCTATACATTTTAAAAATAGATAGTAAACTCCTTAGTTTTAGGGAGTGGTCAGTTTTTTAAATTCTTAGGCAGACATTCCAAAAGGCATTGAGAAATCCCTGTTTGTTGTATTTGTCCACGTGGTAAGCGTTACCATATGATCATTTTAACTACTTTTCTGTAGTGCACTCTTTATTTGTCTGCCTGTGCCTTAAAATCTGTAACCAGCCTGAGACCAGGGAGCCTTCTCAGTACCTAGAACAGAAGTTGACAATTAGCAACTTGTGGGTTGAATTCAGCAGTTGGTGTGTTTTGTTGCATTAGCTTCCAACTCTTAAAAATTGAGACTTTGCATACAAGTCTTAATTTATCTTTTCTCTTTAAAAATAGGAAATGAATAATGGTTTATTAATTATTTTCATAAAACTCGGCACTAGTTTGTCTTTATGAAACTTGGCTCCTCTATTGGGAGGGTAAATCTTACTACAAAGCTTATGTGTGAGTATGTTGGATGTCAGTAGTGCCACACTGCAATAGTGTTTATTGCCCATACATCTGGAGTCACCTGGGGCTACCTCTTCAACTCTACTGAACTTGGCTTTGTTCACTCACATCTAGAGGACAGCTGGCTATGAGATGATCTAGACTCATCTAGGCTATTCTTGACTAGAGTGACTCAGCTCTGCTCCAAATATTTCAATTCTCCAGCAGGCCAGCCCAGGCACATCCTCATGCTGATGAGGGAGAGCACAAACAAAAATACGCAAGTGCTTTTCAAGCCTATTTCGGAGTCACATTTACTAATACTCTATTAACCAAATCAAGTCACATGGCTAAGGTGAGTTGAGCAACTGAGGGTGAGATTGAATGCATAGTAGAAGGTCATGCACAACTACATGGAGTCGTCCTTGCTATCTACCATAAGTGCTACACTTTTGGTGCCCGTGACTTATTTAAAAATCCTAGATATACTTATACTTTGTGTGTGTCTGACCTTCTTTGCCTCTTTTAGACCTATAAGACTAAGCCCTTTCAAAGACTGAAAGTTAATAAATAACTGCAGTCCTTTGTTTTTAGTGTATACGTTAGTTTTCTTTGTGAAAAAAAAATCCCCAAATGAATCCCTATGAAATCCTTAGTTTTAATAAAGACTCTATAACCTTATTGAAAATTTGACACTATTATATATGAAAAGTCTTCAATATTACTGGAAATATATTGTACGAAGCTGTTTATTATTTTGCTTAAAGGTGGAAATACTGGGTCAAAAAAATTGATCAAGCAATAGTAATTAATATCCTAACTTAAAAGTAATTGTTCATTCATTCACTCATCCACTCCTTAGTTGAACAAACATGTGTCCCTTAGATATCATTAAAAAATAAGGGCTTTATAGAACTTTGTATTTTGAATGCAAGGGTATTGTAGGGGAGGAGGACATTTCCTCTCCCCAAATGGGGGTTCGTCTAGCTGGAGAACGAATTAAATTCACATGAGACAGAATAGCAAGAGAAAATTAAACAAAGCTTTATGAGGAACCATGGCCCGGGGCCTTTCTTCCCAAAGGAAGAAAGGGCACCCAAGAAGTGGGGTGCACAGAGTGGTTATATAGCCCCCAAACGGGGTGTTTCACATGTGATTGAAATGTCCCTCCCACAATAGTCACAAGATTGCCCTGTTGGCACAGTGCTTGATGGACACAGCAGGTAATGGTCTGCTATCTCGGTGGGTGTAGCAGGAGGCAAGTCTATTGTCCGGAGCTGGGCGGTCACAGGTGAGCGCAGCAATCAGTTCCTAGCCTAAGGAAAGATGCTTAATCCTTAAGGAATGCCAAAGTTGGGAGGGGGAGGGAAGTCAGTTACAGGAGGTTACCAGACTAGCACAATAAAATGCAGATTTTAAGTCATTGCCTTTGGTATTGATTAAGAGTTTTTAGAGAGAAGGTCATCTCCTTTCTTCTTCCTGGTACAGAGAGGGAGGCAGCTTTTACAGATAGAGATTTACCTTACAAATGTAAATGTGTCCTAAGGAAGGGCAAGTTCCATTCCTCAGAGCCTCCTTCCCTGTCCCAGTTTATCAAAAGCAATCAGCCTCAAATAATCCTGATGCCAAAGTGACATATCTTGGGGTGGCCAATTCCAGGTCCCCACAGTATAAATAGGCACAGGTTTTCTTGGTGTAGATTCTGTGTCTTTGCGGTGTTAAAAAACAAAATTCAACTAGGTAAATTTAAGGATCTAATTGGCTTTGTTCAACAATTCATTAATTGGGCAGCATCCCCTCTAGCAGATAGACAGGAGCTCCATGGAGCTGTACAAAATGGAAGATGTTTATAGACAGAAGGAGGCAGCACAGGGAAGTTATTCTAGCAAAGAGTGGATTGTTGCCAAGGTCACCTTCCTTTGGGAGAAGACACGGGGAGGGGAGGGGCGGGGGGGCGGGGCACTGGTGGGGTGGGTGGAGTCTCTTAGGCAGTTTACCTCACTAGTGCTGATCAGGGATTCCAGATTGACTGGTTAAAGGTCACATTCCTGGAGAGACTGAAACTGCAATTAGCTTAAGTATTAAGTCTCTGGCTGGTGACCTGGGGCTTAGCACGAGTGATTCCATTTTGAGCCTGTTTTTTTTTTTTTTTTTAATAGCAGGATTATTCATTTTTCTAATTTATTATGATTTTCTTTTCTAAATGAAGATAGGCAGATATGGGGTAAATAACACAAAGTTGTATATAAAAAAATAGTAGCGATCTGAAAACAGGATTGAATGTTTTAAATTTGCTTCAAACAAGAGAATCATCTCAGGGCTATAGAACAAATTTTCCTTCTTAAGACACATCTTTTCATACCTACAGCTATTTGCATCCACAATAAATGTTGATATGAAAGTGTAACAGTTTTGTTTTAGTAAATTGCATGAATAATTGCCCCTAGCACTTACTAAGTTGATGCTTCCTTTTTTAATGGCTATAACATATTTGTAAACATGTTTCTTAACTTACTTGAAAACATGTTGGTTCCATCTCATTTATTTGAAGACAAGTTACTGTCTGTTGATTCTTTAGCTTCTTTTTTTCTAATGACTCTTTTGAAATATTATTTTAATGAACCTATGAAACACATCATTGTATTCTTTATATTGTGTTGGACTGCTAATGAGACTCATCCATTAAGTAAATGGCTTTGTAGGCAATGCAAATGTAATAAATAAAGTTAGTCTGTTCTTCTTTACTACTTTTCTGCTGATGGGCATACCACATGCTGAGAAGGTAATAATGTTTCATGACCAAAACAGTTCAGTTGGTAGGCGGATTGGGAATCTTTGCATTTAAAAGAAAAATTGAAGAATAGCATAAAAGCATATTTGAAACTCTAACTGTTTTTTATCAAATCATAAGATAGTGTATTTCCAGTGCAGGGATTATATTTCAAAATGGTATGCCTTATGTGAGAAATTAAGTATCCGTATGATCCATAAAAGGAAAAAGAAGGCTTCCCTGTAAATAGAGGAGAAAAGAGAAGAAAAAACTATTTAAAAGAAACTTCTAAGAAAGCAACATCCATACCATAGATTGCATCTGAAAACTAAATTCAGGTCCTTTCAATTTGACCTTATTATGGGCTTTGATTTTCTGCCTTATCAAAGGAGATACAGGTGTCAAAAATGATCTTGCACATCTTGTTTTAGTGGAATCTAGTTGCAAGTGCCAATTCCAGCTTGGAATCCCAAGTTTCTTCATTGTTTGCAGCAAAATGTTATATGCATTTACTCCTCAATATTCAGTTGACAAGAGCTATTATTATTGTTATTATTATTTTCACATTTGTAATTGAGTAGTTTCACAGACTTAAGGCTGTTCTGATCAGTAAAAGATGATCAAGACGGCATTGCCAACTGGTTATTTTTCCACTATTTTGGGTAGCATAGCCTGGCTGAGCTGGCAGAATTCTAGGTCTCCGCAGCTGTCAAGGACACCAGCCTCTAAGAATAAAAATATTAACTGATGAACATTTTCTGGGGCCCTCTCAAAGAAGTCACTGTGAGTTTGGGCACAGACAAAGGCAAATGTTGGCAGAGACCAGGCGTTTATTATCTAGCCAGGACTTTCTCTATTGCTTTAAACCCATTGCCCTAGGGGTTCATTTGGTAGAAATGAAATATAAACGGGAGAAAGAGGTAAGATCAAGCTTTGCACAGCAACAAAACTGAAAAACTGTCCTCAGTTTTGGAAGTGATTTTCCTATCAAGAAATTACTGGTACAACTTCAAGTAACAAATGTTACCTTAAAAAAAATTAATAGAATGCATTTGTGTGTTATAGTATTTGTGAAATCAGATTCTTCTTGTAAATGATAGCATGTCATAGTTTTTAAAAAGGTGTGTTTTCTTAAATTACATAAAATAACATTAGGTCTTACAGTGATGTCATCTAAGATTCAGTAAACTACCGTAGTTTGATATTTTATTGATTCATTAAACAATTAAATGTTTAATTGTTTAAATGTCATAATAAAAGGTAAACATCATAATAGAAGGTAAAGAGAGTGTTACCGTCTTTAAACAAAGATCTACTTTCATAAATTTGACAAAAGGAATGATACTGTCTTTTAGTCTCAAGCTTGATTTCAGAGATCATTCTAGATCCTTGCTGTAGTCTACAATTATCTAATCTACATGCTCTAGTCTTCCACCTTACTCGCATCCCTGAAGTCTTGATGATTCATCTTTCACTGTAAGCTTGAAAAGGAGAGGGCCCACTTGTGTCCATGACACCAGAGATACTCAGTTCTCATTCCAGCATGAAGAGTATATGATTGTAGATAGTCAACAATAGCCTGAACTGGTAAAGAGTACTTTTGGTCATGAGATTCCCTGACAGTAAGCTGTGGACCAGAAATGGCCAATAGTTTCTATGCCATCTCTAATTGACTTGTTAGGGGTGTCTGGTATACTGTGTTACTCATTGTGAGGCATGCCCAGCCTTGGAGGGAAGAGTGCTATGATCCATAGTGGCACCTGTCGTGGACACAGACTGGATGCTGGGGACAGGAGCACCACATATATGTCATCTGTTGTACACACTCAGTCCTTTGTCCGTCACCAATCTGAGACAAATGATTTAAAATTTTTGAAGTGTGTGGGGAATGGGTTAGGATATTCTTGACCTTAAATAAAGCACAATATTTCAATAAAACTCACCCTAAAGCAATTTACAGTGTTCATGCAAAGAGAAATGCCCTAATAACATTGTCTTAAATAATGTCTGACATTTGCTTCAAAATAATTTCTTAAGTGGTGGTGGAGGTATAAATGATTCATTCATTTTACCATTCTCTGTCTATATGAATTTTTTTTATGATAAAAAGAAAAAAATCTTGAAATGGAGACTCTTTGAAACTTTGCTTAATAAAGTTCTTTGAACTGGTGATGAACTGATTTGATATCAGTTTCCAAAGAGGGTTAGAACGAAGTCTTAATGTGGCTTATTTTTAAATTAGGAATAAAATCTTGAAAGAGGCTTATGAAGCTAGCATAGTTTTTATTACATTCCCTGAAACAGCCACAAAAATCAACATTTTTTTTAACAAGGTTGGGAAAATCTCTAAAATCAAGCTTCTTGCTATTTCTGTAGTTTCTTCTCACTTTTCCTCTCTTCAATTTTTGCTTTTTATGGCCTCAAGAAGTAGCATAACCTGAAATAATTTCTAGGATGCAAACACAGTGCCAAAGATATAGACTCATGGAATTTGTTCTCTGTTGTCCTGCCATAGGTGGCTTTTCTTAATCTGTTTCTGACATGAGGTAAGAATCTTCGGTTAAAATAGGGAGAAAATAGACGTAAAGTACAAATATTTCTAGGCATTAGCTGCTTAATATTTACTCTTTTGAATTGCTCTTCAAATCATCTTTAACACATCTTAGTCTGCTCACTTATGTTTTTGCTTGTTGTCCCAAAAAGTCACCTATGTTGAAAACAGTAAAAATGTAAATGAGGGATAGTGAATGGAGAAATGTTAGCAGTTTCCAATAAAATACCTGCCATAAGTAAAGGACAGAAAATACACTTCACCCAGGACTTCTTCAAAATGATGATTAATTGCTCTTTATAGGAATTATTCTAGAGATATGCTAAGCTTCTCAGCAGTAAGTTAAAGTTGGCAACCTGTTAACAGTTCCCCGTCTGCTCCATTGAGGTCAGCCAGCTTTTGTTGGATAACTGTAGTTGCAGAGTTTGAAAGCAAAGTGCAAAATTCCCTCCTTAAAACTGGAGCTGTCACGTTAAATTATGTCACATTGATGACAGAGCACAAGAGAAGGTGATACATGATTATATAAACGCAAGTCACCAAAAGCATGCTCACTGGAATTCTACTTGTCTGCCATTGTTAGGATAGAAGTTATTTTCTGTCAAAAATTAACAGAATCCAGGGCTTTTTAAGAGAATGTTAAAACAGAAAAGGGAAGTTTTTCTATTGTTGTGGACATTCTGTCTATAGTAGATTAGAATGTGAATGGAGAAAGAAAGGGATTCTACTATAGAAACTGATAGTAGGTTCACTAATTTTAAATTGCAGCATAGACAAGCATAAAAAAAAGAAAATATTATTAATTGGGCTATAGAGGGTATTATGTCAAGGTGTGTGGGGAAATTTGGGGTGGTACTAATAATATATCTGAAGGAGCATGGGAGGTGGCATTTAGAATGATAATGGCCCCAGCTTTCTCCACCATACATACATATATTTGCTTACAGGTGAAATCTAAGCAAACAGTGGAATCGGTACCTTTTTATTGTGTGCTGACTTCTATATTTCTAGCTTAGAGACTGCTAGGAAAGATGTCCATGTTAATCAGCCTTATAATTAAATAAGTCCCCTGCCCCGTCCCTCTGTCCCACCCCAACCCCCATTCCTGCACTTACAGAATTGCAGGCAACTTTCAGTATCTGAAGAGACTGTACAAAGTAAGAATCTCCTCTTGAAATATTAGTGTTGGTATACTAGGCACCCTCACACCTCACAATTTATGCTGAGTTATTTTGTAGTTTTTTCAGTATATTGAGTTACATTTCAAAAGATTGTGTAAAAGATATAATTCATTACACAATCTAAGATATGCAAAAATATAGCCATTTTCTGTAACAATTTAGTTTCTATTTCAAATATCCATTCTGTCAGGTTGGTGGGAGGAAATGATTTTAATATGTCAGGGATTCTCTTTCCCTTTTCCCTGGGTTGTAGCCCTATTCTGGGGATAAGGTAGGGTCCCATCTGGTTCCCAGTGTCATTTGTCCCCACTCTGGCCTCCAAGGAGACACCACTGTCCTACATGGTCCTCTGTGCAGTCTGTGGCATCTCTGTAGACCTGCATGTTGCTGCTGTCTGCAAAGCGTCTGAGTCACAAGGGTCCTATTCTGTCCATGGGTCCTATTCTGTCCACTCTTTGGGGTCCAGAGCTCCTTCTTTTGCTTTCATACCATGTTGGAGCACCAAGAACTTTGGGTGGTCATGTGAAGTATATAAAATCCTGAAAGGAAAAGACTGAGAGAAGAGCCGGATCATTCTTGTAAGTTTTTCCCTTGTGCAAGTAGGGGACAGGTCCAGTGATACTCTTGAATTCCCCCAACGCCAGCTGAGGTTTTAGCTATTTCCCAGGCTTGCCTAGGGGAGCAGGGGGATCTGCATCTTTGCTTCTTTGCCTTTCCTCCATACTTCGCCCTGCTTACAGCCCAGGTGGTCTGGATGAAGAGAGTAGTGTTTAGGGTGGGGGTAGCAAGAAACCATGTTCTTAATCATGGTGTTTCTTACATTTTTGCTTCTTATTTTTGTAAGCCATTTTCTGTCCTCAATTCTTAGGTATTGAGACAGAAAAGCCATAGAGACCTTCCGTTTTTCCTCAGCTCTCTGCTTTCTCACATTCCTCCTCAGAGGAAATGAGTACAGACTGGTCCAGCTATCTGAATAAGGAGTAGGATAAATGAGGAAAGAAGAAACCTGGGAGTAATTATCAGTTGATATTGGAAACAAACTTCTATCGACTCTCTTTTGTTATTTAGAGAGTATCAATCTTTTGTTCATATGAGAAGACAATAGACCAGAGTTCAACAAGCATAAAAGTTGGAGGCTACCACTATGGACTTGAATTTAGGCTCTCCTGCTTATTCTCTCTGGGAATGTAATGTGACTTTTCTGTGTCAAAATTAGCTGTAAAACAGGGCTGCTGGTGAATTCCTTGAGAAGGTTGAATGAGGGATCTTCTATGACAAGTTTTGCTTAAAAAGCCAACAAATGTGAGCTCATTCCCAATTTTCCCTCCAATCTATTTAACTTCTTTATTTCTAACCACTCTCTATAATTCTCAACTTTCAATGCCTCCAGACAATATTTTTTATTTCCTTTGAGTCTTAGTTAAATTTTTGGCTCCTCATTCAAAGCCAAGATCTTGTAAGTCTCAGAGTTCTTCTCTTACTGTGCTCCATGTTAATTTTAAGTCTTCATGTTTTATTTGAGGGATGAGGGCAATTCAGAGTTTTATAGGATTATGTAAATCATCTTGCTGTTGATTGGAAGAAAGGGTACTCAACCTGGTTTTTTTTTTGATCTTCACAATAATGTAAATATATATAATGCCACAGAACTGTACATATAAAAATGGTTAAAATGCTAGATTTGGTGTTATGTATATTTTACCACAATAAAAAAACAATTTAAAAACCCGAGCATTCAGCACCAAACACAAAATATTCATAAACCTAAGATGGGAATCCCAGGCTCTCTATTATATCTGCCAGATTAAAGGACCAAGGCAGTTGTTTCAGCGCCTTTCAAATCATGCCAAGTGATCATCTGCCTGCTCTGTTATGCAAAGAGCTGTCTCTGCTCTTTCAACTTTGCTATGCAGTTGTTCATTCAGTAACTACTGACTAAGCCCAAGCTGCATCCGGGGGCACTGACCCAGGTGCTATCAGCATTTCCGTGGCAGCCTGACACAGGGCCTTTGCCTACCTCTCACTAAAATATCCATGAAGACACAGAAAGAAAAAAGAAACTTACCACAACACCCATAATGAAGATGGAGGTCAACCTAACTCTAGAATTTGGGAAAGAATGATACTAATTATAAAGCAGAGAGAACTGGCTAGAGGCATCTGCTTAGAAACAAGCACATAGCATTTCCTGTCTTCAGTCTATGCAAAAGATGTCTTGAGAGAAGAGGGGAGAAGCAATAGTGTGTTACTTTCAAGGCATGGATCCTAACGCAGAGTTTAGAGTACAGTCAAGAAGATTTTATGTAAGTTCTCCTGGTTTGTGATAGACAATGTTTTCCGATTCTCTGTTACCTTTGTCTCCAAGTGGACCTGAATCTTCAGGCTTCGGCAGAGTTCACATATCAGCGGGTTTAAAATATAGTGCTGTCATTGAACAGATTTTCATTGTACCATATTAAAATTATACTGCTTATTTAATCCTTTAAAACAAAATGATAATAAATTCAACATATTATTGCCCCAAAAAGGCTTAATATAGAATTCCTAGTATCAACAAAAGTGCTATGTGGACCTAACCAGCTCAAAACAACACAGCTCCAGGCTGGAATAAAACGAATATGCTCTCTCAATAACTGAATAATTATCTTGCAGTCTATCATCTTACATATTTTGACATCTTGCTCATAATATTCTCATGTCATTTTATTTGTATTTCATCTTTCTAACTAGATAATTAACTATTTGATATCAAGGTCCATCCTTGGTTTGTATGTCTCAAGAGGAGCGAATAGAGTCTTGCTTCTGAAGGGGAAGGATGGCGGGAGTGCTCCAGTGGATTACCAATGTCTGTCACTGGCACAAGAACAAAGATTAAAGACAATGTGCTACCTATTTGCCAGCTCTGGCTGTAGGAACATAATATATGTTTATCGATTATGAAAAGTGTCACCAAGAAAGAAAACCCAATCATTTGTTTGTACCTTTGTATTCATGTAAATATGAAACTTCAATTGCAAGTGTCTCTTCTCACTTGGAAATTATTTTGTAGAGCTTTTAGCAATGATTTAAAATTACTTAAGACTATTGGATTAAAAATATAGCCATTATATAACTGTTTCTGTAATAAGATCTCTATTGGCTTAATTGCTAATGTGGGAACAACTGAGTTCGGAGAACAAACTTTAAAAAAAATTTTACACTCCAAAAAGATTTTGAGACAGAAGAACCTGTGCCAGAGCATAAATTGACATGTTTGCATTTAAAATCAAACCAGGGGTGTCAAAACCCATCTGTTCAGTCAGGGCTTCTAGTGAGTGATTGGCAACTGTTAGAATCTCCTCTTTTGGAAAAAAGAAGGATGTTAAACTTTTTTTTTTTCCTCAAAGTCTGCAATAGTTCAGGGGAACATTAGGAATTAACAGGAGCAAGAACGAGGTGAGAACATGGCCCCCTGTGTTGTCTGTGGATGATTTACACTTGCTGCCTGGGAACAAAAGAGCTTGAGTCAGTTTCTGTGCGCACATCTGCTCCGAAGCACAATGTAGTTAATTTCAGTCACTCGTGTTTTGATTCACAGCTGTTAGGAAGTAGGGATTCCACTTTTGTCATGTTGGCTGCAAATATTTCCTTCTAGCAGATGGAGTCTTCTTTTGAGGGAGGAAATAAAATTCAAGAGGGTAAATGAGAATAAGTAAGGAGCTGAGTAAACTGATAGGCTAGAGGTCTTCCGACACGTGCTTGAGGCGTTGAGAGCTGAGTGTCAACAGAAAGGCTGGGGGTGCTGAGCGCTCTGAGTGTAGAATTCCAAGAAATTACTGCTGTTTGATAAGTTAGTTTTCTAATCTTCTGTGGGTATATTAGGTGAGAACTGGAAATAAGAGCATTACTTTGAGACATTCTCCTTTGTTTTAGGATATGGAAAAGGAATATAGCATGTTGACTCAACACGAATCACTCTTTATTTAACAAATACTGAAGAGATTTGGGGAGCTAGATTATTTTTGGATTCTCAGATCCAAATCCAGAAAGAAAAAAAGAAAGAAAAGTTGACATCCAAAGAAAATATTTGAAGATCAGAGAGCAAAAGTCACTCATTTTATCTATGTACACAGATGCATATACATATATGTATTTGCACATGCAAATATTATAGTAACATACATTTGTCATAATAGAAATATATAAACGCATATATTTGCACATACATAACAGAAATAGCAAATGTGGAGAGTGATAAGTGATATCTGCCATGGACATGGGGCATAGAGAACACGTGATCCATAATTCCTTTATAAGCTGTATGCTGGATGGTGTCTTCTGTTGGTTACCTCCTTTGCTTCCCACGTGAAGTCTGGAAAGGAGGCATTGTCATCTCAACTTCAGTGTTAAGGAAACTGAGGTCACACAGCTGTTAACTAATGTGCCGAGGTTTGAGGCAGGCCCATCTGACTCCCAAAGCCACATGTTCTTTCTACACCCCCAGGCCCCCTCTCATGCTGAGGGAGGGCTCACTTTGCAGTTGGTGCTTTATATACCAGTTGGTAATTTACATGCTCTAATAAATTCATTGGTCAGTCCCCATGACACTGCCATCATTATGTGTCATGGTTCTCTGTATTCATTGGAGCTGTTCAGATATGTCATATCATGTAGAAGACAGAATGTGCCATGTCTTTCTTGAGCACCATCTAAGAAGTCTAGTAACTGGAAATCTTTACTGTCTTTTCTGAACTCACTTTTGGAATACAGAGTGTGATGAAGGATTTTTCTTTCAATTCTAGGTACAAGAAACAATCTGATATGTACACTTTGATGTTAAACTATTGGAATTTTTGAATATTTTGATGATTTATAGAGACAGTAAGATAGTTTTTTGTAGTGTAGACTGTTGTGGCAAATCAAGCACATCTGGTCTATTATATCCATGATATCAATCAATCTATCAACGTTAGGCAAGTCTCCAGGGTAGTAGCGATTAATGGAAAAGCTACAGTCTTGAAGTGGAATGTGGTGGAATTTGGGCAATTGCCTGTGATTTATTGATGCAGAACATATTTATGTTCCTGTTTGTGGAGGCTTCTCTAGAAAACTTGTTTCCTCTTGCCTCCTACTCCATCTCAGGTATGACACTTTTCTCGAGGTCTCTGCACAAATGGGAAAAAATAACTTTGTTTTGGAAAAATTCTTTTTTTCTTTGGTGAGGAAGATGGGCCCTAAACTAACATCTGTGCCAATTCTCCTCTATTTTGTTTGTGGGATGCCACCACAGCATAGCTTGATGAGCAGTGTGTTGGTCTGTGCCCCTGATCTGAAACCTGTGAATCCTGGGACACCAAAGTGGAGCGTGCACACCTAACCACTTCGCCAGGGGGCCAACCCTGGAAATTATTTTTACAAATGGCAACATGGATATATGATTTTTCAAACTGTTGGAAACACTTAGGCTTGACAATAATGTGTGTTTACATATTTTGGGCTGCACGTCAGTGTCCTTACAAAAAGCTCTCTGAGTTTGATTGTACCCAGTGACCAGGAATGCTAACTTTATGGGGCCTTCAGACATCCAATCCCTCGTGCTTTCTCCATGTTCTAATGCCCCTGCTGTCTCTGGACTCTGGAAATCCTGAGTGACCCCATAGCTCGTGTGGTCTCCCAAGGAAGCTTTTAGTGTGTCTGTCTCATTTCAGTGTTCTCTTCCGGTACCATAATCCAGGTTTTTTAGAGCAACTCACTGTGCTGAGAATGTGTACAGTACAATGCTAGTTACTTACATACCATAAAATCAGTCTGGGGGGGATATGGGAAGTTGGTGGTATTTTTGCCATAGTTTTGTAGTATTGTCATTTAAGTTATATTTATTTGTATTCATTATGACAAAATGGGCTGTGCATTTTTTAACTTCATAATTAGCAGCAGAGGAAGAATGCTTGCATTTGTTAAACATTCCTTTAGTCAGAAATTGTGTGTGCCAAGAATTACTCAGGCATTATCTCCTTTAAGCTTTGCAGGTGAGGAGACTGAGGCAGAGTGCGTGATCTCATAACTAGAAAGTAGTGAAGCCACAAAAACCAATCTTTTGGATTCCAGAGGCTTCTAACCATTAGTTGACTATTTTAACCCCCTGGTAGTGCTTTATTTCTTTCTAGTGGATGAGAAGAAATAGAAAATGGTATATTGTGATTTTTCCTACCTTTTGATTAAAAAAGTATTTATTCTCTAATGTACAGCATCCTAATTTATCACATTAAAGAGAAAACTGATGTCTCTATTGTGAACTTAGCCCAAGAAGAAATGTCACTGAGCCCAGCTCCCTCTTACAGAAAAGCAAAACCATAATTCATCGGTGGCTGTATTTTTGCCTGAGTTTTAGTCTGTGTGTGGCCATAGCAAGTATCAAACAGTATATATAAATAAAGTTTCTGTTCACTTATTTTACTGTCTGTCTACATCTCTAAGCATAACACATGAGCCCGCCAAACTAACATTGAACTACTGCTCCTTTGGTTTGGTTTGACGTAATGTAACTGCAGTGAAGTGATTTGTTTTAAAGTAGTCTCTGAGTTTGCATTTCAGTCACGTGGCTTTCTCTACCCTACTTGCTTCTCTCTTTTTTTATGTTTTCTGGATTGCTAACTTATTGCCTGTTATTATCTAATTTGATACTGTCCAATAGAACTTTCTACGTTTATGGAAATGTTCTGCACTGACTTGTGTGGTAGCCACTAGCCACATGTGGTTATTGAGCACTTGAAATGTATTTACTGAGACTGAGGAACTGAATTTCTAATTTTAGTTATTTTAAATTTTAATAGCCACATGTGGCTGTTGGCTTCCATTTTGGAAAGCAGAGATCTAATTAGATTTTGGTAAGTGAGGTCGTTCTTGACCACAAAATGTAACAAATGGAATCTTGAAATTTGTGAGAGCTATTCTCAAGTGTCATAAAACAAAGAATATGTTCTGTAACAGTTGACATTTAACCAGTTTTTTCAAAGTCCTTCAAGAAAACCGTGTCTTTGAATCACCTTTATAATGAAGGAAGAGTAGAAATGATGCTCACCTGTCTGGGTTTCTGTTTAGTTGGGTTTTGTACAGGTTTTGAACGACCCAGTTGCTTCTGAATTAGCCCGATGTGAGCACATCATATTTGCCACATTAAGAGAGAAGTGGCAAAGTAGTCAGCCAGGAAGCAGCCCTGACTTGGTTCAGATTTTCAGAGTGCATCCGAATGCACAGCATGCTGCTGATGTAGAGCATGCAGGGAAAGCCCGTGGAGAATTATTTTTCTTTCATGATTGAATGCTAGTACTTGGTGGTATGTGGAAAAACAGTCTCTTGCTTGTACAGGCAAACAGCTGTTGTTATCTGAAAAATAATCATTAGGATAGAAAGCACACGTTTTTCATGTTTTCTGTCAGATCTGTCAGAATATGTTCCGTATTAAAATGTGTACGTTTCATCCGAAAAAATGTAATTGGTAATTTAGCATATTAAAAAAAGTTACTAGCTAAAAATGGGAACATCATTTTTTTTTTTTTCTTTGCTATCTGTACCGGTATTGCCCAATAGAAATAACATACAAGCCACAAATGTGATTTTTAAATTTTCTAGTAACCGCATTTAAAAAGTTAAAAGAAATAGATAAAATTAATTTTAATACAGTTTATTCAACCCAATATGTCTAAAATATTTAAATATGCAATCAGTATAAAATGTTAATGAGATATGTTGTATTCTTTTTCCTGTGGTGAGTCTTTGGAATCCAGTGTGTGCTATATATAGTGGTAGCACGTCATGTGGACTAACCAGATATCAAGTGCTCAATAATGACATGTGACCAGTGGCTACCCTAATGGACAGCACAACTCTAGATCCTTATTCAGGGAGTAGAGAAGCATGTTTTAGCCTCTGAGGGTAATTTGCCAAAAGGTAAATGGGGAATTATTAAATACCCAGCAGAGATCATCAGTTCTGTACGACATTGCCTGTAACCCAATTTACTCTGAAACTTTGACCAAGAGGGAGCGCAAAGATATAATAATATGGGACTATTTGTAAGAATATATTTATGCTTAAAGTTTCTCTAAACACTTTTGATTCATCAAGTTTTTCTTACTTAAATTGTGACAACTTCTGAAGACATTCTTAATACTAAGTTTGTGGAAGTTTTGTCATTTTGTCTCTATTCTAATACATGAGCCATTAAATTGGCAATTTTCCTGTGAAGTACTTTCTTTTTAACTTTACAGAGTAGAGATTATCTTGTGGATATAACACAATCTCTTGTTTTAGTCTTATATAACAAAATATTTCTGTCCCAATTAATTTCGACTGGTACTTTAGATGGTCTTTTTAATATAACATTGTTTTTCATAATTCTATAAATCAAATCCAAGTTTTAAAAAAGGCAAGTTTTGCATGAATATATTATATAAGGATATTTTCAACTGCTGTTAGAAAAGGCATTAAAAAAATTCTATTCCTTATGTACTGTAACCGCGTAGTTACTTGAATGCAGGCAGACAAAAAATAGTAACTGTTACTCACAGGCTGTAACTGTGTTAACCACAAATATCAATTAGTTTAATTAATATATATTTTTTATAAGTAGGACCCTTGTGATATAGAAATTCAGGTGAAACTCACTGGCTGTTTTGGAATTGTGTAAACATCCTTATGTAAAGGAGAGTTTCCAGATTCTGTTGCATTATCAGATATTTGAGTCCTGAATTTGCTGCTTTGAAAATCTCCCTGACCCTAATTTTCTTTGACTGCAACCCGGCACAGAGTTGGGATTCAGTAACTCGTGGTCAGATGGATAGGCACTTTCGGTAGCACTGAGTCTAGACTGTGGTAAGCATTCAAGGTTAGCACCATGTGTGTGTATAATCACTATAATTATATCTAGAAAATTTGCATGAGAGCAAATATTATATATAGGAGTACATATATTTAGGAAGTATATATTACTATAGAAAATTCAATATATGTCTTACATGTATTTGTTATGTTTTTCTTTTCAAATTTGCTGTAATTTGGAAAATTTTTATAGCAAGTGAAGAAGCTTTTAATAAATAGTTTGAAATAAAACGACTCAAGTTCAAGTATGCCTTTTAGGCACAATTAGGGCACAATATTCTGGCTGTTTCAGCACAATTCTTTTCCTAATATGAACTTTATAGTATGAACCAACTGTATTTACCTCTTGGACTCCATTAGAAGTGAGGGATCTTTGCCTTCTTTGGGAAATAGCTGGATGGTTTCATATCTCAAATGTTACCTTTGTTTCCCCTTTGATTCATGGGAGAGCAAGAGTACAATTAAATTGATTTTAAATCACATTTAGCATTACGTATTGATTGGATACAAGTGCTCTAAAGCAAATGTCACATTGTTCCGCTCCAAAAAGCATCTGCATTGGGTAACAGAAGCAATGCGAGCTTCCTTTTCTGTTAAGTAATTCAGCTGATGTTATAAGTCATGAGAGTGAGATACACGTGGCTAGTAAATGGCTCCCAAACCTTATTATTGAAATGCAGCCTTCAATTCAGTTTATTAGCTCGTTCTTTATTTTCATTTATATTTTATTACCTTGGAATACAGTCATAGGATCCTGGAAATGGAGTTTTCTTTAAATAAATTGTTCCTAAGTTTTTAAAGTCTCTTTTGTTAAGTGATGTCTAGGAGCAGACACAATGTCGGCCAAGCCAGGTTCTGCGATAAGGGAGGGGAAAAATGTTTCTCTGAGTCGGCTGTGATAGCATCTCTTGTCTCTAACTTTATTTCTGTCATCTTTGTTTCTGGAGAGCAAATTCCTGATTGTGTTAGAGGTGGAGGGAGTCGAGGATGGCTCAGAAGGGCAAGAGTTGCATATACAAAACTTGTATTGTTAAAAGTAGTTGTCCCCAAAATAGTTGGCTTTTCACACCAGGGGAGCCCCGGAACAATAGCAGTAAAAGGAAAATCATCCAGCGAGTTACCTATAAGGCCATCACTCCAGCTTCTTGGGGGCTCACAAGGCTGTGCCTGTGTCCGTGAGATTCAGAAGTGGCATGATTATTAACACTCGTTCCCAGCTGGTGCAGCCCCCTCGGGTGGAGAATGATGCAGCTGTTCAGCTAGTTTGCCCCTCTCATCTTTATTAGTTTCTATTTTAATGTGTCCATTTGATACCCCATCCACTCTTCCTTCATAAAGAGTTTTCTCTTTCATGATACCATGTGCTCAGATTTCCCTCCCTTGCTCAGATATTCTAGTCTAACCCACCTCCTTCATCTAGGCCCAGGGGCTAAGTCGCCTTGGGTACGTTGGAAAGACAGCATTGCTTGGTGTCTAAGGGCACAGATGGGGCAGTCAGGCTGTCTGGGTTCAAATTCTGGCTTTGCATTTAGTAGCTTTGAGATTATAGGAGATTTTATTAACTTCTCATCTCTAAAATGGGGATAATAGTAGGATATGCCTCCTAGGGTAGCTGTGAATACCAAAATGACTTAATATATATATAACGTGCTTAGAGTGGTACCTGGTATATAGTAGAATTAGATACACACACACACACACACACACACACACACACACACACACACATGGTATTATAATGCTTAATAAGCATTAGGGAATAAAATAACCTAATGGCACTTGTCCTATTTTGCATCTCCCTTGTTGGACCCACCCCTCATTTTTGTGTATGTAATATACACTACTGGTAAGGAGGAGCATGTGCATTCAGGACAATTGCGCCTTAATAATGTAAGGGAATCATGAGCAGCTTGCCTTAGGATATGCTTACTGAAGATTCATTAGAGTATGTTTCTGTACTAAGGAATTGGAAGTGAGAGAGAAACCACCAAGGCCTAGCAACCCAGGGCAGGCGTGGGGGTAAAGGTTGGAGAGTGCCCCAAAATTTATTCTTTGTCTTCTAAAAAATGAACATGCTATAGTCCCTGCCTCCAAGGTGCTTAACAGTCTAGTGGGGAAGGCAGATCAGAAAATAGGCAGATACAATATTATGTGTCAAGGACGAGCAAACCTGGGATCACATCAGGGGAAGGTGCCAGAATCCATCCATGGAAAGAATGGGAGAGAAATCATCATGTGCCTCTGAGAGATGCAGGACAAGTAGGAGCTAGCTGGGCCAGTGAGTAAGGAAGGGCATTCCAGGCAGAATGAATGTACGGCTTGTGCAAAGGCATAAGGGTAAGAGTACTTCTTGAAATCCAGTGTGGCTGGAGCACAGTGTAGGTGAAAAGAAGGGTAGCATTAGGTGAGTTTGGGAGGGAAGCAGGGCTTAGATCATGCAGGGCCTTCAAATCCTTGCTAAGATATTCAGAGGGTCCTGGTGGCAATAGGAAACCCCGGAATAGTTTTCAATAAGGAGAAAGTTAGAGTCATATTTATACAATAAAAACTTGTCTGGCCACCTTTCAGAGAAACAAGGGACACAAACAAGATTAGGGGCTGGAGCTTCTGTTTTAAAATACATACAACATTGGCTTTCTGTTTTCCAAGGCACTCAGGACTGTGATGTTCCTTTAGCTACAAGCTGTATATAGTCTACTCCTGTCATTAGGTGGAAGATACAATTGTAGCATGTGTAAATAAGATTTTGCAATCTAACTCGGCAGACAGCAAAACTGAGATTGATGTGTTTCCAATCTTTTGCTTCTGTAAAGAACACAACAGAGAACAACCTTGTATGTACATCTTTTAGGCATTTGTCCAATTATTTCCTTAGGATAAATTCCTAGAAATGGGTTTGGTATTTTAGGGCTTTTGATATATATTGTTCCAGAACGATTTCGATGCCTGCAATCGTGGTAGATAAACAATTGCTGAATTTTGTGGCAATGCTGAAAGCACAGATATAGAAATGAAGTGTGCAGGGAGCAGTCATGGCCGGATGGGCATGGATGCCTAATTTTTCTCTTTGGACTTCTTTGTACCACTGGTTCTCTTCGCTGGTTGCAGTAAGACTTGATTGGATGAGTACCTAAGACTGACGGGGTGTTTGTCTACAGTGACAAGTGCTTGACTGTAGCAGCAAATGATGAGTGGCCCTAGGGAGACATCACCACCCACTTGAGAGAGATCCATGAAGAGTTTATGACCCGTTTGAATCCTGATCGAGCATCACTGTCTTGACCCTCGGGGAACCAATTGTCTGGAATACTTGCTCTGTCAGTCTGAGCAATGTGCTTAGAATCCCTCAGAAACCTGGGAGCCTGATTGTTTGTAAAACACAGAGTGAATTATCAAAGAGAACTAGAGATTGGAAATATTTCATCATCACATTCCACAGCCATGTTTGCTAAATATATTGTGAGATCATCAGAGCCTACATCCAATATGTTAGCTTGCCACATTCTGCAATAAATTATTATTTGAAAGTACAAGGCAATAAATTTTTAATTTTGATCATACCAAATAAAATGGTTTTTGAAGTCTTTCCCTTTTGGCCCCTGTCCACAGCAGGTGTGTTTATTTACCATATATGATACAAAAATTTTTAAAGATCTACAGAAATGTAAACACGTGTATATTGTTTCCTAGTAGCTACAAAGTGTGTGTCTAATCTTCTGAGTTTCCTCAGCTGCATGTGGAAGAGCAGGGGGTGTCAGAGCAGGTGAAGCATGGCTCAGAGAGAGGGAAGCACAGACAATAGGGCTGGCTAACCTTGCTCCTATTGCCCCACTTGGCTCTGATGTTCCCTTGAGGAAAAGCAGGAATGCAGATGGAATAGCTGTATAGTCTCAAGGTTCTGTGCTTTCTGCAGCTAGGTAACCCCTCTCCAAGTCTCAATTCCTTTACCACGCTTCAGATTTTTCCTTATTTGAAAGCAAATGAATTCTACTTGCCCTGAGCAACTGGTCTGGGATCTTTACTCTGGTTAAGGAAGAGCACTATCATGATTAGTAGAGGCATTGCCTGGTGATCCATATTCTCTATTTGTTTTTCCGTTTGCTCATAAAGATGGCCTTGTTAAAATCCTCTTACGGTGATGTGGACCGCCAAGGGCGTCTGACAAGGAATAAGGTATTTTTTGCACACAGGGAGGATGCTCTTGGCTGTTTTTAAAAGCTAATGGCTAGAACTCTCAGCTAGAAAACATTGGTCACAAAAGCTTCATTAAATGTTAAAATGGTTAGCTAAACTAAGAAAAAAGGTTGGAAAACTTCTGTATAAGTAGGTGTGGGAAACATCAATATTGCTCATTGAACAGTCTATTCTTCTAATTTGAAAAGAACAACTATTTGTCATGGTTCTCGTCCTTGAGCTGGCAGTTACCTAATTAAATGCATATGAAATTCAAAAGGCTTTACTAAGGGAGAGTAATTTTCCTCAGTTGTTTGTAAAGTTGCTGGGATGAAAGAATTATGTTGAGCAGATAATGGATGGATTCTTCCATTGTGCACTGAGGTCCTGAATCGACTAATCATGCCGTGGTTATTCATCAATGTGTTACTTTATAATTTGAAATTAAAGCCACCATTTTCATTTATTGCTGACTCTAGGGTTACTCTTGGTTCCAATGTTTGAAGACTGTGACCTGGATGGGGAAGCTGCCCCTAGAAAAGACCACAGCATAAATCAAGACAAAATTTTGACTTGGATTAGGTTATTGTGCACTTATAAGGAACATCCCGATTATTGGTGGTCTTTGAGTAATCTACTATGTAGAGTATATGAAACTTAAGATTTTCATATATATACTCAGCCAGGATGATTTTGTTTTGCTCTTAATTGATCAAAATGTTGATTACTCTGCCACTCTTGTCCACTTCCCTGTCTCTGCCCATTCTGCCTTACTCTGTCCAGTTTCTGCCCCTTTCTGTCCTGTGGATTACACTGCCCAGGCTCCTTTACAGGCTAGATCTGCAGTTAGGCAGGAAATCAGAAGACTGGAGCAGAAAGCAATTGGGGTTGTCTTTCTGTTCCTTCTCTGACTGAGCATTGCAGCTGGCAATGGCTACCCTCCTGGTCACCCTTCCTCCATGCTCTAGCCCTCACTGGGCTCTGATATCACTATGGCCTCCCCTTGCCCTTCAAGGCCTAGAAATGCCATGGCTTCCTGCTGTTGCTACTCTCTGAGTGCCTCCACCTCCCTTGTTGGTTCCTTCCCTGCTTGCCCCTCTGTTAATAATCTTTTTGTTACAGTCTCTTCATTTGAACCATCTGAGTTGGATTCTGTTTCCTCTGGGACCCTGATAGAGTAGTGACTGGCCATTTAGTCAGGACATAGCAGTGGATCTCAAACTTGGGTGTGCTTAAAAATATGTATTATTGGACTCCAACCCTTGGGAGATTCCTTCAGTAAATCTGAAGTGAATTTCAATAATCTGCATTTTTTTTTATTATGGTAACGTTGGTTTATAACGTTATATAAATTTCAGGTGTACATCATTATACATTTCAATTTCTGTGTAGATTACATCATGTTCATCACCCAAAGAATCTACATTTTTAAAGAAGCTCCCAAGCGATTCTAATATTTTGGGGAGGTCTGGCCTCAGAAGAAGGTAGTATGTGCTGAGTAGTTAATACTTTCCCCTACAAATCTGTGCAAATATATTCCTAATTAGAACAGGAGCAAATTGTTCTTCTTCTTTGTTCCCCTTTCTCCATGGTCATGTGTTAGATGCAAATCGGATATGCTCATCCAAAACAAAACTTAGACCAATTGGTGACGAGTAGTTGCTTCTCCTTTAGCAGAGACCATTCTTGAAAATTCAGGACAAACTGCATGTTTTACTCACCTGTTCTGCTTTTAATATCATTTAATACCTGTTACCTTAAAGAAACTGGTAGTAGTTGTCTTTCGCAAGAGTCTGCTTTGATCCTGGATGGTAAATAGGAGAGCTGGCTGGTTTGGGAATATCGCGTTCATTTATTCACGTCTTCACTTAAATGTTTGTTCAGTGTCTACCATATGCAAGGCATGGTTTGGATCAGGGTTGACGAACTACAGCCCTGGGCCAAATATGGCCTTCTGGCTGTCTTTGTAAGTAAAGTTTTATTGGAACCCAGTCATGCCCACTCATTTATATATCTATCATCTATGGCTGTTCTTGCCCTATAATGGCAGAGTTTAGTAGTTTCAGTGGAGACCGTGTGGCTTGCAAAGCCTGAAATATCTACCATCTGACATGTAACTAAAAAAGTGACAGAACTCTGGATTAGATCTTGGGAATATATTGTAAATAAGATGGGCATCATCTATCATCCACTGCTGAGGACACAGTAGTGAACAAGACAACCCAAGTCCCTTCCCTTGTGCAGCACATCTTGTGGGGGACACAGAAGGCAATAAGGAAGATGAGATATGTAATAGATACTGTGTATCTATACAATGGTAAGTTCTAGGGAGAAAGATAAAGCCAGGAAGGACTATGGACAGTGTTGTGAGTGGAGGGTACTGTAATGTACCTGGGGTGGCTCGGAAGACCTCAGGAAGGAGACTTTGCCTCATTTTCCATATTCGCTTCCTGTATTTTCCACCTCTTGTCTCTTCTCACTTACACAATTAACCTTGCCAGATTCTATCAAATTTAAATCCAGAGAGTGGAGTGTTATTTTTCAACTTTTGGAGTCCATTAGTAATATAAAACTGGTGGAGAACATGGAGATGTTCCTTTGGCCTTGAAAAATTCTTCCTCTAGAGAGCATTTTTCGTGTTTGTCTTCTTCAACAAAGTGGAAATGTGGGTCATAGCATAGGAATGTGTTTTACTTCAGCTCCATCTCTCTGGATCGTTACTACTACTGGTAGCTCTTGCGAAGACAGAGAATTCTGGTGAGGGAGACTGTGCATCTTTTCAATATACAGTAATTACTAATTACTGTGAGATGGGGGAATGCGTGTAAGATTTAGGACATTGATGAATTTATTGCCAGCTGATGGCCAAGTTCTTATTAGTTTTGTTTTAAGTGATATGAAGTGCCTACGCTAGATATATTTGCATCCTGTTCCCCTTTGATTGCAAAATTTAGGCAGAAACCTGCCATTATATGGCTGATGATTACATACCTTTGGAAACATTTCAGGGACAATTGTATGGTCCAAAATGTAAGTACATTCAATAAAAGTGTAACATAACATGATTACCCTGTAAAACTAATCTTCTTCCTGGTCCCCTCTGCTCCAAGAAATGCCCTCCTTGCAGGGCAAGGGACATTGATTCAATTGTATTCTTAAGTGGCCGTTGTAGTTTGACTCTGTATTATTAATTCCCTTTTGGTTTGTTTTATTACATTAGAAATTTCTTCTACTATTGGAAATTTAGCTACATATCTACATTATTATTTTATTCACCAAATCCTATTAGATTCAAAGTAAAAAAAAATTGTTTTTAGCAACAGAATAAATTTAGAGAGGTAAAGCATTAAAAAACCCCAACTCCCAAGGCATTTCTATATGCTAGATTATTGCTCTGTAGCTTTCATTAATTAGATTTCTTAAAAAACAAATTTAAAAGAAAACACTTTCACTCAAGGAAAAATGTATTTAAAACATTTCAGATCTTAGTCTGCACTTACAGATGTGTAGGGAATCTATTTTAAATATATTAAACTGTCTAATGCTTATCTACTGCATATTATTTAATTTATCAAAAGTTTCTAGTGACAGTCTAAACTTGATATGAGGCTTACAGGGTTTAATAATAATAATTTAATTTGAAAGCATCTTTGCCTTCTGAAAACCCTCTGGCTACTTAACAGAATGCAATAAAATGTAATTATAAAATATGTAGCATGCCTTCATATTTCTACATTTTCAGGGTATGTTTTTCTTCCTTTAATCATCTATAAAAATGCATATATGAATAATGTGAAAAAGCTCCAGTTTGCTATTACACTCTCTGAATATAAAGTGCTAGCGTGGTCTTTGATAAGTGTTAAGAATGAGAATTAGAAGGACATATATACAGTGGGAATAGTCCAGTCACCTTTGTATGATCTTCGGCGTGAATTCATAAATATCTAGAATGCTCATCATCATCAAATGCACCTCACTAATGACTTGTATTCAAAGAAAAAAGGGAAAACCTTACTCTCCAAGGGATTTTAATTTGTTGAAGTTACCGGCACGGTAACTAAGTTTACCAAAAAGAGAAAAGGGTGCATCAAGATATCATCAGCCAAGCAAAATGAGAAGAGGGTTGAGTGATTGCCTTAAAGGAAGCAGAAAGTCAAGAAGTAAAATAATGATAATCCTCAAGGAATCAAATCAGCCATATAGTGGATTCGTTTGCTCCACTTACGCTTTGTTTATAACTGTGTTAGTGGAGCCTCTTTGGGACGAGGAAAGAGGCATATCTTCAGCTCCTTAATCCCCAGAGCAGCCGTGTTGCCCATTGCTGATACCTGGGGCTCAGTGAGGCAGTCTGAATGGTCATTAGGGGCATCAAATCCTGGGCTCTCCCTTAAGCAGGGAGACTTTGGGCAAGTTACTTAGCCTTTTTGTGCCTCACAGCTTTGTTATGAAGAGTAAATGAGTTAATATTTGTAAATACTGAGTTTATTTGTATTTGGATGCCTTGACATATCTTGATACAAAAACCTATTTATTATCAGCGTCATCATTGTTATTGTTAGTAAGATTATAGTCGAACAAAAGGTTCTATAGCTCAAAGCAAATTTGAAAACACTATTCTAAGATGGCATTTCTGGTAAACTTGGGAAATTATTCCCTTTCACTTCTTTCAGTGCCCTGGTTAGCCAAGGGGAAGTTTCACCCCCTTTCTAATCCTTGCTAATCTTTCTTTTAACAGAGAGTGCACAGGCCCAGGCTCAGAGCCTGGGGCAGAGATCCTTTTAGCAAGAGATTAATATTTGTTTTGTTTCAAAGTTAACAGGATTAACTGTCTATTTCTGGCTAGTGATACTAGTTTTTCAGTTATGGTAGAGATGGAACATTTCCGCTTAAATCAAAGTAATTTAAGGACAAACAGAACAGACATAAAGAAAATAGATACCTAATAATAATACAGGAGGCATAGGATGTGACCAAAGCCATGAACTTGATTGTAGCTGGAGAACTGCTCCAAGTCAACTCCGTCTCCAGTGTGGAATCTGGAGACCTCAGGGCCTTGCTTGGCCTTGCTTCTCCCTGCAGTGTGACCTAGGGCAAATCACATGGCCTCTCTGAACTTCATTTCCTGAATCTTTTGGGACGATGGCTCCCTGAGTTCTCTCTCACAAGATGACATGTAAAAGTGTCCTGCCCTCAGGAAGTAGTCAAAATTGCCCAGTAGGAATCTTTCAGCTTCAAAAGTTTCATTCTCTCTTTATTATCCGTATGATTGGCAAAGTGAAAATAATGGGAAAATTTAGTCAAGCAACTAGATGTTTGACATTTTATAGGTATAGTCATTGAATATCTATTTCATGAACCTAAAACATTGATTTACCATTAGTGTCTTGGGTCCCTTCACGGGAGAGAGTGCCTTGGAGCCACAGTAAGGGGAGAGAGGGAGGCTTAACAGCTTGGTTTTAAGATATTTTATGTATTTTGTTTGTTTTAGAATTTTTGTTGAGGGAATGGGAGGTGGGGGAAGGGTAGAGGAGGTTTTCTGCTTCTCCCCCCAAAATGAAAATCTGACCTTAATGTTGAGTCTTAAATTTCCTGAATGACTTTGTTGCCAGTCTTCTAAACTCAGCTTTTTTGCTCTTTCTATGCAGTATTTGGCATGTTTGGGGAGCATGCTAGTTAAACATTTTATTCCTTTCCTAACTTGGGAGGTTCGAGTTTGGGGTGTCTTGTTCTCTGATCACATCCTACGGCTCTTTCAATTCCCGGCTCTGTGAGGTGATCATTGACAAGACACAAATGGCACTTCCTCCTCTACCTTCTTCATCAACTAATGACAGTTTCTAGGATTACGATTCTGTGACTGCACACCTAATTATGTAATTTATTAGTAAGTTCTCGGTTTCACAGTGCTGGTTCTGGCTGTAAAGTAAGAAGGCTAGAGGCAGGCCAGGAAGGGTACTAGAAGTAACACATTGTGTCTAGAATTGTAGGAGCTGAATTCCAATTAGCACTTTTATTTTCCAGCTGGCTAATTTTGGAAGAGTCAGTGGACCTCTCTGGATCTTGGATTTCTTTTTAATAAAACAAAAAGATTGAGTAATATAATGTTTGAGTTGCCTCTGAGGTCAAGAAGTTGATGCTTCCTTTGTGCTTGTTGGCTCAGACTTTAATTGGATATAACCAGTCTTTTCCTGTCACCTTTGCCAAGTTAATGCATTGTCACATGTGGTAACATGTGAAAGTACCTTAACATTGTAGGCATATCATCTATTTCAGGTATTTCTGATAGCTGTGCTGTTACTAGAAGACAGAAGTTCCAGTCCTAATATACTCCAGGATCTCTTGAAATACAGGGACTAAGAGTTCTGCACATTGAGTAGGCATCATAATTACCTTGAGATGTGTAATAAAAAAACAAAGATGAGGCCCACATTATTTCTGTGGGCTGTGCCGGGATAGATGTGTTTCTAAAAATCCCATGGGAAATTCTGGAGTGGAATCAGTTTTGAAAAGCACTGATGGATACCTTTTTTAAAATATATATATAGGAAGTCCTTGGGTTTCAGCAATTTCCCCACAGGTTTTGGAGTTCTTTTGTCACTTATTCATTCTGTAATCTTGGGCAAGTGATTGAATCTCTCAATGCCTGATTCCTCATCTCTAAAGTGGGGATAGTGACACCTCTCTTTCAGGTTGTTCTAAGAATTAAGTGAGATATTGGCTGTCCATTCTTTGCAAGTTGGGTACCACATAGTAAATACTATGGTACCTTTTATTTTTGGTTGGGAATGACCTGAGCCTGCAGAAAGGAGAGGATCAAGCATGTTTTGGGTGTCCCTGATCACACAAATAACAAGTTAAAAGGCCTTTAAAAATTTTCCTCATTCTCACTGAAATTTATAGCTCCTCCTCCATTCTGGCCGCATCATTAGATTTAATGTGTAGCTGAACATGATTTATTTAATAAATTAGTTAAATGGGTGATGATTATGGTTTGGGTTTCAGTTGAATCCTTGAAGCAATATTTGCTGATATAAAAATATTAGGTAATTTTAAAGAATTATCAGAAGGATTTAAATATTAATATCTTCCTCTATTTTAAATTTATATCCCCCTAATTATAATTATCCATCTTTCATTTTATGTTACTCGTAATTTTAAATTTATAGCACAAATTTTATAGAAGTGTGTGTGTCTGTCTGTGTGTTTTATTTGATTTGTTTTATTTGATTGTGTTTTTAGATCAGTAACTTTATCATTTTTTTAAGATTTATGTGAATGTCTGAAATTGGTACCAGAAAGATAATTGCCACCTAATTCAAATGTAACATTCAGAATATACACCTATCTCCCATTATAGTGATTGGACAAGGCTTAACACTTGAATTTAAATCAGAGCAAAAAGCATTATTTTTAGTGTGCACCTGTTAAAATGCTTCTTTATTGGAGACTATTTATGATGTGATTAAAGTTCTAGAAAAAAAATTTTCTCTCTGGTTAGCCATTTTTTTTCACTTGTTATTGCTTCTTTTGAGTTTACCTTTGGCACTTAAATCTTATTTGGAAGTTTGTCCTGAAAATATTTGCTTACCTGCAACCCAATCACAGTAGCACTGCCACCATCTCCCCACCCCCTCCACCCCTTCTTTTCCTTTAGTGAGTATGCTTACTTCTGGAATCTTATACAAGGATAAAAAAAATTAAATTGAAGGGTAAGCCTAAAGTTGTAATTGTTTCATCTTTGTTTAAATGACATAAAAATGTGAAAAATGGCCAGACATTTGCATTGAATTTGAAAAGTTCATTTTAAATGGTTTAACTTAAAAGATAGACCAGGTGATGCATACAAAAAGCCAGTTTAGAGAGATCTTGTGTGGAAGAAATTCAGATGTAAGCTGTCATCCTGTGGAGCATTTTGAACCAAGGACCCCTCCATCCCCAGAACCAGGGGTCCCTCCTGGCATGAAAAGATCAAAAGACAGCAACGCCAGACAAGTTTTGATAATTCTGATGCAGTCACTAATAGGAATAGCTTCCCACAGTATCTCTGGAAGCTTCCACGATGATTATTTTATTCATTTGGTCTCCTTGTGGCCATGCTGCTGTTTGAGTTGGGTCTTTTGCTGTCCTTGCTATGGTCTTTTATGTGCACATAAAGCAAATTACTATATCTTCCTCTAAACACAGTTCTGCACATTCCAGAAAATCTGATACATTTCTCTGGTATCACCCAAGTGGTCAGCACTGTCTCTGCCCATTTACTGGCAGCAGTTATCCCAATCTATTCAGTACTCCATCACTTACTCTGCACAGTGTTGTTGTTGTTTCCTGAAAAATAGCACTTTGTCAACATGTATACTTAGTTGCAGCAAAAATCAATTTTACATATTGATCAGAACTTGTCAGCATATCCTTTGAAGGTTCATAGCATACCAGTTTGCTCTGCCATACTGGTGGGGAACCCCAACCAACTCCTGTAGTGTGAAGGGGGTGGGTAGGTGAATGAGTAAGTGAATGGATTAGTTTTAAAAAGAAAACTCAAAAAAAAGAAGAAAGAAAGAAAAGAAAGCTCAGAGATATTGTGCTAGGCTGAATAATGGCCCCCAAATATGTCCACATCCTAACTCCTGGAACCTGTCAGTGTTGTCTTATGTGGCAGATGTGATTAAATTAAGGGTCTTGTGATGGGAAGATTTTCCTTGATTGTCTGGGTGGGCCCGACATAATCACAAAGGTCTTTGTAAGAGGGAAGCAGAGAAGTCAGCATCGGAGAAGAAAATGTGACAAGAGAAGCAGACACTGGAGTTATGCACAGTGAAGATTCAGGAAGGGGCCACAAACCAATGAATACAGGCAGCCACCAGAAGCTGAAAAAGACAGAAGCCAAATTATCCCCTCAGAGCCTCTAGAAGGAACCAAACGGGCCGACACCTTGACTTCAGCACAGTGAACAGTGACTTCGGACTTCTGGCCTCCAGAACTGTAAGAGAATAAATTTGTGTTATTTTAAGCCACTAAATTTCTAGTAATGTGTTAGAGCAGCAATAAGAAATTAACACAGAGATTCCTAAACCTTAAATTGATACAAGCTACTTGATTTCTTTAAATGTAAACTTGAGTAACAAATTGAACCTAAGAATGTAAGATATTTATATATACAAACCTGTACAATGTCAACTAGCTGGCTCTGAAGTCAAACTGGACTACCACTGTGCTGGCTGGGAGTCATGCTTTCCACCACATCACATGGTCAGGAGGCTGGGAATTGTGGTCTTGACCCTGCTGGTGAGGTGTACGTGTTGTGACAAGGCTGAAAAGAACAGGGACTTGGATAGAATTTGCTTGACATATTTCTCTGTTTCCTTGAGGTGTTTAAAACAAAAAAAAAAAACCTAGATTCTTTCTGTGAAGGAACATTTCCCATCCCCACTCCCATACCTTTCTTTGCAACTTTTCCCATAGTTTTTCTTTTTTTTTCTGATATCTCTTTCACTCTTGATTCAGTGCTATTTCTTTCAGAGAAGAAAAGTAAAACTATCTGAAATTGAACTTTGCTTTCTTTTTGCCAGTTCTTTCTTTTAACTTCCAAGGAAAAAGGCAGTCATCCTTTGTTCCTTATTGTGATTTCAGGGGGATTATTTTCAATATCTCTCATGTCCAGAAAATCCTACGCTGCCTTATCTTGCGTTGTATCATGACATGTTGAGCTTTTTCAGGTGTCTGAAATGGAATCTAGGATGAGTAATTCCCAGTATTAATGTTCGGTAGCACCTGTGAAACTTTGGCAGTTTCTCTTATGTGTTAGTCGCAATATTGGTGCAATGGTTTGTTAATGGGAAAATAATACCATTTTAATATTTTTATAGCATTTTTATGAGATTTTACCCCATACAGACTGCATGTTTGTAGCTTTGTGATAAACTATTGCAATATTCCATGAAATTTGGGTGTGTATGGGATTCATTGTGAATAGTAAGCATTAGAAAAATCTAGTAAGCAACGGAAGAATTGTAACAGACTGTCTGGTAAGGGGATTGTTTCATTTTGATATTTGCTACTTTTCTTGTTTATCAGTTACCAAGATTATAAATGTCAGTCCTGGGATAAATAGAATCCTCAGGAAAGTTGAGTTACATATGCATTTGTTATGGGGATTGATTTTCAGAAGTCGTTAACTAGACTTTCTTTGGTGAGTCTTCATACATACCTATAAGAAAAAAGGGAATTTAAATTGATACAATCTATTTGATTTCTTTAAATATAAACTTGAATAACAAATTGAACCCAAGAATGTAAGAATATATATTATCTACTTAAAATTGACACACTGCTGGGACAATATACTTTGCCCTGAAATTCGTTGTTATTAGATTCCTCTACAGCTGTGTTTTACAAATTTTATTGTGAGTAAGAATCATTTGCAGTTACTTAATAAAATCTTAGTTCTTGGGCCCCTTACCTCAGAGATTTTGTTTCAATCAATTAAGAGTAGACGCCAGAATCTCTATTTTTAGCAAGTACTACAGATAATTCAAAAATCCTCAGGCTGTACTTTAAGAACCATTGCTATATATAGTCCATGAATAGTTAAAATAGTGAGTGTGTGCTATGAAATTATTTTAAGAAATTCCTTAAAGTCTTTTCAAGACGTTTTAGAAAAATAGTTATCAGAAACACTGTTTGCCATATGTAAGATACACCATGCTAACACTTTTGAAAAAGGCTTAATCTCTTTTGAGTGAGCCTGTGGCAATTGTAAGGTTCTGGGTTTCACTCAAATTTGCAGCAACGCAAACAGCATCCTTTAGATGTGTCTGTAATGTATTTAGCTCAATGGAAGGAAACTGAACTGGGAGATATTTCCAAAAGACATACTGACTGAGAAATAGTGCCTGCTGCCAGTAGCTTGATCTGCATACACTGAACATTTAATAGTTTGCATTTTTTTGCTTATTCACTTGTCCTAAATGCTTAATGAATAGGCTTTAAGGCTTTAATTTTCAACCAATCCTAAGTTTATTACTAAAGTTTATCAAGCAATAAACACACTATTGCACTTATACTGTCATGTTTTTATAAAGCAGTTTATAAAAGGTGACATCTGGCAAAGAGGCAGATCTATAAAAATCATGCTGGTGGATGTAGTGTCATTTTTTCTGCCATACTCCCAGAAAGAGTAATATTATTTTGACACACACATACATCCCCACTGTCAAGTTTCTATTTTTATAGTTAGCTTACTGCACATATCCTTAAGCTATACAAAACCTTTGGGCTAATGCAAAAAGTGACATTTCTGCATATTTATTACAATGCTATTTTAGAGGTTGACTTTGCCTGATAGGATTTTTCCAAGAACAGTGTCATTTTCATGACAGCAGACATTGTTGAGAACAATAATATTGTGCAGTTAGTAAGGGAAGGTCAAATATGGAAGGACAAATCATAAATAGCTTAGTTTAATGCTTGGCATGATTATTTCTCAATATTTGCTAGGTGTAGGGAGAGAAAAACTATGCACAACATAACCCTGATGAGCAGTTTCGTATCCATTCAGAATCTGAACTAATACTTTAGTCAACATATGCCCTAACCCAGGACACAGCAGCCCCACTCCTAGGTTTAGACCCGAGAGAAATGAGTGCATTTGTTCATCAAAAGACTGTACATGAGTGTTCCTAACAGCTTTATATAAAGCCCCAAACTAAAAGTAACCCAAATGTTCACCAAATGGGTAAATGTAGTAGACTTATTAAACGGAACACTTCACATCAGTAAAAACACACCATCGACTAACTCATGCAGCAACCTTAATGAATCTCACAGATAGTTGAATGAAGCTGGATACTAAAGAGTACATAATGTATGATGCCTAGTATTATAAAATTCAAGAACGAGCAAAACTAACCTATGGTGATACAAGTTAAAATTGTGGTTACCTCTGTGTGTGTGTGTGTGTGTGTGTGTGGTGGGAGGTAATTTTTGTTGAGGGTACTGTCTGGGAAGGGCCAGAGGGAGTCTTCTGGAGTAATGGAAACGTTGTGTATCACAATCTGGGTAGTGGTTACATGTGTGCATACATATGCAAAAATGTTGGGCTTCCTCAGAACATGTTGGCCTCAAATTGGTCAGACTTCTTACCTTAGAGCAATTCATATCTTTAAGAACTAGTGTTTAAAGAGAATAAGTGGAAACACCAAATTCTTAAGACCTAGGAATAGTAAATTCTGCTGAATTCTATTGGTAAAAATACTTACTGAGACCACCAGACTCAAGGAGAAGGAACATAGACTGCCCCTCCTTGCCCCCACATGCCTCTCAATGGAAGAAATGTTGAAGATTTTGTGGCTTTCATCTTGCCACGCTATATGTATACCTCAATTAAAAAGTTTTTTTTGTTTTTAAGTTAAAATCAGTCACTTTACTCTCAAAACTTCCTTCTATATTGCAGGATATTGTAAAATTTGAATCTAGTTCTGAAAAACACAAATGACAAAGAAACCCTCCATTTGAGATCACAGTTTTCCATCAGATCATACTTCTCCTTCTCTCCATTTCTTTTTGAGGTTGAAAATTCTATGACTTATTTTATTTGAAGTTACTGGGCTTTGAGTTTTATTTTTTTCAGGCTTGGGTGAACTTAGACTTTTATTTAATCATTCACAGCCCATAGTTAACTGTCAGATTGAAGTCAAATAAGGCTTCTGATACAACTGAAATCCTTTGCTCCTTTTGATTTGTGGATAATGAATTTGCCCTCTTATGGCCAAAGTATGATTTTTTGAAAAGAAATCCTTTATCTCTTATTAATCATCTATCAGAAATGTGTTGCCCAACAAGCCTCTTTGTAAAAATCCTTATTAAGAGATGAGAGCAGGACAGCTGTACTTATGCACCGAGGCTTTATATGAGGTTGACTGGAAATGTTTATCCAAGCTAAATAAAACTGTGTGAGAGCAGAGCCTTTTAAGCTATTCGGCTTCATTCGAACATGCCGCTGATGTAGACAGCTTGGGAAAGCAGTGTGTGTACACAAAAAGCTGCATATCAAGCATATCAAAAGGTTTCAATGTCAGTGCCCCAAACATCTCTAGCAGGGATAATTACTGTGCCCAAGCCTCGCATAATTTGGGCCGAGAGCGGCGCTTCAGCCTGATCTTTAAACAACGTTGTACATCTCATTTGAAGAAGTTTTTGGAGCCATATCTCAATTTCGTGCCACTAACTTCAAAGTCCATTTTACAGTCAAGATTAGAAAGATCTAACCTCATCCTCTCAGATTCTCTTTTTAATTAATTGCAAAATGCTATCCTGGTGCTCCCTTGAGAACCGGAAAGGATTTATGCAGTCATTCCATATCACCATAAATTCAAGACTCTGCTTTCATTTGTCACTTAAAGAGTTTTGTGGTCTATAAAGCCGTCAACCCGGCACCACAGCGGTATCACTCCGTCAAAAGATAGTTGTTTGCACTTTACGTGACACCCTGTTTGTATAAAGTACCAGGGATTGAACTAAATATACCACATCAAGTCTGAGTTATAGATGATGGACTCTTGTTTGTAGCTCTCGTCATTCACTGCTCACGCTTCTCCCCCACCAGCCTTCTCACTCAGCCCCCTATTCTGCTAAGGTGACTGTTTTTAAGAGATCCCTTTAATGTAGACAATATAAATGTCATTGCTTGAGCCACTTCAGAAGGCACATAATTCTAGAGAGTTCTATTTTGACACGTTAGTTTCCTCCCACTGATCCCTGATCCTGAATATTGTAGAGTGTTTATGAAAATGATGTCAAGGAAGGTGCTGGTGTACATATCTGTATATATATTTATAAAGTATAATGTCTAAAGTATGTATATATGTGGGTAAATAATACACATATGTGAGTCAGCGAGTATTATAAGCTGACCTTAAGGATTGTCTGAGTTCTAATCCGTATCCCTCCACTCTCAAGCAATATGACCTTGGGGAAAATATTAAGCTATTTGAGTCTATTTCCTCATTTGTAATTTCAGGGAAATAATCCCAACCTGCAGGATTATTGATACATTGGGTCTCATGTGCGGCGTATAATGAATACCAGGAACTCCCAATGTTCTTATTACTATCACAATTAACACGTTGTCTGTGCTAGGAGTTGAGCTAATTCTCTATGGAAGTGTTTTTTTTTTTTTTTTAAACATTTCTAAGAATTACTCGTTCATACTCAAATTAACAAATGAAAATATATATATATAGATATATTTAATACTTACTTCATGTAGATATCCTGCACAATAAACTAGGCCCTTCCTGGAATATAGTGTTTTCATCATGCTTCTCAAAGGAGTCCACAAGCTGATGCCAGCAACTTAGATATCACTCAGAAGCCTGTTCAAAATGCAGAATCTTAGATCCCATCACAGGCCTATTGTATCAGAAACTGCATTTCAACCTTTATTTGTTGTCACATTGAAGTTTAAGAAGCACTTTTCTAGTAGAATGACTACTGGCTTTTCAGTTGGGTGACGTAGGTCCTTGCGGAGTGTTTTAAAGGATTTTAACCATGACCCTCAGTAGTAAGTACATTTTCTATCATTACCCAGTCAAGGAGAGCATACGCACTCATAAACACATGTAATTAGAACCAAAGTTTCACCAGACACAATCTACCCTTTTTATATGCTAAGTACTCAAGATACTTTTATTGTGTTTCAATTTAAAACATGCAAGCCATGGCCCTTTGAATTGATTTTATAATAGTTCATAAAGAACTCTTGTGCTATGTGACCTTAGGCAAGTCATTTTTCCCTCCCTAGGCCTTGATTTTCTCAACTGTGAAAACGTCTGGGTTGGACCAATTGATTTCAGATGTCTCTCAGCTTGAACAGCCTGAGATGCTCTTTGAAATGTGAAATCCACCCTGACCACATTTGAGAAAAAGCGTGTTTATTGGTTATTGTATGTGTTGTTTTATGGAGAGGGCCTGGAGGAGCACATACCAACAATGGCTCAGAAACAGCAGCTTTTGCATAATAAAAGCAGAGTGGAAGACACCACAAAGTGAACAATTATGTGCGGGTCCTAAACACTTGTCATTATTTAAAACAAACAAAACACTGTAAGCTTTTTAAAATGTGCATACTTTGTCAGTATGTAACTAAAACATAATGAACTAAAGCCTTTTCCTGCCTAATACACAATTGGAATATTAAGCAGTCTTCCGTTTAGAACAAATACTAAGTATACAGTGGAGAAACCGGCAACGTCTTGACAGTGAACAGAATTGAAGTCATCACTGAAGAGCCATTGGATATTGTGTGTCTCCGATGTGATGCCCTGAGAAGGATTGGATACAACATGACCAAGAGGGTCTTGGGGCCAGGAATGCATATCACGGATCTAATCTCCAGGACACATCAGAGAACCCCAAAATAGGGAATAGTTCTATTTAAAAAAACCATGTGTGTTGGGGGGTTGGGGTGGGGACGTATTATGAAACAAAAGAAGTCAAAGACAGACAAAGAAACATTTGAGATCAAAGGAGACTAAAGAGACGTGAATACTGAATAAGATCCTATACTGGATCTTATACTGAAAGGGGGAAAATGCCATAAGGGACATCACTGGATTAATTGACAAAATTGGGAAACAGAAGATGGTAGATTAGATAAAATATTGTACTAATGTTAGACTTACTGAAGTTGGTTGCTGTCCTCTGGTGATAAGAGAGAATATCCTTATTCTTGAGAAATACATGCTGAATGCAACTTATTTTCAAAATAAGGGCAGAAAATCAATAGGGAGAGAGAGAGTGCAAATGATAAGCAGATGGGGAAAAAATTAACAATAGATGTATCTGGGGGTGTACACAGGTGTTCTTTGTACTATTCTAGTTCTTGGAACTTGTGGAAAAGTTTGAAATTAATTCCAAATTAAAATTTTTAAGTGAGCCCTTTGTTGTCTTTCTCTCCTTTAATCCAGTCCTTGTATGTTTCCAGGGTGCCTGGGGTGCTTTTGTCTTGGGGGTTGTGCCCGTTTAAGGCCAAAGTAGCTTGAACCGGAGCCTCCAGTATTCTCTAGTTTTCCCAGAGCTGTCAGCTCTTTTAGGAGCTGAGAGGAGAGGCGTAGACTGTTCACTTCCTGCCCCTGTCCTTGTCCCTTGGGCATTCTGGCCTGTTCCTCTTCTGTCAGCACCTATCTCTGGGTCCAGGGTCCGAATATATTATTGACTAGCTGGCTCCATTGGTTCTTTTTGTCTTTGTCACTTGGTCCTTGGTTGACCTTGACCTCTATCTAGTTCTTGTCCTGCTTCTTGCCCCAGTTAACTAAACCCTCCTGCCTTTCAGCATCAGTTTCTTTGAGAGGACACCTCTCTCTTTCGATCTTGAAGAACGCTCCAGGATCCTCTTTTAAAAAACACTGTAGAACAGGGACTCAGATATCAACAGATGTTTGTACATACTAGGGAGTCCAGAGCCTTTATTTACTTATGTATTTAATTTTTTTCCAGAAGCTTTAAATTATAAGTCTTGGGCTCTGCTGAAGCCAGAAATCTATAAAGTATCTTTAGAAAAATAAAAAAGCTATGGTCTCCCTTTCCTGTGATGGGGGAATGCTGGAGGAGTCAATACAGGTGGGTCTTGCTTACTTGCCTGCTCTGCCAAGTGCCCACATGACTGGATTCCAGAGCAGACTTGCTCCATAATTGTTAATTATCCTTTGAAGATGTGTCCTTGTCCTCAAGGGGTTGCAGTCTTACTGATGAGGTAAGGCACTTGAGTGTGAACCCGACTGAAAAAGCTTGTGTGACTAAGAACATACAAAAAAATTTTGATAAGCAGCGTGTGGTGCGAATTTGGGAGACCAAGAGACACTGTGGCTGTGGGGGTTACTTGAGCTGATGGAAGAAGTTGGAGAGCAGTGGGGATGTGTCTCCCAGCATCTATAGAAAGAGCCCCCTAATAGCTATATAGTGAAAGAAGAAATAATCAAGAAAGAAGATCAGCAACTGAGGTACAATATTTCAGATGATTTACTGAAAAATCAGATACCAGAGTCTGAGGCATAAGGAGAGAGGGCCCAACCCTTGAGCCTCAGGCTGCATTTTCACAAAAAGCCTCAATTTAGACTTCAGATATTATATCCCAAAAAAAGAGAGTTACAGAATTGTTCTATCAGGAATACAGAAAGCCCTTTATCATACCGCCTGACCACTCACCTGCCATGCACTCTGAATTTTTTTAATTTATTATCTTATGACTATCATAATTATTCTGCATTTTATTTTCTAGTATTCAAGGTGTCTTTTTGAAAAGTAGACCATACTTTTTGGGCCATTGGTTTAGGATTTCTTCCTTTTTGTTTTTTAAATATACCAGGAGCCTCAAAAATGGAAGTGGAGGTCTCTCTCGTCCTCCCAGAAGCTCTGTCCATCCCCATCCACCCCTATAGTAACATCTTCTTATAGTGCGTGTCATGCACCTGGTGGAGTGGGTTTCCTCCTCTCCCTGCCACCTACCCCGACCTGCAAGATAAATGGTTCCAAACCTTCCACTGCAAGCAAAGTTGGTCTTTAGTTTATTGGTAATTAATTACTAGCACTTCTTTGACAGAACATAATGGAACTACAAAGCAATCACTTAGGAAGGGAAACAACTGTCAATTATCATTCTAATGAATCCTGTTTAACAGAGGTGATGCCTGGCTGATGCACAACCTTCTGTGCATAGAAAGCAGATACCTTAAAAACTCCATTTCTCTACTGAGTGTGTTATTTGCGAGACAACTGTACTCAAGTCCAGATTTAAAGTGGCTCCAGCTGTGGGCAACAGTGTGGAATTTTGGAACTATTCTCAGGACCAGTGATGAACTCTTCCCTGTCAATATTTGAATATGAATAAACAGAAACAACCATTCCTAACATTAAAAATTTTAAATAGTATGATAGCTGTGGAAACAGTTACTGAGGTGATTATAACAATGATGTAATGGATGAGATCATTGAATCATATGTGACAGGCATTTCATGTGCATCATCTTACTTAATTCTCAAAACAATCCAGTGTTAAAAAAACAATTTGCAGAAAGGCAAATTCATGGCTTTTGTGCAAATATAAAATAAACACAATTCAAGATCTCATTCAGCTCATTAATTGATGAGGGACCTAGTAAGATGTTAAAATCAGTCCAAAGATGATCATTTGAGGTTCTCTCTCTATATAAATATATACACATATATGCAATTATATGTATATGCATATATATGTATGCAATTTGATAGATTTTAGGGTTAGATACAGAACAGAATAATGTCCTGCTGGTCCATAACAACTCACACAAGTTACTCTCTCCCGTCAGAATTGTAAATAGCCCTGTAAACAGAAAGTCAGCCCCAGCACGGGAACACTACACTGAAGGAATCCAGTAATCTTTTTTGCCTATTTCCAAGTTTCAGATAGTTTTTCTGATGCTCGTGAGGTAGGCAATACTATAATCCACACATTACAAATAAAGCAATTGTGGCTTTGTGAAGTAAAGTAACTTACCCAAGGTTATAATAAGAGATAGAGCTGGGACTGACTCAAGTCTGACTCCTTACACAGGTGGCACTCTGGTGATGAACAACATGAGCTCAGTAAACACATAGATTTGGGTTCAACTCCCAATGACCTTGGGCGAGGTAATTGCTGTGCATTTATTTTTTCATCTGTGAAGTAGTGTTGCTAATAGGTTTTAACTCACAGTGATGTTGTGAGGATAGAGTGAGGTGACATGTTAAAGCACTGTTCATAGTGCTCCCTCAGTAAATGTTGGCAGCTGTTGTCATCATTACTAATGATTGACATGATCATGTACTGCCTGTGTATGCTAAACCCAAGTGTGTCTTGAAAATTGCAGCGCCCGTACCTTCTCTACCTTGATTGACCATTGTTGCCTAAGAGTCTGGGCACAGCCAGCGTATGAGCTCCAGGAATCACCATGGCAGGGAACCAACTCTCTGCCACAATTTTTGTCCAAGATCGTGACCAGTTTCAGCTGACCCAAAGAATAAATCGGTAGTGGAGTACTTGGAAAAGTACTTCTTCCTTCTGGGAACAAAACAACAACAGTCAATATGACTCATAAAGTATTTGCCACAGTTTATAGCCTACAAGACTTTAAGGATGCATGGATCCGTGATGCTTACATCAGGTGTCAATTTTAAAATGTAGTCAAATTAAATATCCATGTCATACGACACATGCTAGAGTAGATTTTCCTTCATGGCAAAAATCCAAGCATGACATTCAATCCTTCCTGGAGCTCCTACTCCCCTGTATCAGTGAGAATGGAGTTTAAAAGTTTATGGTTTATTGTATGCATGTGATCTCACTGTCTTGCTTTGAGAAGATGTGATGTTAGAGGCAGTCCTATGAATCTTGTCTTCTGAAATTAGGGAGTGCTCAACAACACAAATCAAAAGTCAAATGACAAAATGGTGTATGGTTGTTGAATTTACTGATTGTTTTAATAAGACTTCTCTGTAGATGTTAAGAGAGTTAGAATTTTTTGAATAGATGCTTTACTGGAGACACAGCTTTATCCTGGCTCCTTATCTCTGAGATGAGAGCCTTATTGAAGTCAGCACGTCCATGTTTAGTTACTCAGTTATATCAATAATTTCTCTTTGTGCTCTCATCTTTGTTGCATGAGGAACAAGAAAGTATTCATATCAAAAGGGGGGCATGGTTTGTGGATTTGAATTCTTTAACAACACATAAAAATGACTAGATTTGCTTTTAGGGGATTCATGTGTCAGATTTTTGCCTAGTCACAAAAGAAATGCAGTGTATAGGTCTTATTACTGTGGTTTGGATAAAGGAAAATGATTTTCTTGTTATCATTGATAATACAAACAATATGTCTGTAGCCTTTGAGAGCTGAAAAGCACCAAGTATATTTTTAAATATGCTAAGTATGTTTTTTACTCCTCCTACATATTTTCTTAAACTTGTAAAATCATGTAACATTTGTTCTTTTGTTTTATATTTAGAATTATTGCCTTATAAACTCTCTTGCCATGCTGTGAACAGTACAAAGAAACCCAATGTAGTTTTGCATGTATATTATTGTAAGGATTTCTTATGAAGATCTACTATCAAAGACTTGACCAGTTGCTCCTGGTGGAAATAAAGTGGACTGAAAGAAACAGGAGCTGGGGACCTCTCAATCTAGAGACATTTAAGATGCATGCAAATGATATCTTATTCATATCAGGATGCTCCAAAATCTATTTTTATAATTGCTATCTTTCATGGAAAGGCTACAGCCTGGATTAAGTATTTTAGCTCAAATTTCTATTCCATAAAGCCTTGACACTCTCAAAGCAAACTTATTTTCTATTTTACTCTTAGTTTCCTTAAGAAAAATGGGACTTACATCACTAGTGAAATATTGCAGAATGTGTTGACTTAGGGGAGATATGTTTTCTAATTTTAGCTTCTTTGGAATTTCAGTTGATGTAAATATTCTTCACTGTAGTTTGCCAGACGCTGTGTACTCCGTTCTAATCAAAAGTCAGATTAAGTTAAGAAAAGAATCAGGAGCTACTGCAATTCTCCTCGACATTTGTTTCTATTCTCTTTCATAACAATGATATGTCCTAAACTTTTAAATTTTAAAACCTTTCATGAAGACATACCACAGTACTAAATGTGGGTTCCTTTAGAAAGCAGTGGAATTATGTTTTAATTGGATAGTCATTAACTGACTGAATTTGCTTTTTCTAAAATACAACTTTTTAAATTAGCCTTTGTGACCTTTATAAACATTCTGAATTAAGGTATAACGTAAGCAATGCAGTCTCATTAACTTTAATAAAGTTCAATAAAAATTTAAAATGAAAAAAACCTATCTTCATAAAACAGTGTGTTATTGCCAAAGCATTAAATAGTGCATCAACGTTTAAAATTATTAAAAATTACTAAGTATCCATTTAGAATGAGATTTATTTTATGATTGCAGATACCTCCAAAACAAATCAACAGTCAATTGCAATGCAGTTTGAGATGTAAAAGCACCATTAATTACTGTTAATGGTACTTCTCTAATGTATGTAAATACATCATCTGCACCCAAGCTCTTGGCAGTTATTTCTTACTTCTTTCTAGACAGTTTAAAGATCTTAATTTATTAATATTCACAACAAGCAGAAAGATAAACACATTGTTTTGAAGCTCTTGATGGATGGTGGTTAGAGACATACTGTGCTTGGGCTGAGAGTAGATATTAGCTCACTGGCAGTAACTCATGGCCCTACATGAAATGGAACTTGGAAGAGAGACCAAGAGTTTAAAATGAGATTATTAAGAGTCTCGGGAAGCACTTTATTCTGAGGTACTGCAGATTTGAAAATTTTATTAGTCTTACCCTGCACCATTTGTCCCCAGCATGTTAAACTCAGCACATGCTCCTGCCATGGTAAGCATTATTTTTTACTCACTTTACTGAATATGATTGACGAGGACTTTTTCAGGAATACATTGGGAGAGCAGTGTTTCCTATTTATTATGTTCTTTCATCTCTGGCTGAGATAGAATATTCATGCTGCTGTTTTAACAGGCTTCCTGTTGGAAAAGTAATAAAATTTTTTAAAAAAGAAGATTCTGTGTTTTCTTGCAAACTCTACCTCACCCCCAAATCCAAACAAGGTGAATGGCTTAGAGACTCACAGGTCGGATTTTCACCAATTTAGATATAAAATGTGACAATTGGCGAATCGAGATATCAACATCTGGATCCTTCTCAAATGCCACAGGCTGTGTAGTAGGAAAGGAAAAGCAAGTTTTTTGTCATGAAATGCTTTTTGGCATTTTATTTTTATCATGGCCTAAATTCAAAGATTTTTTTTTTCTTATGTCTCCTTTAGCTTTCTTTGAGAGAGACATGTACAATCATCTTAGCTTGGTTGCTTAATAAAGTTAAAATATTGAATATTGATGAAAACTTCAAATCTAGCTTCTAATTTAGAGTTGCCAGATTTAGTAAATAAAAAGATAGGGCCCAATTACATTTGAATTTCAGATAAACAGTGAAAATATTTTTAGTATAATGTGATATGTGGTACATACTTATACTAAAAGTTTTTTGTTTATCTAAAATTCAACTGCTCATCCTATGTTTTATCTGGAAATTCTGTTCTAGTTTACGATGATAAAAGATTAGTGGTTTTGTGAGCATGAAACTCACACATTACATATTTCGTCTGCAGAATATCCGTTAAAATATTAGTTCTCTCCCAAGGCTGTTGGGAGAATTAAACACATTGATATGAATAAAGTTTGTGCAACAGGTCCTAACATCTAGCAAGCACTGTGGAAACACAAGCTTTTGTTCCTAAGGTGGTGGTCATTTGTTCCAATGTTAAAGACGCCTTTTCTGCTGGAATCCTGCTGATACAGGTCTGTTAAAATGTAAAGGAAGCTTCTCTGATGCAGTTGACAGTAATTATAGTTTATATCTGCCAAACTAGAGGCTGGCGCCTGTGACCTCTTGACTGAAATACTTAAAAGTCTAATGTGCTAGAATGTTCACAGGCATTGAAAAAAGCCACAACAATGGCAACTTTTCCTTTTGCTTTTCATAGGGAGACGTTATGTTTCTTATGATGATATGGTAAGTATGCTCTGGAACATATGTGTGCTTAAGAAAAGAAGTAGAGAAAGATAAAAGAGGCAGCTAAAAGCCAAGGTGCCAGTCACAACAGTAATCACAATGAAGGTAAACAATGTGAGGGTACAAGAATTCCCATTACACCAGATGGAAATTCACCATGGTGTTAGTGGGAGTTTTAAATTTCAGATCAACCAGTGGTCTTTCTGATTATTAATTTGTGATCTTCTAAGACATACCAAGTTCTGCACTCCCCTGCCTCCTGTCCTTGCTCTGGGAGTCAGTATAGAAGTCAGAGTAGGTTGGGATATAATGCAGTAACAAATGATGCCAAAATCTCTGTGGTTTAACCAACTGTGATTTATTTCTCATTCTTGCAAAGCCCATAGTGGTTCCAGGTGACTCTCCAGGGCTGCTCTCCTCCATGGGGTACCTTATCATTTTAGTCCACCACTGTCTTGCACCTTTGTCTCAAGACTTCAAGATGGAAGAGAGTCATCGACAAGTGCCCATGGGCCGTCAAGTGGTGCATGTTACCACTGATCACAGCCTGTGGGCCAGAATGGTCATATGGCCCTGTCCAACTGCAAAAGATGTTCTGAAACATAGCCTTCCGTGTGTCCAGCAGCACATGTTCTGGGAGAGGACCCTGAAGAATTAGCACTAGTTTGCCACGTTGGCAAACATCTCTGATTGATGGTGCTATTTCCTTCCACAAAGCCCAGAAACAACTTCAGAACTCTTCTCCACTGTGTGGCAGGCAGTAGCTGGCAATCAAAGCTAGCAAGAGAGCTGAAACCCATTAGCCATCACTGCATCACTCTCATAAGCTAGTGAAAACACCTAGGGCAGTAGGAATTTGGCTGTTATGCATAGTGATTAGTGTTTTAGAAATGAATGGAAACAGGCTCTTCTGATAGTCTCTATCCTAGGCTTATATGCTGATGTGAATCTACCGTCACTCCAAGCTGTTTGATTTGAGACATGGTGGTTTCCAGATATGCCAATTATCAATCTTGATGATAATGTTTTAAAAATGTATCTTCGATTTGCCTGGAATTGAAGTCCTCCCTGGCTTTATTCTCACGAACAAAAATATTAGAAGTTTTTCATAACTGTGACGAAGAGGGGAGAAACATTAACAAAGCTTGCATTAAAAGTTGAAAATTGTTTTTTGATCCTGGTGTAAAACTGATGGCTTCAAAGTGTTTTCCAGTTCAAGGCAATCTTGTCTGTGATACCCTAAAGTGCTACTTGTTGAGAAATTCAGATCAGCCCCCATTTAAGCCTGGCCATTTCAGTTCAGCTTTCCCTTAGATGGAATTTTCTGGTGGGTGACACTTTGTCCCAATTAACTTTGATGAAGGGACATAGCCTCAGAATGTTTTCAAGTCAGAGATATGAGTTAGATGTCAGTGAAATATGATTCTTGGAAGACTGGAGAAAAGGTAAAGAAAACCTCTTGAAATGGGGATTACATTTCAAAAATCTACAGTGTGGTTGCTCTTGCTGGTCCAAATTAACAAAATTTGTCATTTTCTTTTCTTATGAATAGCTGTTTAGTTCAAGGCACAGTGCTCAACACTGTGATGAACATTAAATTCTAACAGAGGTATTTTCTAAAAATAAAAACTGAGGTATGAAGAAAGAGAAAAATATGGTAAAGTGAATGATTAAGTACTTAGCTGTGTCTTTCAGGATAAAAAGTCAGAGGAACGAAGGCAGGAGAAATCCCTCAGGGTTGGAGCAGGCCTGTTGGAGGAGGTAAAAGATTGGTGAATATTTTGTTGATTAAATATGCCAGTAGGTGAGACAAGATGAAGCTCCCCACACTAAAGCCATAGACATTTAGTCAGAAGCTGTTTTTCTTGCCTCTTTCAATAAATATCAAGGTTTTCTTGAACTCTTAGTGATTAAAAAAAAAAAAGGAAAAAGAAAAACACAAAAACAGCATCATTTAATTCCCACAGCATATTGATTCAAAGTGGCCTTCAGTTAATTTCTAATTGGCACCTCCTGTTCCTTGTTTTAAAAAGCAATTAAAATAGATACAAAAATATCATTTTGACATTGAATCATAACTGCTTTAAATACATTCAGTCAATGTAGGTATTTAATTATCTCCTGAGAGCAAGCATTTTTTTCTAAGATTACTCACAGTTTTTAATTGACGGACTGTATATTTAACATTTACAGTAATGTATGTTTTAAAACCACAGAGGTAATAAAGTTATGTGTAGCTTAATGACGGGGATACATTCTGAGAAATGCGTTGTTAGGCGATTTCATTGTTGTGTAAACATCATAGAGTGCACTTATGTAAACCTAGATGGTATAGCTTACTACACACATAGGCTGTACGGTTCTAATCTTATGGAACCACCAACATGTATGCTGTTCAACATTGACCAAAATGTCATTATGAAGCTCATGGCTCTTTTTATATAAAGGCATTGTCATTGTTTATAATTCAGGCACTACAGAAAAATAAACCGTAATGTGCACCCCCCTGCCCCCGCCACTCTATCCTTCAGTCATCTTCAACAAGAGAGAATAACTATTCACAATTAGGTGTGAATCCTTAGATACCTTTTCCTAGGTATATATTTTGCTAAAGCCTAGTGACTTACAATCCTTAGGAACATACTTGAATTCCAAGGTAGGTTTATTAGCCTGCTAGGTGAACACACGCCAAGAGAAACTAAAAGGTGTCTCAAAAGGAAGAAGTAGGGAAGGGTTATTAGTAGGTTTGGGGGGCTGGAATTGGTCATGGGCTGGTCTTAGTAGGTATTGGTCAGAATATATTAACTAGACAGTTTCTGGAACAGTCAGAGCTTCTAAGTCTATGAGGAGAGCTCATGGCTTTGAATGAGCTAGTGATAGAAGAGTTTAAGCTTAGTCTGTAATCATGGCTTGGTTAGGTACAGCTCATCTGTTCTGAGAGTCGTAGTGCAGGTTTGCAAGTTATGGTTGATATTTCCATTCTCAAGTAATACATTTGTAAGATTCTTCTGATGAAACATGCTAGCTGTACTCTACATTTCCAGGTTTTCTTCTTGTACTTAGGGAGCAATCCTAATGCTAAGATGTCATAGTTACTTTCCTATTTTAAAACACTGATGTTAGTTTTATTTTGTTGATCATAAAGCTATTAAGAAGTTAGAATAATGCTTTTAGGATCCAGGGATCTAAGGAACGCTGGAAAATCTAGAATGGGTTTGGAAGATCTGATGTGGGTGCTGGAAAGGTGATTCTGGCTGCTGCTTAGGGAAAAGCTTGAAACTAGGGCAACCAGTACAATGACTATTATAATAGAAGTTAGAGAGAATAGGGGCTGGATCTAGAGCTGATGCAGTGAAGTGGACCGATTTGAGTGGTATCCAGAAGTACAGCAGCAGGACTTTGATATTCTTATGAGACTGGTGGGGAAATGGGGGGAGTCAGAGATATCCAAAATGCTTTGTGTGTTTCTAACTTGTACCAGTGGAGCAATAGTGGCTGGATCAATGCTGAAAAGTGGCAAAAACTGGAAAGGACCAGGTTTTGTTGGAGCAGAGTGGGCAGTGGGCAGGGAGTTCATCATCAGAATGAAATAATCTACCTTTTATTTATACCTTGACTGACAATTGACAAAATATCATCCAATATCCTATGTCATCTTGTACTGGCAGCAACTGTGGAAGGGCGTCTAGGCAAGTATCATCCCCTCTTACAGAAAAAAAACAAAATTGACTGAATATTTGAGTGACAGACTGAGTCACAAGACTGGTAAGTGACAATCTTTCCATTAGAACTTGAGTCTTCAACTATAATTCTCACTGCTTTCTGTCTCTTCCTTTGCCTCTTCTCCAGTGAAGGTGTGACAGCCTCTTGCCGTCATTCAGTTATTCCTCTCCTTTGTCTTAAATTCTCTTACATGATAGGTTCTGTTGAGGTTAACAGTGAAGAGAAAACATTTATTTAAGAACAAAGTTTAAAAGGCCTTCCACTTCTGGGAAGATGCAGTATCTGTACTTGTCTCTCTTCCTTTCATTAAGTACAACTAAAATTCCTGGGTATTACATAAAATCTGAAGATTCTGAAAGGTGGAGAGAGGAAGTCAACCACTTAGGGATGTGGAGACGCAATAAACAGTGGAGTAGTGAGTTTCTTAGATTTTATTTTTGCCTCAGATATCCCAGCCCTGGAGCTAAAGAAGCCAGCAATCCTTAAACACCAAAGGCCCAGGAAAAAAAAAGTCATAACAGAAGTCTGCTCTCTCTAGCCAAGGGGTCTAGTCTAACAATACAGAAAACTTCTGCATAATATCCGCTCTACTCCATCCCAAAGCCACACACACGTACACAAAAACAAACCAAACTGTAGCCCCACCCCACTTCCAGGAGCAAAGGTCAACTGGGGAGCCTAGACTTTTTGCCTTCACTGGGCTGTAAGGAAGCACCTCAATCTCCTGACCAGGTTAGTGTCAGAGAAGGCCAAGTAGGATCTGGGACTTTGGTATCCACTGGGTGGTAACAACTCCAAGTGGGAGCTTGGATTTCCACCCCACCAGTAAAGAAGTGCTCCTCCCCTCCTCGAAGTGGTGGTATCAGAGTGGGTCTAACAGACAGTCTTTCACTGTTGCCCAGCAGTAGCAAGGCCAGCTTCTCCCAGACAGATGTGGCACCATGTACTTCAAGTGTTAAAAAGGAAAGAATTATCAATCCAGAATTCTACATCTAGTAAAAATATTCTGCAGGAATGGAGGGGCAATCAAGACGTTCTCTGATGAAGGCAAGCTATTCATTTACTTATTCGTTTTATGAAGCTAGCATTCCCCAACACCAAAACAATACAAGAAAGAAAACTGCAGACCAATATTCTTCATAAATATAGATGCAAAGATATTTAATATAATGTTAGCAAATAGAATTCAACAGTATGTAAAAAGAACTATACACAATGACCAAGAGGGGTTTATTTGGAAATGAAAAAATGTAATCCACCATATTAACAGGCCATGGAAGAAAAATCACATGATCGTATCAATTCCTGCAGAAAAAGTATGTGGCAAAATTCGATACTCATTCATGATAAAAACCCTCAGAAAACTAGAAAAAGAGGGGGAACATCCTTAACTTGATAAGGAACATGTACAAAAAACCTACAGGTAACATCATACTTAATAGTAAAATACTGAATGCCTTCTCCTTAAGACTGGTGATAAGACAAAAATGGCCGCTCTCCCCACTGCTGTTCAGTATAGTATTGGAGAGTCTAAACAGCACAATAAGGCAAGACAAGGAAATAAAAAGAATACATATTGAAAAGGAAGAAATAAATCTATCCCTATTTGCAGATGACTTGATTGTCTACGTAGAAAGCCCTAGGAATCTACCAAAAAAAGTTCCTAAAAAATAATAGATGAGTTTAGCAATGCTGCAGGATACAAGATCAGCATACCAAATCATTATATTTCTTTATACTAGCAGTGGACCTGTGGACACCCAATTAAAAATACAGTATTATTAACAAGCACTCAAAAAATGAAATACTTAGAAGTAAAGCAATCAAAACATACAGGACTAGGGGCCAGCCCCGTGGCCAAGTGGTTAAGTTTGCGCACTCTGCTTCGGTGGCCTGGGGTTTCGCCGGTTCGCATCCTGGGTGCAGACGCAGCACTGCTCATCAGGCCATGGTGAGCCAGCATCCCGCATGCCACAACTAGAAGGAGCCACAACTGAAATATACAACTATGTACTGGGGGGACTTGGAGAGAAAAAATAGAACAGGAAAAAAAACAAAAAACAAAAAAACATACAGGACTTGTATGTTGAAAACTACAAAATGCTGATGAAAGAAATCAAAGATCTAGATAAATGGAAAGATATACTATTTTAACAGATTGGAAGACTCATCATAGTAAAGATGTCAGTGCTTCCGAATTGATTTACAGGTTTAATATAATGCTTATCAAAATTTCAGCAAGAACTTTTTGGAGAAATAGACAAGGTTATTCTAAAATTTATATGTAAAGCCAAAGGAAGGAGAATAGCCCAAACAATTTTTTTTAAAAAGAGAATAAAATGGTAAGGATCAGTCTATCTGATTTCAAAACATTATATAGGTACAGAAATTGTGACTATGTGTCACTGACAGAAGTATGGACACAGATCTATTGTATAGACACAACAGAGTAGAGAACCAAGAAATAGACCTGTACAAATGTGTCTAACTGATCTTTCACAAAGATGCAAAAGCAATTCGGTAGAGGAATGATGGCCTTTTCAACAAATGGTGCTAAAGCAATTGGATATCTATAAACAAAAAACAAACAAAAAATCTTGTCCTAAATCTCATACATCAAACAAAAATTAATTCCAAATGGATCATGGACTTAAATATAAAGCTACAAAACTTTTAGAAAAAATAGAAAATCTTTGGGATCGATGTCTGGGCAGAGCTCTTAGACTTGACACCAAATGTATGAGCCATTAGGAAAAATTATTGGACTTGATCAAAATTCAAAACTTTTGCTCTTTGAAACATCTTGTTAAGAGTCTGAAAAGACAAGTTACGGACTGGAAGAACATATCTGCAAACCACATATCCAACAAAGGGCTGTTACCTAGAATTTATGACAAGTTCTCAAAACTCAACAGGAAAAAAAGACTAACAATCCAGTTAGAAAATGAGCAAAACATATGGACAGACATTTCATCAAATAATCACATGAAAAGATGTTCTACACCATTAGCCATAAGGAAATGCAAATTGAAATCACATGGAAATAGCTCTACACACCTATGAGAATGACTAAAATGAAAAATAGTGGCAACACTAAATGCTGGCAAGGATATGGAGAAAATGAGTCACATCATCCATTTTGCATTTTGAGTTAATTTTTGTACAAGTTCTGAGGTTTAGGTCACATTTCTTGTTTTCTTTTTTGCCTATGAATGTCCAATTGTTCCAGCATTTGTTGAGGTATCTGTTCTTCTTCTATTGAATTATTTTTGCACCATTCTTGGTGAGAATGTGATGTAGTACAGTTGCTCTGGAAAACAGTTTAGTAGTTTCTTAAAAACTAAACATACAACTACCATACAACCAAGCATTTGCACTCATGGGCATTTGCCCCAGAGAAATGAAAACTTAGATCCACACAAAACCCCTACACGAATGTTCATGGTAGCTTTATTCATAATAGCCAAAAGTTGAAAAACACTTACATGCCCATCAGCAGGTGGATTGTTAAATGAAGTGTGGTACATCACATCATGGAGATTATTCAGCATTCAAAAGAATGGACTATTGATACACACAAAACACGTATGAATCTCTGGAGAGTTATGCTGAGTGAAAAAAAGCCAATTTCAAAAGGTTACATGTTGTTTGATTCTGTTTATTTAACATTCTTAAATGACAAAAGTATACAAATGGAGCACAGATCAGTGGTTGCCAGTAGTTAAGGATGGGTAAGGAAATGGGGCAGGAGGGAAATAGGTATGGCTACTGTAGGGGAGGAAGACATTTCCTCTACCCAATCTAGGTCCTTCTGGCTGGACAATGAACTAAATTCACATGAGACAGAATAACAGAAGAAAATTAAACAAAGCTTTATAACATGTCTACTTGGGAGAGACCCAGGAAAACTGAGCAACTCACCAAAATGACAGAAGCTCTCGCCTTAAATATCATCCTCAGCTAAAGACAAAGGAGGATGTTGGGGGTGGGGGAGTCAGTTATGGGAGATCACCAGAAAAACACAGGAAACAAGGGTAAAGTTATTTAAGTCCTTGCCTTCTGCATTGATGAGAGTTTCTAGAGATAAGGTAACCCCCCTTCTTCCTGGTACAGAGAGGGAGATACTTTTACAGATGGAAATTTCCCTCAGAGGTGTACATGTCTCTTACAAAGGGTAAGTAAATCCTATTTTTCAGAGTTTCTCTCATGTCTGCAGTTTTAAAAAGTAACTAGCCCCAAATAATCCTCATGCCAAAGAGATGTATCTTGGGGTGGCTAATTCCAATCCCCCACACTACAAAGGGGGAATATGAGGGGTCTGTGGTAATGGAAATGTTCTTGGGGAAAAAACACATAAAGGTAAACAATTTAACTGAGGCTGCAGGTTTATTTTTGTAATTGTTATTTTAGGCATAGCTTATGATTGTAGTCATTGTTTCTGCATTCATGCCCATTGGTGTTGAGAAGCTAAAATTGTGGTGTAATGAAATTAGATATGTATTCTGGTCCAGCTTCTGTGACCTTGGTTACGTTCCCCACGTTTGCTGGAACCTAGGCTTCTCTGGAGGGCTTTGGAATGATTAGCCTCAGAGATCCCTTCCAGCTGTAGAATTTGGTGGTTTCATGTTTCAATGCATCAAATGCATTTCAGCATCTCAAAAGTACACTCAGATGTGCAAGAATGGGTCTGTTATGTTTTTTATCTTACTTCATCAAGCATGTCTTGCATGGGTTATTTTAATGCATGGAACTTACCAGCATTTCTTTTCAACAATACAAAATCTAAGAACCCAAATTCTCTCCCTTGCAGTTCTTTAAGTACTGTTGATTCCTTCTTGTGCCTCTAAAGACATGGCCTTGTGTTGCTCATGAAAAGATGTTGAAAATGACTCATAACGAAAGGAAATTCGTGGTTTCAAGGTAGAACATATTGCTAAAATTGCTTTTTAAAATGTAATTTGCAGTGGTTTTACCTTCTAGTAGATTCCATGGCACCACCTGAGGCATAGTTCATATTCTGAATTAATTTTTTTTTTGAGATTTTGGTTGCATCATGTGGTAGTAGATCTTAGCCCTAAATAAGTCTGAATTCATGTAAAACTTTGTTGATGTGATTTCAAAGCTCAGTTTCTGAATGTTTATTTTGTGAGCCCGTAAGTCCCCCATTACTCTTCATCTAAATTGGCTCAATCCAGGGCTCACTGTTGGTTTCCCTAAATCTTGGGAAGGCTGCTGAGAGCTACACTTTCTGGAGGTGGTTTTCATGGCATTAAACATGAGACTGCCTCATTTCCAATGGCAAATACCAGGTAGATTTGAGACTCTTCCCTTATACCCTTTAATATTGAGAAGAAAACATGTAGTTAGGTGACCTTGAGATCTATAGCTAACCTCGTTCTTAGTTAACAGATATTTATTAAGCATTGTCTGCTGTCAGGAAAGGTTGATAAATTCTGTGCTTGCTTTAATTCTGTGAAGGCCAGTGACTTTGAAATCAAAGAGTAGGATCTTTATTCCTTTCTCATCTTGGTTAGCACCAGTGTTCTTCTTCCTTAACTTTTGTAAAATTTATAAATTCTGTGGCCTTTGACTTGAGCTTTTTATGCAAATTAAACATAAATAATCTATCACTATAGGAATAGAAACCCTGATAGCCAGAATTTGCAAAGTCAAAATTTCTCTTTCTACTATTATAATTAATGACCCAATATCATATTTAGACTGCCGTTTTCTCATAGAAATGTAATCTTGTGAAAGAAATAGTAACTATAAACCAAGGTGTATATTATCGTATATTTGAACATTATCTCCAGATTACTTATGTTTTCAAAGGCATTTTTATGCTTTGAAAGCTGTGGGTTTAATGTACTATATGTATTGGCATCAGGGGAACCAAAATGAAATATCAGTTTGATTTAGGGTTGCTATGGAGAATATCTTAATGTTTCAATTCAGTAGTTTATAATATATTTATGCATGCTTATACATATATACTTCAGCAGATTTTCAGTTTGGTGAATGTGTTTTAATTGACTATCAAGATATAATAATAACCATTTGAAACAAAGCCAATGAGCAAAAAAAATACACATTTCAATTTCATTTTATGATTATGTAAGAAAAAGCATTTTAAAAGAGTTGCATACTCTTTTCTGCATAGAGAGCTTTTCATAATGTTTTTGATATGTCTATTGATATCATTCAGTATTCATCTTTTGATTTCCTGTTTTCACGAGTTGGTATTTATAATTTCTCAGGTGTGGGGTATCTTGGCCAGTAATTTAATTACATCTAATTATCAGGTCACTATGGATTGATCTTGATCTAGTCACCCCATTTTTTCCTGAGTATGACATGCCCTTATACTTCTAAGGCTTTCTTAGAACCTACCACAAAGGTTTGCTTTTAAAACTTTTAAAAAAGAGCTCAAGGGCAATGAACAGCAGCTAACATCTAAGTTAGGGTGAGGCCACCTGATTTTCTCAGGCTCCTCAACTTTTATTCCTGAAGGGGAAGGGAAACTCCTACTTGTTGAGGATCTGCTTCATGCCTGGTGCTGTGCCAATCTGGGGGTGATATTCAGCTACAGTGTGATGTGCATCTTGGTTTATACTTAATACTTCTAATTAAATCTTTCACAACAACTTTACAGAAAAAAGGTTTTTTTCACGCGTTGACTTTTAAGTATTTTGCTTTGAAAGTGCAGGTAGTGTTTCGGTTATTGTTTCAACTTCTGTTGTCACTACCAGTTATTACCACTTGGATCCTGACTTGATCAAAATAGTAGTTGACGTGGGGAGGAAGGCGTGACAACTTCAAATAGTGACTCTCATCTCTAGCTGGGTATTAATATCACTTGATGCTTATGTTAGTTTTCTAGGGCTACCATAAGTAATTACCACAAACTTAGTGGCTTAACACAATAGGAATTTATTCTCTCACAGCTCTGGAAGCCCAAATCAAGGTGTGAGCAGGGCCATACTCCCTCTGTAGATTCCCTCTGACTCCTTCTTTGCCCCTCCCAGCTTCTGGTGGATCCTTGTGTTCCTTGGCTTATGACACCCGAGCTTCAGTCTACCCCTCCGTGTATCTGGGTCCAAATAGCCTCTTCCTTTCTCTTATAAAAACACCAGTCAGTAGATTTGAGCCTCACCCTAAATCCTGCATGATTTCACCTTGATATCCTTAATTAATTAGATCTTCAAAGACCCTAGGATCAAGTCAAAGCCAACTCCAAATCAGGAAGTGTGGCATGAGAACACTTGATTCTCTTAGGTACTTCAGCCATTTCTAGTTCTCTCCACTCCTCCACCCTCTAACAACCCCCCAGACCAGACTACTAAGACTCAGGAGTTCTTGGTGTAAGAGCCTATGTGAGTGCCCCACCACTGCATCTCCTCTGCCTTCCCCTTTTCCTAATGCTTTAGTTCCCTGTTTGTTTCAGTCACACCATTTTCTTCTTAGGGAAATGTGTTCTAACTTGCAAACCAGCATTACACAATCTAATATTTGGAAGAGAGCTCATTTGGAGAAACAATGTAATGCAGTGTATGAAGCACAGGCTTTGGAGTAGAAAGAACTGATTTCATTTTCCTGTTCTAGACTTTCCCTTGCTAGGTATGAGATGCCAGCATGTCATTTAGCATCTCTGATATTGGTGTCTGTATCTTCTTGTGGTAACTGGAGGTATTCTACTTCCAAGTTCACTCACTAGGTGGTTGGCAGGATCCAGTTCTTCTAGGGCTGTTGTACTGTTGGCCTTAGTTCCTTGCACATGGAGCTATCCATAGGGGAACTTGCTTCATCTGATGTAGCAAGTGAGAAGAGCTAGAGAGAGAGATTGAGAAAGATAGAGTCTTTTATAAACTAATCTCCGAGTTGACATACCAATACTTATGCCACATTCAATTTCTCAAAAGGAAGCCACTAGGTTGAGCCCACACTCAACGGGTGAGGGGATTATACAAGGGTGTGAATCCCAGAAGGTGGGATCATTAGAAGCCGTTGTCGAAGCTGCCAAGCACAGTACTCTTCCCCAAAACCCATCCTACTATTTTTCTTTGGAGTATCTCCTTGTATTTCCAGCTGGGGGTATGTGCTGACTCTTGTCTCCTGCCGTATCTTCTGAGCACAGAGGGACCGGATGTCAAATTGGAATACTGAAGCATACGAGGTTAAAGAGTTGGCTTGGGAAGCCACACAGAGCATCAGGGGCAGTATTGTGATAAGAACCTCAATCAGCTGATATCCTGATGGGTCATTATTTCCTGAATTATTTTGCTACATGGTTACACATGAACTATAGAGCTTCAGAAATAAACCACTATAGTAGGCCAGGAGGGAACAATATGAGCAGTCATTTAGAATGTGCCGCTGCAGAGAGAATTGCTAAGTAGCAGTTCTTTGAAACCACTTTACCAAACTATAGTTTGTATATCTGCCGTTACTGCTCCTTATAATAAGCCATAGCAGCTACACTCTCATTCCTTGTTCTAAACACCCAGCTCTGAAACCACCATTTCAGGAAGATATTCTTAGGAGAACACTGAACATCATTTCTAGGCATTTCCAATTCTACATAATTAGAATAGAAAGACTTTCAAGTCGGCTTCAGGTTTTAACTTGTTATATAAGTAAGTTCACAGGAATCTCAAATGCTTTACAGAAATCTGACAGCAACTATAAAAGGCTTTTGAACATTTTTGTTGCCAAAGTCCTAGGGATTGCTGGAATCTTAAATAGCCCGTTTTAAGCTCCAATTCATAAGGTTTTTGTCATGTTTAATAATGTGGTGAATAATTCCTTTTCTGTTAGTCGTTTCCTCTTTTATAATCCACAAGGATCTTTGAGCCATAGAATGGATATTTTCTGGAGCTATAAATTAAAGGTCCTTTCGATCCAAAACTTAAAATGGCCTTTTAATGTACCACTTCTGTAAATCCATTTATCTAGGTCTAAGGATTCATTAAAATCCACTTAAATGAAAGCATTATATAGGTATATGTCCAATTCAAGGGGTGATCATTTTGAAATGAGAATACCATGGAAGACATAAGATATTCCTGTGTAAAGTAGAAAATTTAGAATGAACAAAATTCTTTTATTTATAGAGGATAATAAATATTAGAACTATCTTCCTTTTCTTATTTACTCCCCTTTCTTTTTAAGTATAAGGGGAGTTAGAAATTTACCCCAAGGTTCAGTGACCCCCCCCATTGGGTCCATGGATAGTGTTTGTGAGATCCATGAACTTGAATGGGAAAAAAAATATTACATCTTCATTTAACTAACCTCTTAACTAGAATTTAGCACTTCTTTCAAGCATAAATATAGATATAAGACCACAGAAACATGTTCAGTACTTGAAACTTTGTCACCAGTGGAAACCACAGACATCGTTTAATCATATTATAGTTATTGCAAATATCTCAAGATAGCATTTAGCTTACTCCTTTGAAAGTACAGTAGCTATTAGACCTGCTGTTGTGTCTCATTATTTAGCATCTTAATAAAGAAGCACATGTTACTACATTACAAATACATTTCAAAAATTCTGATAGCTGTATTTCAGTATAATTTGTGTTCTCTGTAATACTATATAATTTTTACTTATGAATTATCATTCTTAAAAGCAGTACATAGGCTTCTTCAGGTGGCCAAGGGTGTCCAGATACACAGACATATGGACATTATGCTAGAATCTGGGAGGCATATAGAATGAATGAGGAGACCTGGCATTCAATGAGCAAATGCTGGATAATAGGCACTTTGAATAGATGCTGCCCTTTAATCTTCCACCAGCCCTGTGAGGTAGAGATCATTATCATGGGCATTTTACAGATGTTGGGTCAGAGACAGAGGGCATGGTAACCAGCCTTCAAAATGACCTCCAATGAGTCTCACATTTTTGTATTCACCCCCTTGCAAAATCCCCTCCCACATTGTATGGTTGATTTCTTGGACCAGTAGAATATAGTGGAAGCAACAGTGTGTGACTTCTGAGGCTAGGTCATAAAAAGATTACCCATTTGAGGGGAAGCTAGTCACCATAGTGTGAGAAAACTTAAGCAGCTATATGGAGAGGTCCACCTGGCAAGGAATGAAGTCTCCTTCCAACAGCCAGCACCAACTTCTCAGCCTTGTCAGTGAGCCGTCTTTAAAGTGGACCTTCCAGGCCTAGCTGAACCTACAGATTATTCTAGACCTGGTGGACATTTTGACTTCTAACTCTGGAAAGACCCTGAGCCAGGACCACTGAGCTACAATACTTCCAAAATTCCTGACCTACAGAACCTGTGTAAGATGATAATTGTTTATGGTTGTTTTAAGCCCCTGAGTTTTGCGAGTCATTTGTTAAACAGCAATAGATAACTGATACACAAGGCTTATGTAATGTTCCCAAGATCATATGACTAGTAAATGATGCAGGCAGAATGGAACCCAACTGTTACTGATGAAGTGTACTGTTTTCCTCAGCTTAGCAGGAGAACCAGTGTTTCTGAGACAATCAGAGATCCCTGTATCCCTTCTCCTTTACCTTCTGTCCCTCACTCCTCTTCTTTCTTCCTCGTATACACCATATGTATGCAGTACTTGACGATTGATGAAGTGGGTTATCTATTTCCTCACTTGGTCCCCTTAAATTCTTTTTTTTCCCAGGTTGACACCTGTTGCCAATCTTTTTTTCTCCCTCTTCTTCTCCCCAAAGCCCCCCAGTACATAGTTGTATATTCTAGTTGTAGGTCCTTCTGGTTGTGGCATGTGGGACGCTGCCTCAGCATGGCCTGATGAGCAGTGCCATGTCCGCACCCAGGATCCGAACTGGTTTTCACCCTGGGCTGCCAGAGCAGCGTGTGCCAACCTAACCACTCAGCCAGAGGCTGACCCCACCTTAAATTCTTAAAAGCAATCAAGCAGTGTAACAAAACACTAGACAAAAATAAACAATTACTATATGTTCTAAATAGGATTCTAAGTGTTGAAATCAATCCTAATAACAATCATTTATGTTATACTCTTACCAGCCTAGTGAGACAGGAAGTAAATGAAACCTCACTTGGTCTTCACAATTACCTCAGCAGGTAGGTAGGGAGGTGACATGTCCCCATTTTATAGATGAGATGACTGAGTTTAGTGTTAAAAGGACTTGCTAAAGCAACATGATTTTTCTACATTAGAAGCAAAAGTAGAACTTGCTTCTCCTGATTTCAGTTAATCTCGTATCCTGCTGGTATAAAAATATTGAAAGATAAAAGAAAACTCCTCAGGTGAATTGCACAGCATTTATTTGAAGTAATGCCTTCTCTGCTTGAGTAGATAGGAAAATACCTAAGGACTTTACCTGTTTTTGGAAGAACTTGGGCAAAGACCCTCTTCGATTTGAATTTATATTCCAAAATTGGGAAGAAGCAATGTGTATTGGATGGTGAATAGATCTCTGGATTATCCCTTGACCTTTTGGTGACATTAAAATGAAAGAAAATTACATGAAATGATATATCTTTGCAGCGTTCTAAGTCTGTTGATATAAAAACGTGATTTAAATACCAAACACTGACTTTCCCAATTGCTCGTCTGTCTGATTTTTCAACATTTTCCTTTTTGTTTCTGTAGTCGATTAGCCTACTAGTTAGAAGAAAAACTCAAAACAAAATACATTTAAACTTGCAAATATTAGTTAGGGTGAGAGAAATATTGATTACTGTGAGAATTACAGTAAATTGCTTAGCTGAGGGGCTGGCCTGGTGTTGTAGTGGTTAAGTTCGTAAGCTCTGCTTTGGCGACCCGGGGTTCGTGGGTTCAGATCCTGGGTTCGGACCTACACACCACTCATTGAACCATGCTGTGGTGGCATACCACATACAAAATACAGGAAGATTGGCACAGATGTTGGCTCAGAGCCAATCTTCCTCACCTAAAAAAAAATTACTTAGCTGATATGAACTAATATTGAAAATATCTGTTAAAGTACTTCATTAAAAAATTCAGTTCCACTCAACAAAATTTGCATACTATCAAGGAACTTAGAAAAGACAAAGATACATAAAAATAACAAAAATACATTTGTTTGAGAGAAAAAGTACTTGCAACTCATATCACATTAATATAATTAATTTCTCTAATTTATTCAAAGCTTCTAGGAGTCGTTAAGAGAATGATCAGTAATCCTACAGAAAAATAGCCAAAGAACATTGTGGCATAGTATATTTTCTAGAAACGGCCACACTGTATTTCCATTCCCAGATGTTCTACCAGAATCTTGCTATGCCCCATGGAGATGTGGAATCTCTTTTCCCTCCTCTTGTACCTGGGTATGACTTTGTGACTGCCTCTGTGAATAGGATGCGCCTAGTGTGGGCACTTGCTCTCCCCACCCTCCTCCTTCTTTTTCCTTCTCCCTCCCTCTCCATCCTTCTGCCCCCTACCCATCTTTAGATACATCCCTTGGAATCCAGCCCTCATGTTGTGAAGGAACCCTAACCATGTGGAGAGGGTAGTGATGTGGCGTAGCTGACAACCCTAGTCAAAGTCTCAGCCGAAAGCCAGCATCAGATATGAGACATCCTAAGTCCTCTTTTAAAATCTTCTAACTGCTTAAATCAGACCCACCCAAGATCATCTCCCCAAATTAAACTCAAATGATTAAAGACTTTAATTACACCTGCAAAATCCCTTCACAGCAGCATCTAGATTAGTGTTTGACTGAATAGTTGGGGGCTGTATTTCAGCTTTACCAATTGACACATTAAAAAGCCATCACAGGTACCATGAAAATCTCATAATTTATAAATATACCTTGCATTAGGTATATACCTCTCTCATTCTGTAATGTAGCTCAAAGATATACTTCTAGGAAGGATGAGGTGGCAGACTCCTGTAATGATAAGGCATGGTTACCTTTTTGGCATTATTAATGATACCTTAGTTAATTTACCTCTCAAAACATTGGCAAAAACAAAGTAAAGTTTGTTCAAATTGTTACGTTTGATATTCCACATGTCTAAAATTACATTTTCAATGCAAGTCCTTAAATAAAGTTGAGGATTTGCTTTGTCAATAAAGATTGTTTTCATATGCTGTCAGTTCCGCTGCAGCTTGGCTGTCACAAGGCAATTCATACAAGCCTGTTTTGTACAGATTCGTAAGAGAGATGTTGGTTTATTTATAAAAATCTTACACAGGTGCTTAATGGAGGACAAAGTATTATTGTTAAAGAGTTAAAAATATGACTATAACATATAGAATAAATATATACCAAGTTTTAATAAGTCTTTAATGAGAAAACCAACGCAGTGAAGGAACATTTTAAGGAACTGGATACTTGGATATTTACAGGCATTTTGTTAAAAAAGAGGAGGGAAGAATATTTGAATATGATTACTGGGTTAGATACAACACTGATTAATATACTACAGAGCAATAAAACCATAACGTTTGTGGTTATCTTTTGTAGTAGACAAAAAATTACAAGTTAACCTGTAACTTTACGATAGCTGTACAATGATCCAAAAGTACATAGCAAAGTGAGCTACAGGTATATTCTTAGACAATTAAATCCTTAGGTGGGCTTCTTAAATGATATCTGAGTATCATATTGAAAAGTCATGCCACTTACCACCACCACCACTATCCCTGCCTTATTTCCAAGTTTATGATAATTTTTCTTAACAAGGGCCATATTAATTTTTGTGTCATAATAGCTGCCACAATGAAATTCTTACAAAAGTCCACATGTTGTTATCCTAGAAACATTAACATATTAAGGCTCTTAAATGAATCTCTTAATTCTTTCTTCAAATTATTCTGAAAGAGTGGGTGTAAATTAGCAAAGAAGGTGAGAAAAATTTTACAAAAGTGGAGTTATCTAAGTATTCATCAATACAATAATTTTTACAACGTGATTTCACTCTCAAAGCTGTGAAAACTGATGGTAAAACTAACAAAACTGTGGTTGCTTTGTGGATGACCTGCCTTGTAAATACAGTCAAGCGGGATAGATTCCAGAATTAACCCAATAGAGAAATTTGAAATTAGACTTTATCTGGTCATAATCTCAGTTCTGCTGCTGTCACATATACTTGGAACTGTATTCATTGAGGTTATTCTGGTTTCATTAACATTTTGTTTAATTCCACCTGAACATCTACTTCTCATTTGTCTTTGCATTTACCATTTGCCAATGTCACAAGCGGAATTGCGAAGATTCTTAAATGTAATTGACACCCACTTTCAAGAAATAAGTGTTTCATCATGAAGGGTAATTTTAGGTTTATGGTAAATTTGTTCTCATTTTTAGTTTGTTCTTCAGACAAATAGTGTAATATATACTGTTCTTCCTTATTCTTATTGAATATTTTCTACTAAGTCTATCTTTTTATGATTGTGAAATGCTAGCTTCAGTTTTTTTCTTATTTCATACTGACCCTGTGCAGAGCTGTCTATCTCAACTTAATGGCTATTTATAATATATGGATGGCAATCCCCTGCCATTAATGTTTAGTGAATTGGCTCCCGATCCAACAGAGTCTAATAAAGGTAATCACTAGAATACATTGTCTTTCTGCAGTGCCCTAGAAAGCTTTTATATTCCCTATCGTATACCTTTAGCCCATAGTCTCCTTTTTTGCCTCTTCCAGTGCACTTTCTTTCAACCTCTTTTCATTATTTAGTCCAAATGTATACATTTTCACACTTGATTTTTTCTAGGTCAGGATGACAGTCTTCTGTGTGGAAACTTTAATAAGTATCAGCCTACGTGATTGCTGGAGAGGCAGGAAATCTTCCTATATATTCAAACGATATAGACTTGCTAATGTGAAGAATAAATAAACATTTGCTAAAAATCGAGGATTCTTTATATAGGTCATATCTCTAGCTGAATGGTCCTTTTGTGTACTCTGAGTTGAGGCGTGTGTTAAAAAGAAGATTTGGATTTTGGAGTTAGATAGTGGGAATAGATGCGTGACTTTGTGACTGTACTAAAAACCATTGAATTTTACACTTTAAGGGGTAAATTTATAGTATGTGATTTGTGTATATGTATATATCTCTGTGTATATATGCATGTATGTATTATCTCAGTAAGAATATTGGGACTGGATGAGTTAATGGAGCAAAGCTGAACATCTGACATTACAAATTTGGATGTGTGAGTGTATACACACACATTTTCTCTGTTCTTCACTCCCATAAATCAGTTTTTTCCATATCTCTAGTGAAAAGAATTTTGGCGTTCTTATGAAGTCGATCCAATCTGCACATTTCTTTGTTACTGAAGAACTTAAACTGAGGCTGCGTTTACGCCAGCGTGCACTTTCTAAAACTTTTCTTCATTGAGGATGGCTTGATCCTGAGGGAATTTGGCTCTGCCATCCATTACCTCTAAATAGCTAGTCAGCTGCCACCTTTTCTTTCAAATTCAAGCACTGTTCTCGGAACTAAACCTATTTCAAGCTGACTGTTGTCCACCTTGGAGCTCTGTATACCTAAAGCCATGGACTGAAACTTTGATAGCTGTGAGAAACTTCCTAGCTGCTTGAAATAGAGATTTCTGATTTCTGGATCCTGTTCCCAGAGAGCATCCCAAGTAATATTTTGTGGGCGTTCTTTCTTTTTTTAATTAATAGACTTTACTTTTTAGAAACGTTTTAGATTTATAGAAAAATTGAGCAAATATTACAGAGAGTTCTCTTACTTTTAGAATCAGTTTGTCAATATCTACAAAATAACTTTCTGGGATTGCACTGAATTTACAGATCAAGTGGAGAAGAGCTGACATTTTAACAATATGGAGTTTTCCTGTCCCTGAACATGGAATATCTATCCATTTATTTAGATCATTTATTTCTTTCGTCAAAATTTTGTGTTGTTTCTCATAAAGATCCTGTATATTTTGTTAGATTTATACCTAAGTATTTCATTTAGTTAAGCTAATATAAATGGCATTGTGTTTTAAATATCAAATTCCAGTTGTTCTTTGCTGATGTGTAGAAAAGCAATTGACTTTTTTATATTAACTTTTATCCGGAAACATTGCTGTTATCACTTACTTCTTTTAGATTTTTTTTTTTGGTGACTTCTTTGGGATTTTCTACACAGACAATCAGGTTATCTGAGAACAAAGACGCTTTTGTTTCTTTCTTCCTACTCTCTATACCTTTCCTTTCCTTTTCTTACCCTACTGCATTAGGTGGGACTTTTAGTATATAATATTAAATAGGAATGTCGAGAGGGGACAGTCTTGCCTTGTTCCCAATACTTTTGGCTGCTGTAACAGATTATCACAAACTGTTGGGTTAACACAGCAGAAATTATTTGTCTCACAGTTCTGGAGGCCAGAAGTCCAAAATCAAGGTGTCAGCGCCTCCACCCTCCCACCAAGGCTCTAAGGGAAAATCGTTCCTTGTCTCTTCCAGCTTCTGGTGGCTCCATGCATTTCTTGGGTTGCAGTCACATCATTTCAATCTCTGGCTGCCTTGTCACATTGGCTTCTGTTGTCAATTGTTTCCCTTGCTTTTCTTTTATAAGAACATTTTCAATGGCATTTAGGCCATCACTCAAATAATCTAGGGTAATCTTCTTATCTCAAGATCCTTAATCTATTTATAGTTCCAGACTTTCTTCAAATAAGTTAACATTTACAAGTTTCAAGAATTAGGACTTGATATCTTTGAGTGGCCATTAGTCAACCAAATACAGTGACCTTAAGAGGAAAGCATCTAGCTTCCCACCATTAATTATTGTGGTACGTTAGCTTTAGGTTTTTTGCAATTTTCTTTATCGAGTTAGGAAGTTCCCTCTATTCCTAGTGTGCTGAGAGTTTTTATCACGAATGTGTGTAGGATTTTCTCAAATGCTTTTGCTATCTCTATGCATACGATCATATGATTTTTCTTCTTTAGCCTATTGGTATGATAGATTACATTAATTGGTTTTTGAAGGTTCAAACAGCCTTGTACCTGGAATAAATCCTACTTGGTCATGGCGTATAATTATTTTTATACATTGTTGGATTTGATTTGCTAACATTTTGCTGAACATTTTTACATCTATCTTTATGAGTGACAGTGATTTCTAGTTTTCCTTTCTGGTAATGTTTTTATCTCGCTTTTGGTTTTAGGATAATGCTGGTATTGCACAAAGTATATGCTCTGTTTCTCTTTTCTGAAAGAGACTATAGAGAAATGATGTCATTTCCCCCTTAAATGTTTGGTAGAATTTGCCAGTGAAATCATCTGGGACTGATGCTTTCTGTTTTGGAACGTTATTTATGGATTCAATTTCTTTAACAGATACAGATCTATTTGGACTATCTTTTCTTTCTCATGTGAGTTGTGATAGTTTGTTTCTTTCAAGAAGTTGGTCTAGTTTATCTAAGTTATCAAATTTGAGATCATAGAGTTGTTTATAATGTTCCTTGATTATCTTTTTAATGTTCATGGGATTGATAGTGATGATCTCTCTTTCATTTGTAATATTAGTAATGTGTATCTTCTATCTTTTTTTTCTTTGGTTAGTTTGGCTAGAGGTTTATCAATTTTATCATTCTTTTAAAGAACCAGCTTTTGGTTTTGTTAATTTTCTCTAAGTGGTATGCTGTTTTCAATTTAATTTATTTCTGCTCTAATTTTTATTACTTCTTTTCATCTGACTGCTTTAGGTTTAAATTGCTCTTTTAGCTCTGGTTTTCTAAGGTGAGAATTTAGATGAATGATTTTAGATCTTTCTTTTCAAATATTATATTCACTGCTATAATTTCCTGCTAAGCTCTGTTTTCCTTGCATCCCACAAGTTTTAGTTTTATTTAGTTCAAAATAATTTTTAACTTCTCTTGAGACTTATTCTTTGACTCGTGTGTAATTTAGAACTGTGATGTTTAATCTCCAATTTTTTTTAGTTTTCCAGTTATATTTCTATTATTGATTTCTAGTTTAATTCCAGTATAATATAAGTGCAGGCGTTTTTTGATTCTTACCCTTTTAAATTTGTTAAGGAGTGTTTTATGAAGTATTCTATATATGTCTGTTAGATCCAGTTGATTGGTGGTGCTGCTCAATTCAACTGTATACTTACTAACTTTCTGCCTACTGGAGCTATTAATTATTGATGTAGGGTTATTGAAGTCTTCAACCATATGAGTGGATTTTTCTATTTCTCTTTGCTGTTCTATTAGTTTTTGCCTCATGTATTTTGATGCTATATTTTTAAGTGCACACATTAAGAATCATTATATATTTTTGGAGAACTGGCCACTTATTATTATGTAATATCCCTCCTTATACCTGATAGTTTTCCTTGTTTTGAAGTCTCCTTTATCTGAAGTTAAAATAGCTACTTCAGCTTTCTTTTGATTGGTTTTAGCATGGTATGTCTTTCTACATCCCTTTACTTTTAATATAAACTTTAAAGTGGATTACTTGTAGATAATATATAGTTGAATCTTGCTTTTTGTAATCCACTCTGGCAGTCTCCACCTTTTATTTGTGTCCTTAGATGATTTACGTTCAAAGTGATTATTGATACAGTTAGATTAATATCTACCAGGTTTGTAACGTTATCTATTCTTTGTTCTTGTTCTTTGATTCCTTTTTAACCTTCTCCAGTTTAATTGAGGATTTTGTATGATTTCATTTTCTGTCCTGTATTAGCATTAAAAAATGTTTCAGTGTTTGCCCTTGAGTTTTCAATATGCACTTACAACTAATTTAAGGACATCTTGAAATAACACTATCCTACTTCATGGTAGTGCAAGTACTTTTTAACAGCATATTCTCCTATCCCTTATAAAATTTTTCTTATTCATTTCCTTTATGTATATGGTATAGTAATCTAATACATTGTTTTTTATTGTTACTTTGAAATTTCCATATTACTTTAACTAAGAATAAGAGGAATGAAAGATTTTACTTTACTTTTATTTATTTTTTGTCTGATGCTTTTCCTCTCTTTATGTAGATCAGATTTCTGACCTGTGTAATTTTCATTTTTCCTGAAGCACTTCATTTAACATTTTCAAGGCAAGTCTACTGGTGACAAACTCCTCAAATTTTTGTTTGTCTCAGAAAGTATTTCTCCTTCACTTGTGAAGGATAATTTTGCTAGATACAGAATTATAGGTTGTGCAAAGTTTTTTCTTTCAACACTTTAAATAGTTTACTCCACACTCTTGCTTGCATTGTTTCTGGCAAGAAGTCTGACAAAAATTCTACAGATAAAGAATTTTTTTCCTCTGAGTGCTTTCAAGATTTTCTCTTTGTCTTTGGTTTTCTGCAGTTCGAACATGATATACCTAGGTATAGATATTTTGACATTTATCATTCTTGGTATGCTTGGGGGTTCCTGGATCTGTGGTTTGATGTCTATCATTACTTATTTATTTATTTATTTTTTGGTGAGGAAAATTGGCCCTGAGCTAACATCTGTGCCAATCCTCCTCCATTTTGTATGTGGGACGCCACTACAGAATGACTTGATGAGTGGTGTGTAGGTCTGCACCTGGGATGCGAACCTGTGAGCCCTGGGCTGCCAAAGTGGAGTGCACAAACTTAACCACTATGCCACAGGCTGGCCCTAGTCTGTCATTAATTTTGAAAAATTCTCAGCAATCATTAAGTCAAATATTTCTTCTCTTTTCTTCTTTTCCTTTTGATATTTCTATTATGCCTTTTAAAATTGTCTCACAGTTCTTGGATTCTGTTCTATTTTTTCTCTTTGCATTTAAGCTTGGGGATGTTTCTACTGACATATCTTCAAGCTCACTGGCCACATTCTGTCTACTGATGAGCCCATCAAAGACAGTCTTCATTTCTGTTAGAGTGTTTTTGATACCTAGCATTTCCTTTTGATTCTTTCTTTGATTTTCCATCTCTTTGCTTATGTTACCTGTCTATTCTTGCATGTTGTCTATTTTTCTAGTAGATTCCTTACCATATTAATCATAGTTAAAATTCTTACCAGATAATTCCAAAGTATTTATCATATCTGTCCAGTTCTGATGCTCACTTTGTCTCTTCAGACTGTGTTTTTTTCTTTACCTTTTAGTACGACTTGTGATTTTTTGTTGAAAGCCAGAAATGATATCTCAGGTAGTAGGAAGTGAGATCATTAGGCTTTTAATGTAAAGTTTTATGTTAATTTATCTAGGAGTTAGGGGCTGTGTTTAGTGTTTGTTCTAGTTGTAGGTATATTTTTTTCTCCCTTCTTTTCTTTGTGTTTCCCTAAAAATTTCTTTGTAAATAGAGTCTGTGTCTTTCAGCTCTCAATTATAATCCATTGTTATTATATGAAAACCCTGTTCATGTGGGTGATGAAGTCTTGGGGATGGTTACTGTTCTGTGATGTTATGATTAAATCTCAGTTATTTTAGTGGGCCTGATTTCCTGGGCTGTGATCTTCAAAAGCATTTCCTAACCTTTGTTTTTTGTTTTTTCTTTTCTGTTTTTTGTCTCCTAAGGTGAGAGGGGAAGACTAGAAGGGGCTGGAATTGGGTAATTGCCCTTTTCCCAGGTCCGATAAAGCTCTGGTAAAACAGTTTCCATAGAATGGCAGGCCATAATTACAGAGAATAATCTGGGAAACTTTGAAAAGAGTTAATTTTTCCCTTCCCTGAAATGATTTTTCTCCAGTCTTTACCATGAGAACATGATGGGGTTCCTGGAGGTAAAACCCACAAAAGTGTGGAGCCTCCTCTAAGACGGGGCCCCTAGAAGTTTTTAACTCTTAATCTAGTTCACACTAAACCTCCAGCGATTTGTTAAATTTACCATTTCTGTCTTCCTATCAGTTACTGTCTCCATCTCCTGTAGCTCCAAATAAGCTGATCTTGGCTGTGATTCTTTGTATTAATCTGTCTCTACAGATTGTGGGGTGGTGGTTTGCCTGTGACCTCGATTCTCTGATGTATCTAAGAAAAGTCATTCATTTTCATTAGGGTTACCTTCCTTCTTGTTGTGAGGATGGGTATGACAGCTTCCAGCTTTCAACATCTTTACATGCCTAGCCCAAGAAATTTTTATGCAAGTGGTTGATAGAGAAAACATGACCCAAAGATTTGTACAACCCAATTAATACCCAGTTTGACGTTTTCTTATGTTTTCACTAATTTCTTGCCGACCACCATGACTTCTGCAGGTGATCAAGCTGTCACAAAGATTTTTCTAATGTAGATGAAAGTTCTAGGTGCTGTGTGTTTGAAACAGGAGTTTAAAAAATATCTTGTGACTCATCCTGTTCAGTTGTTATATAAAGACAGTTGGGGCATCTCCATTTACTGAGGCAGATTCTCTCACCAGTTTTGCATTTTATAGATGCTCACACATGGATGAGTACCCTAATATTTTGTACACCTTCATTCTTCTTTTTCTCATATCCGAGGGAAACATTTTTCTGAATGTCTGGTCTTTTCACCAAATAAACAAGATGTTTTAGAATGTATGTTCTCGGTGGCTTCTATCTCTATAAGGAGACATTGGAGTTTAAAAAATAAAAAAAATCTCTCCAAACTATTGCTTAAACCTACTCTGGTAGTCATCTGAGAGGAGAGCAATACTTTTGCATTGTTCTTTAATTTGTAGAAGCTAATTTAATCTGTGCACCCCTAAATTTGTGTCCAATTTCAAAAGCACAGGCTGCAAGGACTTTTTGTATGGTAACTGGAGGTTGATGCTGAGATACCACACAAAAACGGCGTATGTCAATTTGGTTTTGGTAACTGGCTTTCCTTTATAAGCACTTTGACTGTCTGTAATTCAACAGGACAAGATTACCTAAACTCAACCCTCCTTCCTAACTATCAATTTATTAATCACATACTATGTGCCAGCAATTATGCTGGTCACAGGTATATGACAGTGACCAAGGAAACATCTGTGAACTTGAAGAACTTTCTGTTCACTGGGGCATAAGACAAATGTCGAATGTCAGCTTTTCACAAGACCATCAGCAAAACCTGTTTATGAAACAAAGCTACACTTTTAGACCTAATGCACTAAGGGCTACAACATTTTGACAGAATCTGAGTAGTTTCTCAAAATAGAGAAATTAGAGGAGTGCACTTATGGAGTTTAGGGCTTGAGCTGAATGATTTTAAGGTAGACATTGCAAGTCAGGGAACTGATTGGAGTTGGGAAGAATTTAGGACAAAATAGCTTTGTGTTGATGTGATAGTAAAATAAGTATCTTAAAATAAGCCTTGACAAATAAGCCGATCACTTGCTGAATAAGCTCTTTTAATTGGTTTACAGTTTTTTTCTTCAAGGAGCAAGTATTTCCCAGAGCAGGTAGATATGTTGTTTTTGCTTGTTGTTACTAATAAGAATTTGGCTAGTTGCAGAATTTTCACAAAGAGACAAGAAATTGTTAGTTTTAGTTATCACAAGTTAATGAACTAAAATTCTTAAAGTGTAGCCACAAGGAGGATTTAAGTAAAAGGCAAAATCCTTACCCTGTTAAATGAAAGAAAAGGAACTCTCTCTTCCTTGCTACTATCATTTTTTTGTAATTAGATCAATGCAGAAAAATTTGTTTTGTTATCCTAACATAATTCTATTTGGGGATGCAAATTAAAATAGAATGTTTTTCCTAAAGCAAAATTATAGACCTTTCTAATGAAAGCAATTTTTAAGCCTCTTGGAATTGCAATCATCCATGCCAAATGTGCAGACATGAGTGTTTTCACTAAAGTCTTCAATACTTAAGGTAGGCTGGGGTGGGCCACATCTGCTGGCTGGGCACTCAGACCTGGTGTAGGCATACTTCTAATAACTGTCTCTGAAAGAGTTGTCTATACTGGACCTGAACAGACTAGAATTTCCAGACTTGTTCCAATGGATTCCAAGAGACTGCCTGTTCTCTATTTTAATAAATTTGTCTTCTTCTCAAATTATTTGAAATAATTGGATTATTGCCTTAATTTCGGAACCATTGATTGTTGTCATTATGGATATATCTTTGTTATAGATACATTTTTGTTTTTATACAATTCAACCATTGTAAACATAACTTATGATCACTATTGTTAAATGTGCAAAGGGAGGTATAACATTTAAGTCAATATACTAGCATAATAAATATTAAATTTATTTCACTCATCCCATATATATGATACATTCTTAGGCCAGTATTCAGGTAAAGGTTTTTTGTCCATTCCTTCCTCATGTATTTATTGAATGACTGAGATATAGTTGGCAGTATATGTTCCAGGTGCTGGGGATTTGGAGTTGGGGATTCCATGGTGAACAGAATGGAACCAATCCCTGCCCTCAGGGAGCTTTTATTCTGGTGAGGGAGAAAAATATTAAACCAAGAATGATACAATCAAGTTTAGTATTAGAGGTCTGATAGGTGGTGTGAAAGAGAGTGACTAATGCTATAAAAGCATATAATCTCAATAATGTACCAGGCTAAGAAAGGTTTTTGATAAGGAGATGAAAGTTGAACGGAGAGTGGAAGGAGGATATGGAGAGTGGAAGGAATAGAAGATAATGAGGCAAAAAGTGGTCTATGTAGAGAAAACAGACTTGCAAGAACCCTATGGAGGAAAGAACTAGAGCTCAAGGACCTATCAGGACTGCCAAAATGTAATTTGTCAGAGTTGTGTTCTTTAAATTGTCTTCTGTAAATGATAATTATTTTAATGAAGGTTATATAAGCACTTTTTAATATTTAATCTATACAAAGATTAAATGCTTTTAGTAATTTCTCTAAATGTTTCAGAACATTACCCCTTTTCTAATTTTAAACATTTGTGAAAGATTTTTTTAACATGTCCTTCATAGGGACTGAGCTCTCACCTGCATACTTGCCAACAGAAATGGTGCTTTCACTTGAAATAAACAAACCTAGAACTTAGGAGGTACCATTATGTTAATTGCTGCTTTGAAATGGTTGTTTACTGTCATCTTGCTTATTGACAGTGACTAGAGTCACACCTGCAGTATAGTTATCATAAAGAACAGTGAGATTTTTCTTTTAAAAAGAATTACATTTCTAATTTAATAAAATTTCTTCTAAAAGAAAATTGGATATTAATTCACAGAAATACAAAGTTTTTTACTTTGCCCTGTGCTTATGCAGAACATTACAGAAATCCTGAAATCTCTAAAACTTCCTTTTCCAAATAACTGAAAGGCAGTGATAAAATTGCCCATGTAAGCAAATTATTTCTTACCATAGAAGTTTGCTTTATGTAAATCTTGCATTTTGAGTATAGTGCCTTATCCGGTCTGATATGTGTAGTTTTTATATCAGTCCGTTGTTTACCTTGTTAGAGAAAGAGTGGGCAGACTAGCTACATATAGGTGACTCAGTTATATTCACACTGAATTCTTGGCCACCACTTATTTTGGTAGTGCCTCCAAGGTCCAATTCAAAGGATACCATCTGATTTACCATCATTGTCAGTAGGCTGCTTTTGTTAGCAGCCAACGGATGGAGCTTTAGAATTCCGTTCTCAAAATCACTGTGTTTATTTGAACCTGACATAATGGAAGGAAGGCCCACATGTGTCTGTTGAGGCATTTTCGGTTGGAGATCTTGTCTGTCTTGATTGATAGGTCTGTCTACCTCCCTCCCTACTGAGCTTAGGGACCACAGTTCTAATATATCTGTCTTTATGACCTCAGACTCAGTTTGTACAAAAGTGACCATTTGGTGGCATCCTTATCCTCACTAAAGTTCAGAACTTCAGAGTATTCTTTGCTGAGTTTTGGGACTCCTCAGTCAGTCAACTTCTCTAAGCTTCAGGATTTAATTAGTGTGCTTTCAAGGAAACTGCAGAGTATGAATAAAAGAGAACTCATCATTACTGCTTCCTACAGGTGCCTTATGCCTCAGGTCGTCCCAAACACACTGCTTTTCCTAATGTCTGATGATTTTGCTGAAGATCATCTAGTTACCTATCTCTGCAAATCTTTGCAAATCTTCTCTATTGTTTAAGGCCGAGCCCATGTGTCCCTGGTCCACGCAGCCTTCCCTGGCTCTCTCACCCTAGCTAAGAGTTGTGATTCTATCTTCTGTACTTGTAGCTTCATTTATAGGAGTACTGGCCAGATTCTGCCTCACATTGGAATTCTTTGTATAAACACCACTTGAACTCCTTGAGAACAAGGTTACAATCTTGTTTGTTTTTGTATCCGTCAGAGCACTGACCATCTGCTAGACTATCAGCAAAGCTGATGAGTTGAGTTGACTAGAATATGGATGGCAGTACTGCAGAGCTCTGCAACTAGGCTGACTGGCTCTAGATCTCAGCTCTACCAATTCGTAGCTTTTATGGCCTTTCTGTGCCTCACTTTCCTCATTAGGTTGTCGTGAGGATTTAATGAAACAATGAACATAAAGTACTTAATCCTACACGTGGAACTAAGTAAGTGCTCGCAAAATGCTAACAGGCATGATGGACAGGACTTCAAAATGTTCATGAAGCCCAAACATTGCTGCCTAATCTTTTATGCATTCAGAGATGTTGAGTATCAGTTCTGTCCTAGGCACTATGGCTAGGTGTTGAAACTGCAAAAATGAATGCTAAGTATCTTTATAACACAGAAGAGGAAGAATCAATACCAGAAACAAAAGCTCGGCATTGGTTAACATAGGACTTTTTTGTGGCAGTGACGTGGTGAAGTGAATTCCATGGAGGAGGACAGCATTTGTACCATAAAATGAGTATCATTTGATCTCAATATTTACTATACACCGATAATGCATATGGACCTGGATTCCAACATCAGTAAGTGAAATTCTTTTTACGTCATTTCTAATCTCTAGCCAATTTCTAACTCCTTGGTCCACAAACTTATTATCAGAGATGCTAAAAGGGAATAACATAAACTAAGGTTTTACTTCCTTGTCTTTCTCATCTGTGCTCGATTTTCAAAACTAATAAGCCATGTGTGACCTCAAAGATGGGCAACAGAAGGTATCCCCAAAACAGCTACTGTCTACTATATCATTCCACAGATTCTTGGTAATAGACAATAGGAAGAAGATCTCCCATCGGACAGACGGGAGTGCTATTCTGCTGATTTTGATAGAGCATCCTGCTTTGTCTAGTTGGAGACCTTTGAAAGTTGTCTTTTGATACCCTTTCTATCGCCTATTGAAAGATCATCTTTTGTATAGTCTGCTGTGCAATATGGTTTAATAGTAAGGTAGACTTTCTCTGAGAAGATGAAATCCTTTCCGGTGTTCGTCCCCATGCTTCTGTGTGGATTCTTTCTCTTTCCACCATAACCTCCCTTTCTCCTCTCTCTCTTCCACACTTTGAAATGGCCAAAGCTGAACTAATCTCTGAAGTCGAATGTAGAGCCCTGCTTTGAATCGTGGCCCATTTTAATCTGAGCTTTTTCCTACCTCATTTTTGCTGAAAAATCCTTCTACTTGGCTTTAATAGGGGTCATTCTGTAACAATATTTCCTAACCAGCTACAGTTTTGAAAGTTTTGCATTTATATGATAATTTATAGTCCTAGTGCTTTTATACTTGCATGCCCATTATGAATTCTGCTGCCTGTTCCCTGAAAGGGGAACCTGCTTCCCTCTCCCCATATTGTGGGTGAGGTGATTGAGGCAAATGCCTCAGCTAGCGAAAATGTGGAATCTGTGTCATGAAGATAGAACTACCTCACTGGGCAAGCTGCAGAAACTCCCCAACATGACTTTAACCAAAATAAGGATTTTATGTTAAGGACACAGGTCTATCTCACAGCAACAGAAAATAGAAAATGCAGCAGGACTCACAAGGAAAGGCAGGGCAGGACTACAGTCATGGTCTGAGTCTCTACTTCACTGTGCTTTTTCTCTTTTGCCAGCCTTCTCTTTTTCCCTTTGCCTGGGGTCTCACATGCCTGCATGACATGGCCTCCTGGACAACTGAGTCTCTATCACCTGCCTTCACTGGATCAGCACAGGCAAACTCATCGTTCGAATTCTAATTCTAAATTCTCTAGACAGAGAGATTACGGTTAGTTGACCCAGTGTGGATTAGTTGTACGTCTTCAGTCAGTTCAGTTCTGGCTATATATAGGGGTGAATGGAGGGGTCATTTTCAGAGAAGGGTTATATGAGCCTGGAGATACATTCATAAGAGTCTTCTAATCAACCCGTGAGTTTGTAACTAATTGCAGGTTTAGAGTACGTTCACCCATAAATATATAACTCATTTTTTGTGATTTGGAATAAAGTTTTTAAAATGAAGTGAGTCATTTTTTTCCCTCTGAGTTCCTATGACACTTTGTGGCTTCCTCTCTTAAACACTTTGTTTTAACACGTTCCTGTCTGTCTCCTTCACTAGACTGCGAGCTTCTTGAGGACAGTGATCATGTGTTATCCCTCCTTCAGATTCTCAATGCCTGGCAGAAGGCTTGCAAATCGTAACTGGTCAGTAAATGCTGGTCAAGTGAAGAACTAGATAAAAGATTACTTGTCTTTTTCCAAAGGTATTTCTTTGTACTCCCACATCTGTAAAATCTGTTTTGTGTTTAGATCATAAACAACTAAAAGGTAAATTAGACCAAAAATGTCTGCCTAAAGTGATAAGCAAAAGCAATTTTTGTACTGTTGAGCTGTACTGCCCATAATGCAGTCAGAGTGCACCAGGAAAACACCACGATTCCTTACAGCAGCAGCCAGTGGGTGTCCCCAGGGAGTGTGGCTGCTGGTCAGTGGAAGAAGAGTGTTCCTAATTCTAATAAATTCTGGATTTCAAGTGAGTGGATAGTAAGAATCCAGTGATTGAATATACCAACTTAAGGTTTCAAATAAGTTGAAAATGCAGAAAACTGAAAATATCTTAAATACCCATAGTTATTTCTTTAGAATTTTTTAGTCATTTTTATTTTGTAAATATTTATTGATTAAAACTGTATTAATTTTCTATTGCTGTCGTAACAGATTACCAAAAACTTAGTGACTTAAAGCAACAAAAATGTATTATTTTACAGTTCTGGAGGTCAGAAGTCTGAAACAAGTCTCACTGGGCTAAAATCAAGCTGCCGGCAGGGCTGTGTTCCTTTCTGAAGGCTCTAGGAGAGAATCCATTTCTTTGCCTTTTCCAGCTTCTGGAAGCTGCTAGCTTTTCTTAACTCACGGGCCCTTCCTCCATCTTCTCTGCCACCAAGGTTGGGTCAAGTCCTTCTCAGTTCTCATCATTGTGGCCTCTTCAGCTTCCTCCTCCACCTTTTAAGGACCCTTGTGATTACACTGGACCCACCTACATGTTCCAGGGTAATCTCTCTACTTTAAGGTCAGCTGATTAGCAACCTTAATTCCATCTGCAAATTTAATGCCCCTTCGCCGTGTAAGGTAGCATCTTCAAAGTTTCCAGAGATTGGAAGGTGACATCTCTAGGGGGCCATTATTCTACCTTTCACACTTATTGTGGATATAGTCAAGTATTATGGAGGATATAAAGGTAAACAATATATTACAATCATGGAGGTTTATTGTCTAATGAAAAAGTCAACTCCAGATAATCTAAATCAAATCTGGTGCCAAATTCTATATGTCAAAATTTCCCTCACCGCTTACTCAAATGTCCAGGCTCTTAGTTGCTGACTGTGCCAATCCCAGATCATGTTACCAGCCATAATTTTAAGGTTGCCACTACTAAACATCTAGTGTATGTCAAGACTTATCATCATTGCCCTAGGGTACGTTTGCTGTAAATAAGACGTAACTTTTTGGTTAGAAGAGTGAATATATTCTTATAAATAAATTATGAAATATTTGGCTAGACAAATGTATATATTATTACAAATTATGAAAAAAGGTGTTCTCCCCAAAACTGTTAGTGACCTAATCTGAAAATGAGAAGTGAAAATTTCAAATTATCCCAAAGTTGTTATATTTAACATCCTCAGACTAAATGCTATAAAAGATACAGATTCTTAAACAAAAGAGTATTATGCTAAAAACTTTAAAATTTAGACTCATTTTCAAGGTGTTAAAGCAATAGAGTGTTAATGGCAGAAAATCTTTTTTTAGTTACCTTCTTTGCCCATTTAGACTTCAAGGACAAGTTTGAGGATCTATGAATGATATCCACGGTTTGCATTTAAATTTGAAGGTTATTTATTAAGTGACATTTTCAGTGAGATACAAAACCTTCTTCCTGGTTAGTGATTGCGCAAAGTCATTTTTAGTACATGTAAAGAGCAGTGAATCAGAATATTTATAGTTTAGCACTTTTTAAAATGTCCTTCAAATATGTATGCATATAATAGCTTCATAGAATATCAAGTCCAAGTTTTACAGGACTTAGACTAAATATCAACCTCAGCCTTAATAAGTGGGTTTGTACCCATATGTTCATCGTGCTTGACAATCTAGAAAAAAGTATAATACTATGTCAGATGTTTTTGTTTCACCTGAATTGACTATTACTAAGCCCCTAAATCTTTGGTGAATGAATGAATTAATGATGTATAAGGTAGAAAGTGCTAAGTGTAGAAAAATAGTTAGATGCTAGTGAAGACCTTGAGCTTCTCAAACTGGGATATTGTAGGGGTAATCGGCGGTGTGTTAGGAAGCGTGCAGAGATGCCCATAAACATTGTGCATCTTTTTAGAAAGGAAGTTTACTTAAATATTTGAGAGAACTGCTTTTACCTGCTGAGTAATTTAAAATGGTTTTATATTATGACAAAAATCATTATATTATTGGAAACAAAATTCACGATTTTTATAATACCACTTTTTTATCTTATTTTTATCATGTTTAAAAATCTTTATTGCATTATACAACTTGCAGGCATTTCCCATTGATTGTGTGTAAAATTAAATAGTTCTACAAGTTTGTTCTTTTGAAAAAACAAACTACAATATCCTCCGCCCTCTCCCTCACTCCCATCCAGTTTTTAAACTGATTATTTTGGTATTTACCTCTGTATCTCTAAAAGATGTATTTATACTGATTTTTTTTTAATTTTGAGATTTTTCTTTTGATTTTCCACTGTAGAAGCAGAGGACTCTACTATTCTTCATCCCTCCTCTTGTATTGCACATCATACTCTTCCTTCCCCTCTTTATCCCAATATAAGTTTACTGTGATTTTGATGAAGTTGCTATTTAAATGCCTTCTAAAGCTGAACCATGGTGTTCACTTCCTCTCCTGCCTGACTGTTGTTTTCTCTGGAAGTAATAATTGCCTTATGTTTTTAATTTGTTTTGTTTTCTAAATACCTATCGCTATCTCAGCCCCAAACTCTTCACTGGTTGTCTCAATACCTTCTCAAGATGTTCGTATGCTTCCGGTATTCTATCACTTTCATCTGCCTAAAGAAGCCTCCCCTGGAACCTTGCTCTCAACTGTGCCTGGTGTACTCCATGTCCAAAGATCCTTTGTTTCACCCTCTAAGGAACGAAGCTGCAGTCATTGGCCAGGGTAGGGGCATGGCAGTTTCCTGGCTCGAAGGAGTGGGAGAGAGGATCTGGGGATCTGATTGTTTCTATTTTTTCAGGTAAAGTTTTATTGAGCTATAAGTCATGTACCACACCTTTTGCCCATTTAAAGTGTCCAATTCCATAGTTTTTAGTATATTGACAGAGTTATGAAACAATCACCACAATCAATTTTAGAACATTTTCAACATCCCAAAAGAAAATTCATTCTCATTAGCATTCACTCTCCATTTCTCATTAACGCCCCCTCAGCCCTAGGCAACCACTAATCTACTTTTTGTCTCTGTATATTGGCCTCTTCTGGACATTTCATATAAGTGTAATCATATGATATGTAGTCTTTTGTGACTGGCTTCTTTCACTTAGCATTAATTTTTCAAGGTTCATTCAAGTTATAGTATGTATCAGAAAGTTCATTTCTTTTTCTTGCTAAAAACATTCCATTTTATTTATCTTTTTATCAATTGATGGATATTTGAATTCTTTCTACTTTTGGGTAACAATGAGTGATGCTGTTATAAACATTCATGTACAAGTTTTTGTGTGGACATATTTTTTGTTGCTTTTGGGTTTATACGTAGGAGTGGAATTGCTAGGTCATTGAACAACTCTTTGTTTGACCTTTTGAGGAAATGCCTGAATGTTTTCCAAAGTGGATGTACCATTTTACCTTACCAACAGCAGTATGTGAGAGTTCTAATTTCTCCCCATTGTCACCACTTGTTATTAACTGTGCTTTCGTTTGTAGCCATTCTTGTGGATGTAAGGTGGTATCTCACTGTGGTTTTGATTTGCATTTCTCTTATAGCTGATGATATTGAGCGTCTTTTCATGTGCTTACTGAGCATTTGTTTATCATGTTTGAAGAAAGGTCTTTTTAGATCCTTTATCAATTTTTTAAAATTGCGTTGTCTATTTATTAAGTTGTAAGAGTTTTATATACACTACATACATGTGATGAATCCCTTATCAGATATATAATTTGCAAATATTTTCTCCCAATCTTTTGCTTTGCTTATGCTTTGAAGCATAAAATTTTAAATTTTGATGAAGTCCGATTTATCTATTTTTGTTGTTGCTTGTGCTTTTGGTGTCATATCTAAGAAACCATTGTCTAATCTGTGGTCACAAAGATTTACAGCATAAGTTTTATAGTGTGAACTTTTGCATTTAGATCTTTGATCCATTTTAAGTTAGTTTTTGTATGTGGTGGGGGCTCAACTTCCTTCTTTTATGTGTGGATATCCGCTTGTTCCAGGATAATTGTTAAAAAGACTGTTCTTTCCTAATTCACATACTATTTTGTGATATCAGAGCTCAAGGACATTTTCTCCTTTACTGAGTGTGTACATACGTGTTTTCATCCTTAGAGTGTGCATTCCCTCTTCACTGTCATTATGTGCTTCAGCAGAAAATTTTGGAAAGGATTGGTGTAAAGAAAATAAGCTTTAGTAGATGTATACCAAATAAGAAGACTCTTGGAAATACACTTTTCACTGAAAGAAATCATTAAAGATACACAAGGAAGGCACATATTAAGCTAGAGGTCAGCTTAGGTCATGTATTCACAGTGGGGGTGATGTTGCTTCCAAGTGGGTAAAAATTAGTTCTTGGGAACAATAAAAATCTTATTCTTTTCATGTATAAAGCACAGATATACACACAGTACATAAACGGATATACAGGAAATCTGTGGTATTAAAACCTCAGGGGAGCAATTAGGAAAATAATGTCTAAGAAGGTTCAGTAGGGAGACAATAATGAAAAAAAGATTGAGGAACACTAGGTTAGGTGAAAATCACACTTCTTCAGAATTTCCTTAGAAATTTGGTAAGTGGCCCATGATATATACATGGTTTTGGCATGTGAATATGACCTTGTACAATGATTCTTATGCACTTGAACATTTGAGAACTGTCTATATAAAGTAAGGGAGAAAAGGGGAGTCTGTATCTAACTACCTGAGTGTTGAAGCCGTTCCCAGTAAAAGCTTTTCAGGGACTTCTAAATGGTACGCCTGCAATGTTTGCTCCTTTTTAATGAACTGTCTACTCACTTCATATCTTTTAATAAATTTGTCATTAGTTTTATGAGGATTAAAAAAAAACAATAGAGACTGCATCTTATTGTGGTGAGGTGTGGTGTGTGTACAGGAGGTTTGCAAATATTTTCTTAGACTGGATATCCCTTATCATTAGCCTCCACTGTCATACTTTGTTTCTATTTTCTCTTTTTTAAAACTACTTCTTTTCTGGCCTCTGGTTTTGATACGTCAATGTAGACTAACATTGCTAGAAAGGCTTTATTAGTGAGTACACAGCTAAGTGGATTGAAAATCCCTTTACCACTTGCATTGGTCTATTCCTGCTTTTGATTTTGCTGTCTGATCGTGTCTGTATAGGAGAGTGTTCTATTTACCTACTAGGGTGCCACTGCCTGCAGAGTGCTCCTTGGAGAACATTTTCCCTCAAGAATTGAAGTATTGAAAAGTAAGGAGGAATGGAGGTCTTGGTGGAAGGCTTTCTCTTTGGATCCATCTATGTTCTTTTTTTTCCTCCATTTCGGTGAATACATTAGAAGCTGAAGGCACATATTTTGTCAGTGGTATTCTTTTTCCTTGGTGAGGAAGACTGGCTATAAGCTAACATCTGTTGCCAATCTTCCACTTTTTGCTTGAGGAAGATTGTCCCTGAGCTAACATCTGTGCCAATCTTCCTCTATTCTGTATGTGGGATGCCCACCACAGCATGGCTTGATGGGCAGTGTGTAGGTCCACACCTTGGATCCAAACCTGCGAACCCAGGGCCCCTGAAGCGGAGCATGTGAGTTTAACCGCTACATCACTGGGCCAGCCCCTATTGGTGGTATTCTTAGCCAGCCACCTCAGGACATAACAAGTTTAATTTCAACAGGTCAAAATGATTCAAAAGAAAAGTATTTCAGATAATTGGTAAAGTTCCAAAAATGTGTAGAATGTCTTCAATTAAAAAAACAAAACAAAAGACTTTCACTTCTTCCCAAACCAGTTTCCTGGGAGGCTTCAAATTATTCCAGTGTGATTAGCTAGATTGTAAAGGAAAAATGTGTTGAAAAATGTGTTAAAGCCAAGCGCTGTATTTCTTTAGTTTTTATTTTTTGATATATTTTATATACAAGAAAACACATCTATTTTAAGTGCATCATGCACTGACTTTTGTTGAATGTATACACCTGTGCAACCACACAAGCTATAGAATAGTTCCACTGAATCAAATAGTTCCTCCATACCCTTTTGTAGTCAACCTCCTCCCCACCACCCTTAACCTCAGACATCCCTTGATTTACTTTCTGTCACTATACATTAGGTTTGGTTCTTCTAGAATTTCATATATGTGGAATTATGCAGCTTGTACCTTTTTGTGGCTTCTTATTCTTGTTATTGCATGTATTATCAGTGGTTTATTCCTTTTCATTGCTGAATCTTATTGTATGATCATACCACAATTAGTTTATCTAGGAATCTGGTAGTGGACATTTGGGTTGTTTCTACTTTATGACTCTTATGAAGAAAGCTGTTTTGATTTTTCATGTACAATTCTTTTTGGAGAATGTGATTGCATTTTGTTAGTTAAATTTGCAAAATGTGTTTGCATTTTTAGTTAAATACGCTAAAGTTGAAGTGCTGAGTCACAAGATATATTTATAATTAACTTTATAAGAAATTGCCAAGAATTTTCCGAAGTGGTTATATCAATTTATGTTTCATCAGCAACATATGAAAGTTCCAATTGCTGCCTATTCTTGTCAGTGCTTGATACTGTCAGATTTTTTTAATTTAGCCATTCTGTTGGTTGTAGTGGTATCTCATTTGGGTTTTAATTTGCATTTGCCTAATGACTTATGATAAGGATCATTTCTTGTGTGTCTGTCCTTTTTTGTACAGTGTCATTTCAAATCTTTTGCCCATTTTTAATTGGACTGTCTTACTATTGAGTTGTAAGAGTTATTCTGGAAGTTAGTTCTTTATCAGATACATGTACTGCAAATATTTCCTTCTAGTCTGTGACTTGCCTTTTTATGTTTTAACTGTGTCTTTTAAAGAGCTAAAGTTTTTAACTTTCATCAAATTCAAGTCAATTTCGTTTTTGGTTTATGCTTTGTATGTTCTAAGGAATTTTTATCTAATTCAAGGTTATGAATATTTTCTTCTGTAATTTTTTTCTGAAAGTTTTATAGTATTAGCTTTCTTGCTTGGATCTATAATTAATTTTGAGTAATCTTTTGTGTATAGTACAAAATGATGTTTGAGATTTATTTCTTTTCCTTAAGTATAGTGACTTGCACCAGGACTATTTGTTGGAAAAAATTGTATTTTACCCCTTGAATTACCTTGCCAGCTTTGCTGAAAATATTGATCCTAAATGCATGGGTCTGTTTCTGGATTCCCTATTCTGTTTTTTTGAGCCATTACCCATCCTTACAACAATAACCATATAGCCTTGATTACTATTGCTTTTTATTAATTTAGGAAAATAAGTAGTGTAAGTCTTCACATTTTGTTCTTTTTCAAAATTTTTTTTGGCTGTTTTAAACCCTTTGTGGTTTCATATAAATTTTATCATTAGTCAATTTTTACGACTCAAGACAAGAATACTAGCAAAGATAAAGAGAATCATTTGATTGTGATAAAGGAGCCAATTCATCAAGAATACCTAACAATGTTAAATGTTAGGGAGGAAGATTTACAGTTGGGATTGTTCTACAATCAGAGGGAGTTTCAGTCAGTCAGCTGAACAGGAAAGGTCTAGCTCTGTGTCTGGGTAGTTGAGGGTTACACACAGTTATAATCTTGGCTACTCAGTCATGAAGTAAAGAATGGGAAGCTGTCTAGGGGTAAAAGGGGAAGAGTCTGTGTCCGGCCTTGTCACAGGTAAACATCTGCAATCTTGTGGGAGTTATGAGAAAGTAGGAAGAGCAAGTCTTATCTGAGTCATACAAGAAAGAGGAAGGGTGGTTCTCGTCAGTAAACCATTTCCCAAAATACAAAAGAGTGTGGAGATTTTGGAAAACAAATAATTGAGGAGATTTCTTAACCATCACTGTTTTCCAAGAGCACAGGGCTCAGGTAAAATTCAACACTTTTAGTGACTATTTATACTTGGACTTTTAGATTCTCTTTGAACCAATATGTCCATTGTAGGGGAGGAAAAAATCTTTTACTCTACCAGTCTTGGGTTCCCAACTGGCGACCTATAAATGAGTGGCAAAGGACGGGTTAACAAGAGAAGAACAAATATGAGTTTATTAACATATGCATTGCGCATGTACATATGAGAGTACCCAGTGATGAGTAGCTCAAAGGGGTGTTTAGAACTTGAGGTTATATACTGTCTTAGGTTAAAACAAACAAAAAAGGGTTTTGGGTTTGTGGACAGGAGAGGCAAGTTATGAGAAGGTAATCAGGAAAAGCATGGTAGACAAGGATTTTTTAATAAGATTTGTCATGCATAGTGAAGTCAATGCCTTTTTAGTTCATTGATGAGTTAGAGTCTTACCTTTCCGGTATGGGAGATGGGAACTCCTTTAGAAATGTAAATTTCCTTTATAAGTGTAAATTTTCCTTATAAAAGGAAAATTTGTGCTCTGTTTTTAGGGCTTTTCCTGAGTCTGCTGGTTCTCATTGGCCTTTAAGTCAAAATAATCTATATGCCAAAGAGGCATATTTTGGAGTGGCACATTCTGGTACCCCTTGCCATCTTTTCAGCTTCTTCATTAATGAAATTAATTTTTGACGTGTTTACTTTATATTTGTATGAAAGTGATGTTCTTAACTTTTAAAAATTTAAAGTTTGACATGCTTTGAATCTTGGCATGTACCATATTTGTTAGTCAGGTAGACACATTTATAAAGCCAAGCTTGTCTCTTAAAGTATCTTCTCTAATGTAAGAGGAGGGCAGTATTTATGCTGAAGAGTCTCTGATATCAGACTGGTTTTCTTTTCTGTATGTCTTGAAGTTTTTTCTGGATTCCTGAAACATCAATGAGATCTCTTAGATATGAATAGACTACCATACTAAAACCTCCTGCATTTCATGATAGTGAAAGAACTTCCTCATCTGCAAGAATCATTACTGTGGTCATTATATTGTATTTTTTTTTATTCTAAGATGCACATTTTTTCTTATTTAGTCTCTGAAATCTCTATGTTTCCTGCATTTGGTACATCTTAGATTTGATGGAATATGCTTTATACATCTTTTGCTTTCCTTTTCTCCCCTGTCGTGACATAACAAATGATATAATAAATAATTTTATTAGAATTTGTTAAGATTCTAGAAGCATGTATTTGCAAAATATTGTGTTAAATCTAAAGTTATCATACAATCATGCACCATATAATGTTTCTGTCAACAACAAAATGCGTATATGACAATGGTCCCATAAGATTATAATGGAGCTAAAAAATTTCTATCACCTAGTGATGTTGTAACATTGTAGTGCAATGCGTTATTCACATGTTTGTGATGATGCTGATGTAAACAAACGTGAACTGCCAGTCATATAAAATGATAGCACATACAATTATGTACAGTACATAATAGTTGGTAATGATAAATGACTATGTTATTAGTTTATGTATTTACCATATTTTTTATTATTTTAGAGTGTGTTCCTCCTACTCATAAAAAAAAAGTTTATTGTGAAACTGTATTTAGCTGGCAGCAGCTTCATATATCTCATGTTTAATGTGTCTCTTGATCTCATCATTTTCTCTTGTGCTTGATTTAATCTTGTGTTGTTTTGTTTGTCATGGCCCCTAAGTGTACAAAATCCACGGCTAACGTTGCCAGTAAAAGGCCATATCAAGTGATTGAGCTGGAAACAAACTTAAAACTGATTAAGGATTGTGAAGGTAGAAAATCAGTGTTGGTTATTGCGCACCAGTCAGGCATGTGTCATTCTCCATACCTACGGTCTTGAAGAACAAAAGCAAAGTAACAGAAGCTGCTAAAGGATCTGCTTCATTGAAGGCAAAGAGACTAACCAAATTCCAGAAGGGCTTGTTTCAAACATGGAGAAACTTCTAGTGACCTGATTGAAAACCCCACACAGAAGCGTATCCCTCTCAGTACCATGATGACAATCAGAACTAAAGCAAATGTTTGTTTGCAATGTTGAATGAAAAGGCTGAACTCAACTACAATGTTGAATTTACTGCTAGATCTGAGTAGTTTAAATGATTCGATAATCATTATTCATTACATAATGTGAAAGTGAGTGGTGAGTCTGCAAGTACTGGAGTGAAGGCAGCCAAAGAATTTTGGGAAACTCTAGATAATCTATTAGGGAGGAGAATTACTTGCCAGAGCAAATATTCAATATGAACGAAACCTCCCTATTCTGGAAACAGATGCCTAAAAGGACTCTCGTCCATAAGGAGGCCAAGTTAATGCCAAGTTTCAAGGCTTTTAAGGACAGGATAACAGTCTTGATTGGGGGCGATGTTGCAGTCTACACATTGAAACACTTTGTCATCTGGCACAGTGAGAACTCCAGGGCCTTCAAGCATATCAATAAGTACACACTGTCATTATACTATAGAAGCAGTAAGAAGCCATGTATGACCCAACTTCTCTTCCAAGATGCCCTCCTGAATTGCTATGCCAGTGAAATAGAGAAATTACCTTTCAAAATTTTGCTCATTGATGATAATGCTCCTGGACATCTTCCTTTTATTGTCATCTTCATCCCAGTAACAAAGTGGCATTTCTCCCTCCAAACGCCACGTCTTTGATCTAACCAATGGATCAAGGAGTTATAGCAGCTTTTAAGGCCTACTATCTAGGAAGACCTTTACGCAGGCTATTTCTGAACTGAGGAAGACACTGTTGCAATTCTGGAAGGATTACAACATCTATGACTGCATCAAGAACCTTGCTTGGGCTTGGAGTGATTTCATCAAGGAGTATATAAATGGCATTTGAAAGAAGACACCCAAGAGGTTCATCCATGACTTCAAAGGATTTGCCAGAAATTAGAATGTGGCAAAAATCAACAAGGCTGTGGTTGAGATGGAAAACAACTTTAACTTGGGTGTGGATGAGGATGGCGTTGAGGGGCTCCTAGAGGTGGTTCCTGAGGAATTGACTAATGAGGGATTGTTGGAACTGGAACAGGAATATGTAGCTGAAGAAGAGGCGAGGGAAAAGGAAGTTGCGGGAGAAGACAAAGAGGATGAACCCCCAAGAAAACTCACAGTGAAGGGATTAGCAGAAGCTTCTGCAGACATCAACCAGCTGCTTAAAACCTTTAAAAACATGGACCCCAACGCAGAAGAGTTTTCATTAATTGAGAGAAATGTTCATGGTGTACTATCTGCTTGCAAGCAAATCTATGATGAAAAAAAGAAATGAAACAAGCAAATCATCATGGACATACTTCTGAAAAGAGAGACACCTCGAGAAGAGCCTCAGGCAGGTCCTTCAGGAGGTGTTCCAGAAGAAGGCTTTGTTATCGTAGGAGATGACAGCTCCATGCATGTTATTGCCCCTGAAGACCTTCTAGTGGGACAAGATATGGAGGTGGAAGACAGTAATATTGATGATCCTGACCCTGTGTAGGCCTAGGCTAATGTGTGTGTTTGTGTCTTAGTTTTTAACAAAAAAGTTTAAAGAGTAAAAAAAAATTAAAAATAGAAAAAGGCTTATAGAATAAGGATATAAAGAAAAAATATTTTTGTACAGCTGTACAATGTGTTTGTGTTTTAAGCTGTGTTATTACAAAAGAGTCAAAAAGTTAGAAAAAATTAAAGTTTATAAAGTAAAAAAGTTATAGTAAACTTAGTTTATTATTGAAAAAAATTTTTTAATAAATTCAGTGTAGCCTAAGTGTAGAGTGTTTCTAAAGTCTACGGCAGTGTACAGTAATGTCCTAGGCCTCCGCATTCACCCAACACTCACTCACTGACTCATTCAGAGTGACTTCTAGTCCTGCAAGCTCCCCCATTCATGGTAAGTGCCCTATACAGGGGTACCATTTTTTATCTTTTATACTGTATTTTTGTGAGCTTTTTCTGTGTTAATTATGTTTAGATACACAAATACTTACCATTGTGTTACAGTCACCCACAGTATTCAGTACAGTAACATGCCGTACAGGTTTGTATCCTAGGAGCAATAGGCTACATCATATAGCCTCAGTGTGAAGTAGGCTATACCATCTAGGTTTGTGTAACTACACTCTGATGTTCGCACAATGACAAAATCGCCTAATGATGCATTTCTCAGAAAGTATCCCCATTGTTAAGTGACATATGACTATAATTGTTTTCAGTCTGCTAGTCTATTCATTTGTAAACTCGAGCCCCACGCAGTTTTGTCCGGTAAAGTGAATGATTAGAAGACTTGGGACCGAAATGATCTCAACCTATTCTCAAACTTTCAGTGGGTATTTGTAAGTTTTCAAATTTCTAAATAAAAGTTAATAACCAAGTTTTTTAATACTCTCACCTTGGAGGAAGAAAAATATCTTCTGTATTTTACACTTTGTCTCTCCCAACACCACATTGAATTTTTTTAGGGAGAGAAAAGTCTCCTGCAGTGGCAGTAATCTGGTAACTGAGGTATTTAAATATCTCACTGTGTTACCCGCTAGTTTGCAGTTGTCATCATACTTAATTGGCACACCCTGAAGTGTGAACCAACCGCCCACACCTCGGTGGCCCTTAGAGTTGGTAGAGTGTTTTTGCTGGGTCTTCCCTAAGAACACTAATTTTTTTTTTTTTCTCAAGTAACTATAGTAGTTAGATGCACAGAATTCAGACTTGAGTTTTCACAGGTGTTTAAACGTGTTTTAAGTATTGGCTTGTCTTAAAGCCTAGGAGTGGAAAAATCTTTTTCTTTACTCATCTTATTTTCTCCACCTGAGGCACTGTAAATGAGACTGACTAAAAACAGATTCAAGAGAAAAACAAACAGAAGTTTATTAACATAGGCATCATGCATGTAACACATGAGAGTACCCAGAGATGAGCAACTTAAAGGTGTGGTTAGAACGTGGGCTTATATACCATCTGAGGCTAAAGGAAAAGAGGTTTTGGGCTTTTAGGTAGGGGAGGCAATGGGAAGGTGATGGGGGGGGGGGGGGAATATAGTAAACAAGCGTTGTTTAGTGGGGTTTGTTTTACAAATTTAAGTCTGTGCTTTCTCCATTAATAAGAGTTGTTAAGAGTCCTCCCCTTCCTTGTATGGGAGAGGGAGACATCTTTACAAATTGAAATTTCCTTTATAAATGGAAATATCTTTACAAAAGGAAAATTTGTACCTTGTTTTTAGAACTTTTCTTGAGTCTGCAGGTTCTAAATGGAGTTGAGCTGCGAATAATCCATGTGCCAGAGGCATATTTTCAGGTGGCGTGTTCTGGTACCCCTCAAAGTAAATGCTTTCTTACTTTGTGCTTATTGAAGAACTTCAGCCTGTGGTTGTATTGTCCTCCATTCTCATTCATTTTGATGCTCAGAGGGTAACCGGTGGTTAGTCCCCCTAGTGCTGGAGTATCAATTGCTAGGTCCCCACTTTATGCTTTGCCTCTCCTTGAAGTCTTTCCATTGCCTCAGAGAAAGCCAGAGAGTCTCTGGCTTGGCATAGGAGGTCTGACCTCTTGTTTAGTTTTTCTCCCCCTCTCACTCCAGATTCCAATTTAGGTTGGATACCCTTCCCTGAAGCCCTGTGGGAGCAGCAGTTAGGAGGCATTATTGCAATATGGCTTTGAGTAGGACAGCCTAGCTACTTACTGTCTACAAGACCCTGAGCAAGTTAATTAACCTCTGTGAGGCTGTGTCACTTTTTATGTCAAGTGGGTATAACAATACTACTTAGCTCCTGGAGTTACTTCAAGGATTTAGTGAGGTAATGAATGTAAATTACCTAGCCCAGTTCCTGCATATTTTAAAGTTTTACTTTATTTTTTTTTAATGCAAGCCATGATTATTTGCTGTTTCCATAGCTTAAGCTCTTTCCATCTTATGCTCAGAATGTTTTGATGTTTTGTGGCAGCCCTGTCCATTTCCCCACACTCTTCATTTATCTTCATCCTTTGAACCTTATCTTTGGTTTGAATTTCAAAGCTTTAATCAAGATTCCATAGCTTTCCCTGGACAAATTATATCTCCATTTCCCAGCCCCTTATCTGCTATATCCTGGCAAATTTGTTGAAAGAAGAAATGAAGATTCGTCTCCATTTCTAGCAGTCCTAATTTTTAGAAATCTTAAGAATGTTAAGAAGGATCTCTGCCAACCTCTGCCGGTTTCCCCAGCCTCTGCCTGGCTTGCTGCACTGATTCCTATGTAGTTCTTATGGTTGTAACCTTGGTCGTCACTTTTTTCCTGAGCATTCTTGAGGTATAATTGACAAATAAAAGTTGTATAATATTACATATTTTAATATACAACATAATATTTTAATATACATATACGTTGTGAGATGACTACAACAATTAGGCCAATTACTATATCCTCATGTACTTACCGTTTTTTGTGTCTGTGGTGAGAATACTTAAGACATTCTTAGCAGATTTCAAGTATGCAGTATATTACTTTTAAGTATACTCATCTTGATGTTTGTTAGGTCTCCAGAACTTATTCATCTCATAACTGAAAGTTTGTACTTTTTGACCAATATGTCTCACTTCCCCCACCTCCTCATCTTCTGGTAACCACCCTTCTAATTTCTGTTTCTATGAGTTTGACTTTTTTTAGATTCTACATGTAAGTGGCATCATATGGTATTTGTCTTTCTGCATCTGGCTTATTTCAGTTAGCACAATGTCCTCCAGGTTCATCCACGTTGTTCAAATGGCAGGATTTCCTTTTTAAGGCTGAATGATATTCCATCATTTATATATATCACATTGTTTTATTGAGATATAATTGACATACAGTATTATATTTGTTTCAGTTGTACAACATAGTGGTTTGACATTTGTATACACTGTGGAATGGTCACCATGATAAGTCTGGCTACCATCTGTCACCAAGCATTGGTAATACAGTATTATTAACCAAATTCCCCATGCTGTACACTACATCTCCATGACTTATTTATTTTATAACTGGAAGTTTGTACTTCTTAATCCCCTTCACCTATTTTGCCCTTCACCCAACCTCTTCCTGTCTGGCAACCACCTGTCTGTTCTCTGTATCTGTGAGTCTGACTTTAGTTTTTTAGATTCCACAAGGATTTTATTTTTTAGATTCCATAAGTGAAATCATGTAGTATTTGTCCTTCTCTGTCTGACTTATTTCACTTAGAATAATACCCTCAAGATCTATTCATGTTGTCACAAATGGTAAGATTTCATTCTTTTTATGGCTGAATAGTACTCCACTGTGTGTGTGTATGTATCACATCTTCTTTATCCATCCATCATCAATGGACACTTAGGTTATTTCCATATCTTGGCTATTGGAAATAATGCTGCAGTGAACATAAGGGTGCATGTGTCTTTTCAAATTAGTGTTTTTGTTTTCTTTGCATAGATACCCATGAGTGAAATTGCTGAATCACATGGTAGCTCTATTTTTAATTTTTTGAGGAAACTCCATACTGTTTTCCATAATGGCTGCACTAATTTACATTCCCACCAACAATGCATGAGAGTTTCCTTTTCTCCACATGTTTACCCACACTTGTTATGTCCTGTCTTTTTGATAATAATCATTCTGACAGATGTGAGGTGATGATCTCATTGTGGTTTTGATTTGCATTTCCCTGATAATTAGTGATGTTGAGTATCTGTTCATGTGCCTATTGGCCATCTGTATGTCTTCTTTTGAAAAATGTCTGTTCAGATCCTCTGCCCAGGTTGACTCAGATTGTTTTTTTGTTGTAAGTTCTATGAGTTCTTTATATATTTTAGATGTTAACCCCTTATCAGATACATGATTTGCAAATATCTTCTCCTATTCAGTAGGTCACTTTTTCATTCTGTTGATGGTTTCCTTCACCGTGCAGAAGCTTTTTAGCTTGATGTAGTCCCATTTGTTTATTTGTCCTTTTGTTTCTCTTGCCTTTGGAGTCAGCTCCAAAAGAACATCACTAAGAGTGATGTCAAGGAGCTTACCATCTATGTTTTCTTCTAAGTGTTTCATGATTTCAGGTCTTACATTCAAGTCTTTAATCCATTTTGAATTAATTTTTGTGTACAGTCTGAGATAGTGGTCCAGTTTTATTCTTTTGCATGTAGCTGTCTAGTTTTCGAAACACCATTTATTAAAGAAGCCGTCCTTTCCCTATTGCATATTGTCGCCTCCTTTGTCATAAGTTGATTGACCATATATACTTGGGTTTATTTCTGGGCTTTCTATTATGTTCCATTGGTCTATCTGTTTCAATGCTGATATAATGCTATTTTGATTACTATAACTTCGTAGTATAGTTTGAAATCAGGGAGCAAGATACCTCCAGCCTTGTAATTGTATCTCAGGATTGTTTTTGCCTATTTGAAATCTTTTATGGTTCCATACAAATTTTAGAATTATTTGTTCTATCTGTGAAAAATGTCATTGGAATTTTGATAAGGATTACATTAAATCTGTAGATTGTTTTGCGTGGTATGGACATTTTAACAATATTAATTCTTCTAAACCATGAGCACACAGGTTATCTTTCCATTTATTTGCGTCTTCTTCAATGTCTTTCATGAATATCTTTATTTTTCAGTGTACAGACCTTTCACTTCTTTGTTTAAATTTAATGCTAGGTATTTTATTTATTTATTTTTAATATGAATGTAAATGGGATTTTCTTGATTTCTCTTTCTGATAGTTCATTATTAGTTTATAGAAATGCGGTAGATTTTTGTACATTAATTTTGTGTCCTGCAACTTTACTGAATTCATTTATTAATTCATTTATTAAATGGAGTCTTTAGAGTTTTCTATGTATAGTATCATGTCATCTACAAATAGTGACAATTTGACTTCTTCCTTTCTAATTTGTATGCTTGTTATTTGTTTTTCTTGCCCAATTGCTGTGGCTAGGGCTTGCAATACTATGTTAAATAAAAATGGAGAGAGTTGCATCCTTGTTCTGTTCCTGATCTTAGAGGAAAATTTTCAGTTTTTCACCATTGAACATGATGTCAGCTGTGGGTTTGTTATATATGGCTTTTATTATGTTGCAGTGCATTCTCTCCATACTCACTTTGTTGAGAATTTTTATCATAAATATAAGTTGAATTTTGTCAAATGCTTTTTTTGTCTCTGTTGAGATGGTCGTATGATTTTTTTCTTTCATTTTGTTAATGTGGTATATCATGTTGTTTGATTTGCAGATGTTGAGTTACCCTTGCATCTCTGGACTAAATCCCACTTTATTATGGTGTATGATCCTTTTAATGTATTGTTAAATTCAGTTTGCTAATATTTTGTTAAGGGTTTTTGCATCTATGTTCATCAGAGAGTTTGGCCTGTAGTTTTCTTGTTTTGAGATGTCCTTGTCTATTTGGTAATGCTGGCCTTGTAAAATGAGTTTGGAAGCTTTTCTTCTCCTTCTAGTTTTTGGAGGAATTTGAGAAGGATGTGTATTAAGTCTTCTTTGAATGTTTGGTAGAATTCACCCCTGAAGCCGTCTGGTCCTGGACTTTTTTTTCTTGGGAGGTTTCTAATTACTGATTCAATCTCTTATCTAGTAATTAGTCCATTCAGATTTTCTATTTCTTCCTTATTCCCACTCTTGGAAGATTGTATATTTCTAGGAATTTTTCCATTTCTTCTAGATTGTCCAATTTGTTGGCATATAATTGTTCATAGTAGTCTGCTATGATCCTTTGTATTTCTGTGATATCTGTTATAATTTTTCCTCTTTCATTTCTGGCTTTATGTATTTGAGTCTTCTCTCTTTGTCTTGGTGTGCATAGCTAAAGATTTGTCAATTTTGTTTATCTTCTCAAAGAACCAGCTCTTAGTTTCATTGATCTTTTCTATTGTCATTTTATCTCTGTTTCATTTATTTCTGCTCTGATCTTTATTTCCTTCCTTCTACTAACTTTGGACTTCATTTGTTCTTCTTTGTCTAGTTCCTTTAGGTGTAAAGTTAAATTGTTAATTTGAGATTTTGTTAATTTGAGATATTATGTCTTGAGGTAGGCCTGTATCATTATGAGCCTCCATCTTAGAAGTGCTTTTGCTGCATCCTATAAATTTTGCTATGCCATATTTCTGTTTCTTTTTGTCTCTAGAGATTTTTTGATTTCTCCTTTGCTTTCTTCAGTGACCCAGTGGCTGTTCAGTATCATATTGTTTAATTTCACATGCTGTAGTTTTTCCAATTTTCTTCTTGTAATTGATTTCTAGTTTCATACCGTTGTGGTTGGAAAAGATGCTTGGTATGATTTCAATCTACATGAATTTACTGAGCCTTGTTTCATGGCCTAATGTGTGCTCTATCCTGGATAATGTTTGATGTGTACTTGAGAAGAATGTGTATTCTGCTGCTTTTGGGTGGAGTGTTCTGTATACATCTCATAAATCCATCTGGTCTAATGTATCATTTGAGGCTGATGTTTTCTTACTGATTTTCTGTCTCAATGAGTTATCCATTGATAAGTGGTATGTTAAAGCCCCCTACTATTATTGTATTGATGTCAGTTTCTCCCTTTAGGTCTTTTAATATTTGCTTTATATGTTTGGTACACCATGTTGGGTACATATATGTTTATAAACGTTGTGTCTTCTTGTTGGATTAACCCCTTTATCATTATGTAATGTTCCTCGTTTTTTTTTTTTTTTTACAGTCTTTGTTTTAAAGTCTGCTCTGTCAGATCTGAGTATGGCTACACCAGCTTCCTTTTCATTTCCATCTACATGGAATATCTTTTTCTATCTTTCACTTTCAACTTTCAATCCATGTGTGTTCTTCTGAAACGAGTCTTTTGTAAGCATTATATTGATGTGTCTTTTTTTTTTTTTTTGTCTATTCAGTCATTGTATGTTTTTTTGATAAGAGAATTTGGTCCATTTATATTTAAAGTAATTATTGTTGGTATGGACGTATTTTTATTTTGTTAATTGTTTTCTGGATGTTTCTGTAGTTCCTCTCTATTTCTTTCTTCTCCTCTTTCTCCCTTCCCTTGTGGTTTGCTGACTTTCTTTAGTGTTATATTTAGATTTCTTTCTCATTTCCTTTTGTGTACTTGCTATAAGTTTTTACTTTGCGGTTACTGTGAGGTTTGCATATATCATCCTATGTATATAACAGTCTATTTTAAGTTGATAGCAACCACTTAAATTTGAACACATTCCAAAACTCTACATTTTTACTCCCCCCTACATTTTCTGTTTTGATGTCACATTTTTACATCTTTTTATTTTATATATCCCTTAACTAATTATTGTAGTTTTATTTAATTTTACTACTTTTGTCTTTTAACCTTCTTAGTAGTTTTATGAGTGATTAATCTACTACCTTTACTATATAAAGTGAGACTCCAGTGAGATTTTTACTTTTGTATGTTTTCTTCTTGTTAATTAGTCCCCTTTCTTTTCAGCTTAAAGATCAATATTTCTTATACGGCCAGTTTAGTGGTGATGAACTCCTTTAGTTTTTGCTTGTCTGGGAAACTCATTAAGTCTCCTTCAAATCCGAATGATAACTTTGCCAGGTAGAATATGCTTGGCTGGAATTTCTTCCCTTTGGCACTTTGAATATGTCATGCCACCCCCTTCTGGATCACAAATTTTGTGCTGAGAAATCTGCTGATAGCCTTACGAGGTTTCTCTTGTATGTAGCAATTTGTTTTTCTCTTGCTGATTTTAAAATTCTCTCTTTATCTTTAAATTTTGATATTTTAATTTTAATGTGTCTTGGTGTGGAGCTTCTTGAGTTTATCTCATTTGGAACTCCCTGGACCTCCTGGATATGAATGTCTGTTTTCCCCAGGTTAGGAAAATTTTTATCCATTATTTCTTCGAATAAGGTTTCTGCTCATTTCCCTCTCTCTTTTTCTGGGACCCCTATAATACAAATGTTATTCCACTTGATGTTTTCCCACAGATCCCTTAAGTTATTTTCATTTTTTAAAATTCTTTTTTTCTTTTTTCTTGCTCTGTCAGGGTGAATTTTATTGCTTTTCTTTTAGCTTACTGATTCTATCTTGAGCTTCATCCAGTCTGCTGTTGAACCCCACTTGTGTATTTTTCAGTTCAGTTACTATATTCTTCAGCTCTGTTTGGAACTTTCTTATATTTCCTGTAGGTCTGTTGAAGTTCTCACTGTGTTCATCTATTCTTCTCCAGAGTTTGGTCAGCACTTTTTATGACCATTACTTTGAATTCTTTATTAGGTAGATTAATTGTCTCCATATGCTTAAGGTCTTTTTCTGGGGTTTTGTCTTGTTCTCTTGGTTGAAACTTATTCATCTGTCTCCTCCTTTTGCTTGACTCTGTGTTTGTTTCAGTGTAGTAGGTGAAACAGCTACCTTTCTCAGTCTTGCTGGAGTGGCCTTGTGTATGTGATGATCCTTCTCATTCAACCCTGCACTAGTTCTTGGCTGTTCTTCAAACCTTTGTGATTGCCTAGACCACCTGATTTGTTTTTGATATGCCTCTCTCCTTAAGGGTATGCAAAGATCTGTCAGTTTTCTAAGGGGAAGAATCTCATTTAGCACCTAGTTTTGGGCTAATTAGAAGCCAGACCTCAGGCAGCAGCTTTTAATGTATGCAAATCTATACAGTCCTGTGGGACCACAATTGTTATCCCTGCTGTCCTCCAGGCTAGGAGTTCTGGAGGTGTCCACTGGGCAACCATTACAGAAATTTGGGCTCCAGACAAATATATAAGCTCTTTTCTGGGAAGTCTCATTGAGCTATAGTGAGGCCTGGCGTTACACAACGATGGTGTCTCCCTGCTTATGTTCTTTGTCTCCTTAACTTCTAGGTATGTGGGAAACCTGAAGCTTATCTCTAAGGCTGAAGCTCAAGGCTAAGTAGGCCTTTTTCACAGAAACAGTGGGGATGTGTTTCAGTCTGCTGTCTGCATAGTGTTCTGGAGGTGACAGCCTGTCAAGAACAGTTTTTTTGATTGTTGCAGTCTTATGGAGCTCAGGTACATCAGCCCCCTTGACCATCAAGATCAGGCAATCAGGGGGTTTTCCTTTTGCAGATTGTATATGTCTGCTGGCTCTAGCAAGGCAGCTGGAGAGGATAGTGGGCTGGGCACAATGACATCTGGAAGGCAGTGGGGAAAATTCTTGACTGTTCATGCTCTCTGGCTTCAGCAATGCAGCTAGAGAGTGCCTTATCTATGTGGATGCTGGCTTTAGGCTGGAAGCGGGAGAATGCCATGACTTCTCACCAGCCCCAGCCAGGGTTTATAGGAGTTTCACAACCACCTGTGCTCATAGACGTTAGCCAGAGAGTGGGAGAATTCCGGGACTTTTCATGCTTGCCCACGCCAGCCAGGGAGCAGGAGAGTGTTGCATCCACCTCCTGTCTCCACTCTCTCATTTCAGCAGGGCAGTGGGATAGTGCTGTGACTACCCTCCCTCACCTGTCTTAGTTATGCAGTGGGAGGGTGCCATGTCTGAGCTCACCTGCTTGTGCTAGAAAGTTAGGTAGGGAGTACAATAATGGTGTCCACCAGCGGCTCTGTCTCTGGGGAGCATTTCAACTTTCCCCCGCCTCTTCAGCCTATCTGCTGATAGCCTTACAAATCTCCTTCACATATATTCTAGATGCTTTTCAAACTGCTATCTTTTCTTGGTGTCTCAGGGTGACTGAGATTGTACACGAGCCCTTTAAGAGGGTAGTCTCAGCTTTCTATAGCACTTTGGGTCCCTTGGATATCAGCCCCATTGGTTTTCTAAGCCAGAAGCTTTGGGGGCTCCTCTCTCTGGTGCAGATACCAGGAGTTGGGGTGCCTGGTGTAAAGCACCAACTCGTTCCTGCTCTGGGAGAAGCACCTGTCTGATGAGATCCCTCCCTATTGTGTGTTACTGCACTGGGAGGCGGGGCAGGTTGTGAGACCATGTCTTTTCCTCTCCTACCCAAGGTGGTCCTTTTATCCTTTGTTGTGGAGAGCAGTTCATCTAGTTTTCAGATCTTTTCCAGATGGAAATGATCCATATGTAGCTGTAAATTTGGTATATCTGTGGGAGGAGGTGAGTTCAGGATCTTCCTATGCTGCCATGTTGGACCCCATCCACCCACATTTTCTTTATTCACCTGTCAACAGACACTTAGGTTGTTTCCATATGTTGGCTATTGTGAATAATGCTGCAATAAACATGGGTGTGCAGATATCTGCTTGGGATACTGATGTAATTTCCTTTGGATATACACCCAGTATTGGGATTGCTGGATCACGTTGTAGCTCTATTTTCAAGTTTTTGAGGAACCCCCATCTTGTTTTCCATAATGAGCATACATTCCCACTGCTAATACACGGCTTCTCTTTTCTCCACACCCTTGCCAACAACACTTGTTGTCTTTGACTTTTTGATAATAGCCATCCTGATGGGTGTGAGGTGACATCTCGTTGTGGTTTTGATTTGCATTTCCCTGATGATTAGTGATGGAGAGCACCTTCTCATATACCTGTTGGCCATTTGTACGTCTTCTTTGGGAAAATGTATATTCAAATCCTTTGCCCATTTTTTAATTGAGTTATTCATTTGTTTGTTTGTTTTTACTATTGATTTGTATGAGTAAACTTTATAGTTTTATGTTTTATATCTGTTTTATAAGTATAACGTTTAATCCATTTTGAGCTGATTTTTGTGTATGGTGTAAGACAAAGATCCAATTTCACTTTTATTAATTTCAGTGGAGACGGGTGAGAAAAATCTTTCAGAACTACAAGTTTGGTGCTTTTTCTTTTTTTACTATTATAATTTAATATACTGTTAAGTCCAAGCTTCCATGAGTATAATCTTCAGAAGTATCACATCAAGTCGTGTGCTTTTCAAAGTATGGTTTACTCTTTGGAATGTTCATGTATCAAAGATATAATGTACTAGACATTTAAGGAAATAGGTTTTGTTTGTTTTGGTGAGGAGGATTGTCTCTGAGCTAACATCTATGGCCAGTCTTCCTCTTTTTGCTTGATGAGTGGCGTGCAGGTCCACGCCTGGGATCCAAACCCACGAACCCCAGGCTGCCAAAGCAGAGTGCACGAACATAGCCTCTACCACACTGGGCCGGCCCCTTAAGGAAATAGTTTTATTCAGACTATTTATTTATTGGAATAGGGAGAACATTCATTAATGAAGAACATCTCAAGGAAAACAAAGGGATCGTGGGGTTTTATAGAGGCACGTAAAGAAGGGAATCCTGATGAAGCATGGAGGGTGGGATCTTTCATAAAAGAATGAGGGGAGATTTCTTAACCATCTCCACTTTCTGGGAGTACAGGGCTTAGGTAAAGTTCAATGTTGTCCCATCATTTTCCATGGGGTGTACAGAGTTACAGGTTAGGTAAGTCCCCTTCCTGGAAAGTCCATTTTACTCTAATATTTGCAGGTGGAGATATTACTTTTTTATAAAAGTCCATGATATATTATGAAGTAGACAAAAATTGCATGCGTTTTAAAATATGAAAGATAAAAGATGAGACTTTATAAAATTTCTTCTTCTAATAGTCCGCTTTATTTTGTCCTCCTCTCCCTTCTTCCACCCTACTGAAACAAATAGTAATTATTTTTGCCTGTGTTATTTCCATGGAAAGATTTGAGAAGCATGGGCTTAAAGCATCCACAGTAGTTATTTATATTGAACACTATATGGCTAGCCACATTCCAGGTGGGAGGATTAGCATCAGCAAAGGAAGAAAATGGGAGAGTGAAATGTGTTTCTGGGACCCAGGGCGTTCCTTTTGGCCTACATGTAGGATGTGAATGGGTGAGAAGTGGAATGAATATACAACTGACAGAGCAAGAGTAGGTTGTAATGTTGGGTTTGAACTGCAGGATGTCTCTGGACTTGATGCATTTGACAAGTGGTGCCCATTTAAAGCTTTTGAGCAAGGATGGACCTGTTAGGAGCTGGACATGTTAAAAAATAATTTTCAGTAATAGATAAAGTCACGACTCTCATACAGATATAAAAATGAACAGTGTGTAAAGATTTTAGTTAATTCATGAGAAAACTTGCAGATGTTGTAACTGGTTCTAAAGAGAATCCAAAAAACATTTACATTTATAGAGCAGGAATATTGAGATGAATGTGCCAACGGAGGCAAAACTGGTTTTTCTGCAGGTGGTGAGGTGGGATGGGAGGGATGGAAGAAGTCAGTTAAATCTCTAGCAGACGGAAAGTAATTTTCATGTCTAATATTTTGCATAACTATCAGTTACCTATAACTTAAAGAGTTGTAAAATAACTGAAGCAATGAACAGGGATAGCCCATGCCTATTTTTCCTCTGAAGCGTGCATGTTTTTTTCTATAGGATATGTTAGGAGCTGGACATTAGTAAGGTCATAACAGTGTGAAAATTTGAATTGAAGAGAAAGAAACTAGAGGCATTAGGAATAGTTAGGAGACTGTTGCCATGTCTGAAGTGGGGAGTCCTGAGGGATTGACTAGGGTGATGGTGCTGGGATAGAACAGAGGGGGAGAAGCAAGTGGCGAAGCCAAGGTGGGATCTACCAAAATTATCAATTGATTAGAAGTAGGAGGTAAAAAGAAGAGCCTAGTGATGTGGAAGCAACCCAAGCATCCGCTGGTAGATGAATGGACAAAGAAGATGCGGTATCTACATATATTATATATGTATTTAAAATGGAGTATTAGCCACAAAAAAGAATGACCTCCTCACATTTGTGTCACAATGGACGGATCTAGAGGGTATTATTCTAAGTGAAATAGCCAGACAAAGAAAGGAGAATACTGTGTGATTTTACTTATATGTGGAATCTAAAACAAAACAAATGAACAAACAAAACAAAACAGAAATCATTCATACAGAGAATAAATTGGTGGTTGCCAGAGGAGAGGGAGGTGAGGTGTTGGGAGACAGGTGAAGGGTAATAAGAGGTACAAACTTCCAGTCATAAAATAAATCAGTCACTGGGATGTAATACACAGCATTGGAAATATAGTCAACAATATTATAACAAAATTAATATGATTACACTATTATATTATTAAATTATAACAAAAATAGTAACTTTGTATGATGACAGGGGGTTACTAGTCTTATCAGGATGATCATTTTGTGATATAAGTTAACGTGGAATCACTTGAAACTAAGACAATGTTGTATGTCAATTATACTTCAATTAAAAAAAAAAGAGGATGGCCTAGTGGCTGAGACTAGACCTGTATTTGGATCCTGGCTCTACCTAGTTGTGTGACCTCACACAACTATGAGAGAGATATTTGACCTCTCTCAGCCTGAGTTTGCTCATCTATAAAATGGCATAAAATGCTAACTTTTACTATCGTGAAAATTAAATGAGATAGTGTATATGGTAAACTCAGCTCGTAGGAAAAGGTCAATAAATGTTAGCTGCTCTTGGTGCTATTATTCTACCTTCCCTCCTTCTTCCTTTTTTTTTTTTTTTTTTGTCTTTTTACTTCTTTAGGGTTTTAAGCCTGAAGTTAGGAAATCTGAATTTTAATATATTGATTTGGGAGTCATTCTAAATAGAGTAAGAGTGAAAACCAGGGGATGAATGGAATCATCACCTGAGAAAAAGGGCCTAAGGCTGGGAGATTCCATTTAGTAGGCAAGAGGAAGTGAGCCCAAAATAGGCAGACAGGTAGTGTTTTTTACCCTTTATTATGAAGTTGCAGGGTAAGGAGGGAGTTGATCTAGGAAGAATCAGCGAGATAGGAAGTTAACCAAGCAAGCATTTTCACGGAGGTCAGGAGGAGAAAGTTCAAGAAAGAAGAATGAAATTAGCAGGGTCAGGGAAATTTGGGGAGCCTGATGTTGAGGATGAAGGCATGGGAAGATGGGATATCCAATGCTGCCATAATTAAAGTGTACGAAGGCTAGGAACATTCTTGTATTTTGCTAATTGCAGTTACAAATGGCTTTTTTTTTTGTTTTTATGAGGAAGATTGGCCCTGAGCTAACAGCTGTGCCAGTCTTCCTCTATTTTGCATGTGGGATGCTACCACAGCATGGATGGATGGATGGTGTAGGTCCGCACCTGGGATCGGAACCCGTGAATCCTGGGCCGTCAAAGTGGAGTGTGCAAACTTAACCACTACGCCACTGGGCCAGTCCCACCAATGACTTTTAAGAGGCATGGGGCAAGAGTGTAGAACAGGCACTATAGAGAATTTAAGGAGAGTCAAGAAGAAAGGAATGAAGTAAGAGCTAGCTGACTACTGGTAAGCTCAATGAAGGTCACAGAGCTCAAGATCATCTCGTGTAGGTATCATGGTGGTCTACTCATTAGGACTCATACAGTTTTCACCACGATTCATTTGTGAAATCAGGATATAAAGCAGATCTAGTGTACTAATTTACAGTGTTTCAGTGGGGGCTGAGCTCCCTGCAAGGACAGGGCATGAAATAAGCCATAGCATTGACCATGAACCCTAGTTCTGGACCCCCTCTTTCATCCAGGGTTGTAGACTGATGTCTCCATGGCCAGCTGGAGGCTACATTCTGTTTTCCTTGGTCCTCTTGGCTTTATTTATTTATTTTTTTTAAGAAAATATGAAATAGCTGCCAGAATTTTATTTGGGAGATTTCACATACAAAATTGAGATTTTTGTACTTCTTTTGAAAAATGGGCTACTCTGGCTGCACAGGATCTGCATTCCATGCCTGAGAGCAATTGGTGAGAGACCCAGTATCTGCCACCTGTGGATGATGCCTGTTCCGTCCAGTTTGTTGCAGTTCCCACTATTTCCTATTATCCTTAGAGCAAATCAACTTGACTCATTGACCTTACCCACCAGGCCCTTCGGGCATCTGTGTTTGCCACCCCTGTTTAACCTATACAGTGATTGTCCAGGGTTTGGAGTTGTTTGTATGCGTTTCGATGTTTAAACCCTGGAAAACCCCGTTAGCCTAGTTAAGTAGTACTGAAATGTATTCCCACAGCTCATTATATTCATCTAAGGTGAGATAGAGTTGTTTACACCTCAGTGAGAAAAACAATACATCATATCTATTAAATGCATTAACTCTCTGGAAAAGTTAGGCAGGAGGAGAATTCTCGTGACACTTTATTCTTAACCTAAATCATAAGGAAAAGTTATTATAATTCTGCCATCTGTTCAAGTTTTTCAAGCCATTTTGGTAAACTTAATGCTAATGCAAAATACATGCCTTAGCACTAATTAACCGAAAAATCTGTTTCATTCTTCTCAGATAATGAAAAAATATGTCAAGGACATGATTTCTTAAAGAAAATCTAATTTATGGCACTTAGTTAGGCTTTTAAACCACCCCTGTGATGTGCTCATGAACACAACCATAAGAATAACAGAAAGTCACGTCAAATATTCTCATTAGGAACATCCTCAGATTACAAGCTTTAGACATTTGCAATTGTAATTTCGATTGCTGTTTCCACTTAAATAGTACTGTCCTTTTTGACCAATATAAGGGTTTTGTATTGATTTAGGGGAGGGAGGGGGTTGGAGTAGAGGCCGAGGAACATGGGGAGTGTCTATAAGGCCGATATTGATTTAATGTCCAAGTCTGAATACCACATTACGCCTCTAGAAACCTAATTAATTGAAATATATACTATTTGAGTATGTTTATATTAAATATTGTTGACCAATGACTTTTCAAACCTTTTTACTTGTCTTTTGTTTAGGAATAGAATGGACCTAGTTTCATCATGTTTTTGCTAATACTCTGCATTTTGAACTCTCCTGATTTTCCTGTCACTGTTCTCTCATTCCTGCTGTGTCTTTGGTGTGGTGTTCCGAAATTATCTTGGAAAAATATCATTTTGATTTGATCACAAGCCCACTCGAAAATCTTCAGCGATTCTTCATTTTCTATTAGACATCTCGACTCCTTAGGGTCTTTACCACCTGTCTTTCCGGTTGTATTTCCTGCTGTCCACTGTACTAAAGTCTTTATTTCAGAGAGATTATTTTACTGAAGATACTGAATACATCTCAGACAAGGGTTAAGTCTCACTCTGTTCTGTAGGGGTGATAAAACCTTTCATCCTTCTTTTCTGGAATACCCAAGCCATCCTGTCATGATGATAGCAACAATGAGCATGTGTGTGCATGCACAAGTATGTGTGCATGCATGAGTGTGTAAGAGAGAGAGAAAGCAGATATAGCAAAATGGGAGCTGTAGATGAAGGATATGTAGTTATTTCTTGTACTATTCTTGCAACTTACTATGGGTTTGAACTATTTCAAAATAAAAAGTTGTAAAGAAAAAAAGCAATTGAGATCAGATCAATCACTCACAAGTGAAATTTGGCAGTTTGGGGATATATACCAATCAAATATATTTAATTACTGGTAATATTCATAAGTTTCCCATGCTCTCTGGAGAAGGATATTATGTTTTGTCTTGGTCTTTTTTTCACCAGTTCTTCCATTGCTACTCCTTGAGGAAGAACATATTGGTTAAGAAGGTGGATGTAGTACTATGTTAATTTTCAGGATGAAAATGTGACATTCTTCCTTCCTTATTTCCATAGATGACAGTCACATATTTAATGCTGGTCCATGGGCTTTTGTCTAGAGATCAACATCACACAGTCTCTGTCTGGGGGCACTGAGAGTATTGGAGAAAACAGATGAGAAAGTCAGTGATAGCAAAACAGAGACAAAGGTCTGATGAGTCCAATATAGTCTGCTTTTACTTATGTTTTTTCCACACCATCTGCAATTTTGACTCTAGAGATCCTTGAGATCTCATCCTTAGTGCTGTGCTTTTATAGATTGTTGCTGACTGATTGCCACGCTGACTATAATGAGTAACATCCTTTGTGTCATTTCACATCATTCCAAATTGCCATTCAGAGCAGTTGTTCTTAATAACTGGAAACAGGCTGGAATATTTGTCATTCTATTATTTTGTTCTTTTTAAAATATGTATTCAGAATACTAGGACGAATCTTCCTTTTCTGACAGTTATTGATGATTTGCTAATGATAGCCTTCATTGTAAGTAGAATTTGTATTAATTATGATTAGCCTTTTTTGGGGGGTTGGTACTGATTTAATTTAATTTGCTAAATTGATTGTAGAATGGAAATAAAAACTTAGAAATGTAAGTAGTTTGAGTACTTCTGTGCTTCTTTAGCTGTATGCTAGACTTGAAAGTCCACAAAGCCACAGGCTGTATTTTGATTCAATTATTTATTGAGAAACTGCCATTTCCTAGGTGCAGTGTTAGCTGCTGGGATAAAGATGTCCACCACTGTCCAAATCCTACTCTGGGGGCCCATCAAAACTTCACCAAATGTGGACTTTTAGGGCTTAAGGGATCCCTAGGAGTCCCAAGGTAAAGCAATGCCATTGCTTTGACCGTTTGTGCAGATTTTATTTCTTGTGATCTGATTCATCTTTGTGTTGCGTCAAGTGTCTAAGGCAGTATCTTAAACACTGTAGCAGTTGCAAAAATATTTTCAAATGATTACACTAATATGATTGCATTGAAATTTTGTCTTATAGCTGATGATTAAATAGGCGCATATGGAAATACCTGGCACATTTCTGGCGCTCGTGAAATGAAAATTTTCTTCCTTTATTCTAGTTGGTTATCTTTAGAATGCATTTTCTAGAGTGAGTTTGAATTTTGGTTTTCTTGGAATGCTTTGGAATGCCTTCATAAACTCAGAAACACTATCACCTGTCCTGTATTATTATGGGGTTTCTAGGGAAGGAGCCATGTCTATACCACTTACTGCATTGCTTCCATGTCATGCACATGGTTGGCACTAATAAATACTTTTGGGATGAAGTAGTAACAGGGATTTGAAGTATAAGTAAATTTTCTGTAGGTAGAAATGGGAATGGAACGAAGTGTATGTCATATAGAAGAAATGGCATGAGCAATGGTTCAGAGGCTGGACAAAGATAAGATTACTTGAAGGAGTCTCTAACTAGAAGTGTCTGATAAGGATGGTTTTAGAAAAATCTGTAACATACATGGATTATATCTTCTTCTTGTTAGTGCCGTTGAGCAGATTCTGACTTTTAGCTACCCTGCGTATGGCAGAGTGGAGCCCTGCCCAGTCTTTTTGCGCCATCCTCTCACCTTCCTGCACTATATCAGACAATGCTCTGCTGCTATTCATAGGGTTTTCATGGCCAATTTTTTCGGAAGTGAATGGCCATGTCCTTCTTCCTAGTCTGTCTTAGTCTGGAATCTCTGCTGAAACCTGTTTACCATGGGTGATGCCGCCTGGTTTTTGAAATACCGGTGGCGTATCTTTCAGCATCACAGCAACATGCAGCTGCCACAGTATGGCAACCAACAGATGAGTGGTGTGGTTCTCTGATTGGGAAACAGACCTGGGCCATGGCGGTGAGAGGGCTGAATCTTCACCACTAGACCACCAGGGCTGGCTTTTATATCTCCTACAGAGTCAGAAACTAGAATTACTACTCTTATGTCCAGGTTTCAACACTTAAACTACAATTTAGAATGATCTTGGGAATCAGAGAATGGGGTTTCAATCTTGGTTCTTTCACTCATAAGCTGGATGATTACAGGCTAGACAACTAATTTTTTTTTTCACTGTTTTCTTATTTTTTCCAAATGGAGCTGATGATTCTTTTCCACAAGGAAATCGGATACCTGGAAGGAGAGGGTCCTCACCTAATGCTGGTTGATGATACTTGGTATCATCATGATCCTCATTGCCTACTTCTTACTCCCTCTGTGGAGAGAGCCGAATATTCTGCAATATGAACACAACCTGTTATAGCTTCTCTTAGGAACATATAATAGTCGAATGGTATTGACCTAAAATGTAAAGGCCTCCGGCTGTTTTTTATGGACATGATGTACTTTTTTGCTAGAAGTAAATGTAACTGGAATAGCTTGATCCGATGAGATCTATCTTTCCTCTCTATTGCATAAAGCTCAAAAGGTATGTCTTTGTAAAACTTACACTGATGAGGCATATGTAAAACCCACAGGCAAGTAATATGCTTTGTTTGCACATTTCCCAGGGGCTACTTAAAACTCTACCTCTCATGTAAAGAATACTGAACAATCATAATGTCAAGTTTCACTTTTTATTTTGGTTTTGGTGTCCCACTTAGACGATTTAATAATATTCTGGGAGGCTCTGGGCTTGGATGGAGGGTGGAGCTTAAAGAAACTTGTTGGAGCAACTCATTTAGAGGTTGCTGTACACATCAGCATTCATCACTCAGCAGGCAGCAAAACCTAGTCTCAGCATTGGTTGAAAATCAGTTGGTCTTTTTTTTCCCCCCCATCTAAAGGAAGGTACCCTGGAGTAGTGGGTAATTGCCAAGCCTGAAGAAGAAAATTATAATAAAAATGAAAAGAAGGAAATTACTTAATTAGAACATAGTTACTCCAGAAATCTTCAAGATGAATGGGAAAATTTAGCGAAGCTCTTAAATGTCACTGTAATTTAGCCCCATGCCCCAGAAATTCTAAATTGTAATTGACCCTAATTATATAAATACCCACTGGTGAGAAAACATTGTTTTTTAGAAGGCTTTACTGCTGCTGAACTTCACTAACAAGTCACTCATGACTTCAACAGATGTTTTATTCTCTTTTGGCCAAGGGGGTCCTTAGGAATCAACTTTCCTCTCTATTCAGCAGCAAATGATAGAATAATGCTCTTGGACTGTCAGTATATGACATAAAAAATGGGCTCCTATGCTCATTGCTCAGACTATTTTTGTCTTGCCTGTTAGTATTTTAGGATAATTTCACTTGTAAGCAACAAGATAACAAACCCATTCTAGCTTAAGCAACAAAAGAATTTATTGACTCAAATAATTTAAAAGTACCATGCTAGGTTGGGCTTTTGGTGTCGCTTTGTCTAACTCTCTGTCTGTTTCTGTCTCTATCTCTGTGTGTCTCTATGTCTCTGTCTCTGTCTCTCTCAACTCTATTTCTTTGATATTAAGTTTGGTTTTCAGCAAACTTTCTGATCATGGTCCTAACACGGTTGCTCCCAGCTCTGAGCCTCCATTCATGTTCAGTAGGAAAAGGGAAAGGCTCTTCCCATAGCTGTGCCATTTAGACTGAACAATTGCTAATGTTTTTTAGCAGCCTATCTTAAGTGGCAGTCTATATCATATTTCATACCCACTCTTGACAAATTTCTCAGAATTTCTTCAAGTGAAGATTTTAAAAAGTTCAATACTTTAGAATTCAAATGGAAACTAAATGTCATTTCCATGGTGCTGTGTCCTTTACCTGCCTTCTTTCTTTTGTTCTCTTTATGAATACAGCCGAGAATCATTCTTTTTTCCAACAGGCTGTCTTGCACACCCTGAAGGGAATATTATAAGGTTAAATGCAGAGTAGCATTCCTCCAACAAGGTGAATGCTTCTCATTACAGAGATCCCCAGTTGATCTCCTAAATGTAATTCCCTGATTAGGTGAAACTTCTGAATTATTTATTGTCTCATATTAGATCAGGAATATTATTTCTGAAGGTAAATTTGTTATTATCAGCAAATCAGCTTTTGAACGTTTCATGTATCAAAGAAGAAATGAGGGAGTACATTTTGGACTCTCAGGAGGAAAAACGGAAATTATTTATTTTGTGGCCCTTTTACAAGTAGGTGGCTTCAAATGCAGATGAAGAACCATACACTGAAGAATTACAATTTCTAGACATGGTTATAAGTAATTCATCTAGTAGTTTATTATGCTGAATAAGTCTGGCTACAATTCTGAAACCCAGGAAAAATTCTACACTGAAGTAATGAATTGTAAACACTGCCTGTTCATTCTTGAAGGTGCCGTGTTTTCTCCTCTGAACACTCCATATGATATTAAAATAATATGCCAAATAAAGGAGATTTATTGGCATGAAGTTGCAGTTAATAATAGCAGAAAGAGTTAGCATTTCTTAATTCCTTACTATGTGCCAAGCACTTCACTGAGCCCCTAACTACCTTCTTTCATTTAACTTTCCTAACAACCCAGTGAAGTGTGTACCACTACTTCTCCCATTTTATGGATGAGGAAACCCAGCCATAGCATATTACGGAACTTTCCCGAGACTGAACAGGTGGTAAGTTATGACACTTGGATGTGAACCTATGTTAATATTAAATGCTATTTATTCAATCCATAAAAATTTGCCCAGATGTGACAGAGCTGTACAATTAAGAATCTGAGGCTGAGTGTGAATGATCATAATGAACTTTAAGACAAGATCACTGCTATTTTTAGGCATGTGTAACCAGAATGTTTGATTTTGTAAACCCAAGTCTTTTCATGGCAGAAAAGATTTCATAAATCTCTATTTATATGTAAGTATTTTTAATGACTTTATTATTTTAGTGCATTGTTAGGCTTACAGCAAAAGTGAGCAGAGGGTCCAAAGATTTCCCATATATTTCCTGCCTCCACACATGCATAGCCTCCCCCATTATCAACATCCCCCACTAGAGCAGTACATTTGTTACAGTTGATGAACCTATATTGACACGTCTTTATCACCCTAAGTCTGTAGTTTACCTTAGAGTTCACTTTGGTGGCATACATTCTACAAGTTTGGACAAATGTATATTGACATGTATCCACCATTACAGAATCATACAGAGTAGTTTTACTGCTCTAAAAATCCCCAGTGTTCCACTTATGTAAGTTATCTATGCCATATTTTAAGTCATTCTAACTTCAGAATACTTATTAAACTGTTTAGGATAATCATTTCCAAACCCCAGTAAGGAAAACAGGACCATTTGGCAGGTCAAGAGTTTGCCTTAACTGCAGGAAAGAGGGTTGTAGGCTGTGTGGAGAATTTCAATAATTTATAAGCTGGTAAATTCCAACCTAGGCTGAAGAGCAAACCGATTCACATTAAATAGGGTAAACATAATTTAGCAAGCCCAGCCACGGAGCTTGAACTCCAGGTGAGAGATGACTACTTGCAGAGTCAACTACAGTTGACTCTCACCCTTAAAATGCTTTCTGTAGTTCCAGTCCGTAATTTTGGCACTGGACAGAGATGTGGCCAATATTCACCGTGTGGTTCTCAGCCACCTGCTCTACCTAATTAAGGACTCCCATTTTCTGCTCTGCTGGCCCCATAATTTGCAAATAAATGAAATCCACAGGACATTTGATATGAATGTTTAAAAACCTGTGAACGATTTCTCTTTCTCGTTTGTAAAGTGCAAAACAGACCCTTCCCCTTACTCTCTCCTGCCGTTTTAGGAGGACTTTTTTTTTTCTTCCCCTCTAGAAGTGAAGGAACTCTATAGATAGGGGTGGATTTTTCTCCTTTAGAGACAACCATTTAGGTTTTTTTGGGGGTGGAGATATATGTTTTATTTTAGTGTATTTGTTCCAAGAAATAATTCATTTCTCTACCTTTTATAATTTTCTACTTCTTTCCATTTCTACCTCACTTGCCTGTGCTACTTGCAGTGCCGGCCTGATTCCATACTTCTCCAGTCTGTTTTCTAAAGCATAGCCAGGGTAATCTGGGATATTTACAATATAAAAATAAGTACTTTTAGGCAGAAAATTATGAAGTGAATTAATGTAATTTACTTTAGCATAAGTACAGGCAAAGTTTAAAAAAATATTTTTTTGTCTTTTGATTTTATAATTTCATAAAAATGCATTTGTTGTCTAATAATTTGGTTTTTTGTCACATAGACTGTAATACACATAGATAATTTTGTCTAATTCTTCTTAATGGCCATATAATAGTCCATTGTGTCATTATAATATAATTCCTTATGAATTCCTAGTAATGAGATCTATATTTTTTCTGGATATTTAAAGCATTTCTGCAATAAACTTCTTTGTATATAAAGTTATGCTCACATGTATTATTGTTTAAGACGAAAGTTGACTGGAATTGGACATTCTGGATCAAGGGATGGGAACAATATGCATATTGCTTAATTATCCTCATAAATAATTATACACCCTCACTATCACTAGTTTCTTTTTTTTCAATTACCGAAGAATTTTTCCCCTAATATAGTAGTGAAAAAATTGTAAGGTTCAATTAATTAGTTGTTGGTGAGATTGGTTAATGTTGTACATTTATTGGCCATTTGTATTTCTCCAGGTTAAAGGACAATTATGAGCAAGTGTGAATATTGAGCCTGGAGTTCAGAACTTTCTGAGGGTCAGCTGGTTCTGAGAATGTTTCTAGCCTCCTTCTAGGCTGGGCTGAAGCTATGGGCCCTCTAATAAAACCTGTGTACATTGATGTCCATTAAAGAATTGTTTTTTGCTACACTGAAATGCAAAATTAGCTGAAAGAAAATTAAAAGTAAGGCAACATTCAGAAAATCTTTGATGTAAAATGTTTCTGCAGAGATTTATTGTGGTTATTTTCATTATATTCATTAAATGAAGCTCATGACTTCTTGAATTCATCTCCATATTCTCCCTCCTAGGGGATCTCATTGCTGATGTAGGCTGTATTTCCATCAACCATAGTGGATTAGTTGCAGTTTTTACCTTTTAATTAAACAGCTGCTGCCGCTAAACACAATTTTGAATTATTTAATAGTCCATATTACTTTAGTCAATGCACACTGCTTGAATTTTTTTAATTATATGAAGCTATACATTTTTTATGATATAGCTTTCCTAAAAATGAGTTGACAGACAGTAACAATTTGTTCTTTTGAGATGTCAGGAATATCTTAGCATATTTTCAAATAATTACAACTAAAATTAAAAGTGAAGTTGATCAAATACAAGATCTTTTGCATTAAAAAATAAATGTGAAATATACAGAATTTTAAATAAAACTCCCATTTGAGATGCTATTTGTAGTCTCTGTCTCATAAACAAGCAACACATGTAGTAAATACTGTTGTGCACAATTCAGAACCCTGGAGATGATCCGAAAGATTAAACTTTTCATTGGGGCCTCACTTCAGAATGAACTGCTTCACAATTTTGTGGCTTCCTTGACAGCAGAGTTTGTTAAGTTGATGCTGCCATTTGTAAACAAAAATCAGTCAGTTGGTCCAAAAGCTATTTACTATTAATCAACATGAATTTTTGTGATGGGTTCATGATTATCTTGTTACATTATTCTGAGTTATATTCAGAGGTATTACTTAAATTTCTAGTTTTAGTAAGTTTAAATGAATAATTCAGTACAGCTTTGAAGATTATAGACCTTGGGAAATTATTTTTAGAAAGTAACAATGTTGTGACCTTTCTTCTTATGTCTTTATTTTTTTAAACAGCAGAAATCTCTCTCTCTCCCTCCATATATATGAGTGTTTGTGTATAGGTATGTGTTTGTGTACACACACATACACAAACACACATATACAAATATATTTACATCCATATATATGTAAATATATCCTATAGATAATATCTCCTTCCTGCTGTTTTATAGGGTGAAATATGGAGTATAATAGCTGAAGTGTTGAACACTGGAATAAATAGTTCAAAATACATCGGATTGTATTTTTAGATTCATCACTACACTTGAGCTTTCTGAGAATTGCTGTGATCAGAAAAGCCACCTTCGATATCTTGACAAGAACTCGTATCTTTAATTTCAACCTTTGATTGAATTTCCTTAAGTGGTGGAAGTAAAGGGGAATGGTGTAAGACCTATCTAAGTTTTCTAGCAATGCAAACCATTTAACAGCATGTAGATGATAGTAACTGTCAGGATTCCTAGAATAAACTGTTTCCACCCTCCCTGCTGACTCTTGTAGAACATTATTTAGAGTACATTTGGTCTTGTGTGTCTGCTCTGTGTTGACATCTCATCGATTCTTTATCTCCTTTCCTGGCTTAAAAAAAGAAAAAGTTTATTATAGAACTGGTGGAATAATCCTGTAAAAGAATGTGAAGCATCACCTGCCACTGTTTTAAGGTTACATTTTCAGAGTGTAAGAAGGTGGTTATCATTCCTTATGGTTATAGATGTTACCCTGTTCAAGATAACAGTTTCTGTTATTGAAGTGTTGTTTGTACATTAAATAAGAGACATTGCTCTCATCTTCTAGAGGAGTTTAGTAACTTAGAACATGACGTGGAATTTAGTCAAAAGACATGGCCATTGATTGAGCTTGAAGAAAGTCATGAGTTTAATCTCAGTCTATACATTGTATGCAAGGACAGGCCAAATGCTACCCCTCACCTCCGCTCCCCTCATCTGAACAAGGAATTCTTGGCCATCTTATTTTACTTGCCAATGGTGTCAAATTCTATGAAGAAAACAATTCATTGTATTTTTGTTTATTTGTTTGTTTCCCATATTAGAATGTAAGCCTTATGAGTGAAGGGGCATATCAATTTTGTTCAGATGTTGAGTGAAAGACTATATGGCATTAATTGATTTGTTATTCTATTCAGTGTCCTATGGATACCACTTAACAAGGTAGTCATCCAAGTGGGCAAAATGAGGATGCCTAGAGATACCCCTATGCTTCTGTTTGAACAATAGCAAACATAGCTAAATGTAGAAAAAGAAAAAGTGTCCAATCCATTTACTTTATATTATGTTAAATATGAATGTCCTAAGTCTGAATTTTTCAGTTTTTGACTGAGTGTTGGCATCAGAGTGGTAGCATGAGAAAGTTGATCAAGGCCATTGTGATTCACTTGAAATTGTGCTTATTGATTCAGAAAAAGACCTATCAGCTTAGAGCGTAGATTAACATCTATTTCTCCCAGTCTGTCGATATGTTGAGAAAAAAAGAGTTGGAGCAGGGGGAATGTGGTTGTGTGTTTGTGTGCATGTCTGTGTGTAAATGTACATATGTGAACACGTGTCTGCACTAGGAGGAGGAAGAATCTAATTTAATGCTGTCCAATAGAACTTTTCAGCCATTATGACCACATTTTAGCCAGCATAAAGAAAGAAAGAATAAACAAGGGCCAAAAGCCATCAGCTTGAGATTGGAAGATGTGGTCTCTATTTCAGGCAACCATATGCACAGCAAAAAGTCAAGAATACAATTACTAAGGAGGAAAAGCTAAAGAGATATTGAGATTTATCTAGCCCAGTTACAGTTACCTAACCAGCCAACTCTGCCACAGATACCTGCTCTCTGCTGGGCGTTGTTCTAGGTGTTGAAGCTACAGCAGTGAAGAAAGCAACGTCCTTCTTATTGTCAAGCTCACAGGGGTTGGAGAGAGGCAAGCACACACACACATGAATATATGACATGCCCGGTAATAATATGTACTTTGTGGAAAAATAAACACCCAAATAGATTTTGCAAAATTTTAAATGAAAAAAGCATTTAAGTACTGAGAAATGATTTAGGAATGAAACTCAGAATTTCAAGCCAATGGGAAACTGGAATTTAAATAAATTTGCTGTGAAAATAAGTAAAATATCTGTTTTATTTGAAATGCTCTATTGTGGATAGGAAAAATCTACCACATGAGACTACATGGTTTTCTTTGTTTTTGATGACATCGTCTTATATACGTTCTTATTCTTATTAGGGAACAGAAAATGTGAAATAAGAAAATGTGACATTTGTACATGTTTAATTTTTAATTGCTCCCCAATATTAATAAGACTCTCATAAATCAATGAAGTTTTAGTGTAATTACATATCCTCCTTTTATAATGATTACACTGTGATTTCCATTTTCCTAACCAGTAATTGTGTTACTGATGCGGGGTCGGTGAGCCGAGGAGTCGAAAGAAAGATTTCTTGGACTCTCAAGGTCTGGCAGTGGTGCTCTTTTATTTAGAGAATAGTACGGAATAGCATGGGGACAGGACCCATGGGCAGTGAAGAGCTGTAGGCATGGGGACAGGACCCATGGGCAGTGAAGAGCTGCTGCCACTGCTTCCTGGGGACAGGAGCCATGGGCAGGGAAGAGCTGTAGGCATGGGGACAGGACCCATGGGCAGTCAGAGCTCCTGCTGCTGCCCTGAGTTGAGGGTTAGGGCTAAATTCATAAGGCATCGGTCCGTGACTTATTTTTACTGGAAAAAGAAAAGATGATGTAAAAAGTCATTAAATGATTTCAGTGCAGATGGGGTCTGGTTATTGTGCGGTCATATAACTTTAGATACGAATCTGGTCATATAGATCGGCATGTAGGTGAGGATGCCCTCGGCTTCTCTCCCTGGGGCAGCCCTAATTCATACCATAAAAATCCACCGGGTCATATAGTTTGGCATGTAGGCCAGGTCACCTTGGGCTTCTCTACCTGGGGCAGCCTTAATCCATATCATTACCAAAATTCTTCTCTACCTAAAAGCTGAGGAACATATTAAAATCCTTTGGAAATTTAGGTAAATAGCAATAATGAATTACAAAATTACTGGAGGTGATAGTGATCAAGAGAATAATAAAATGTAATTACACTAAGCTCCACTTCTTCTTCTTTTGTAATAATCCCTTTGTTCTGAAAATAAAATTTAAAAACAAAAGCAAGACAAACTAACTCCTACTTAGCCATGAATATTTGTAACTCCTCTCTTCCCCTCAGTGCTTAAGAACGCGGGCTACCTCTCCAGGGAGAGGTCCGTGGAATTGGCATTTTTAACTCTTTCCAGGTGATTCCCTGCCATTTGGGATCTTGTTTCTCTACCATCCCTCTTTTGCCTCTATTCCCACCTATAATCTATTGCTTCCTTCTTCCTAACAACCTTCATGGAAAAGGCAAAATGCTATAGGTTAGAAGGAAGACAGTACTTGATGTAGAAATATTTTCTTGGACCATTTGTAATAAATATAAATAAATAAATGTATTTGTTTACATATTTATTATTGTACTTATTCCTGGAAAATTTTGAGGAGAGAATTTAAAATTCCTAGAAAATTCAAGATTCTCAATATATAAACGTAATTAAAAATAAGATCTAAGCAGTGGTAATTAAAACAATAAAAATAACCAGCGCATATGAAGCTTTTTCTGTAAATGAGGCACAGTGCTGACGCTAGGGGAATAAGCAGAAAATACAGACCTCCTGGAGCTCAGCGCTTACTGGGAGAAGCTGACAAGTAAATAGACAGTTTTACTGTCTGTACCATTTATTGGACAAAAGTAATGAAGAGGTGAGGGAGAGGGGGTAATCTTTAGAATGGGGCTTCACATCCAGTCTTATCATTTGACAAATTTTCTAATATCTTTGAACCTTGTTATATTTCTTTAGCATCTAATAAAGAAAGAATCCCATTGATGTTACCTTCGGGGATGATCACACAGAATTTAGGAAGAAGTTGCAGGGGAGTCCTTTAAGAAGCCATACACAAATGAGTATTTGAATTTCTTTGGTGAAATGACCTCCCTCCCCCACCTCCACGGGCCTATTTCCCTAAAATGTGTTGCAAATGCATAATTAATAACTAGCTTCTGTGTTTAAAAAGTACTTGCTGTGATGAGTTTGCATAAAGGAATATTTGCTTCTAGATTCTTACAAATAAGTCTCCTTTGTAGTAAAAGGTCCCCCCAAGTTCTGAGATAATTAGTTTCCTTAATTCCTCCTGTGTGAGAAAACCCTGGCGTATTTTAACCATTGTGAGATATTCTTTTTTTCTCCAAAAGAGATGACTTATTCCCTATTTCCCACTGTTTATTTCAAGGGAATTATAACTCTTGGATCTGAGGGTTGCTAATAGGTTTGAGAGTGAATTGCAAAAGTGTGATCTTCCTACTTCCTGCCAGCTGTTTGGTTTCCACAAACAAAGGAGCGTAGGTTGTGCTGTCCTTTCTCATCTCAAGGCACAACCAGCTTCTCTCCCAAGTGCTCTGCTTTCATCATCGCTCTTCTAGTTCTTTGTTCTATGGTATTTGAATTGGATAAAAGTGAAATTATACTTGGACCAAGGCGAAGTACTCTTTTATGGGATAGTTTATTTGTGCTCCCATGATGTTCTCTCTCATTATGCAATGAGCTCTACCAAGAGAACACATTTCTATTGAAATTAAGGGTCATAATCCTGATATTGAAGTCTTCATTAGCCATTTTGCATTCTTTGTAGCACGTGCTTTAGACTGATCTTCTGTTCTGATGATGGAATTTAAAGGGTTTAGTTATTAGTCAGGGATTTTTTTCTAATTGTCAACTGTAGCTTAATAGCTACATAACTGGTTCTTAATAGGTATCAGCAACAGAAATATAAATTTGAAACAAAGAAGATTTTTTTCATTCTCTCCAATTAAGGCTCTGATTTACTCTTAGAAGAATCAGAAAGCAATGGAATGGCTTCTGTTCTTCACAATCCATTTTATAGTTTCTAATGCAGTGTAACTTGTCTCTGACCTGTTGTGGTAGATAAACATTTATTGATACTGAAAACCTAACTTCGTAAACTAGAACTAATAATTATAACACCGTTTGCTTGTTTACATAATATTATATAATTTTCAAAACCTTTTCATATCTGTTTTTTTTTTAAATCCTTTTGATAGCAGTACTGTGAGTCTGCTGTGTTAGATGCAAGTATCTCCATGTTACCCATGAGAAATGGAGGGTCAGATTGGTTAACGGTCCAGCTAAGGACATAACTAAGGGCTCAAACTGGTTAACTTCCAGCTAATAATCATAAGGCCAATAAGAGAGGGAGCAGAATAGAGAACGAGAGTCTCAACTCCTTGGATATTGCCTCTGTAGACCTGGCTTCTCTTCTGGGCTCTAAACTGAAATCAATTTATTCAAGTCCAGCAATGAAGTCATCTTTGATTTCCTCAAACATTCAGTCTCCTTATTCATTAAGTGGGAATTGAGCAAGGATGAACTTTGTGGATGATTTTGTGTTAAATATGGTTAAATCTATACATGTGTCCATGCTTTGGGGAAACTTTTGCTCACAAGAAATCCAGTGGAACTCCTAGGGACTCTAAAGCCACTTCATATGTTTGTCATATCCAAAGCAAAAGGCTACATTTTAAATGAAGTATTAATTGCTCATTTGACTAACAAACATACATGAAGCAGAAACAGGTATATAGTCCCTGTCCTTTGAGACCTTCTCATTTCAAAACGTAAATATGGATAAGAGGAAAATGAAGAGCCAAAGCTCTGGAAACATGCATTTAAAACAAATGTCTCTCAAGTTAAGCTGACATTTTGCTCACAAATAATCATGCCTGGAAATGCTGTAGAGTAGAACAGACGTGTGTCAAGTAGGGACATACTTAGAAAAATGCCAGGGATGTTCCTATATGTTTTCTTCAATTATCTACAGAACTCCTTGGACCATGTTTTATAAAATGGTTTTAATTTTCTTTGAGGGATTATCATAATTGAAAAGGTCACTGGAATCAGCTCCATTACTAATGCATTTGTACTTGCCAAGGCTCAGTCATGGGGAATCTCTCTGGTTTTCACATTCAATACTTTTCTTTTTCACTTTGTTGTATGATAAGGGAGAAGAAAGGGTTGGCAGGAAGGGGAAGTGAATCTGGTGCCAACTTTTTTTTTGTTCCTACAGCTCTGATCTTTGCCTTTCCTGAGCTTGTCATCTGTCAGGCAAAGTAAGAGTACTACTATATTAAGGGTTTTAAAAATGAATCGATCATACTATACTTTCAGAAAACACATTCAAGTAAGCTTTAAAGTACCATTCTCATGTAGGCGATAGCTTCAAGGTTCCGGCATAACATATGCGTAGTGAAATATTTTAACCTTTCATTTCATGCTTTCCAACATTTTAGAAGCATTTTCAGTTCATTTTACTTGGTGCTGAAAGATGTGACTTTTTTTTTTCTCAGTAGAACTAGTTGAGTGATGTGAGAGCAATTTTGTTTCCTCAGTGCAGGTTTTTGTTTGTAATAATTAATCAAATTTCTTAAATTAATAGTATAACTCTGGGTTCTTTTATTTATTTTTGACCAGGAAAGGATTTTTAAATATTTAATATTATTATATATTACTAAGATGTAATAGGTGTAATCCCCATTCTCATGTACTTTACATTAATTATTGTGGGCTTTATTCTCTGCCATTTCATGTCTTTTTTTTTTTTTTTTTTTGCTGAGGAAGATTCACCCTGACCTAACATCCACTGCCAATCTTCCTATTCTTGTATGTGAGCCGCCACCACAGCAGGGCCACTGATGGATGAATGCTATAGTTCTGCACCCAGGAACTAAATCCAGGTCGCCAAAGCCGAGTTCACCAAACTTAACCATTAGGCCACTGGGACTGGCCCCATTTCATGTCTTGGATGTTAATTTTAGGGGAAAATCTGAGGAACTCATTGAAAAAAGGATAGGTGTCCAAGAAGATCATTTTTGTGACTGCTATATAAATATTTGTCATCTTCTAGCATCTATCTTGCTAGAAGTGTTTCTAGGGCCACAGTATTTGATAAAATACTAGATGGAGGCATTTTGACTTTTGTTGTGGATAATGATATTCAAAAGCAGGATCTTAGGCACCAAGAAATAATAACAACCTGGAAGAATTTAAACTGAAAATAATAATCCTGGTGCAGTTTCCTAATTCTCAGGCAGTTTGACACTTTGTGTTACGGAGTAGAGCATGGGACCCTTGGGAAGCCATCCTCGGTTTGGTCGTCTATAAAACAAGGATAAAACTTTCTATCTATCAGATGTTAAGAGGAGGAAACAAGATAGTTTATATGAAGATACTCATCACAGTCTCTTCCTCCTGATGTTTAAACATGAACTGATTTCGCCTCCATGTTTATGTTACTGGAATGTTAGCTGACAAGAGTTGAGTAGGAGCCCTTTAATGTCTATGTGGTATGATTCTGTTGAACCTGTGTGCCAATCACGATGTGCTATAGTGGGTATGAATGCAGGCATTTCCACACTGGATTAGTTTATGTGGAAAATGATTGGTATCATCGGATTGATTGATCAAAAACAAAAGCAAACGAAAGCTGTTAATATCTACTATTTTGTAAGGATATGAAGAAACAGCCTCATACTCTGGTAAGCTTGTCTGTGCATACTCTTTAATCTAGCAATCCCTGCTGCCTTTATATAAAGAGACATGTTCAGGGATTTTTAAGAGTGAAAAAGTGAAAGCCATATATTTTGGTCAACATGAGAATGGTAAACTATAATATACCCAAAATATGGAATGCTAGTAGTTAAAAAGTATGAGGTATATTTATGTCATGGAAATATCTGAGATATATTGTTAACTGAACAGAGAAGTTTGCGAAATCTTTTGATCCCACATATGGATGAGACTCCTAGCCAAACAATACAAGGCATGTATGGATATGCATATAGCTAAATGTGTAGAAAAAGGTCTGAAATTGGTAATAAATGTTTCCACTAAGGAGGGAAATAGATTAGGTGGAATAGTAAGGGAACATTTTCAAGTTTTTCTATATTGTTTGAATTTTTTATAATGAGGATATTTTCATGTATTAATTGTATATATAACTACAAAAAAAAGAAATAAAGCACTCAATCACTTTTCAAAATAAGTAGCATCTAGTTGATGGACACACATGCATCTCCATTCACAAAGAGGGGAAACTAGTGATTGAAAAATACATGAATATGAACCCTCTTTAAGGAAGCCACAACAATAAATTACTGAGTCGTAAACCCATTGTCCAGCACACTTCACCAACCTTTAGTGATCATGAACTTCAAAGTTTAACTACATTGAAGACTCATAAAGTAAGTAGATGATAAACTCTAATGGGTATGAAGTAGAAACGTAGTGGTGGGCATTGGACACAAACTAAGGAGTTTAAAGAGATACTGGCTTGCTTCATTCATTCCTTCACTCCTCTGTTCATTCTTCTATTCTTCCATTCAGTGTTTTCTGAGAAGGTACTTTGTGTCAGGCACCAAGCAATCCTCTGGGGACACACACTGAAGTCAGGTGCCAACTTTGTCCTCAAGAGCCTCATCCAGTAGATGTGACAAACATTTATAAAGTGAATTGCAATTTATTGTGAAAATACCAGCAATTAAAGCATGGACTCAGTAAGATCAAAGCATATAGAAGGGTGGGATTGACTTGAAAATGAGACAACAGTCTGGAAGGTTTTGTGAAGGAGGTAGCCTCAAACTTGAGTTTGAAGTGTTAGGGCAGAGAGCAAGCTCATGGGTGTGAGGAGAGCTGTGTGCAGTAGAAGAATGTTTGGGGCATTATATACAGACTGGGATTGTTGGAGCCAAAATTCCAGGGGTCTTTTGGGTTTTCCAGCAAGAGGAGTTCTAGTCTAACACTACTCTATGAGGACTGAAGCAAATGACAACTCTAGTGATAGACTGATATGTTTTGGGGGGGCGGGGAGGGGCGGAGAGGATCTTTGTAGTGAGTTTTACTTTTTGCTTCTATGTATTGTACTTTCCCAGTGGAACTACCTGTTTATGAAACATGCTACAGCTTTAGCCCCTTTAATCCAAGTAAGAGTGACAGCTTCCTGTTGTGATGTTTTCCAGGTTTCCCTTTATGAAAGTGTCACCAAACTGCGCCACCATTGCCATTTAAATCACTTGATTGTAAACTGTCAAGGGTGTTGCTGTGTATGTTAACTTTGAAGTTACGTATGAATCATTATACAATGTTCTCTTCTTGAGTTTCTCAGATGTCTGGGAAGGGAAACAATGCTCAATAGCATATACATTTAAAAACTCCTTAACAGAGAAGGGTCTTGGCAATTGTTTAAATATTTAAGGATGCGATATTTTAATTGTCTTGGGAGAGAAGAAGATGGGGAGGGGACTTTGAAGGTTACTGAATGACTAGGATCTAGGCTAGTCTGGTTTTAGGGAAATGGATGGATTTTGAGATGCTGTGTCTTCGTTTTGTTACTGTTAGAAAGCCAAATTGCTTTAAATGTATTTTGAGTGGGTTTGTGTGTGTTTTAGAATCTCTATTCCATTCCTTCAGTCTACCAACCAAAAAGCCACATGTTATTTAATACTAGTACTGTACTCTTGGGTCCCCTATGTAACTCCAGAACAAATTTATACTTGGGAAGGTTGGTATATTAAAATTAAAAATCTACTTTATCCTACCTATGACAACTGGATACAGTTATCCTTGAATGAATGATGCTGAGCCATCATTATTAAAACAACATTTCAAAGAGGGTTTGAAACTTACCAGTCAGTGTCCTCTCACTAATATATTTGTGTTTCTCCAAAGATGCATAAAGAAGCAAGCTTTGAAGGTGACATCTGAACAATGACCAGGGAATGTAAGCTCAGCTTGGATCTTTGAGATTAAGAAGAGCTATCTCTTCTTCACAGCCTTATAGGTCAATGGGAAAAAATCTTAAAAATCAATTCTTTTAGCAGCCAGGAACATCTGAAAGGAAATCAAAACTTGCTTATTATGCTGACATGGTTTGACACCAGCTAAGAATCTTAGAAATGAATTTTAACATCTGAAGTCTGGCAACAATACATTTAGCAAAATCTCTTGCTAGAAATGTAGCAATCATAAACTGTCATATTTTTTCTACATTAGCCAATAATGATCTTACCATATATTTGGTATCAGAGTAATGACTATGTGTGTATGCTTGTATGTGAATATATTGTACTTAATTCAAAGGAAACCTACAGGTATTAATTATTCATTAATTGTGTTAATATGTGTATTTCATTATTCATTGTGTTGATATATATTTAATTTAAAGGAATTCTATAGGTATTAACTATTCATTAATACTACAGATATATACATGTAAGGATAATTTAACTTTCTAAGGCTTTACTTATTCTTTTTCATGTTCATGTGGTACATATGCAACCTTAATGGTCAGGTCTAATAGAGGATTTACTTAATGTGTCTTCATTGAAATCCTACCTTTGTGCTAGGCACTATTGTAGTCCCAGGGTGTATGCAAGTGAACTAGACAGACAAGGTCCCAATTTCGTCTGAGCATGTATTGTAGTGGTGGAGAAGACACTGACAGCAAGTGACTTATTTTTAAAATGACTTATTCAAGAAATAAGATGATTTCAGAAAATGAGAAGCATTATGAAGAAAATAAAGCAAAAGAATGAAAAAAAAATAAGAAGTTGAGTGGGAAGGGGGCTGTGCAGAGGGTGGGTAGGAGGAGGGCAAGGAGAGAAGACGCCTTTAGATAGAATGGTCAGAGAAGGCTCTCCTGAGAAGTGATGACACCTGAAGGAGGAAGAGCCACCCTTGGGAACATCTGAGGGAGGAGCCCTCCAAGCTGATGGAAGAGCGTATGAAACAGCCCTGAGGTATCAAAGGGCTTGGCCTGGTTAAGGCACAGGGAGAGCTCTTGTAGCTCTTTGGTAGGTAATGGGCAGAACTGGGTACTGGAAGAGATCTGAGAGTGATGAGCAAGAGTTAGATTATAAAAGTCCTTTCGAACCAAGGCAAGTTTTTGGAATTTTACTCTAAGAGCAGTCAAGAGCCATTGCGGATTTTGAAACTTTTTATTACAAAAATTTCAAACATACACAAAAATGGAAAAGTATAATGACTCCCCAAGTACCCATTACCTAGCTTCAGTAATTGTCAACTCATGGCCAATTTTGTTTTATCTATGCCCTCTTTCCAACCACACTGCATTATTGGAAGCAAGAAGCCTGTCATTTCATTTGTGAATATTTCACTATGTATCTCTGAAACGTAGAAACTGTTTTTAAAAACATAGCCGTGATACCATTATCACACCTATAACTTTTCAATATCTTTAGCATCAGTTTAGTATTTAGGTTTTTTTAGTGTCATTAAATGTCTAGTCTCAGTTGGGATTTTAAGCAAGTGAGTGATATTGCCTAATTTACAATTGAACAAAGAGTTCCCTGTTGTACGTAGCAGAGCTTCAGGGAAGCTGGAAGATTCCTTGTCTGGGTTGGGCATCAGTGTGGCCTGAAAAAATATGTTTATGGTGGAAATGGAGAGAGATGGCCAGTTTTGAAATACTCTTGGAAGCAGAAGCCACTTCTTGATCATTACTTATGATTCTGGCCTAAGAAATGGAGTGAATGTGGGAGAATAACAATTGACGTGAAGACTTGAAGACGAACAGCTGTGGAAGGGGAAATTAAGATTTCCATTTTGGCCTTAATTTCACTTCTGAAAATGGAAAGCAATTTTTTAATCAGCTTTAAACAAAAAAGAGAAGACAATGGTCTTATGCATCCATATTTTTTTTTTTTTAAAGATTTTATTTTTTTTCCTTTTTTTCTCCCCAAAGCCCCCTGGTACATAGTTGTATATTCTTTGTTGTGGGTCCTTCTAGTTGTGGCATGTGGGATGCCGCCTCAGCGTGGTCTGATGAGTAGTGCCATGTCCGCGCCCAGGATTCGAACCAACGAAACACTGGGCCGCCTGCAGCGGAGCGCGCGAACTTAACCACTCGGCCACGGGGCCAGCCCCATGCATCCATATTTATTGAGACTTACCTTCATTCCTGCTAAATGATATATAAGGGGAATATGATAATGAAAATAATAATTTCTGTTCTTAAAAAACTTAGGGGTTTACTTGAAGTCTATTTAGGTCCATGCAAGGAAAGCCTTTCACTGAGATTGCTTTGAAAGATAATAACAAGTCTGAGCAGTCTGACTGTCCAAAACACTTCCTTTCACCAGTCTACTGCAAATACAGTGACCTTACTTTCTGAACCTGAAGTCAGGACCAAGGATTTGAAAATTGAGAGTGGAGTTATAAGGACAGTATGCAAGAATATAGGACATCAGGGCTGGCTTGGGAAAAAGAACTAGAAACCTTCTTCATAACCGTTTCTACCATGTTTCTATTCAAGAATGATCTGCAGACACTTCTTCTTAATTGGTGTACCATGTACTCTCAGCATGGGTAAATTAGTGTGTGATCATCATGCGTTATTTTCTACTCCAGAAGAAGTCCCTCCCTCCCTCCTTTTCCTTTCTCTTCCTTTTGAAAGCCTTGTCCCTGCTTTTAAGCCCTTCCAATTGACTATATCAGGCCTATCCAGGATAATCTCCCTAATTTTAAGTCAATCGATTAGGGGTTTGAATTACATCTGCAAAATCCCTTCACTGCAGCATCTAGATTAGTGTTTAATTGAATAAGTGGGGACTACAGCCTAGCCAAGTTGACATATAGTGTCCTCATCTATTAAATAGGGATAATACCTTCTTGATAAGCTTATTCTGAGAATTAGATGAATTAAGGTTTATAAAGCACTTAGCATAGTACTTGATACATAGTATCTCCTCATTAAGGATTAGTTCTTCTATATGGTAAAGTGGGAAAGCATTAAAGGTCAACTTATGACAACAAAGGGAATCTATCAAAACTAGATAGTATCTTGTTGAGTGACAGAAGCTAGGCACAAAAGAGTACCATGCATATAAGATGTGACAACAGAATTCATCATTGGTGGTGGAAGTCAAGACTTTGGTTACCCTTGGCAGGTGGTCCCTGGAAGGCTGCATGAGGCAGGCTCTGGGGTACTGAGGATGTCTGTTTCTTAGTATGGGTGTTGGTTACATGGAAGTGTTTAGATTGTAAAAATTCATTGAACTTATGTGGATATGTATGTTGGTTATACTTAAATAAAAATTTAAATACAATTAGATGATAGATAGCAACTTTATAGATGGATAACTTTGTTGTATGGGCATTGGGTATGTGGGTGTGAAGTAGGAGAATAAACAGAAAATCACTGCAAAGTAGGATAATAAACATAAAATCTTTCCTCCCATATTACAGACATGACAGTGGCTCAGAGAGAAGATGGGAGAAGGACTTCATTGGCATATTTGACCCTATCATAAGATTATTTTATTTCTGGGCAGTTGCCATGGCCATCTTTACTGAAACTGAAATGGTTATCAAAACATTTTGAGAATCCTTTGGACAAAAAGGCTTTCTACTCACAAGGCTTTTAATTCAGGAACCAGAGGAATTGAGTTTCCTCCTACGTCCTGAGCTTTTCTTCGTAAGACCGGTGAATTGTGTTTCTTTCAAAACAAAGATGCAGTGAGCTTACATGCTCACTATTTTTTTGTCTTATGCTACCTGCATTTTTTTTTTTTATGATAAGACAGTCCAGGAAAACATTTTTTTCCCCTGAAAAAATCCTAGGTCTTTGCTAGAGTAATATGATCTGAGACTATTATCTTAGAAGTGTAAACAAGAAATTATAATATCATTTTACTTCCAAGGTGAACAATTGTATTCTAGACATTTGCTTGGATATCAAAGCCCACTTTTAAGATATTAAATAAAACATTTCCCCTTATATTTGACTGTTGATGATATGATTTTTTATGTTAGATCAGCACTGTCCATTAAGTCTTTCTGCAATGGTGGACATGTTCTATTATCTGTGCTGCCCAATATGGCAGCACTAGCCATATGTGGCTATTGCACACTTGGAATGTGCCTAGTGAATTGAGGAACCACAATTTTAATATTATTTAATTTTAAATGATTTAAATTTAAATAGCCACATCTGGCTAGTGGCTACAGCATTAGACAATGAGATTTGAAATCTAAATAAAATATGATATTCAGATTGAGGTTAGTGGCTGATTGTATTTAGTTTTTTTCATAGAACCTCTCAGTAGTGTATCTACGTAATGTTTTTCTCAGCCCATTTACTCTGGTCTTCTCCTGGTGGAAAAATCCCCTCGTAAAGTCAGAAGTAGACCTCAAAGTTCTGAATCACATGGCAAAAAACACCTACTTTTGTGCTTTTACTGTTTCATCTGTTTCTTCATTTCCTTAACCTCTCGGCACTGTCCTTTCTCTCCCATCACAGGTAATGGCTGTCTTGAGGGTTGTGTCCCCAAGATTCTGGCACATAATAAGAAGTCAGTAAGCAGTTCATGTACACATCAGGTTACTAATAGGTGCATTAGGAGGTGACGACGTATCATAAAAGAGCACAAGTTTCCTCTCTGACATTCCCACCTCTGTCACTTAGTGGCTCTGCAACTGGAGCAACTTTTTAACCTTTTACAGATGTTTCCTTATCTCTTAATTCTGGAATGTTCTATTCACCTTATGGAATTATGGTAAAGATTAAATAATAATATAGGGGAAAGTTATGGAATGTTCACAACATGCTATAGATTGGTTTTGGCACCTTAAATCTAGTCTCATTTAGTCCTCCAGTCTAAATACTGTGGGGTATTTTCTCATTTTACAGATGAGCGAACTTAGGTTTGGAAAAGTTGGTAAGTCGTAGGGCTGGGATTTGAACCCAGGCAGTCTGCGTCCAGGGCAATAGGATGGTTTGTTTTATTTTTTTAAATTGAGATATAATTCATATACCAAAAATTCACCCTTTAGTGTACAAATTTATGATTTTTCATATATTTGCAAGATTGTGCAACCATCACCACTAATATATAGTTCCAGAGTATTTTCATTATCCCAAAAAGAAACCCCATATCTACTAGCAATCATCCCCTCCCCCCACTCTACTCCTGGCCCCTGGCAACCACCACTCTACTTTCTGTCTCTCTGGATTTGTCTATTCTGGACATTTCACATAAATGGGATTATATAATATGTCAGGGACAGAGGTTTTAAGTCTTATTTTATATTGCTTCTAATAATGCAGATAAAGGTCTACCACATAGTGGGAGTTTGAAAATGAAAAGCTTATATTGTTATTGTTGCTATTGCCATTGTGAAGTACAATCTGGAGTGAGATGGTCATCTGTTTGCTGTTTATTGTAAGGTAAGAAGTATGGAGGATGAATTTACACCATTTAAAAAAATAAATGATAAGTAATAAAAGAATTACCAGGTGCCCCTCTTGCAACCATCTCCATCCCGTCCATAGTTCTTAAAAATTATTTAATAATTGATTTATGAAACTGTTCCCATTTTGATACAAAATTGTCGAAAAGAGGAGGCAAAAACAGAGAGCACTAAATAAAGCAAAACAGACTGTACGAGTGTCAATTCACTGTTCCACAGACTCTTGGAGTTGGAAGCCATGTTGGGAGTCAACTGTCTTCATTCTGGAGATGAGATGACTTGAGCACAGAGACCATAGATGACTCACCTCAACTCAGAGAACTTCTTGTTTTATTCAAGGGCCTTGTAAGAATATTTTTGAACAATGATCCATAGCGGATAAATGTGGTATATATTAAAGCAGGATCCGAACAGCTATTCAGTTAAGCTACGTTCTTCCTTCTTCCAGGAAATCACTGAACAGAGGCAGGTAAAAAAACAGGTGCCACAAGATTTGGAGACAGCCCTCACATTCCAAGGGAAATGCAAATAATGAAAACATAACACACCTGAATTAAGCTATCTACCTGGCAAGAGTCAGGAAACTTTCATTTCCTCCCTCCCCTGACCTGGGTAATGAAAATATTTCTAGAGGTGGGAGGGTGCTCCTGTGGGGATCTCCATCTCCCTCATAGGCAGAGTTAAGTTATTTAGTTCTGAAATGTATGCCAAAAAATCCGGTATCATATGAAACAGCCAAATACATTCGTTTTATTAAAAATCTTAGTAAATGTCATTTTCCAGAGCCAATGTAGTTCTGTGAAACTGGTGGGGAGAGTTTGGGGATTCGTGTGAATCACCAATGGTCACAGCTCATTGCTCCAACCCATCTTTCTAATACGTATTATGTTATGTGGTTTAGGCCGAGAGGAAAGCTTATTTTGGCTTTATTTCTTCACATGAATGGGGAGAATTTTGATTTGCTATGTATCTCTGAGCTCTTGCAGATTTTCTCATCATCTTAACTGCTAGTTTATTGAGATTAAGTACTTTCTTGTGTGGATGCATGGAAAGGACTTCTGATTTTTCTTTAAATTAAATTTGATTCAATTACCACATTAGATAGATAGATGTTCTTGCCAGAGGAGAAGATAAAGGCTCACATTTACATAGAGGGTGAGCACGACAGTAGGCAGGAGGTGGGACCTCAGTGTTCACAGGGAACGCTTGTTCAGAAACCAGCACTTCTCACGGGAAAAGGGCTAGCGCATGATTTTTGGTTCTCATTCTGACACCTAGACACACAAACATGCTCCTCCAAGTCCCTTTCCTGACTGTTCCTCCCTCCTCTATATCTAGACTCTGGTGACAACTTCTATTGCTGTCCCTCCTTGCTTCCTTCCAACCTGGACACTGCCCAGTTTTTCATTTTCCCAAAGTTCTTCTTACCTGCAGCCATTGAGTGCAGCAGACACACTAAAGGCTTAAGCTGAAGGAGGGGGATTACAGAACATGTTAGCACAATGCAGGCAATAATTATTGATTGAACAGAGGACAGCTCTGTTGTAAAAATCTACTAGTCTTCCCGCGGGCCTTCCTAGGGCATTTCTCCCAGATTGTGCCCAGGTGGAATTCCCCTGAGACCAGTCGTTAACATGTCCTCCAGCCTTTCTCTTCCTACAGACTCATCACATCTCTTCTTTACTGAGTGGCCTCATCCCATGATCCAATATTATATTTTATACACAGAGGACCCAGCCTCCCTGGGTCCCTTTTGTACAGGGGACTCACAGACGTGTTGAAATGATCATTTTTCCTTTAACATGATCAAATGCCTGCGCAGGGCTTTGTCCTCTACCAGTCCTGTTAATGGGAGCACAAAAGTGGAGAGACAAATTTTAGTCTGTCTTAGCCCAAAATAAGCTGTCCAGAGGTCATCTGTCCCCTTCCCTTGTCCTACCATTGTCCCCAGTTACAACTCGATTTTGATGATCCCCAAATCACTGTTTTAAAAGAGAACAAATTTTGCTTTAAATGCTTGTTAGTTATTTCTATCTAAAACAGCCTCTAGGGAGGTAAGTCTGTCTATTGTTCCTACTTATCTCCCTTGGGATGTTAAACTCCAACCATCAGGAACCGTGACATATCTGTACCACGCTACATGCTTTCTTGTATGTGTCCTTTCTTTTCTCTGCCTGGCAGGGCCTCTCCAGCTCTCTCTGCCCCCTAGTTCTCAGGACATTTCTGCCTTGAGAATACCTCCTGGTCCTTTAGCCCTATTTCTGAACTTTCTCCCACTCCCCGGGCAATGATATGTATTCTGTCTTATTTCTTCCAATATTATGTGTACCACGTATCTCACAACTCTGTAATTTTCTGTTCCCTTTGCAGTTGCACTGTTAAATTGTACATAATTATAAGAGGAGCCACATACCTTTCCATCTTGTTTCCCTATTGTCTGGTGGTACGGGGAAGTCCTTTGTCAGTGTTTGCTTGAAAGAATGAACTAAAGTGGACCATTAAAAGAATACTGAGTTCTGTTTGTCAGCATGTAGCTAACCTCATCACTGGAGACAGCATCTTACCAGGTACTCAGAGGATAAAAGATAGGTAGAGACCCAGGCCTGCCATGGAAGAACAGAATATGGTCGGTTAGCTATTAAAGTCAGCCGATAATTCCTGGAAGAGTGACATAGGCAAAGAGCCATGGAAGATCTGGTAATGGAGATATTGCACCTAATTGGGGGAAAGGACTGTTTAGCAAGGATTACTCTTATATTGATTTGAAATCTGAAAAGCTTGGTGAAAGATACAAAGAGAAATAAGGCATAGCCTGACCTCATGGAGTTTATGGTTAGGGAAGCCAAATAATTTGTCTTCCAAAAGAAGACACTTCAGTGAGTGATAATAAGTGTGCCAGAACCACATGGGTAAACTGGGACTTTGTGGTTACCCTGATGATAACCTAGCAGAGATATAAACACAGGAGAGACTTCAAGAAGATCCTCGAAGAATAAGTGAAGACACCTACAGGAGTGGATTATAGGTCTAGAAGGAAAAGGAAGAGTCCCTTTTCTTTAAAAAAAATTATCTTCAATACTTGTGTTAATTATCATCTGCTTTTTCCTTTACAGAGAGAGTGATCTGCCTCCTGATATTTGCTGTAATTCTGCATAAGGATCAAGTTGGGACAGTTTTGTGTTGAACAGTGTATATAGACTGACAGTATAGATAGTGGATCTTTGGAATAGGGGCTTTAGAACCAGGAAGCTTGGATTCTCCTCCCAGCTTGACTATGAGCAAGTTATACATCCCCAGTTTCCTCTCTGTAAGATGGAGGTAAAATAAGTAGTTACTCTCAAGGGATTTCTTTGAGACATAAGTATGTTAAAAGCCTTAGCATGATACTTGATAGGAGCTCAATAAAGAATAGGTGCTATTGTTAATTTTTTTATAATAAGTGGTTCATACTGTGTAGGACAGGAAGACACACTTTTACAAGTTACTTTAATGGCTGCTAAGCCTAAAGTGTTTTGACTGCCACACAAGCATGAAGAAAGGAGAGGAGGCAGCACAGGCCCAGAGCTCTGACTTCCCCCTACTTTGAGAGTGAGGAGAGGAGTCCTAGGGTGCAGACGGGAGTCAGCTGTGGGGTGCTCTGACTGTTCTGCCAGGGCTGCTGAAGGGGAGAGAAACCCAGAGGTCTCTTCTAGGTAGTGAGATCCAAAAGTTCAGTCATTTCTCAGAGAATATCCAGCAGTGCTAAGAAAGCAGTTTGCGCCTGTATCTGGGGTGGAGACTTAGCAGGGAGCTTTGGAAGAAGCCCCTGGCAGCCTATAATTATGAAAATAAAAGTCTAATAGTCTAAAAGACAGTGATTAGATTAGCGACACTTAAAATCACTGAATAGTGACAAGAGGGCTGAGCTTGTTTTTAGTAGAGTCTCTCAACAAGCTTGTCACTTAGGAGTAGCGAAGGCAGTCACCTGTGTATGTGCACCTTTTATGTTAGTAAATAAGTAAATAAAAGCTCTCCTATTAGTACCTTAGGAAAGAAACGTTTTTATTATGAGCCAAAGCACAAATTGCTTAAGCATTGCATAGGTGCTGCATGATACAGGGGTTAAGAGAATGGACTCGGGTGTCTAACAGAACTGCATTTGAATGCTGCTTCTGCTGTTTACTAGCTATGTGACAGTCTTAGCTTGGGCTGCTGTAATCAAGTACCATGGACTGGGTGGCTTAAACAACACACATTTATTTCTCATAATCCTGGAGATAGGAAGCCCAAGATCTGGTGCCAGCATGGTCCGGTTCTGGTGAGGGCCCTCTTCCTGGTTTGCAGAAAGCCACCTCCATCTGTGTCCTCATGTGGCAGAGAGTAAGATCTCCTGTCTCCTCTTCTTTTTATAAGAACACTAATCCCAACATGAGGGCACCAGCCACGTGACGTAATCTAACCCTAATTATCTCCTAAAGGTCCTACTTCCAAATACCATTGTATTGGGGATTAGGGCTTCAACATAAGGATTTTGTGGGGGAGCACAAACATTCAATCCATAGTGATGCCCTTGAGAAATATTTAAGCTCTCCCTACCTAGGTACTCTCTGCAAAACACATAATATGGTACCTCCTTAAATGGGGTATTATTATCAATAAAGTGCTTACACAAGGCCTTTCACAGAGTGAATGTTTAGTAAATATCCACTCTCCTCTTGATACTCTGCTGTGTTATACCTGCCTGAGGGGAGCTTGTACTCCTGGAAGAATGTCTGCCTTCATTTGTAATACACTGTTTCCCCAAGTGTGGGAAAAAATAATTTTAGGTGGAAAAATATATATAAATATATATGTGTGTATATGTGTATGTGTGTGTGTGTTTTAATAGCCAAGGGTTAATTGTAATGTGATTTGGAAAAATATGTGTGTAAAATTCCCAACAGAGCCGTTATTTCACGAATATTGCTGCTTAATGTAAGTATGGAGGAAAAAATGTTGTGTGGAAAAAAGAAATAATTGGTACATGTGGTACTCAGAAATGGCACAAACTATATAGGAAGGTAGGTGATGATGGAAGTTTGGGCAACGTGCAGAAGGATGTGGAGGACTAAATTTTCTTCTCTAGAGCTTGTATTTTTCCCACCCTTGTATGAGGGACCAGGACTGAGTATTTTCTGGGAAAGAATATTATTTCTTGTGTTGTTAGTTGAAACTTCAACCAACTGAACCTCATTTATTCACAGAAGTAGCTCCCTTGATTATCTTCTCCGTGGAACTACTACACCAGCAGGTTCATTTTTTCATGCCAGATTTTTTGGGGGGCACTTACTGCCCATTGGATTCTGCTCTAGGTGCTGGGAAGAGAATAATAGACAAGACAGACAAGGCCCCTGTCCTCATGGAATGTAAACTTCTGTGTGTGTGCGCACACGTTTGTGTAGAGACAGTCAGTCACTAAGAAACCACATGAAAAGAGAAAGTAATTTTACATACAGAGTGAAAAAACTTAACCAGGGCAATGTGATAGTGAATGGGGACAATGGATGCACTACTCTAGATAGGACGGTCTCTGAGAAGGTGAAATTTGAGCTACAATCTGAAAGAGGAGAAGGAGCCACCCATTAAAAAAGTCTCTGGGAAGGGTATTCCAGGCTGAATGAGCATCAAGTATCAAGAGTTTGGAACGGTGATGATTTGACATGTTTTAGATTTAGTAATGGAAATGGTACAAAAACTAGTTGCAGTGGTAAATAGATAGCCAGATCATGCCGGAGCCTTATAGGCAATGACCAGAGGGTTGCATTTTATTCTAAATGCATGTTGAAGCTACTGGAGAATTTTAAGCTGAGGAGTGCTGTGATAATACCTGACATTTTCATAGATGACTGTAGCTGCTGAATGGAGAGTGGATTGCAGGGGAGCCAGGTGGAGGCAGGTGCACCTGTGACGGCAACCCTTGCAGCAGCCCAGGCAGGTGATGACAGGGGGAGCTAGTCTGGCTTTCCTTTTATACTGAACTGCTCTTCTTCTGGTGAAGTATTCTTTCTCCCACCCAGAATCCTATCTTCTCTTTACTTAAGAGTTCTTCTGCTTGTCCAAAACGAAACAAAAATGTTCTGAAAACAGAACAACGTGTACTGAGTTAGTTGGTGAAAAAGGAAGAAAGGTAGATGTAGCACTTACTTTAAACTACTTTTAAAAGATATTTTGCTTTCCATTTAGCATTTGGAACCAGATGAATTCACGGTTATATGATTCTCAGGAGCCGTGAGGGTACATTAAGAATAATAAGGAGACTGGCTAAATGCTTTAGGCATTATGGAGCCATAATATACCACATGCGTTATTGTTAATTCATGTTGCTAGTCCACCCTTTTACTAGCAGCCAGGAGCCATAACAACACATGCTGTGAATATATATTAAAACAATCCACACAAGTTGCTCTACTGGTATTGGGTAATTGGATATTACTTGGGATCCAGAAAGGCTTGGATGCAGCTAGAAAGAAATGACATCCACTGTGGCTTTTTGTTTCTAATACTGCTGTGAAGAAAGTACCCACTCTAAATGTTTAATCTGTGTTTCCCCTGTCTGTGCTATGGCCTGGAAAAAAGATTTTTGATGCCACAATCCCTGGATTTGAGCAAGTCCTGTTGCCTTGTCCTCCTTTTGGCTAAACGATCAACATAGCATTTGCTACTGGAGTTGTATTTAAAATGTGGTGGAAAAATGTTTCCTTAAAAAAAATCTAACACTGGTCAAGAAATTTGTATTTTCACTCTTCCCTCTGAGTATCAGAAAAATTGCATACCATCATAACCTATTATGTATTGTTTGAATTTGTCGTGCAATTTATCGTATATCATTTGAAACAAAGTTGAAGAATACTATGGATGCTATTCTGTCAGTTAATTTTCTTTTTTCATTTAGTAGTATCTCTTGGACATTATTCATATAATTTCAGGTTGGCAAACTCAGATGCTTAAGCAGGGACAGCCAAGCAATGGAAATGAGCGGAGAGCAGTGGCCAGGAAAGATGTTCAGGCCAGAACATTTGTACCTAGTTTTGCCAGACCTTCTGATTTTTCAAAAGAAGCTTAACATTTGGACTTTTATGTGAAATCTACCAATTTTTAAATTATGTTTTTAAATTGTGCAGGCCCAATTAGGGTCAGAAGCATTCACCTTGTCTTTCATACATTTACCTTATTTTTAATCTAATCCCCTATTGATAGACAGTTAGGGCTAAAATTCATTGTCATCACTTATCCTAACTAACTTGTAATTCTTTGCCACTTTCTTGTTGAAATAAGCTTTTGTAGCCAAGAGACTGACATCAATGAATCACCCCACAGCATTTTCCTTGCCTGCAAGTACGGGGAAACAAAAGTATGAGTAGATCAATTCAGTAATTGTAAGTTCACTGAAATATTTAGCATTTAAGATAAAGTAGATCCAGATTTGGTAGGATTGAAGCTTATGCAATTTTTGGAGCCACCTGTAGGATAAAGCATACAAAATTAAAATCACACAATAAGATAAAGAGTCTTGGAAGGGGCCTTAAAGTGAGAGACCCTGAAGTCTCAGTTTCATTAGCCTCTGAGTGAGGACAAGAAGAAATGGAGTGAAGGGGAAAAAAACCAGAGGAGAAAAGCATAGTTTGTTTTCTGGAGATTCATTAAGGTATGTGAAGGTAGCATTGACATTTCAGCAGAGATCATAAAAATATTCTGTCACATGATCTTAAAGCCCTCTCTGTTTATATATTTTTAAGTGATATTTTCCCTAAAATGTTGACTACTTTCAAGGTTTCTTACTCGATGAGGAGTTCGCTGTTTTAATCAGGAGGATGTCAGGCCAAATAATTCATTTCAAGAATATGAACTGCCTTCTGTTGAACATAAAGACATTGACCTTGGGTAGAATTTTCTTTGAATTAATAGAGACTCCAAACTCTGGTTATTTACTGTATCTGATACACAAACAGGTGCAGTAGATATTGAACAAAGTATAGGATCATTAAGGAAGCAAAGATTTCACAGTATTAGCTTTCCAATAGTCTGAAAGCTGAGGAACATTTGCATTTGACATTGAATGCTTGCCAAAGGGACCATAAATGGGCAGAAACTCAGCATTGCCTGAAATATCTTCAGAAACAATGAAAACCTAAAAAGAGAAAACCAGATATAATGGGAAAATTAGATTGTTGCCTGTTGAACAAAATGATAGCAAAGTGGGTAGATAGACGCTAGGTAAATAAATGATGTTAAGCTCCAATTCTTTGATTCAGTTTTTGGAAAATTATAGTAAAATCAGAGATTCCAGTTTCAGTGGTACTTCATGAGAGCCTTTGAAGAAGCTATAGGAATAAGTATTTGGAGAAGATAAAGCTTTGCTGGGGTTAGTGCTTACCTTGGTTTAGAACCAGGGAAAGAGAGGAGGTTAGTTTCTATGATCACATAGGCAGTCTCGTGTTAAAGGGTTCAGACCCTTTAAGGATTCAAATCCCACTTCTTGCACTCACTTAGCTGTGGACAAGCTACATATACTCAGGCTGATCATAATAGTACCTAAGTTTGTAGTGAGGATTTAATAAGTTAAAAATTATAGAGCTCTTGGGACAGTACCATAAATGGGTTTGTTGTCATTGTAGTAATAATTGCAGTTGTTACTCTTGAACACATGCTTTCTAAGTTGTCATCGTAAAATTGTTTCTTCTGTTAAGAACTTTTCTATAATATCAAAAGGTTTGTTTTAATTGTGATTGTCAAGCATCTTTGCCTCAAAAGTTTGAGGCTATATGTGTTTGTTATTAAAGGTGACATTTGTTAGAAAGCTTTTAAAGGAGAAAACTGTTCAATTATAGCTGTGAAATATGTTTGTCATAGGATGTTGAATTTTCGTAACTGTTATAATGAACACATTGCCTGTGACCTAACCTAATTTGATCCTGGTACAATTCACTTGAGCATTTTCCTTCCAAGTTAGCAATATTATATGAAAGCATTCTTTCTCATAAAGTACATTTAAGTAAAATTTTAAATAATATTTCTAAAAAATTTAATATCAACTATAGTGCAATATCTCATTCTTTCCAAGCCATAAGATAATTTCTTATGTGGTTTAAGTGGTTTTTAAACTTTTTAGTCTCAGGACCCTTTATACTCTTAAAGATTATTGAAGACCCAAGGCATTTTGTTTATCTGGTTATATATATTGCTATCTACTATAATAGGAATTAAAACAAAGAAATGTTTAAATTATTAATTCATTTAAAATAATAGTAATAAACCCATTATATATTAACATAACATTAAAAAATATAATATTTTTGAAAACAAAACATATGAGGATGGCATTGTTTTACAATCTCTTTAATTTTTGGCAAATCTTTTTAATCTTTGACTTAATATGTTAATTAAATACAGTTGTAAAAACTGCCACAAAGAAAAATTACATGATTCCATGAGAGATTTAAAAGGATACATAACATATTCCAGTCAACTGAAGAGTAATTCTCCTAGGAAGTAACATATAAATTGAGATCTAAACAGGAGCACGAGGGAACCAAGCAAAGAGAACAGAGTGGAGGAAGACCTTAGGCATGGGAGGAGTTTGATGTATTTGGATAATGGAAGGAAGGCCAATGTGGTTTGAATATGTTGAGTGAGAGGTCAAGAGGCTCACAGTGAGGCTGGAGAAAGAAGCTGGGGCCAGGGTTATGCAAGACGTTAGGGTCCATGTGGACAAGTGTGGGTTTTATTCTACCAGGAAGGGGAGCCATTAATGGGATTTAGGAAGGGAATAGTGGAGAAGACATGACCCAATTTAACTTTTTAAAAGTATCACTCTTCCTGCTTATGGAGAATAGATTCGAGTACTGGGAAGAATGGATAGAGGAAAACAGTTAAAAAACTATTGTAGCAGAATATGCAAGAGATGATAAATATTTAGGAAGTTGTACAAAGTAGAATTGGTGATTGAGTGGATATGGGCGATGAGCTCAAGGAAAGTGATTTATGTTTTACTTTTCTTCAACTCATCCATTTTAATCTAACATACGTTTTTGTTTTCAAATCTAATGAAAAAAATCAAATTAGACCATGAGGCAGAAATTCTGTGTTTGAGTTACAGGTTTGGATTTGTTATCACCACCTGGGTAGAAACTTAGGCAGCATGTCATCATTTATTCTTTCAGAATCATGGCATTTATATATTCTATACGATCTTCCAAATGTCACCAAACTATGGTTTTGAAAGAAATTATTCTGAATTTTAAGGCTTTGATGCAGCCATTGCTTGAACCAATTGTTTGTTTAGCAGGTGAAGCTTTTATACTCCTCCCTTGTTTGCTCATTTTATATTCTCAGAGATGGGTAGTTGGATAAAATGGAATCTGTCCATCATAACAGTAGCCATCCTGAGTATCCAGATGTCGGGGAGTTTCTGCCAAGAAGAGAAGACAGCTGTTTGAAATGGGAAAGGAGTAGAGGATACTGCAAAACATGTCATGAGTTTTATCAGGGGAGCGAGATGACAGTTGGTAGCAGGAAAGGGTGAGCAAACACTGGAACATGTCTGGAAAAATCAATTTTGCTTATGGCTTAGGTGATAGGCTAAGACATTCAAAAGTGCTTTGTGTTATGGAATCCTGCATTTGTCTGGATTATCTATTCAACCAGCCTTGTTTAAGTACAAGCTATGGGATTAGTAGATTGTAAACATGCTTTGATCAGTCAGTCTATTTCAGCCTAGTGTTAGATAGACAAGCAGTACATTGAGTAGTTTTATAAATGGTTTGTGAAAGTTTTTGCCTATGACTCTAATACATTTGGGACACTGAAATGTTCTATCTTCCCTCCAATGAGAAAATAGAACCTGACCTATCACTATTACAAAGAACTTCAGACACGTGGTAAAATGAAATAGGTCTTCAGGGTTTTAGCTTTCCATTGAACTGGTATTTTACTTTTAACTGTTATTTGTATTAGTGTTGATGCAGGCTCTTGAGAATTCTCAGATTCTGATAAGCACAACTTAAATATTTATACATAGTTTAAGAACTCAAACATAGAATACCGTGCTTCTTTTTTTTTTTAAATCTTTGCAAACTCAAGTGAGGAAAGGCAGCCTGATGAAGTAAAAGGATTGGTGGATTGACATTTGGGTGATTCCAAGTTTAGTTCAGGCTTGCAATTTAGGAGCTGTTTTATTTTTAGTAAAATGAGATAATTAGACTATTACAGTTTTTTGATTCTTTGTGTATTTTTGCTTTGGCAATAAAATCCTTTTCCAGACAAAACCTAATGTGAACCTCTCAAATAAGACCAAGATAGAGATGCAGTCTCTGACCTTCTGTTGTAGTGAGGATAGAGCCTGGGATCTCACCTGCTTAGTCTCTCCCCCACCTGCCCACCCACGACCAACCACCCTCTGAAGCTCTCACTCCAGAAGATAAGGCCACACGACCCCTGTATTCCACATACTACAGTTGCAAGATTCCTGGATTACAAGATCAGTCCCATTTTTCAGTCCTGAAAATCTTTGATTGTATTTTAAGTGCTTTCAATTTGTAACTTAGAGATAGGGAATGTGGGCAGACATGCTTTCTAATGATGAGTTTTCAAATTTACTTGTCTTTGTCTCCTGTATGTTCCTGGAACTTTGAGCGGTTTTCATGTGTTAGTTAGGTGATCACAGTCAGATAATGGAATCTGGAAGAGATATGTTTGCTGTCAGTAAGAATTATTCCTTGATGATGCCCACAAGTAAAATTCTTGTTCATGTCTGTTTCATCACAGGGCGTGTCTTAGAGAGGTGTTATGGTAAAGTGTAAAGAGTATCAAAAGTTTGAGATAAGCCTGCCCTCAGCGGGCTAATAGTCTTATTGGAAAGATAGTGGGAAGCATCTGTTGTTGGAAAACTGCTCCTTCCTCATCCCATGTGGTTCTGGTAGAATTGGCAAGCACATTGTCCTGTCTGCATGGCATGGGCACTTGACTTGGGTCTGACCAATTTTGATATCACAGGCATATGCCCCAGTGATTGATCTATGGGGCTGGTGCATTTCCTAAGCAGGGCCAGTCAGACACTGTCCATGAGATCTGATAATGGAGAGAGAAGAGAGTGAAGAGAGAAGATTTGAAATAGAAAGCTATGGATTTGGGATTTCAGAGCCTGCTTGTGGAAGAAGAGTATGAGGTCAAAAATCAAAAATAATCAGAGACAAGCAGAATTTGGAGGTATGTAACCTGATTCAGATTTGTCTAATGTTCTGTCTATCTTTAGAATGCCTAGTTATATAAGCCAATTATTCGTTCTCTAGTGGAAGCTAGTGTGATTTGTTTTCTCGCCGTCTGCAACCAAGACGTCTTCAATAATAAACACAAGAAACTGCTGAATAACACAAAGCTGGTGTATCATAAAGCACTATGTACTTTCAGAGAGAGAAAGGTGCCTCTCTTTTGTTTGGCTTCCAGTTGGTGGAAGCATCTCAGAGTGCTACTCAAGTACTCTCTGAATACTAGGCGAAGGGCTTGCGGCGTTAGAGAAGTGCCTCAGGTAGGCAGCTGCCCTCCTCTGAAGGATTGCCAGGCAGCCACTATTTCCTGGTCTCTTGGAAAATCATTACTCCTCAGGGGGCTGGCCCCGTGGCTGAGTGGTTAAGTTCGCGCGCTCCGCTGCAGGCGGCCCAGTGTTTCTTTGGTTCGAATCCTGGGCGTGGACATGGCACTGCTTATCAAACCACGCTGAGGCAGCGTCCCACATGCCACAACTAGAAGGACCCACAAGGAAGAATATACAACTATGTACGGGGGGCTTTGGGGAGAAAAAGGAAAAAAAAAAATCATTACTCCTCAGGATTGAACCACCACTTTCTTTTTTCTTAAGTCTATTCTAAATGTATACATCTTCCATTTCCACATAGTTTTTCTTGTATGATCCTTTTCAGCCCCCTGCCCCAGTATTATTTCCTTTCACGTATGTTGCAGACCATATTTATTTTCCAAACTAAATGATTACAATTACTCTCCACATAGGTTTTCTTCCTCTTCTTACTAGTTCTTTAGATTTTTCTTTTACTTCTTAAAAGATACTTACTTGGCTTCAGAGATATTTCCACTTATACATCTCCTATTATGGTAAAGAGGTATGTTTTTTGAGAAAATGTCCTATAGTATCCTGGGAATAGGTATTAGTCTTGTCTCAAGAGGTGTCTTCTATGTGAGTCTCTATTATTGTTGAGGTCTCTATTATTATTGAGAGACCATCTTCTGATACTTAGGGGTCTGCTCTAATGTACACAAGCTAAACCTTTTAAATCCAAGATAATGGCCAAACATTGTTTTCACACTAAATTACCTTCAATCCTTCCTACCAATGGATACCCCTTGGTTTTTTGGTTGCTTGTTCCCGTGTTCTGAGTGCCTTATAGTCTCCTTCTCTGAAGACAAGGGTGTCACTGGAGGTAGGGCTTTTTTTAAATGTACCTCATTCCTTAAATTGGTTTCCATTGGTGGCCCAGAAATCCAAGTTGATGAATGCAAGCTAGAAAAACAGCACAAGTTTGAGGAGAAGAGTTTTCTGCCTAGTGACTGCAAGGAGCCAGCAGCTTAGGGCAAGTAGTGGGGGAAGATTGTGAGGTCTGAGGCTGGGCATGAGCCGTCTGTGTCACTCAGCTTGAAAGAACTGAGCCAAGGTAGTATTACCTCGAATCAAAAATATAGTGAATGTATGACAGCATGTTATCTAAATAAGTGTTATGTATGTGTGTATATATGTATTATTGTGTATTAAATGTACTTATATATTTGTACAGACATATGTTGGCCTAACCATATGTAAATGAACAACAGCTCAAGGATGTATGTCATGATAATACATGAAATGCAAAAGTCTGTGATGGAAGCTAAGACAACTTGTAGAATAGTCTTTAGGGATGTGAATTTCTCCCGTTAGAATGCCTTAATCTCATTGATCTTGTATCTTTATTTCTTTTCAACCACGCCAAAAAAACCCCCACAAAAACCCTCAGTTCTTAATGATACTATTATAATTACGCTTTGATTTATCCATAGTACATGCACAAAAGTCTCAGAAAAACAGTACCAGTCTTACTACAAATAATATAATTACTATGAACAGCTTAAGACTTTTCCTCCAAATTACTGTGCTTTGAAATAAAGTCATTTGCAATAGCCCCTCTGTGAATACTTATGACACTGACTGGTATGAAATTAGGTTCACTTGTCTTACTTCACTTTCAATTTATAGAGATTGTTTTTTTTAGATTTGATTTTGTTTTATAATTATGTAGAGTATTTACATGATTCCAGAATCAAATCTATAAAACAAGGTATATTTGCAGAAGTCTAACTTCTCTTTCTCTTCCCTATACCCCATCTCTTCCTCCCACAAATTTTTAATAGTTTCTTACTCTGCTTTTAAAACATATATAAATACATAGATATACACAGGGTTGTATATATGTATGTGTTTGTATGTGTGCATATACACATATGTATGTATGCATGCACACACACATTTGTGCCCCATCCTTTGCTAAGTGTAGGATACTCTATACAATCTTCTCTGACTTTCTTTGTTTCCTTAGCAAAATATACTGGAGAACACTTGCATTTCCAGAGATCTTTCTTTTTTACAGTCTCATAGTACTCCATTTTGGGGGTTATATTTAAACCATCCCCTACTTATAGATATTTTGATTGTTTCCAGTCTTTTGTTATTATAAATAATGCTGTAGTGAATAACTGTGTGCATACACCTTTTTTATCTTTGCCAGTATATCTTTTGGATAAATTCCTAGAAGTGGATTTCTGTGTCAAAGGATAAATGCCTACGTAATTTTGCTAGGTATTACCAAATTCCTTTCCATAGGTTTTGTATGTGCCACTCTGCATTCACACTGGAACTATCTAGGAGTTTCTGTTTCCCCAAGTTTGGCCAACACGCTCTGTTGTTGTATTGAAAGAGTTGCCTGTATAATAGTTAAGAAATGGTATCTCAGTATACTTTTAATTTGCGTTTCTCTTTTTAAAAGCAAAATTGAATTTTTTTTTTCATATAGTTAAGATCTATTTGCATTTATTTTCCCATGTCTGATCAGTTCATATTTCAAACTCACTTTTCTATGTGATTGTTAACACTTTTTTGTAATTTTTGAAGCTCTCTATATCTTTGGGACTTGTGTCTCTAGTGTAAGTTAAAAATATCATTTCCCAGTCTGCTTTTGGAATCTTTACCATGCAAATGTTTAATGTAAACACAGGTATCTTTCTTTCCCCTTATTGTCTCTGGATTTTAATCATAGTTCAGAAAGTTTTCCTCATTCCTAGGTAATTGAGAAATTTACCTATATTTTCTTCTAGTACTTAATTTCACTTTTCGCAGCTAAAATTTGATCCATTTGGAATTTATCCAGGTTTATAATCTAAGGAATGGATCTGATTTCATCTTTCTTTGTGTGACTTTCTACTTACCCAAAGTAATGCCTATTAGAAACTCCATTTTCACTTCAATACTTTGAGGATGCCCTGTTTATCATATACGAAATATTCAGCTAGGTTTATCTTCTGCCTGTTTTTAAAGAGTGATGAAGTGGGCCAGGCCTGGTGGCCTAGTGGTTAAGTTTGGCACACTCCGCTTCTGTGGCCTGGTTCGGTTCCTGGGCGCAGAACTACACCACTGGTCTATCAGTGGCCATGCTGGGTGGCGGCTCACATACAAGAGAAAGAGGAAGATTGGCAGTGGATGTTAGCTTAGGAAGAAAAATCCTCAGCAAAAATAAATAAATAAATAAAATAAAGAGTGAAGACACTTCCTCAAAAGTCCCATTAAAGGGACATTACCTCACTTTCCTTATTGCCCAAAACTAGGTCACGTGTCTTTCCTAAACTAATCCCTTGCAAATGGAATGGGATTTCGACTACTGGCTTAGTGAAGCCCAAGTTTCTGTGCAGGAGGATGGATTGCCTGGATTAAATCAGAAAGGGTTATGTAAGAGAGGTGGAGAGACAGAGACATGGGGATGGATATCAGCTCACATTACAAGTCCATTAGTTTTTCTTTCTGGACCATAAGCTTCTCAAGGTCACAGAGTTCTAATGTGTTTTCATGTCCCTAGCCACTAGCAGAGTGCTTAGACATATTACAAGTGTGTAAATGCTTATTAAAGAGCACTCAGGATAGGACTGCTAACTATGGTTTTATACTAAACCAACTTCTTTTTACAACCTACCTATAGTGTAGCTGAAATTAGATATTAAAAAATTTTTAATAGCTAGGTTCATAAGTCCTGAATAAGCTGGATAAGTGTTTTAGCATTTGTTTTTTAAGTCCTATTTCGAATTTTGAATGCTCTACATAGAATATCTTTATTCTGAGAATTCCAATGTATTTTATAAACATTCTTTGTCTCTGAGTTGAGACAGAGGAAATGGAAAGCAGCAGACTGAAAATTTCCTTAAAGGCAGAATCGGTGTGTTCTCTGTCACCTCAATACCACCTAGCTCTGTACCTGAAATATTGCTGATGTTTTCTTAATATTTATCAAATGCATAAATGAATGCTATCTCCATTTGACAGCCAGGCTTGGAAACTTAGAGGTAAATGGCTCTCTCATGTCATTCAGCTAAAAGAAAGGTCTAAAACTTTTGCCCACACAGAAATCCATTGCTTTCCCTAGCGATTATATTCTTTTATATTCTCAGAACTATATTTTATAGTCCACTAACGTGGAATCATACTATTGAGAAACCAGGCTTTTGTGGAAAATAATAACCAATGCTTTGAAAAGATAGAGGACTATTTCTTAACAGAGATTGAAAATACATATATTGTATATAAAAGAATGAATTTATTCTTAACACATGACTGATACAGAAAAAGGAGCTAAACTTAAGTTGAGAATTACTCACCATATTCACCTTGGTCTCAACTTCTCTTCCCATAATGTAGGCATGTAGGATTTTCAACTCCTTAGCCATCCTGGCAAAGTCTGACTTTTATACAATGCTTAAATGTCCACATCTAATTTCTGAAGATGAGTTTATAGTTTGGGGTAGGTGATTTTAGAGTACTCTTTGCTCACCTCCGAGCTGGCAAGAGATAAAGAAAATTTGTTAAGTTCTGAAAACCTGTAACTCTTAATAAGCTTCTCCAATAAAAATGTGATTAAAACGTTTCATAAGGTTAGCGTTTTGCCTGTGGCAGCTTGAATTTCCTCAGCTTAACACATCATCAGTATGACATGTCACGCTTGGCTTTGTCAGCAATTCTTGTACACAGATGAAGTGTAAACACATTTAAAATGACAGATTTAAATGTATCCCAGTACTAGAGGAACTGCTGGTAGAACGGCACAGGTAAAGCGTTTCTCACAAAAGCGTTGTTATCAAGCACTTCTCGGGTTGGGTTGACTCCTCACTGTCTGTTGGGCATCTACACTCTTGTCTCACGCAGTTTGTTCTTGCTAGCTCCCAGCCTTCCCGAGGTGTGAAATTTACTCCAGTAAGAGATCACATTCCGAACTGCACAGAAAATTCCAAATTTATCTGCAAAAGGAAGGCAGCCTCTATTCTAAGAAGACGTTACCCTTACCATACCCACACCAACTGACATCTTGAGTTTTCATGTTTCGTGTGTGTGCCTAACATTTTTCACGTGTTCTTACCATAATGCCAAAAATCATTACATCAAAAAGAATCTTTTTTTAAAGCTGGTGAGCGGAACTGATACATGGATACATTCCATAGCCTTTTGACGTTTTCTAAAGTGTTATATCGATTTCCCCCCTTCTGTTTTTGGGTTTTTCTTTTTTTAGGTATTTGTCGGTATTCTCTGCCTCACAAACACACACATGCACACACACACACACTCACACTTACTCTCCCTACTTACCTCACATATTTGAGATACCACTTTGCTGAACAAGGAAGTAAATCTGGCTTTCCTAGGAGTGTTCTGAGATTTGTTTATTTATTTATTTTTTAATGCTTTTCCCAGATCTCTGTCTCATTTTCAGCCCACTTAAATGGTGACTGTGTGTGTATGTGTGTGTGTGCACGCGTTGGCACACACAGATACCCTTTTGAGGTGGAGCTAGTGGGGGGAAACTATTTCTCTTCTTTATTAAACTAGAACAGTAAATTGCAACTGAAGTGAACTATTAAAAATACAGTTGACTCCAAATAAAATTAACGAAAATATGTGGTGTGGGAATTTTTAAAGGGCAGCTTCTCTTTATTATTACACACACATGCAATAAAGCACTCTATTCTTAGACTGTCCACTTAAAAATGCTTTCTGAGTCTGCATTTTCCTTAAATAGGATAGTTTAATGTTGGAACTGCCTACCTGAAACGCATTCTTTTAAAGAATTATGCTAATCATGCAAGTGGTCCTGCACTGCGTGATTGATAAATTTATTTTGCTTCAGCTCTTGCCTCCTTTATGCCTTCCAGAACTCAGCTATAATGGATTAGGTATAATTCTCTCAGTCTTGTGTTATTTTCCTGGCATGTTAAGTCAAAACAAAAGGAAAAAAGATTGTGCTTTTGGCAGTAAATCATGACCTGCTGGGAAAGTCAACCCCTACCCAGATTTGCCAGGTGGCTACCTACAAACTCTAGTAACTCTAGAGTCTGAAGGAGCCACTTTCTCTCTGAAGCTTACTCACACGGGACAACCTACCTAAGATACGTTGGAGCAGAGTGGTTGTATCAACAGCACTGGGTCCTAGAAGCAAGAAAGGAGAAATACTGTGCCCTCTTGATTTTAACAACAGCAAGACAATGAAATCCAAGGGAGAAATTCTTGAAGGATCATCTCCTAGGACTCATTTCTCAAGCATTATTTTTTTATTTTTATTTTTTGTGAGGAAGATTCACCCTGAGCTAACATCCATTGCAAAATCCTCCTCTTTTTTTGCTTGAGGAAGATTGGCCCTGAGCTAACATCCATGCTAGTCTTTCCCTACTTTGTACATGGGATGCCTCCACAGCATGGCTGATGAGTGGAGTAGGTCCATACCCGGGATCCAAACCCACAAACCCTGAGCCGCTGAAACAGAGAGCACAGGACTTTAATCACTTGGCCATGGGGCTGGCCCCTAAGTGTTATTTTTAAGACATAAAATAAATTTTAAAAACATAGTTTTGCCAAAAATGCACAAGTGTGATCATGCAATTCATGCATACATATGTAAATATGTGTATGCATATATGTAAATATATGTGCATATATTTCTGTACCTTCAGTCCCTTCCTCCCCCCTGTTTTCACTCAGTGTTATCTTGTTCCCATTCTCATCGCCCTCACCGTCTGCCGCCATCCATCCCACCTCTTCCCTGTGTAGGTCATCCTCAGGAACAAGCTCCTGTAGAACTTTCCATCTCCTGTGCTCAAATACTCTTACGTGGCTGAATTCTTGGGCTGGTCACTCTGGCCATGCACAATCTCAATCTTTTTACCTCAGTGTATCATATAAAAGATGTTCTTGTTATGCTGAGATGTGAAAACAGGTGGGAAGTCCTGACCTAGGATTATGTTTCCATATTTTTCAGCATACTAGTGTATCAACGTAATCACACACATATATGTATATATGTATTTCACACATACACATCTGGAGGGATTGTTTCGGTCATTGTTTTATAAAAATTAAATTTTATTTATTCTTTTCTCTTTCAATAGTTATTTGTAGAAATCCCTTCAAGGTTAATGAATGGCTCTAATTCATTATTTTGAGTGGCTGCAACATAATTTAACAACTATTCTCTGGCTGGTATTTCCTTTGAGTCCAGGCATTGTATTGTTTTGTTTTGTTGTGCCACTACAAGAAAAGAATATATGAAATGTGTTTTTAAATTGAGATGTAATTGACGTATAATATGACATGTTTTTAATGGAATAGATTATCAAGCATGGGGGTATTGGATTTAAGAAAATGTGCTAGTTTTAATCTTAATAGATGTTGCCAGATTGTATTTCAGAAGAAACTTTTAAAATTCACATTCTAATCTACAGTGTGTTAGAACATCCGTCTGTCTGAATCCACACCAGGAGTAGATATTTCCACCTATTATCATTTGTATTAGCGTGATAGGTGTGGATGATACCTCATTGTTTTGTTTACTTAAGATTTCCTGAATTCTACTGAGTTTGAGCATCTTTTCATTCCTGTTGGCAGCTTATAATTGCTCTTCTTTAAAATGCTTCTTCGTTTCTTTGCACTTTTTTTTAGGTTGTTTGTCCCCTTCTTGTCGATTTGTGAGATCACTTTATCTTTCGTGGATATTAGCTCTGTCATTTCCATTGCAATTTTTTTCTAAATCAAATGTTTTTAGAATGATTTGTTATTCATACCAGTATGTACGTATATGTTCTTACATTTTTTGCAAGTCAGTTCAAATGGGTAGACATGTACTCAAAAAAATAACAGTCAAGGGCCAACTCCGTGGCCGAGCGTTTAAAGTTCCACGTGTTCCATGTCCATGGCCTGGGTTCTGGGTTCAAATCTCAGGCATGGACCTACTCCACTCATCAACCATGCTGTGGAGGCATCCCACATGCAATAGAGTAGATTGAGTAAGTAAATAGAGTAGGATTGGCACAGATGTTAGCTCAGGGCTAATCTTTCTCAAGCCAAAAAAAAAAGAGAGAGACAGATTGGTAACAGATGTTAGCTCAGGGTTGAATCTTCTTCACCAAAAAAGTAAATAATAACAATAATAACAGTCATTATATAGCTGCAGGGAGCTGTGCACCTAGTGACACAGATACTTCACTGAAATCTTATTTGTCAAAACTATTAGTTTCAAGAAAGAGCTTTCATTAATAAAAACTCTTGGTGTGATCCAGGGTGGGAAGGTCATTTTAGCTCCTTTAAATATTTTTAAAAGAGTTTGTCTTTCTCGCCTGCAGGTGAATATTGGTGACTTTTATGCCTTCATTGAAGGATATTAATTTTATGATCATGATGAAATATTTTTTTGAAGGAAAAGTATCCAGTAAGGATGAAGCCTTATTACACGTCTGAACTTTTCCAGTTACTTTTTGAATCTCATTTTTAAAGGTATGGGTTTCTTTACCATTTGGAGGTTATCTTTTTTTAACATTGTCTTCTGAAATAATTCTAGGTTCACAGGAGTTGCAAAAACTGTACCGGGCGATCCCATGTATACTTCACACAGGCTCATTAATGTTGGCGTCTTATGTAGCTATAGCGTGGTATCAAAAAGAGGGCATTGTCTTCGTTGTAATCCAGAGAATTTATTCAGATATCACCAGATTTAAGCACTCATTCGTGTGTGTGTATAGTTCTATTTGGGTTATTTTTTAACTCTAATACATGAAACGATGTCTTTTATCAGTCAAATTCTAAGCTTCAGATTCATATATGAAAGTAGATAGAACTGAGCTCATAGAAAAAGTAGGGCATTGGAGTGGTTTTCTGGGTGATACTGTGTAATGCCATTCTGTGTGTAACCTTAGAAAAAATCAAAAAGGTGCCTTAAGGTTGGTACGACTCCACACAGACCTGCATGAAAGCAGAGAATACACAAAATGCCCTCTAAAGATCCCACAGTTGCCTATTCTTGGCCCTCTGATGAGAAACGGAGTTTGGCATTTTTATGCTGGGCCAGTAGGGACTGTCTCTTATTTAAGAATAAATAAATAAATAATGAGTATTTGTGGGAAGATATGTTCTCCTGACTACAGTGACACCTGCTGAGATTGCTGGGATTGTAATTTTATAGCAGCCTTTTCCTAAATTAATTACATATCTGCAATCAGGCAACCATAGCTACTCTTTAGAAATAATGCCTTGTGTGCAACTGTGAATAAGTAAATGAGTGTCGATTAACATCTGACCACCCGCAGTGACAAAGAATGTGTACTTGGGCAGCCACACCTCCCTTTTCTTTACGAATTGTTTTAGGGATTCTTTGGTACTTTAACAGAGTCAGAAAAAATGAAGGGAATATTGCTGATCCCTCACTGGAAATGCAGCCTGAAAATACTTTCATATGAATGGTGTCCAAGGATTATAGGCCATAAGAGACAGAAATATACCCCCATAGCTCATTGGTCCAACTCCTTAATATTTCTTATAAGTAAACATGGTCCAGAAAAGTGAAGTGAGATCCTTAAAGGTACAAAGGTAATTAGTGACAAAATCTTGACTAAAATTCAGGGATTTTCCTCTGGAAAGATATTCTTTCTGCTATAATACCATAGTACTCTGTTCATTTTTATGAATTAAATCAATGGGTTAAAAAATCCTAATAGCCTGTGATTAGTCTACAAATTTTTCCAAGATTACTTTTCTCCTCTCTGTTACTGGAATATTCTAAGGGGACATTAGGAGGTCAATCTTGGGACAGGCAGCCATCTCTTTTAATAGACATCTGACTGGTAAGAGTGGATTTGATGGCTCCATTACTCATGCTAGGCTAACATAACACAATTCGAAGTTTTCTAAAGCATTCATTTTTTTTCTCCCTGAGAATGCAAAAGGAGTTTAATTGGAGGACTAGTTAGGGTTTTTGCTGAAAGTTTGGGCAGTCTCCTGATAAAATATACCATGGGCTTACTCAGCTGTTTATTAGCATTGACTGTTTAAAAAAATGTTACTATGGAATTTTTCAAACCCATGGAAAAGTAGGGTGTATAGTATACTAGTCTAATAAATCCTCATGTAGGCTATGGCATTCAATACTGTGAAAGGTGATCAAATGTTCGTTTTAAAATAGGTAAATATGAATGATGCTGTTTCCTTATAGACGGCCTTCAGTGTTCTTTGGTGGTGGGAGATTCTGGAGGGTTGTTAAATGGTTCTTTGTATCTGGTTGTCTGCCTAACGTAGCTCCTTTCTGCCTCTGTGCAGCCTTGGATAGTACTTTGAGATGTTATTAGGATTAGTGGTGGCACTCAGAAATGTAAATCCACGATATCTAGAATAATGATTGAAATCTACTGTGCGTGACCATGTTGGTGTTTAAGACGCCAGAAGAAGCTGCATTTTCTGTGGTGAGGCTGGCCTCCTCTGGGCTGGTGAAATCAGCATCAGAGAGTTTGAAGTGTGTTCAGGGCGTTCAGTGGCTAAATGGCTGAACCAAAGGTGAAATCTCTGTTAGCGGGAACAGGAAAGACCAAAACTTAGAGACTGTAGCCTCTTCAAATTTGACTGAGTACCATCAACCCACGTTGTTCTATTTTAAGTTAGATAAGTGGCTGTCTTCCCAGCTGGACTTTAACAAGCTCTGTTGAATATAGGGAACATTTTTTTCCTTGCTGTTTGCCTCTCCCTAATATCTGGCAATAAATGTTGACATTTGTTGAATGGATGAGTGGATAGATGGATGTGTGGATGGACAAAGGAATAAAGAAAGTCTTCTTTGGAAATAACACAATCAGTAGCCTCAACATTTTAGATGTCAGGGTATTTCAAAGGCTGGCCCATTTTTAAGCAGATACCATTAAGAGTGGTACAGCATTAAAATAGGCCATTCTATTATTGTCTCAGGTCACATTTTTGGAACCTAATTAAAAGTTCAGCTACAGGTTTTTTTTTTTTAACAAAAGGCAACAAAAGGATTCTGATTCCAGAAGAAATACAGTGGTATTTCAGTTTAATGCTGTCCTTGAAGTTCAAACTATGGAGGCTGAGTAGAGGTAAGATCTTGTTAGAAGGTCACTTTCACAATTTAACCATTAAACTTACTTGTCTTTGGCTTATTTTATTGAAAATTTCATTCTGTAAAAGGAATTTTGTGTAGCACAATTCCAGTGATCAATCCTGGAGAAGGGTGAGGCTAAGAATAGATTGTGATATATTAGGGAATATTGTGTTCTGCTCAGTATTATCCGCAAAAGTAAATCAAACTTGGTAGAACAGAATTTATAGAATTCATGTAGATGTTTAGGCTACTGTCAAACATCAGGCCCTTAAATATTGGAAAGGAACTGAGCTATCATTCCTCACTTTGCAGATGAGGATGTGTAGAAGGGGAATTGATTAACCCCGTCCTGTGGGTGGTGGAACCCTCATTAGCATCTTGGGGGCACCCTCAATCCTGTATCTCTGCCTTCGTAGCCTGGACCCGGTATTGCCCTGGGTGGAGTTGCTGTGCTCCCAAGCCCTTCCATAGTGCCCAAGTTGTACCTTGTTTATGTTAAATACGGGCAGTTTCTTCTTTCATTCTTTATCTCATGAAATGTTTTCTAGGTCACTCACTATCTTTGTCACCCCCTTCTGGACATCACATGGTGTGTTAGTAAAGGGCTTAAAATGCTTAGATAAGGAGCAACAGGGTTTGTAATAAAATCTTTAGTATAATAAGAGAGTATTAATGTCCTTCACCCAAATTAAGGCAGTGGAATTATTGTACATCAGTATATTGTTTCACATTTTTAGTCATCTATGTCTGGCATTCTCAATATAAAATATAATAAAAATGATCTCTACTCTCTCCCTAATACAGGATAAGCCTAAGTTACCTGTTCAGAGTTCTCATGAATTTCTTCTTAATCCTTGAGTGTTTTTTAAATTTATGCTTAAGTAAGTCTTGCTACTGTTCTTGAAATTTACATGGACTGTTTTAGACATTCACATATCTCAGGCTAAAAACATAACAAAAACAAAAACATAAAAATTAAAAAATTAAAAGGAATCCCAAAGACCAGTCTTAGGGAAAACTACAGAATTGTGTGCCTTTTCTATCTTATTTTCCTGACACTAATTCTCTCCCTGTCACTCCTTTCCTTGCTCTCCACTCAAAGCTAGGAACACCTGACATTTAGAACACTTCCCTTTAAGGGCCGACAACTAAATGGCAATCAAATGAGATGGTGATCTTCCAACTCCGATGGTACCCAAGGTTCCCTGGTCAAGAATGTCTCCAATTGGTTATGACTCATTCTTGGAACCTGAACAGAATTAGTGTGTGTAATCAAACTTAAAAAAGAACAGAAAAGAACTGCTATACAATGGGTGATGTCAGAAAGCATCACACATAGTAAGGGTAGGTATTGTCTAACAACAATTTTATGACATCCACTCTCTATGTGTGTCCTGTATTATGATGTAAAATGTTCTTCTTATGGTGCTGCTCTAGTCCATTGTACCCCCAGAATAGAGTGGGGAGTCACAGGAATGAACACTAACTCTTAACCCAAAGTAACTCTCAGTATATGGCGTTGCATGGCTCCCTCCCAAGTTCACTGTAATGATTTGCTTTACTTTGGACTAAGTATAATGAAGCACCAAGCCTTTGCCACTGCTAACAATAGCATGATTCCTCTGATGACTCCTTTAGAAAACAATACCTTAACCTGAGTATACTGAAAAGAAGTAAATATTTTAGACTTCTATATTCCTCATTACCCACAAGGGAAATATTTTAATGATCTTATGCTCCACACGGTTTAAATTTACAGTTTAAATTTTGTTCTCTGCGGTAATACTGCTGTAGACTATTAATAAATTTTCATTCCTTGTGAGACAATTTGTTACCTTTACATCAGTGCAAATGCAATTTTCAGTGATTCTCTTGAATTATTCTATCCAAATAGGAAGAATTTGCCAAGAAGATCTAAAGAGAGATTGAGAAATTAAGACTCAGTTAGTTATAAAATGGTACCAGGGCTGGACCTCCTCCCTTGGGTGTTCCTCATAATCAAAGTTGACAGTGATGGTGTTTTGCAGGTAGTTCTTGGACAGACAAAAGAGAAGAACATCCTCAGTCCTAAGTCCTAATGAACATGCCGAGCCTGTTATGTGTGCAGGCATTCTCCCTGGAATACCAGTAAAAGAAAATTAAATCAACTCACGACAGCTATCTTGCATATCTCACCTGGGAAGGTATGCATGCGGTAGGACAGGCACTGCTTAACATTAATCAGCCTCCTGAAGTCATTACATTCATGAGGAAATGTAATTCACATGTGATTACTTTTTAATTTACTCTGTAATCACATTCCAAGTGAACAGGCCAAGCTTAAAATGAAATTTAAAAGTCAAATACAGCTTTGTATTAGGAATTCGCAATTTTTATATGCACTTAGGTTAATAAAGATTTTACAATAACCATTTGTGACTGAGCATATGATAATTTTTTGATGAAAGTTAGTGCCATACCTTAGACAAAATGTATTTGATTTTCCTCCAAGTGCTCAACTGGACCCAAAGAGTCTCAGTACTCTACTCGGCTGAATTCCTGCCTCATCTAAACTTTATTTGAAAAAAAAATCATCCAAACAGTCCTCTATCCCACATCTGAAATTGCAATGAACTAATGTATTTTTAATTCCTACTGTGCCTGTGAGGCCTATCTATTTGTTTTATCCATCATCAGAAAGTGTGTACAGAACCTTACAGAAACTGACTTGAGCTCATCAGTGGGGAATGCCAGTGCCTGCAGTGAGAATCTTCCTCCAACAGTGTGGTCTTTCAAGTTGATGAAGTTACAGAGCTGCTGTGTTCATTTAACTAGAGCCTTTTGCCTTAAAACTAAAGGTTCAAAAGCCTAAGACCACCTAGTTGTGGGTAGTAGAGAGTAAGTTTGTGTTTTGATTCATGAGCCAAAAGTAAGGTCAATGGGGAGAAGTGTACAAAGGATTTACAGATCCAGTTAAGACAAGAAAACGTCTTTTATCATTTGGCTCTACCTGGCATTGGGCTAAACAACCTCAGAAGTACTAAGATCTCTTTAAAAATATTCAAAAGCTGGAGTCTGTTTTCCAGAATGCTTAATAGTATTACCAAACATCAGTTGTTGACTGTCAAGTTCCAAGATATTTGTGATATCTTTATGCTAAGTTTACTATGATTTACTTTAGCTCAACTCACTTTGTTTTAACTACTGTAGTACTTTACCATTGTCCTAAGCCAGTTCTACTTAATAAAAATATAGTGTGAGGTAAATATGAAATTTCTTGGTAGCCACATTAAAGAAAGGCAAAATAAAGCAGATGAAATTAATTATATTATATTATATTTAACCCAATATATCTGACTATGATCATTTCAAGATGTAATCAATATTGAAAAATTTTAAATGAGATATCTTACATTCTCTTTTTCACATTAAGGTTTGAAATCCTGTGTGCATTATAATTTCAATTTCAACGTCACATTTCAAGCATTGTAGAGCCTACTGTATTGGGCAGAGTAGCATTAAGTTATGGCATTCATGAAATCATGACGTTGATATGCTGGTTATCTTTTCTTGAATGCACACTAAATAAATATATTGCTTTTCAAATTTTAAAAAAGTTTGACTTACCAAATGGAATATGCACCATATTATGGGAAACATTGACTTAATAGGTAGTTCGTTTATTTATTTGGCAGTAATATACATGCTATATGGCCTTCATGTGCATTGGGCTCTGCAGGGGTGTTTGTACTTATCTGTGGTCCCCAGCACATGAATCATAAATATATTTTTTTGCTTACACAGAAGCATAGCAGAGTTTAAGGGAATGAGACTGATGTAATCTTGCTTTATGTATTTTTTACAGATAAGGTGTTTACTATATATATGCACCATACTTATATGTAGATACCACATATAACACACAGATGCAGATGCACACACGTATATACACCATGTATATCAGGCTACAACTATTAACAGGATTAAATTCCTTATAATCTGGTTGCATATCCCAAACAATTGCCTCTTTCCTTTGCACTTAGGACTGATGTGTGATGTTCAACCCACGGTGGTAGGCAGAATAATGGCACCCCACAGATGTACACATCCTAATTCCCAGAACATGTGAACGTTACCTTACATGGCAAAAGGTACTTTGCGGATGTGATTTAAATTAAGAATATTGAGATGGCGAGATTGTCCTGAATTATTTGGGCAGGCCTAGTATAATAAGGGTCCTTACAAATGAAAGAGACAGGCAAGAGTGAGAGCCAAGAGGAGGAGATGTGATGATAGAAGCAGAAGTCAGGGTGATATGATATGAGAATTCAACATGCTATTGCTGGCTTTGAAGATGGAGGAATGCGGCCACAGGCCAAGGAATGCAGGCAACCTTTAGAAACTGAACAAGTCAAGAAAATAGATTTTCCCCTACAGCCTCCAGCAGGAACACAGACCTACTGACATCTTGATCTTAGCCCAATGAGACCCATTTTGCCCTTCTGGCCTCTAGAACTATAAAATAAATTTGTGTTGTTTCAAGCCATTAATTTTGTGGTAATTTGTTACAGCAACAATAGGAAATTAATACACCCATCCTGAGTAATAGGATGATTAAACATGCATCACTTTCACCTTCTTTAGATTGGAAAAGGAGCCTGTCTTTAGCACTCAAGTCAAGTAGTTCTTTCTCTGGGAGACCTTCCTAAATGAGCTTTGCAGAGAAGAAGGCTCTCTCCTTTCTTTTTTTGCCCCCATTATTCTTATTGATAGCCTCTGACATTGCATATATCTGACTGTGAGGCAATCATGTGGTCCTGTGTGTGGAAGCCTGTCTCCCCAGTAGACTACTTGCAAGGCCAGGGTGTTGCATCCCCACAGCCAGCCCTTGATCAGCCCCAGAAGTTTTTGGATGTGTTGAGTGCCTTAAGACCTCGATCCTACACTTTCTTATAGTGGTTTGTCAAGCACGCGGTCATAAGTGACCTTTCTTCTTTTCCACCTTCTCCATTCTAGTGTGGTCGAAGGTTTCCATTTACTTTCTGAAACTGTCCGAGGCCCTCTTGGCAACTGACATTTGACAGCTCTTTAGCCAACTAAATAGTGTTAGTGTTTTATTTTATTTGCTTTTCTTTTAGAAATTCATTATCATTTTGCAAAATATTACTAGGAAGTAGATGTGGAGTCTTATTGTCTACACCTTGGTCAGCCTGGGAAGACGTGTGTCTGAGGCTGTAGCATGAACACTGGGGCTCAGGATCCATCGAAACCTAAGGGTACCAAGACGAGCTTTGTGTCCAGGGTGTGGCCTGAGGCAGGTCTGTTCTCAGCAGCTGTGTTCCCTCATCTGGTCAATGATTATACTCGTACCTGCATTTAGGTTTGGACCTGATTATGGTAACTCTTGTAGAGTGTCTGAATATATTCTAAGCATTCATACTTTTGAAGTTATTTTGTTCATTATACTCCTCATGGCTAAAGATTTTAAACTTGAGAAATCTTCATTTTACTGTTGAGTGCAGTCTGGTATTTACAATTCTACCTGTTAAGCAAAATGTCATTTGCTTAATTTGCAGTCATCCTACCCAAGTGTCCTTTAGAATAAGTGATTTAAAAACATATAAGTAGTATTCTTTCACTGGCGCTGGAAATGATAGACCAGTCACTTCAGGAGGAACTTGTATCATTCAATATTGTAGAGTTCACACAAAAGAAAAGCAGTTAATCGAAAAAGCTCCTTGTTCATTTTGGTTTGGGGAAGTCAAGACAAGGAATGAGTATACAGCTTGTAGTTTTTATCAGTTTTATTTTCATGAATGGTGGTGGAACTATGTGAGAGTGTAGGGAGTTAGGACTCAGGAAGAGTGTGGGAGTAGAGATAAATACACCCAAGTTGAGGTCCTGGGTAAGAAAACAGTATGTAGAATCAAGATGGCAAATATGTGACTTAGGGCACTACTTCCCTGTGGCTAATTGAACTTGGAGATCTCATTCACTTAGCTGATGTCCATGGCTTTGGAATCCTCTCCCAGAGGCATCCTCTAAACTGATCAGAGCTGGCCATTGAATTGAAACCTCTTGTTGTTGGGGTTTTTTTTGTTCATTTGTTTTTTTAACGAAGAAAGAATAAGGCAGAAGTGGAAAGCACATGGAGGCAGAGTGATACGACTGAGGCAAGTGGAAGACAGGTTTCTCTTGAATTTGAAGCGTCAAGAATTAGGAAGGATGGGGCTGGCCCCATGGCCGAGTGGTTAAGTTCTCACTCTCTGCTTTGGTGGCCCAGGGTTTCGGCAGTTCGGATCCTGGGCGCCTGACATGGCACAGCTCGTCAAGGCATGCTGAGGCGGTGTCCTGCATGCCACAACTGGAAGGACCCACAACTAAAAAAAAAAAAAAAAAATTAATATATATATATATACATATATATATATATAAACTATGTACCAGAAAAATAAAATCTTTAAAACAAAATAAAACCAAAGAATTAGGAAGGCATGTGGAAACTAGGAAGGCATAGATTGTAGAGGGCAAAATCAGCAATGTTGTCAGAGGTCTGGTCAGTTTATTAGGAGTAGATGGGTCCCAGACACTCAAGGACACAGTAATCTCAACTTTGATTGTATATACAAATTATCTGGTGTACATGTGAAAATGCATATTATGGTTCTCTTGTTCCCAGGGTAGGTCCTGAGATACTGCATTTCTGACCAGCCCCCTGATGATGCGAACATTGCTGATCTGGGGACCATAATTTGAGTATCAAGGATAGGGAATCAGGTAAAAGCACCAAGGCCAAGCAGACCTGTTCTTAAGCTGGATTTCCATTTCGACCAGGCCCTTCCCACTGAAACTGAGACCATTCAGAGTTTAGGTCTGCCAGATCATCTCAGAAGATGAAGGAAGGTGCTTGCCCCTGAGCAAAGGGATTTTGCAGGTCAAAAATAATGTCATGAGGTTCTTAAAAGCCGAAGCACCTCATCTTATGTATTTATTTTCAAATTGTTCAAAATTGTTCTGGTCCTTTTTTCCCCAGAATGCTCTCCTTTTTTTCCTTTGTGTGTAAAAGTAGATGGTACATGCTGTTTTCTCTTCCATCTACTCCTCCTTTTTAGTCCCCTGTTTATCACCAAAGCATTCTTCATCATGTCTGTAGACAGCTCTCCTAAGAGTTCTCAATTGAGTGCAATTAATAGAAAGTCAACCAACTTAGTTTAATGAGAAAAGGTGTAGGTGTCTTAGTGGCAGCTCTACGATTTTGATATGGGAAGGGCACCACTCTGAAAAGACTGCCACTCCCAAGCCCCCACAGACCACCCTTGGTACCTCCACTGGATGTATCTCTAGGGATCCAAATACAGAATTCAAGATGGGCTCCATGAAGAGCCAGTGCCAAGATCTGGAAAACTGTCAGGAGAACATGCAGCTACTCCGGTTCTGTCTCCCTTTGTCTTTCTATTTCTCTCCTTATTTCTTCTTTCTGCTTTTCTCTGTGTGAAGACAGGCTGTCTCAACCCTTTCCTATATGGGGAGAGGAAAGCAGAAAGTTAGTTTCTCAGGTGGTTGTGCTCAGAGCCTCACTGTGTCTCCCTATTTTCTACTTCTGAATGTCTTATAGAGGATGTGGCCCAAGTCAGCCTCTGCGTTGGTTATTCAAGGGATAGATATCTATCCTTGGGCAATTATCCATCCACAGAAGAGAGGTAGAAGCACAGAATGCAAACTCCACACCCATTTGGGAGGTAGGGAGGCATGCTCTCTGCTGGCCTTCATGAAAAGCATCTTTCGCACTCCCATGTCTCCAGCTCCAGCCTCTCTGCAGTCTCACACTTACATCTCCATTGATCTGCTTGCTTGAAGGCTTTCCAAAGGACTCAATGGCTCTCCTTCAGGCCCACTCAACTTTTGCCTCTTTGTCTTTTACTTTTATTTGTAGTAGGATTTTTGGTTGGTTTCTTTTCTGTATATTGGTTTTAAATTATACTGAACTTTTGGTTTTTTATGTTATTAGATTTGTTAGTCTATTTTTTAGGTTTCCCTCACTGTCAGGATGTTGAAAAAATTTTTTTCTAGTACTTTTATTATTTTAACATTTTAAATACATTTTTCATATTTAAACCTTTGATATGTCTTGAATTTATTTGGAATAAGGTGTGAGATAGTGATCAAATTTACTCTTTCTAATGACCTCATGGTCCCAAATGCGATTTGTTGATTAATCCATCTTTCCCCCACCCCAGATTTGAAATCCATCTTTGTCATATACTACTTTTCTATGTGTTCGAGTCTATTTTTCTTTGGTTCATGTGCAAGTAAAATACTGCTTAAATCACCACAGCTTTATATTTTTGTATGTGAGCTACACAAATTGTCCTTACATTCATTTCAGGTCAGTAGACTTGCAATACTGCCCTTTCCCTTTCTAGTTAGAGAGGCTTCAGGTGGTGCCATAGGTGACAACCTGCCCCTCCCTAAGTACCAGGCCAGTCAGCACATGAATATTAAGGTTCCGAAAATTCAAATATTTTCATTTCAAATTATCCTTGTCCTAGAACCTCTAATAAATGGGTATTTAAGCATCGCTTAACTAGATATAAATTCTATTCCTTTACTGCTATCCCTTTGGCTTGCTGGCATTGGTGCCAAAGCTTTATAGCATATGCCATTGTGCTGTTTTCTAGTTCATCCCTGGCTACCTCTTTATGGGAAGGAACAATTTTTTTTCTCATAGGATACCACCTCACTTAAGCTAGAAAAGAGGTATCAGGAAGACCTCCAGTAAACAAAGCAGATCTCCCATGAGATTTTCTTAGCTTCCAAGGTAGGGCCTCCCAACAATAGCAAAAAGATAAACTTCAAAATCTCCCTTAGTATTTTTTTTTTGAGGAAGATTAGCCCTGAGCTAACTGCTGCCAATCCTCCTCTGTTTGCTGAGGAAGACTGGCCCTGAGCTAACATCCATGCCCATCTTCCTCTACTTTACATGTGGGATGCCTACCACAGCATGGCGTGCCAGGCGGTGCCATGTCCATGCCCCGGATCCAAACTGGAGAACCCTGGGCCGCCGAAGTAGAACATGCGAACTTAACCGCTGCGCCACCAGGCTGGCCCCTCCTGTAGTGTTTTTATTGTAACTGTCTTTTGCCTCTTTTAAAGTTATATGTACATTATCTTTGACCTTTTTGCACGGTTTTGCTTTTAGTTTTTCTTCCTTTTTAGCTTAATCCCACTTTCTGACTATTAGCCACTTGATTGCGTCACTTCTGAGCAACTATTATATCAATCTCAGAAAGGCAGATCTGACTGTTCTTAAGGAAATAAAAATAGCAGAGCAAGAGGAGAATATGGGACATTGTTCTGCTTCTGTGATGTCATCAGTCAATCAGAATTTGAATTTCCAAGTGTTGTTTGCAGCTCTGTGTAGGATTGTTGTATTTTGACTGGTTGGCTTCTACGTGATGTTTTAGAATCATTAATTCTCAAAATAGTTTTTCCCCACTGAAAAGCAGCTGACTTAAAAGAAACTTGTTTTCAAGTGGAGTGGGAGCCGTCATTAACTGACCTAAATGCAGGTCAGATGGATTCCTAAGGGAAGAGCTCATCCTTTGGTCCTTTTATTCTTTTTGAAGTTTGGCACGGGGGTGGCTCGATGCATACATGGCTTTCACTTCTAATTAGCAGTTTTGCTGAACAAGTGGTGGATTATCAAGAACCTAACCAACCAACTCCCAAGAATACAGAATGATTCAGACTTTAATTTTCATTTTCAACTTTTTCAGTCCTTAGTAAAGTAGTTATTCTTTTGAAATGGAAAATCACGGGTAAATGTCAGAGAGCTGGAAAACCATTCATGTCATTTCTAAAACATTCACATTCAATTAAACCTGATCTCAACCAAAATCTAGTCAATTCGGTAATGACTACTTAAGTAGGTAAAATGTTGAGGCTGGTGTTTACAATCCATGTCTTGCAATAAAGCATCAAATGCTGGGGACCCAGAAAGCTCATCCATCGGTAGTCATTTGTAACCTGCTTACAAGAAGGAAAGAAGAGAAAGAAAAGCGGAGGTTAGCATTCAGCAAAATTACCCCTAAGTATGAAACTAAAAGCCTGAATGATTGACTGTGGGAAGATTTCAATAAATGATACTCAAATTAAAACATTAAGCAAGTGACTTTAAGCAAAATTATATTTCCACATGCAGTTTATTCACTGAAAGAGAATTTTTAAAATAAGATGAATATTACTAAAAAAAATAATAATAATAGCCTAAACCCTGAGATCTAGTTGGATAATACAGGCTTTTCTTTTCTTTCTTTTTTTCCCCTCGTTTCCCCCACCCCCAGCTTCTAAATTGAACACCTGTCAGATTTTTTTTCCTTTCATTTCTTTGACTTGTCAGAGGAAAAAGGTCGGAACTGATCACCAACTCTACTTTTTAACAGACAGAAGCCTGTAATTGAGAGTAATTCCTCTGCAATTTTGTAGGCAGAGACTATTTCAGGCTCACTTTCAAAAGCTAGGCTAGGAGAGAAATGCTGGGATTCTGTAAGTGAATCAACTTTATTCACTGGGCCGCAGATCATTTCTGATTTTTACTGGAACACAGAAAGCGGCAGCACTCACATTAGAGTCCTTCTTTGGGATGAATAGAAGCGTAATCTATTTTTAACATCTAGTGGGGTGCCCTGCAGCGAAAAAGAAATTGCTTTGTGAGAGGTAGGCCAGAAATGTCTCATTTTGAAATTCTGCATTCTTAAGCACACTAAGCAGTTTATTATTCTTTCTTTCTCTGAGAAGTTTGCTTCCCTGTTCAAGATTTAACTTGAGATGAAACCACACGTGTTTGTCTTTAACAGAATTAGTTAGGGTTTTCCATCATAGAATGGTGTATGTTGTGATGTGATTGAGAGATTTTTGGACGTGGCTGAATTAATTTCTTTATAAAAATAGTTTCTGTCAAAATTTGAAGGATAATGAAGGCGATCCTTAACTCACTGTATGAAACTTTGTAAAATCTGTGTCTATGTCCAAAACTTTCTCTGCTCATTAAGAGTTTTAGGTTTGAGGGGGAGGTGCAAAATAAAAGGAATCCTTCAGAAGAAAATTTATACATATTGAATCCAGTTTAAAGTCCTTGTCATGTGTAACTTTACAAGATACAGTCAATCTTTGTATTAGAAAATAATCCCCCCTCAAAAATGTGATGGAAGCCTGTCAGCATCTACAGAATAATGTGTTCATTTTTATCAAGTGAAAAAGTAAGGTAGAGAAAGAGAGAACTAGGAATTGAGATGGGGACATCTAAATTCAAAGGAACCAAATCCTGTTTCCTTTAAGGTAATATTGATAAAAAAACAAAGTTGTCAAGACTCCTTAGCTTCATAGCTCCTGTTACAGCATGACATTCAATGGATTATGCTATGTTGAAATCAAAAAACAATGCTGACAAAAGGTGTAAATGGACCAGGTCATGTCATTAGTTACAGAAAATGTGCTTGGATTCTTCGATGTTCCATATAATTCAGATACACCACTTTGAAAATATATGGGATAATTTCTCAGGTCACTTTGAACAATCTCTCTTTTCATTGTTATCATCTAATAAGCATTCATCCTAGAGCCACAATATATAAAAATCCCTAAATAAATAATTGGAATTGTGATTTAAAAAGCTCAATTTGAACCACAAAACGCAGGAGTGATTACAGCTATGGTCAGTGAGCCTGAATTATATCATACTTAGGGGAGAGGCATGCAAATGAGTGAATTAAATTAGGAACACAAATCTCTTCTTAAATCAGCATTTTTGACTGTCAGAACCTGGACTAGAGTGCATTATTCTTAATAGACTGTGATTTGTATTGAAATAGGACAATAAATCTGTTTATTAAAATTTATTTGCTGCTTGTTGTTCTGTCGTTCTGGCTTCGTGCATGAGCAAGGTGCATATAATAGGCAGGGCTGGGGATTCAGCAGGATGCCTGCCATATTTGTAAATGATCACACACATTCTATAGACTGAAGACTGATTAACATGGGGATGGGATAAAATTCTGCATTCACTATTTTACTTTTCAGTGATTCACAGGAAACTGTAAAGGCTTCTGAGGGCATCAGCAATAGAATAATCTAAAAGTTTTCTCTTCCATGACATAATTTAAAAAATGCTTGTAGATCTTGGTCCTCAGAGTAAAATCTCTCATCTGAACTTCAGCCTCATCCACTTTAATTCTGTATTGTCTATGGTAATTTTATCTATCCTTCTTGCTTTTACATCAGGAAAGCAATTTAATGGCAGGCTTATGATGTGTTGCTTCCAATTTTATATTAGGGTGTTTCACATTTTCCAGGCTGACTGCAGTGAGAAGGCTTTTGTTTTGTGTTCCTTGGCCATCAGGAGTAAACATACAGGAAGAGGAATCGAAAATGAATCATAGTCTGCACCATTGTATTCCCCGCAGATCTCTCTGAAAGTCAAAAAGGTTGCTTTGGCCTTTTCTTGGTTTGCATGGTTTCAGCAGGTTCTAATCGTGATCTCTTTCATTTTTTATAAAGTATGCCTGAATTCTACATAGATGTGAACTGGTGAAATACAAAACTATCACTCAGCTTTAAAAAGAAATACACATTCAAAAGAGTTAGAAAAAGAAAGCTCCCATTGGAATTTTGATATCCCGTGCCTCCTAATTTGAGGGAGTGTGGAATGTAGGAAGAAAATTAAGAGATGGTTATATTTCTCAAAAAAAAAAAAAAAATCACATGGCCCATCTGTAAAGTTTGTGGCCAGGGCATTTTCTACTCTAATTTCTCTTCCGTACCCTTAGCATTGTCAATCTAACACTTGCTCTCCTTGCTACCAGAGCTAATGAGATCCACCTGTACTAGCAGAGCTTTAATCAGTGATTATAAAGCATTTAGGAAATGCAGGACGTTCTGTCCAAGGCTGAGCTCCATTATGATCTTTTTAACACTCTTGTTCTGACCTGAATACACAGTGGTGATGTCAGTGACCTGCCGTTATCAAGTTGCTCTTGGCTTAAAGTTGAACCTCCCTGTTTTCTTGGATTTTCACCAATGCTGAACATTTCTTAAAAACAGTTGACCAACCTACACAAAGTTAGTCAACTGATCTTTGACAAAGACGCAAAAGCAGTTCAATGGAGAAAGGATAGTCTTGTCAACCAGTGGCATAGGAACAATTGGACACCCATATACAAAAATATGAACCTAGACACAGATCCCAAGCATGTAACAAAAATTAACTCAGAATGGAAGATAGAGCGAAGTATAAAATGCAAAACTATAAAGTTTCTAGAAGAAAACGTAGGAGAAAAATTCATGTGATCTTGGGTTTGGCGATGAGATTGTAGACACAAGACAAAAAGCAAAATCTATGATAGACAAATTGGTAAGTAGAATTTATTAAATGAAAAACTTCTGCTCTGAAGAAGATGCTATTAAGAGAATGGAAAGACAAGCCACAGACTGGGAGAAGGAAAAACACAAATCTTATAAAGGACTTGTAGCCACAATATACAAAGAACCCTTACAACTCAACAGTAAGAAAACAGGCTAATTTAAACATGAGCAAAAAACCTAAATAGATACCTTACTAAAATTATACAGAGGGAAAAATGCCCATATGAAAAGATGTTCAACATCATATGTCAATAGAGAATTGCAAATTAAAACCATGAGATACCACCACACACCTATTAGAATGGCTAAAATCTTACAAACTGACAATGCTATTATCAGGGCAGATGTGGAGCAACAAGAACTCTTACTGATTTCTTGTGAGAATGTAAAATGGTACAACTACTTTGGAGGACAATTTTTTCACTTTTTTACAAAGCTAAATATAATTTTACCATACAAACAACAATTATGCTCCTAGGAATTTCCCCAATTGATTTGAAAACTTATGTCCTCACAAAATCCTGCAGAGGAATCTTAATAGCAGACTTATTCAGAGTTGCCAAAAACTGGAAATAAGATGTCCTTCAATAGGAGAAAGAATAACCAAACTGTGGTATATCTGTACAATGGAATATTCTTCAACAATAAAAAGGAGTGGGCTCTATAAAAAAGCATGGATGAATGTTAAATGCATATTGCTAAGGAAAGAAGCCAGTCTGAAAAGGCTATATGCTGTATAATTCCAGTTAAATGACATTCTAGTAAAGACAAAACCATGGAGATGGTAAACAGACCAATGGTTACCAGAGCTTTGGGAATGAGGTTCAGTAGGTAAAGCACAGGGAACTTTTTAGGACGGTGAAACTGTTTTGTGTGATACTGTAATAATGGTGGAGATATGATACTCTACGTTTGTCAAAACCATAGTACTTTACATCTCAGCAAGTAAACTTGAATGTACACAAACTTTAACAAAATTCTTTAGAAGGTCAGAGGATACCAGGATGGAGTGTAGAGTATCAGAAAAGAATATAACAATATTACAAATGTATGAAACAATCTCACTAGAGCGTTAACAACTCTGAAACCACTATATACGTATAACAGAAAAAGTAAGTAAATGAGTGGTGGATGGTAAAAGCCAAGTTTCTCACTATTGGAGTAGGAGGTTACAAGTAAGCAAGAGGAGAAGGCTAGAATGATCCATGTGGTAATTATTAGAATTGGAGATATCCAACTCAATCTAGCTTAATATAGCATACAGATGATGATTACATGTAGAGATGTTTACAGATTTTGTGTATATGCGTGGGTTAGAATTTGTTGTTGTTAGTGCCTTCAAATCAATTCCGACTCTTAGAGACCCTGTGTACAGCAGAGTGGAACTGTGTCCAATCTTTTTGCACCATCTTCTCACCTTCTAGTGCTGTATCAGACAATGCTCTGCTGCTATTCATAGGGTTTTCATGGCCAGTTTTTTCATAAGTATGTGGCCAGGTCCTCCTTCCTAGTCTGTCTAGTCTGGAAGCTCTGCTGAAACCTCTCCACCATGGGTGACACTGCTGGTATTTGAAATACTGGTGGCATAGCTTCCAGCATCATGGCAACATGCAGCCACCACAGTATGACAATCAACAGATGGGTGGTGTGGTTCCCAACTGGGAAACAAACCTGGGCGGTGGTGGTGAGAGTGCCGAATCTTAACTGCTAGATCAGCAGGACTGGCTCTGGGTTAGAATATACCCATATATTTTCTTGCTTCATCAGCTGAGAGGGCCTAGAAGCAGTGACATCCTGGGGGAAACATGTATGCCTAATGCCCAGAACTTGATTTCTAATGCCATTTTATAAAAAAAGGAACCAAACCTTGTCGAAGAAATGGATGTTTCTAGGACTGTGACAAGAATTATATGAAATAATCCTGGAGGATCTTATAGTATCAAGGAGTAATAAAGTGCTCAAAAGTAAAACAAAATAAATCCACAATAATGGGGATATGTCAAAGGGAGAGAGGAACCAATTCAAAAGAGCTCTCAATAGCCAAAAATGGGTGGGTCCCTTTGAGCAATAAAATAAAGTGGCATTGGAATAGAACCCCAAATATAAAATATCTGTAAGTAAAAGTGCATATAAATAAATGGTTGAATAAATAAATAAATGGGAGATAATGGACAAATCTGTGCAGAAGTATTCTATATAATTTATGTAGATATTCTGCCCTCAAGGAGGTGGAACATAACTCTCTACCCCTTAATTATGTGCTGTGGCTAGTGTATTTGCATAAAGGAAACAGTTTGGAAAGGGGAAAACGTAGAAATTTTAGAGTACAGAAACCTTAAAAACACTACCTCAGCCAGATGATCACGATCCATAGTGATAAGTCATGTTGATAGTATGTACACTTGATATGATGTGATGAGAATGGCACTTTACCTCTGTGGCGTTCCTCCCAAAAAACCATAACCCCAGTGTATCACGAGAAAGACATCAGAAAAAATCAATTCAGGGACATTCTACAAAATACCTGACCATTACTCCCCAAAAGTATCAAAACCATCAGAAACAAGGAAAGTCTGATAAACTGTCACAGCCAACAGAAGCCTTAGGAGACATGATGAAACAATGTTCAATGTGGTATCCCGGGTTGGCTCCTAGAACAGAAAAGGGGCATTAGGTTAAAAATTAAAGAAATCTTTAGTTATGAATAAAGTATGGGTTTCAGTTAATAATAATGTATCAGTGGTAGTTTAATAATTGTGACAACTCTACCAAATACGAGTGGAAGATGTTAATAGTAGTGGAAACTGAATGTGGAATATATGGAAACTGTGTACAAGCTTCACATTTTTGTTTTTGTAGATTTAAAACTATTCTAAAATACAAAGTCTATTTAAAAAAATTAAAAAAAAGAACAGTTGACTAGGATCTTGACCTGGGGCCCAGAAGGAAAGGCTTTTTCTGTGTACAAGAGATCGGACAAAGTTGGGCTTGGTTTTGAAGGAGTGTTTGGGAGGGAGAGGAGTGTTGGTATCATTTAATCAGCTGTGTTTACAACTTAGACCCTGTCAGGTTTTGAAAAGAGTGAGTATGATATGGGACACTCGAGCCTTTGCTGTGATTGTTGGTAAACCCCCAGGGGTTCAGTGGACTCTCTGGTTAGATCTGTGGAGCATCTCAGTCTGTCTGCTTCAATTGAGGGACAGCATCAGTCAAACTTGTTGGTGATGGTAGTGATCCCAAACAAGTAAAACACCCCCAAAACAATACTCCCCCCACCCCCATTTTTCTAGATATTTTACTTTTCAGCTTGTTGTGTCAAAGGTAATACTTTATAGGAGAGGCCATGAGAGATAAAAGACTGCATCCTTTTTTCCCTTAAATTGGGGGAAAAGTGGTCATTGATAGGATCTCTTTTAAAAGAGAGAAACTTTCTTCAATATTTTCTTTGATTTTAATTTTCTACTTTTTATCCTCCTCCACCTCCCCCACATTCACAGAGAATTAAAGGAGGACCTAATGACTCTTTTGAGCAAGTTTAATAAAAGAAAGAAAGCCAACCAAGATTTTGCCTGCTATGACTGCATGCAGCTAAATATGAACAAGAACAATCTGCCAACATGTCTTACACTGTTTAAAGGCTCTAATAGGCGCTGCTCTGACAGAACCAATGCATCGTTGAGTTGTCGGCTTTGCGTATATTGTGAGAACAGTTGATGCTGCCTTACAAAACTGGAGGAACCCAACTCAACAAACTGTTTCTTTCACTGGGGATTTTGTGCTGCCATCTATACCCTCACATATTTCTGATTTTCTTTTTCCACAGCAGCAAGTACAAGAAGGTTGTTACACAGATGTGTAGGGTTCCTAAGACCTAGACATACGAGGGAAGCAACAGCAACTAGGGAACAATGGAAGGCAATGTATTGAGAATAGACTACATCTCAAGTTCTTTTTGTAGTGAGATATGAAATAAATTAATAAACACCAATTAAAATATAAAAGATATGCTGTCAGAATAAGATAATGTGATAATTTATTGTAGGCTCTAAAGAGCTATAGAAATAAAAATTAATGTCAATAAATGCTGAAGAAATGCTCTGGAGGATTTCAACTTGTCAATATGAGACTAAATCACAATGTATTGAGTTTGAATTTTCACTGTTACCAGGAGGCTTTGTGCTTATTAATATGTCTTTACCAACAACTTAAACTCTGCTCCTCTGTTCCATAAATGCCCTTGGTAAGAGGGATGATTCTGACTTTAGGTGGAATGTAGATCCCAGCCTCTTAGCTGTATGTCCTTGAAGAGTTCCTTTATCTTCCTGAACCTAGGTGTCCCAGCTGTAGGATGAAGGTAACAATCTGCAATATGTAGAATTATTGGAGAGATTAATCATAATATTCATCAAGTCCTTATTTTGTGACTTCACATAGATGCTTGGTAAGGCACATCAATGTGGCGGTTTAATTCATGGTAAAGAGACTGTAATTTTTCTTCCTAAATCATATTTTAAAATAGGAAATGAAAAAACTTCAAGATCGTCAAATAAAAGTAGATGTTTAGTTTGTTTAAAATATGTAGAGTATTTTAAATTTTGTAAATGCAATATATATTAAGTAATATCAGGATACTTGATTCTCTGTCTTTAACCTAGTGATCTAGTAATTTAAAGAGAGATTGTGAAAATTATGCTTGGTCTGTCTGGATGTGGATTTGAATTCCAGAATTTAAATTTGATCTTTTATTTAAGTTGTGAAAAATAAATGTTCTGAAAGGGCATCAACACCAAGTCAGACATGAAGACCTCTCCCTGCTTTTCTAACAGAGAATTAAAAAATAAAATTTGGGCACTCTAAATGCCCAAAACCAAAAAAAAGAGTTAAAATTGTAAAAAATGAAGCGTTTAGAAACAGTACTTCCTGATATTTCTTCCGGAATAGAAAAATAGTCTTCGGCAGATCCTGTCTCTGCTTGATTTTGTGTCAGTGAAAATTCCTTCGGTTTTCTTTTCATTTCTTTCAAGGACTAGGATTGGGATGAGGTTGAAATGTGGAACAGCAGGTGGCTCTTAATTCTGACAAACCCGAACCATCCTGTCATGTTTTAATGATTCTTTTGCAGGTGTGAAAAGTTTTCCCCTTTCTCCTTTTTATAACTTTAGCATAAGCACAAGTTGGGTTATTTTTGTTGCAACAGCATGGTAGATTTTTCTACTTTTCATTTAAAACTCAACTTACTTCCCCCCGCCCCCCAATCTTCCTAGTTAAAAATCAGTTGAATATGATCTTGTGAATTTTCTACTGAAGGGCTTATGTGCTTTTTCCCAAGTCTTTGTAGATTGTGTTGGTGGCCTCAATGGCATTGCCCACTGTCCTATCTGGAGATAACTTTTTCCCAATCTGTGTGGTTAACTGTTATGAGGTTTCCATTGGCCAACATTGACCTATGTGATAGAGTCCTCATTGGAAAATTCCACCAAATATTGGGGCTTGTTCTTCAGAGAATTTAGAATTGTGGATCAGATTCCATCTTGAATTTACTTGTCTCATATATGGGGAGAGAGATTTACTAGAAAGTTAATAGTAGCTATTGCCTTTCATGTAACAAGGAAACAAAGGATACTAGTGTCAAGTGACTAAGATGTCAGGAAGAGATGGCAGGTGGCTTGGGTTTTCTTTTTTCTTTGTTTTTTAAAATTTATTTTATTGAGGTTGTATTGACTTATAACATTGTGTAAATTTCAGGTATACATTATTATATATCAGTTTCTGTAGAGCCTGCATCATGTTCTCGGTAAGGAGCACGAATAGTCTAGTTTCTATCCAATGCCATATACATGTCCCCTTTATCCCTTTTCACCCTTCCCCCACCTCCTTCCCCTCTGGTAACCACTAATCTGTTCTCTGTATTTATGTGTTTGTTTGTTTATCTTCCACATATGAGTGAAATCATATAGCATTTGTCTTTCTTTATTTGACATTTCACTTAGCATAATATCCTCAAAGTCCATCCATGTTGTCACAAATGGCATGCTTTTGTCTTTTTTATGGCTGAGTAGTATTCCATTGTGTGTATGTGTGCAAATATACACACACAGACACACACACACACTACCTCTTCTTTATCTGTTCATCAATTGATAGGCACTTGGGTTGCTTCCACGTCTTGAATAATGCTGCAGTGAACATAGGGGTGCATAAATCGTTTTGAATTATTCTGACTTCGGTTTTCTTTAGTGGTCTAGATCCTGGTTGTAGCTTTGGCCACAGGCTTGCCTGTTTTCCTGCCCTTGGTTTTCTTAAACTAAAGAAACCTGTTGCCTGTTCCTTATAATCTGAAGAAACCTGCAGTACAACCTGATATCTGAGGTTCTGAAGTTACGTATTTTAATTTCTATAGAGCTTTCTGTCTTGGCAGAAAGGTCCTGTTCTTTAAAAAAATGACATGTCCTCCCCAAATCTCATATTGATTTACTTTGGCGTATCCTAATAATCACAAGGTCAGGGAATAAGTTGAATTTCCTTTTTAATGGTTTGATTTCATTATAATAAGCAGACAATTGGAAACAGAGGGAAATCATTAACAATATTGTGATGTCACACAAGACAAATATTTCAAAATGGTTTAGTTTTACAGAAATCTGCATAGTGTGAAAAGATTAGCCCTGTGTGATATAGGGGATAGAACATAGGCCTTTCAAATCCCTACCCTGCCATCTCTTGACCATTTGACCCTGGTGGGTTATGTGACCTCCCTGTACTTTGGTTTCCTCTTCTGCATGAAAGAGAATATTGACACACACCATAGAATTGTGATGACTTACTGAGTTTGAAAAGCACCTAAGGGAATGCCACTACACAGCAGATGACAATGAATGCTGGTTCTTTTCTCCCTTGTTTTCCCACCTATGAAGAGCTAATTCTGAGGAAACTTCGGTCTCTTCTATCTTTTTACATGCCTACTATGTGTTGAGTCTTTTCGTATAATCAGCTTAGGGATGCCTCAGTATTTCCTGAAGTATATGTTATGGAACTCTAGATATACAATGTTAACAGGGGTTTTATAAAGAGAACAAAGGAAAAGTGGTTTCAAGCCCAAACACTTTGGGGGAATGCTTGGGGCAGAAACAGATTTCTTTACTGTGGAGCTTCTCAGACCTTTAATATGCTCCTGCCATGGTAAATATCCAGGAAGAGAATTTAGTATTTGAAATTTCCCTATCTTATTTGATCTGTGCAAAACTTTCTTCAAGGTACATCCTCCTATTCTGAGGGATAGATTTTTTTGGGGGAAAAAAACTTAAATAGTAAACAAAATATTATTAAAACTCAGGGTTGATGGACTGCATCTGCCTTTATATGTCTGTGCTTCCTTACACTAGTGATGGCTTTCCCTTGCTGACTCATTTGGGAAGTTAACAGTTCTTAAATAAAAAGCTGGACTTCACCACAGGTGGCACACACTGAAGAGTCAAGTAGGAATCAGGAATTTCAGTTGTGTCTCCAGCACTAATTAGTCCTGTGTCCTTTCTCACTTCTCTCAAATTCTTCCTTAGCAGAAATTTCTTCTTGCAATGTCCTATAAAATAGGTAATTGGGACACTTTGTGTTAAATTTAAGTCTGCTGCTACAAGGCTACAAATTGGTATGAAACCAATTCTAAGTCTCCGTTTCTGTAGCTAGGACTGTTTGCCCTGAATTACACTATTAACTTTCCATTGTGATATTAATCCTGAGTAGTGCACCAGCAGGTAAAAATGCTTGGGGACTTGGATTGCAGATCTCCCCTCAGATTCACAGCTCTGACCTCGTCCAGCCTATACCACAATGTGACTGTGACAAAGGAAAGGAAATGACAGTATTTTTGTGGGAATCATTTCTTAGGAAAAAAAAAAATCTTAATAGAGAGAGAGCTCTTTATCTGAACCTGAGAGAGATGAGAGTGTCACTTGGTTTGGCGTAATTATATCTCAACTGACATTGTTGAATGCCCAGTATTAGTAATACCTTAGGAACTGATTCAAAAATCACTCATCTCAGTGTGCAAAGCAACCGCGCTCAAGCTGGTGCTTTCAATAAACACCTTCCTCCATGGTGTGTTACAAGATGGAATTTGTCTATTTCCCAGTCCCGGTGAGCTTGTTCTGTTTTGACCCACTGCTGAGTGAAGGGACTGCATTTAGAAGCAGAGCTTCTACTTCAGGTTTGGTTTTGGATTTGAAACTACAATGTTAGGGAGAAATTGATTATAAGGAATTCCTCTGAGTTACCAATATCTGTGTTAATACATTCAGGTTTGTCTCAGCCAGTTGTGCTGGTATATTTGTCTGGCATTTTCATTTTTTCTGCATTAAATAACTTGCTGCTATCAAATTCTAGGTCAAGTTTTTCTAGCTTTTGTTTTGGCCTTGGCCTTTTGTATCATTCTCCTGACCCCGTTTCTCCCTCCTCTCTTTTTAATTTAACAGCTGGTATTTGGTTTTATGTGTAGCCTTGCTAGTTCCTAGGAGGCATGTGTGTAATTTGTGATTTTCTACGTAAGTTCTCAAAGGTCCCTGTGAGCTGCTTGGGCATGCTCTCTTCCCTCTGATTTTTAATCATTTTCTCCCTGGGAGCATCCCGTCTCCTTATGAGCATTTCATTTCCTTTCATTATTTTATTTTCTATTTCTCTTTCCTGTTGGTGGTGGTTTCCTTTGGATTTCTTGCCTTTCTCCTTGCTTCGCCCTCCTCAGTTTCTTTCCATGACTTCTTTCCCTCAGTTAGAGGAATCAGAGAATGCATTAAGTAGCCAAGAGGGGTTCCCATTTCCAAGCAACAGATTTTATGTCTTGACATGGAAGGCCACAGCTGGTCTTCCACTGATGCATGTTTGATACAGCTCTTTTTGTTAAACCAGCTTCCTGCATATGCTAAATCTCTCCTCATTCCTGTTAGCATTTACCTATACTCATCTTTGTAAGATGGCAACCTCCTGGGGAAACCCGCCTCTTCAAGTCTTTGGGACACTGTAACCTCACCATGAGCTTTCTGGTTTACTTGACTTGCATTCCTCTCTCTTACTCTATCTCCTCCTTGACTATCTAGGGGATTGTCCATTTCCATGTGACAGTTGCCAGATGTTTATACATTAGACAGTCTCAAAGTTTGAGGGGTTATAATTTCAACACCTTGCACAAGGCCACAGCTGACTGCTTGAATGAAATTCAGGTACGTTGTGCTTGAGTGTATTTCCACATTCTTTACTTGTTAATATCTGACTAGCCTGCAAATATCTTCTCCTGGGCTTTGTCCAGGTCACTGTTTCTCTAGAGCTTCTCTATCCAATATAGTAGCTACTGGTCAAATGTGGCTATCAAAATTTAAACCTAAATTAATTGCTGTCACATAAAATTCAAAATTCATTTTTTTCGTCACATGAGGCCTATTTCAAATGCTCAAGAGGTACATGTGTTTAGTGGCTGCCATTTTGGACATGACAGAAACAAAACATTTCTATTATCGCAGAAAGTTCTGTTGGAATGCTCTGCTAAAGTCTGAGTCGTGGTTTATTTGGGTTGAACCAGGTAGTTAACACTCATCAGATCCACTGGCCTTTGTTTGCTTTATGTGTGCCATTGTTAATAGTTTGAGTCCTACAGTACTCTGACTTCTAACTTGGTGAAAACTTGGTTGGTGATGCCCTAATTTTTTTCTCCAGCTTTGTTGAGATATAATTGACATATAACATCACATAAGTTTAAGGTATACAATGTGATGATTTGATACGTGCATAGATTGTGAAATAATTACCACAATAGGCTTAGTGAACACCTCCATTGCCTCACATAATTACTTTTTTTGTGTGTGGTGAGAACATTTAAGATTTACTCTGTTAGCAACTTTCATGTATACAATACAGTATTGTTAACCCTAATGGAAGTTTGTACTCTTTAACCAACATCCTCCAATTTCCCCCTCCCCCAAACCCCTGGCAACCACTATTCTACTCTGTTTCTATCACATCAGCTTTTCTGGATTCCCCATGTAAATAATATCCCATAGTATTTGTCTTTCTCTGTCTGACTTATTTCTCTTAGGATAATGCCCTCGAGGTCCATCCATGTTGTCACAAATGGCAAGATTTCCTTCTTTCTCATGGCTAAATAATATTCCATTGTTTATATACACCACATCTTCTTTATCTATTTATCCAAAGATAAACACGTTAGTTGTTTCCATCTGTTGGCTATTGTGAGTAATGCTGTGTTAAACACAGCAGTGCAAATATCTTTTTGAAATCCTGATTTCATTTCCTTCAGATATATACCTAGAAGTGGCATTGCTGGATCATATGGTAGTTCTATTTTTAAATTTTTCAGGAATATCCGTACTGTTTTCTGTAGTACCAGTTTACATTCCCACCAACCGTGCACAAGAGTCCTTTTTCTCCACATCCTTGCCAACATTTATATCTTGTCTTTTTGATGACAGTCATTCTAAGAGGTGTGAGGTAATATCTCATTATGGTTTTGATTTGCATTCCCCTAATGATTAGTGATGCTGAGCATCTTTTCATGTACCATTTGTATATCTTTGGAAAAAGGTCTATTCAAGTCCTCTGCCCAATTTTCAATCAAGTTGTTTGTTTTTTGCTAATGATTTGTATGAGTTAGTTATATAGTTTGGATATTAACCCCTTATTCAATATATGGTTTGTTAAGTATTTTCTCCCATTTCGTAGACTGCCTTTTTGTTTTATTATTTCTTTTGCTGTGCAGTTTTTTGGTTTGATGTAGTCCACTTGCTGATTTTTGCTTTTGTTGCTTGTGCTTTTGGTGTCATATCCAAAAAATCTTTGCCAAGACCAATGTCAAGGAGCTTTTCCCTATGTTTTCTTTTAGGAGTTTTATGGTATCTGGCCTAACGTTTAAGTCTTTACTCCATGTTGAGTTAATTTTTTTTCTCTAGTATCTTTTTTTTTGTTTTTAAAGATTGGCACCTGAGCTAACATCTGTTGCCAGTCTTTTTTTCTTTTTCTCCCCAAAGCCCCGCAGTACATAGTTGTATATTCTAGCTGGAAGTCCTTGAGTTAATTTTTGTGAGTAGTGTAAGGTAGGGGTCCAATTTCATTTTTCTGCATGTGCTTATCCAGTTTTCCCAGCACCATTTTTTGAAGAGACTATCCTTTCCCCATTGAGTGTTCTTGGCTCCCTTGCCAAATATTAACTGACCATATATGTGGGGGTTTATTTCTGGGCTGTCAATTCTGTTCCATTGGTCTATGTGTTTATTTGTATATCAGTATCATACTGTTTTAATTACTATAGCTTTGTAGTATATGTTGAAATCAGGAAGTGTGATGCCTCTGGTATTGCTCTTCTTCCTCAGGATAGCTTTGACTATTTAGGGTCTTTCGTTGTTCCATACAAATTTTAGGAATTTTTTTTTATTTGTTTCATTGAAAAATGCCATTGAAATTTTGATAGAGATTTCATTGAATCTGTAGATTGCTTTGGGTAGTATGGACATTTTAACAATATTAATTCTTCTGATCCATTAACATGGAATATCTTTCCATTCATGTTTTCTTCAACTTCTTTGGTCAAAGTCCTATAGTTTTCAGAGATCTTTCACCTCCTTGGTTAAATTTATTCTTAAGTATATTATTGGTTTTGACGCTATTGACAATGGGATAGTTCTCTTTTATTTTTCTTTCAGATATTTCGTTGTTAGTGTGTAGAAATACAACTGATTTTTGTATGTTGATTTTTATATCCCATAGCTTCATTGATTAGTTGTAATAGTTTTTTGGTTGAGTCTTTGTATTTTCTCTATATAATATCGTATCATCTGCAATTAGTGACCGTTTTACTTCTTCCTTTCCAGTTAGGATGGTTTTAGTTCTTTTGTCTTGCCTACTTGCTTTAGCTAGGACTTCCAGTACTGTGTTGACTAAGAGTGGTGAAAGTGGGCACCCTTGTCTTCTTCCTGATCTTATAGGAAAAACTTTTATTCTTTCACTGTTGAGTATGATGTTAGTTGTGGGTTTGTTATATATAGCCTCTATTATGTTGAGGTATGTTCCTTCTACACCCAATTTATTGAGGGTTTTTTACCATGAAAGGATGTTGTATTTTGTCAAATGCTTTTTCTGCATCTATTGAAATGATCATATGATTTTTATCTTTCATTCCATTATTGTAATGTATCACATTTACTGATTTGCCTGTGTTGAAACATCCTTGAGTCTCAGGGATTTACACATAGTTATGGTGTAAGATCCTTTTAATCTATTGTTAAATTTGCTATTATTTTATTGAGAATTTTTACATCTATATTCATCAGGGATATTGGTCTGTAGTTTTCTTTTCTTGTGATATTCTTATATGGCTTTGGTGTCAGATAAGATAATGATGGCTTTGTAAAATGAGTTTAGAAGTGTTCCCACCTCTTCAATTTTTTGAAGGAGTCTAATAAAGATTGGCATTAATTCTTCTTTAAATGTTTGGTAGAATTCACCAGTGAAGCCGTCTGGTCCTGGGCTTTTCTGTGTTGAGAGGTTTTTGATTACTGATTCAATATCCTTATTCATTAGTGGTCTATTCAGATTTTCTATTATTTTTGTCATTCAGTTTTGATAGGTGGTATGTTTCTAGGAATTTATCCATTTCTTCTAGGTTATCCAGTTTGTTGGCATATAATTGTTCATAACAGTGTCTTATGATCCTATGTATTTCTGTTGTATCAGTTGTAATATCTCCTCTTTCATTTCTGATTTTATTTATTTGAGTCTTCTCTCTTTTTCTTAGTTAGTCTAGCTAAAGTTTGTCAATTTTGTTTATCTTTTTAAAAAATCAGATCTTAGTTTCATTGATCTTTTCCATTATTTTTCTGATATGTGTTTCATTTATTTCTGCTCAGATCTTTGTTTCCTTCCTTCTGCTAACTTTTGGCTTAGTTTGTTCTTATTTTTCTAGTTCCATGAAGTGTAAAGTTAGGTTGTTTATTTGAGATTTTTCTATTTTCTTAATATACACATGTTTCATTATAAACTTCCCTCTAGGAACTGCTTTTGCAGCATCACATAGGTTTTGGTGTGTTGTGTTTCCATTTTCATTTGTTTTGAGATATTTGTTTGACTTCCTTTTTGATATCTTCTTTGACTTATTGGTTGTTTAGGATGTTGTTAGTTTCTACATTCTTGTATGTTTTCTGGCTTTCCTCTTTTTGATTTCTAATTTTATACCATTGTAGTGGGAAAAGATACTTGATACGATTTCAATCTTCTTAAATTTTCTAAGACTTGTTTTTACTAATACCATCCTATGAATTGTTTTCTGACTTTTTTGTAATTCTCTTGTGCCTTTCTTCCTCTGTGGGTTGATTTTCTTTAGTTGTATATTTGATTCCCTTCTCTTTATCATTTGTGTATCTACTGTAGGTTTTACTTTGTGGTTACCATGAGGCTTACATAAAATAGCTTATAGATATACCAGTTTATTTTATGCTGATAACAGCTTAACTTCAATCCCATACAAAAACTCTACCCTTTTACTCTCCCCTTTTTATATTTTTGATGTCATCATTTACCTCTGTTTATATTGTGTATTAATTAACAACTTGTAGCTAGTTATTTTTAATACTTTTGTCCTTTAACTGTTTTTACTAGAATGGTTAACACATCACCATATTACAGTACTAGAGTATTCTGACTTTTGCTGTATACTGACCTTTATCAATGTGTAATATATTTTCATGTTATTAGTTAACACCCTTTCATTCCAGCCTGAAGAACTCCTTTCCACATTTAGTGATGTCATAATTTTTAAAGGAAGTGAAGGTTTTCACCCTGTTGTCCCTCGGAAAAACCATGCATTTCTCATCTTTATTGTCCTTTGTGAAGTATATAAAATAAATTATTAAGTTTTTGTCTGCTGTCCGGATTCTTTCTTCTGAGATATACCTTGTAATTTTGCTAATGTTGCTATTTAGACCTTCCACAGAGCCATTATATTGAGTAAAAATAATTTAGTGTTTTTGTTTGGTTTTACCTTTTCTCACCTCCTCTCCCCATCTTCCCACTTCTAAGGTATTATGACTAGGAAGAGCTAACATGTGTAATTATGCCATTTTCTCAGACCCTGAGAGGCCCCATAGTACAGACTCAGAACTAGGTGATCATTTCCAGGCTAAATAGCAGGAGGCTCACCCTGATCAAAATTTTGCATTCTCCTCTATGGGCACTCAGGTAACATTAGTTTTATGTTTAATGTAGCAATATGTCTAGCTTAGCTTTGCACAGTTTTAGTATGTAGATATTCAGTGTATTATTCCTTGATTATCTAGATTCTAAAGCTTCCTGTTAATAAATAGCTAGCTCTGTGGGGAAAGATGGGATTTTTTATTAACATGAGGCATTAACTCTGCTGGGCTCCGTGGATGGGTTGACATAGTGTCATTGTTACAGAAGATAAAATTTGAAGGATCATTTGTGGAGCAGCTAACAATGGATGTTAGAACAATAGCTCAGGATTTTATGATGGTTTAATCATTATCTACCCCCATCCTTACACTGAGTCAGTCAACCCATATTTCTTAAAGTTTCCTACATGCTAGGCACTGTGTTTTCTGCTGGGGAAATTCAAAGCAAAAAGAAGCAATGGGAGTGAAGGGAAGTGAGAAGCATGATACGGGAAAAGGAAGTACTCCACAGGCCTGCTACATATGCCCCAGGCTTAGAAGGGCCCCCTCACTTGGCTTAATGCTCTGCTGTCACTGTCTTGAGATTCTTAATTTTGAATGAGAGGTCTCCCATTTTCATTTTGTACTGTGCCCCACAAGTTATGTTGCCAGTTCTGGAACACGGTTATATTGGGACATAGAGGGGTTACTTAATCTGGATGTGGAGGATTTGGAAGGCATCCTGGAGGAACTGACATCTACATTGAGAAGTAAAGGAGGAATAATTGGTCAAGCAAAGGAGAGTGGCGGAGGAAACCTCTTAGAAGCTCTATGTTTGCAGGGCAAAGCAATAATCCTAATGGTGACTGTCACCAAACCATTATGCCTCCATCTTCATTTTAGAAATTTACTTGTCTCATGGACCTAACCTTAGAAGCCATCAGTTTTTACCCTTTGATTTCCCTTCAATGACTATCTTTCTTCAGACAGGGATCTGTAAGATTGATCAGGCTATACCATCTGACTTTCTTCACAGGCAGAGATTACAACTCAAATGTTGACAAGGGTCTGTTGGGTTATGCAAATTAATTAAGCAGGTCTGCTGAGGTCTGTGACCAACTGAAGAGACTTTCTTCCTTCAAGGGTTCAGAGCACCCTTGTTTCTCCTTAGCTCCTGCAAACTGTGACCAGTGCTTCCAATATTTCCAAAGACATGGGAGGTCTGGGTCTTTATGTGAAAGTTTCTCATTTTATATTAGCAACTAATATAAAACATTTACACATACTGCTTTCCAAACAAAACACATCTATTGGTCACATATAACCCTCACTGCTAGTGTGTAAGCCCTGAACTCCTCTTCCTTTCTGAAAGGAGCTAGAATGTTCCTCCCACTTCTTTACAGATGTAGGTTTCTCCTACAGAGAGCTGATTTCACTTTTACCATTTTTGTTTTCAAAATATAACTTTTGCTTCAGGTTTGGCAGAAGCCTCTTACATAGGTTAGTGGTTAAAAGAATGGACCTTGATACCTCAGACTGTACACAAAAACTAACTCAAAATGCATCAATTACCTAAGTATAACAGCTAAAATCATAAAACTCTTAGAGGAAAATATAGGGGTAAATCCTCATGACGTTGGAGTTGGTGTTGGATTCTTATATATAATACTGAAAGCATAGGCAAGCAAAGAAAAAAACAGATAAATTGGACTTCATTAAAATTAAAAATTTTTACGCTTCAAAGGACACCATCAAGAAAGTGGAACACAGCCTACATAATGAGAAAAAGTATTTACAAATTGTATACCTGATAAGGGTCTTGTATCTAGAACATACACAACTCAAAAATAAGAAAACAACCCAACTAGGCAGAGGACTTAATAGACATTTCTCCAAAGGAGATACACAAATGGCCAAGAAACACATGAAAAGATTCTTAACATCATTAGTCATTAGAGAAAGGCAAATCAAAACCACAATGCGATATCACTTCATACCCTCTAGGATGGTTGTAATCAAAACAGCAGATAATGACTCATGCTAGTGAGGATATAGAGAAATTGGAGCCCTTGCTACATGGCTGGTGGAAATATAAAATGGTATAGTCACTGTGGAAAACAGTTTGGTAGTTCCACAGGAAGTTAGAATTACCGTATGACTCTGCAATTCTTCTCCTAGGTATATACTCAAAAGAATTGAGAAGAAATACTTGTACACACTTGTTTATAGCAGCACTATTCACAATAGCTAAAATGTGAAAATAACTAAAATATCCATCAATGGACGAATAGATAAACTATTTGTGATATATATAAGAATATTATTCAATTATAGAGAAGCAATGAAGGATTGGTGCACGCTCAATGTGGATAAACCTCAAAAGCATTAGACTAAGTGAAAGAAGCCAGACACAAAAGATCACATACTGCATGATTTCCTTTAGATGAAACATTCAAAATGGGTAAATCCGTAGAGACAGAAAATACAGTGATGGTTGCTAGAGGCTGGGGGAAACAGAAAGTGGGAAATAATTGCTTAATGAATATGAGTTTTATCCTGGGATGATGAAAATGCTTTGAGACTATACAGAGGTATTGGTTGAACAACAGTATGAATTCCTAAATTCCACTGCATTATTCACTTAATTTAAAATGATTAATTTTGTTTTATGTGAATTTTACGTCAATTTTAAAAAAAGCATAGACCTTGAAATCAAATTGACTTGTAATACTGTAGTACCAACTTGGCTACTCATTAGCCGTGTGGCTTTGGTCAAAAAATATTTTCTCTTTGAGTTTCAGTGTTGTAATGTGAGGGTAATAATAATACAGACATTTTAAGGTTGAAGACGATTTCAGTTGGAAGGACACAGAAAGTGGTTAGTTCAGTGTCTTTCTCATAGTGAGTCTTCAACAAATCTTGGCTGCTATCATAATGGCCTATAATAATTGCTGTTTTAAATTATGATTATCATGATCATCAGAAAAGCAAAGAAAACAATATTGAGGGAGCCTTAGACAAGGCATACCTATAAAAAATGGAGGTGGAGGAGGTATGTTTCATTAACTGCCAGTGTGATACAATAATATTTAGGTGAAGCAAGCAGAATATGTGGTGGAATTTTCTATATCAGTTCTACTGAAATGTTAGGTATATAGAAAATGTGTTGAATTTAACCAATTTTGTTTCTTTAACAAAGAAAGTTGGATCCTTCCTATTACTCATAGAATAAAGACCTCTGTCCTGAAGCAGCCTGGAGGGTCCTGCTTGTTGTAACCTCTCCCCAGCCTTCCTTTCCCATCTCACACCAGCCTTGTCTTGGTGTCCAGCCACAGGTTCCTTTTTCCCACCAGAGTCTCTGTTCCTGCTGTTCTTTGTTTTGCAATATTTTTCTGCCCCCACCCCACTTCCTTCTTCCCCTTTCCTTTATAACACACACACCATCTAGGCCTATTAAATACCTGGTCCTCAGCTCACGTCTTCACTACCTTAATAGGCTTATCCTGACTCCCAAACTCAGTTTGATTCTCCTGTTGTGTGTTTCCTTATATGATTATTTGAATAATATCTGTCTCCCCTACTAGCCTGGACTTTCCATAAAAGCTGGGCTATGTGGACTTTCATTCACGAATATGTTTCCAGCGCTAGCTCACTACCCAGCACATGGAAGGCATTTAATGAATGTTGAATGAAGGAAAGATTAATTTAAAATAAAAATATGACTTCAAGAACAAGAGGTTGTAACTTAAAAAGTCACCAACTACTAGGTCCCAACAAAAGGTTAAAGTGGCAATTTTATTCTGGAATTTTACATTTGCTTTGGAAAAGGAAGTGGAGACCATTCAAATGTTCAACATCCAGTTGATGTCTACAGTTAGTTATCATCTTTGAAGTCTCTCTGTTGGGAGAAGTTTGCTTTGTGATAAGAAATAGTCATTAGATGGCAGGGTGCAATTGGAGTACCATATCATATGGCCATATAAAACATCGCCCAAAGGGTTCCAAGTGCACACAAACCTTCCTCTCGTGTAGTTGTCTGAGTTTTTTTGTAGACAAGGAAGAGACATTTTATTTGCTGCAAAATGTAACATAGGAACCAACAATATGAAGTCATTTCTAGGAAAAACTGTTCTGCATTAGTTGAAGGAAAGAAGTTGTTTAAAAAAAAAAAAATAGCATCCCTTAGAAGTACTGCCATGTATTAAAAATTAGGAAAGAAAAGTGCAATGTAAAGTTAAAAGATATAAATGTTTCAATTTTCTTATGGTAAGGAAAAATGGAGGGTCTTTGAAAAATGTTTACTTTAACCTTGTCCCTGGTATCAGCTAAGGGTAGAAAGTCAGGTGCTTTCTTTTTAACTAGGTCTTTAGTTCTCCCTAAGAAGTTGGCTCCTTGTTTTTGCTTGTCTAATTAACTGCCTCTAGAAACCAGGAATTTGGGATTGCATGCCTTCTTCTTAGGAGATTTGCTCAATATTTTGGCACTGGTGTTGCTGTTTGTAGGAGAAAAATGGATAATTAAATAGGCCTACCCGTTAAAAATACAGTAGGTTATCTATTTATAAACATCTGCCAAAAACTAAGTACTGTGTGGAAGTAATAATTTCTTCTAAGGCAGTCAATAATTTGGTGGGAGAATGTCACTTTTTGTCCAGTGTTTGATCTGGCCAGGATTTTGATGAAAAGACAAACATGTTTTAATTATTTTTCATTTTTAAAAGCTGTGAATTTGGGAAATGATTCTTGAGTCAACAAAGATCTGTTCTTTTAGAAATTATCTATTCTTTGAACAATTATCCAAAGTCTTCTCATACCAATCATTGTTCAAAGTGTTGAGATTACACTGGTAAGCAGGACATGGTCCTTTTGGTAAGGCAGCTTGTGCTTGTAAAGATGAGGCCACATTTACACCTCAAGTGAAATGGAGTGTCAATTGCAAGCAAGTGATAGAAACAGATATCAAAGTAATTTAAGCAAACAGGGGAAGTTACTAGCTCAAATAATGGGGACACTTAGCTTCATTCACAGCTGCATTTAGAGACTCAGGTTGTCAGGTATCTCTGGCCATCTCTCAACTCTGTGTTCTTTTGTGATACCTTTATTATTGTGGAAGGCTTTTCTTGTATGATAACAAAGATGTCACCTGCCTACATGCCTACCTGTCACCTGCCTACCTTCAACTGTCTTATTAAACCACTGTCAAGAAAATCTCTCTCTTCCAATAGTTTCAAAAAAATCCTTAGACCAACTCTCATAGGCAAGAGGAGGTCAGCGGATGGAATGTTTAGTTTGATTTCTTGTTTGCACCTGGAAGGCCTCTCTCAAAGTGGGCAAAAAATGATTCTCCCAAAGGAAAATCAGATAGGATGAGCGGATGCTGGGTAATCAGAAACAGCGGATGTCTGTTCCATGTAGCATTTTAATTTCTGGCATATGTACTACTGCTTTTCTTTTTCTTGCCAGTAGAAACAGATTTACAGATCAGTGCTGTAGGTTTTTCTTGTTTGCATTCTTATTCTTCATCATCCCTCCAAGGAATTGTTTTTTCCCTTTGTTGCATTCCTTAGTTGAAGTTTGGGTGGCCATGTGGATCCAAGTTCTTCTGTCAGCTTAGAGATTTCTACTGAATGTCACCAGGCAGCCTGGTTTCTCTTCCCCAGAGGGCTTTTGTCTCCTGAAGATGTATGAGAATCCTGCTGTTATTGACCCTTTATTGACTTGAGACATTACTTTCCTGAAATGTACTGAGGATCATCCTAATCTTCGATGGGAGAACATGGATAGCGAGGTTTTTAAGTGACTTAATATTTTTCTATTTCTCTGTGGAGTTGCGAAGATTATCTCACTTTGGCTTCTAGTTTGTCAATTTAAAACAAAGATTACCACAACAAATAGTTGTTAAGGTGTTTGTTACACTGCCTCCCCATTCACGGAAACAAAGAACACTACATGTGAAATTTATAAAATAGGAAACATACTTTTACAGGTATTACGTATTCCTCCTGTCCTATAAGTGATGCATATTTATTTCCACCTTATTTGTGGGGCCAAGAATAATCACACCGTTTTCAAGGATATTATAATACCCCATAAAGATTACTGAGATTCCTCATGTATTCATTTTGTTTCATTAAAATTCCTGTTTGTCTTTTGATTTAGTTTGTGAAGTGGGAAAGATGAGGGCAAAGACAGTTGTGGGCTGACTTGACTGCATGCTTTTCCATGATTCTGGTCCACATCATTTCGGGCAGTCTTTCCATTAGCTGAGGAAGTGTGCTGACCCAAAGCATTTTTCTTATTTGGCTGAAGAGAAGCCAGGGACAATGTAGGTCACCCATGCCCTTTTACTCTGTGTTCAAAGAACCCTCCAACTGTGTTTCAAGTGCTCCTGAAGGGGCTTGAAGCTGGGCAGTGAATAGCGCCACACATCCTGATATGTCAAGTCAGTGTTTAAGGTTTGATGTCTACTGGGGTTTGCAGCTCTTTCACCCAAGAGCTTTAAACAGGATTCACCAGAGCATAGGAGAAAAGGAAGAATCTGTAGAAGCTTGACTGCTGTGGCAGAAAGAGTATCAATCATTACAGAAATAACCTTCAACCTTTTAGCTTCATTGTATGGTGCCATTGACAAGTCACAGGAAATATACTATTGCCCAACATAAAAAAGCTGACATTGATGAAATGCAGGATAACGTTCCTAGTCTCACTTTTCAAAACAAGACTCTTCCTTTTTATTTTATCTTCCTTGAAAGTGAAGTCAGTAATCTAAACCAGTGAGAATTAGTAGATTTTTTCTCCTCCTCCTTTGATGTCCCCACTCCAAGTTGGGACAGCCTTTGGCAGGAAGGCACTAGGCACCTGCTACATCAAGATCATTTGCAGAGGGGACTCTGAGTCCTGGAGAGATATGTCCAAGAGGGGTCCTTCACCTTGGAACTGGCAAGCACAGGTCATTAGCTTGATGGTTGGTATTGGCAGGGATCCATTGACAAGAGCCTTGCATAATCAGAGTGCTCGTGAAAACTGTTAATAGACAACGTACTTGAAAATGAAGGGTAAAATCTGCTCCATGAGTTAGATTAATTACATTAGCCTAACAGTCATAGAGAAGGGGTGGAAGATATCTCTCTGGAGGGATGAGACCTGTCAGTCTTTGGTCTCGTTCATTCTTCCAACAGAGGATTCTTTCAAGTGTTTGTTGCTAGACCCCTGCCTGACTGCCAAAGAGTACTGACTAGGAATTTTTGGAACCTCTGTGACAATGATCACCAAAATGAGAAATAAATTCCTGGTTAACTGTAGGGTCTTTGTCAGCTCAGGAAGACTTGACAACAAATTTAAATTTCTATAAATGTTAATAGAGTAGGACTCTGAGCAGTTCTCCATTTTCAAGGTGGAATATGCAATAGGAGAAAAATGAATTTCCCATGAAGTTCATAAGGTTTGCACAGTTCATTCACAGATAACAGAACATTGTTACTCACAAATCAGTCGCTCACTCTGCTTACAATTATTGCAATGTCCAAGTACCTTTGAGTTCTGTGCTTGTAATTCCATTGGTTTATACTGGTTGGATTACTAATATACTATTACTAAGCTTGTCTCTTGGTGATAAGAGTATAAACTGCAAAATATAAACATATATGTGTATATGTATGTATCTATATGTACACATAAATATATATTTGTATACACACAAAGAGATACACAGACACACACATGCTTTGATTTGAGAATGCCTACCAGAACACCAAAAGAGATGTGTTTCAAATACTACACAGCTTATTCTCTCATTCAGCAAATAATTATTGAGCATGTACTGACATTGTCTCAGGGACTAGGGATACATACAGGATTTATAGGAAGTGTGACAGTCACAAAACACCTGAATGTATATGCTGCTTCATGTTCATAAGTCCTAAGAATAACACAAAGCAGGTTATGGGATAAGAGAGTGATGGAGGCAGAGCTCTTTTAGAAAGGAGGGGGAAGGTGGCATCTGAGCAGAAATCTGATAGAAGTGAAAGCTCCCTCATGTAAGTTCCTGGGATGGGAGGGCAGCTTCCCAGGCAAGACTAACTTATGCAAAGCACGGGATCTGTTTGATGTATTTGGGGAGCAGCAAGTGGTCTCAAAGGAGCATAAGTAGAGTGACTGGACTGTGGACCACACTGGCAAAGTTAACCTCCTCTCTCTTTGGAGACAAGTACAAATAGTTTCTGTAGGTCCTTCCTTCTTGCTTTTCCTCTTCTCTGCTTCTCAGCCCTTTGAAAAAAAATCTTCGTTGTTAATTTAAACTGGCACAGCATTGCCTTAAAACCCCCAAACAAAATGCAAAGCTAGTTGGGCAAAGAGAGAACAAAAATATGTTTTGTTTTGTTTTTATTTTTAGAGGAAAAGCCCGGGACATGAAGACAACACAATTTTTTCTATCCATAAATCTCTGGTCTTTTTAAAGATACATTGTGATGGTCATAGAGTCCAGGTTCTGGAGGTTGATGGCTTGAGTTCACCTTTGCTGCTTCATCAATATTCGTGTAACCTTGAGCCTTAATTTCCTCCTCTTTACATTGGGGATAATAATGGTACCTTACTCTCATGAGTATGAGTATGAGGATTAAACGAGATAGGCCATGGGCAGTTCTTAGAACGCTGCTTCACATGTTGTACACACTTAACACATAGTGGATGTATGTTTATACTGAGGACAAGTGTTCCTGAAAGCTTGAAATAGCAGTCAAAAATGAGTATACTTTCCACTTCTGATGTGATTTATATAAAGTATTCAACTTGTACCTAGGAATAATTGGTCTGTAGTTTGAACCCTATGGATTTGTAACTCTTCTCTCAAATCCGTCTTCAAAAATACACTTTCTATTTCTTATACTCCTGTGGGATGCTTGTCTCCTCATTACCTCATACACAGATATTTCTAGATAATTTTTTTTAAACCAGCTCAAGTTAACTAAAACCAAATCCTTGCAACAAAAAAACAGCCAATGCCAGCCATTTCTGTTGATTCTGATGATTTGTTTAAGCATTATAGTAGAGGAGAGATAAGCAAAGTCCACATTATAGAAGCTTTTCCATAATGAGCATTGAGATAAATTGGCCTTTTGTACCTGAAAGTGGGTTTTCACTAAACAGTAGATAAAAAGAACAAAGTAAATATCTATTTATGGGCATAGAAAGATGCCCAAGATGTGAGGGAAACAATAGTTGCTCTGTGGTAGGATGATCCTATTTATGTCACACACACCTGAAATTGTTCACCAGGGATATCTCTGACTAGCAGGATCTGCATTTTTCATGTTATGCTCTTCAGTACAATTTAAGATTGCTACCAACAATATGCATTTTGTGGTTTCTGAGCATACTTGTATTTAAGTCCTTGTGAGTTCTAAGTGGGGGAAAAAAAGGGAATTTCTGTAAGGAAGGAGAAGAGGTGGGTAGAGTGCTTTTTTTCCTTCCCTTACTTGAGCAAAGATAGGTATCATTATAATCTCATTTGATATCTTTAGTCTTCGGTGTGTAGGCCCGAGAGGCTACCAAGCCTCTTGCAAAATATTATGGTCCAAGTTATTCTAAACAGCACCTACTTGCAACAAGTTGGAAATAAAATTGCTCATGATAATGGACTCTGCATTTCTGGAAGCGACATGAATGTCCCCTACATGCATCAGTGGCTTCAACTCACCCTTTGTTTCTATTTTTAAATTCTTGAGGAAGCTTAGCACTTTCCAAATGGCAGTTGCTGAAGGCACTAAAGACGTAAGGCTCTCGGTGAGTCAGTCAACACCTACGAAGCATTCTGGTGCTGGAGCCTAGGAACTGGAAATAGCAGAGTGGACACTTGGACAGAAATTCATTCATTCAACCCACATGAATTAGTGTCCACTCCGCCTGAGTTGGGCCTCAGCCCAGGTCGCGAGCATCGTCACCAGCTTCCCTGCATAGCAGGTTTTTCTGCTACCATGAGCTCATAGTCTGCTGTTCCTGTTTTTTGTAGACCTCTTCACTCCCTTTTCACTCCCATCTGGCTTCCTTGACTCATTTAGGTTATCCATCTGACTTGTGAAAATATTTGGTTTTCTGATGGCTGATCTAACTTCCTAAGAACTTAAATTCAATCTGAATAAAGCTTGCTTTTGTTTTATGACTCTGTGCAGCATTTTTACTAGTTGGTTGTTTTTATCTGGGCTATCTGTCCTGGAAAACTGGAGTTTGCATGCCGAAGTGACAGAGCAACAGAGAAGTATCAAGAGTTAGACCAGCATGAGAATATAATTAGGCAAAGAGAGAGCTTGGTGAAGATGGAATTCTACCTCAAATGCACCCTTGTTGTTTTAGATCCAACTGTCCCAGAGCAGAAAGAGGAGTGGGATGGCAGGAGAACACCAGCACAGTGCTGGCGAGCACCGTCAGAGGCAGTGAGGCAAGATCGCGGAACACACCTGTAGGCAAATAATTAACTTGACAGCTTTATAGGGATGCTCTCCTTCTCTCATATTTTTTTCTTTTTTGACCAATTACTTTCAATAATGATGGCAAGTCAGCATCTCCCCCTGACTGTGTTAGAGATTATAATGTCAAAAGGGCCTTTGTAATGTCTTCCGTGTCTTAATAAACCTGTCAGCTGAGGTTACGTTATTTTCTAATTTCCATCAGGGAAACATGGGATAGTGCAGCTGGGCAAAGATGCCAGGTCGTGGTAAGCGTGTTCAGGTTGGTGTGATGAGCCACGTCCCAGCAGTGCCACGGCCTCACAGGAACATTTGCCAAAGAACAGGCTCTTCTTTTAATTAGGACCCTGCTGACGTTTTGGTAGGATGTCATTCTGTAATCCTTGTGTGCTGTCAGGGGCACTGTTAATAACCTCTTACCTCCCCCTTTGGCAGGAAGTTCTCCTGATGGTCTGGCTTTTTGGTTAATGTCCATCCTGCCCCGTGATTAATCTCCCCAGAACCTAACTATGGTGGCATTATTTTTGTGTTCAAAAAAGCTTCAGCAATCTTCCATTGGCTGCTGATTTAAGTATGTGATGTCTTACCAAGCCGTTTTTAGGCAGAAATTCAAAAAGTATTTGTTTTTCTTGGAATCCTGCTTTGAGCCAGGCACTCTTCTGAATGCTGGGTATATAAGGGTGAGCAGAAGCTGACACCGTGCCTGCCTTCATGGGACTCACCGTCAAGTTGGGGAGATGGTCAGATAATCACATAAATAAGCTCATATGCTGTGAAGATAAGGAAATTGCTTCCAAAAGGCTATAGATCTGTGATTCTCAGCCAGGAGTGACTTTGCCTTCCAGGGTCATTTGGCAATGTTTGGAGACTTCCTTAGGTGTCATAACTGAGAGGGGGCTGCTTCTAGCATCTAGTGAATGTTGCTAACTTTCCACAATGCACAGGGTAGACCCCACACCAAAGAATTCCCTGGCCACAAATGGCAGTAGTACCTGGGTTGGGAGGCTCTGCTCTGGAGCATGGAGAACTGGCCTGGCCTGGAACAACGGGGAGGCTTCCTTGAGGGACTTCTGAAGGCTGGGTGGGAGTCAGCAAGGTGTTGGAGATGGGTGGGGAAGAGTTCTAGACGGGACGATGCATGTACAAAGGGAGGAGCACAGGGTCTTGGAGGAACTGAAAGAGGCCAGTGTGGCTGGAGACAGTGGGCACAGAGGGAGCAAGTTGAAATGTGCACGAGAGGTAGAGGTTGCGGACTCCTCGGGGCCTTGTGGGCTCCAGAGTGTCATGAAGGCTTCGTGGGATGAGATCTAGGGTGAGTTCAAGAACTCTGGTGTGCAAAGGCAGATACCCACCAACCTTTGGAGGTGACATTGTAGCATGTGTTGTCACAGAAAAGAGCACAAGTTTTGGAGGCCAAATCCCAGCTCTTATAACCTGCGTGAGTTTGGACGTGTTGCTTGACCCGCCTAGTCCTCTGCTTCCACTTGGGGATAATAACACTCGCCTTGCAGAGCCAATGTGGGGAGTGTAAAAAGATAATGCATGTACAGTGTCTTCTGAAGAACTTTCCTCTGTCTTCAGTCCTGGCTCAGGCAACAGGGATCTTATCCAAAAGAACTGCATATGACACGAGAACTCTCTTTATTAGATTTTTTTTTTTTAAAGTTCTGGGCTCTGCCATAATGATGAGTTATTGGGAGCCCAAGTCCTTCCCTCATAAGAAGATGCTCTTGGGTCTTGTGGTTGAGACATTTTCTTTAGTTGAAAATTTCAATTATAATTCAGGTCTCCTATTATCCACAGAACTCACAGGAGGACATTCTAGTTTAGGAATCTACTTGTGAACAGGCTTACTTGTGGAACTGGTTTTTTAGAAGTTTATGGGGAAGAATATACTATAGTGGCTAACAGTGCTGGTTCAGGAGTCAGTCCTGGCATCCAATTCTGACTTCTATTAATTGTCATTTCTTTTCTAGACAGTTTCCCATCTATATAGAGCATAAAAATGAAACACATTCCATAAAGTTAGTATTAGGGTGAAATAAAATCATGTATTGGGGCCAGCATGGTGGCATACTGATTGAGTTCGGACACTCTGCTTCAGTAGCCCAGGGTTCATAGTTTTGGATCCTTGTCACATACCTACACACCATTCATCAAGCTATGCTGTGGGGGCGTCCCACATACAAAGTGGAGGAAGGTTGGCACAGATATTAGCTCAGCGACACTCTTCTTCAAGCAAAAAGAGGGAGATTGGCAATGGATGTTAGCTCAGGGCCAATCTTCCTAACCAAAAAAAACAAAAACATATATGTAATCATGGCATCTGACAAATACAGAACACTCAACAAGTAGTGCTATCAGATAGGAGAAGGCTGGAATCCCCACTACCGTGAGTCTCATAGTCATTCTATTGTCTAAATATTTACAGAGATTGAATCTAAACTGCAAGCTCTAATTGGTTAAATAAATGAGTGAATCTAGGAATAAAGAAGCAAATGTGAAAATTCATCACTGACCACTACTTCTAGTGTTTGGTCCAAATTCTATCCCTTCAGTCATAGAGAATTTAGATAGACAGGTGGATGTAGAAAATGTAGATAAGTTTCAAAACTATAATTAAAACGTCTGACTTGGAAGCTACTAGGAAACGACAAAGCAATTTTTAAAAATGCAAGAAATGGTCTTTACCCTATTGGAAACCTAAAACCTGATGCCCTCAAAGAAACTTTTCTTGCCTATAGTAACATAGTTAGAATGATCACGAAGAGGTCATTCTGCCCATCCCTTGGTCTCTTCACAGACCTGGACGCTTGGCATTTCACAGGGCTTTCCATTCTTCTCTAACGTTCTCCCAGATATTTTTCTCTTCGTGACCTGTGCGGTATTGTGGCTTTGCTGTTTGAAGTTCTTTCGCAGCTTCAGGCTTAGATTCTTCTTGCTGTTATTATCAGCCTGGCCTTTACTCCCCTCTCAGCAGACACCACCCACCTGTGCTGATTTAAGGGGTGACTTTATCCACCCTGTGCTCACACATTGAGATCTACCAGAAAGCAGGTGCCATCAAACCTGAGGCACATGGATTTTCCCCAGGTGCCCCCTCTTTGTGTGTCTCCGAATGCTGATTGTGACTCTTAGCCCTGTCTTCCCTTCATTTAGTAGAAATAGGGGCACACAGCTGCTCACTTATTCTTGCCTGTTCTGTTTGTTCTGGCATGTTTTTTTTCCCCAAATGGAGATCCCTCCTGAGTTACCTATCTTGAAACTCTCTCCACGTGCAGCGTACCTTCTGTTCCTGGCAAAACATCTTTTCCCCAAAGCATGCCCCTTTGTTTTCCTTCCAGGAGGAATGATGCCCTTGGAAGTCATCTTTCCTGTTGACTAAGCCAAGTCAACTCTTATGGAAGCAGAACTCAGCTCAGGCCTCATCAATGGACTTGGCATTTGTGAACTGCTTTATTAATAATTGTGCATGTGAAATGCCCACAGATTCCTAAGCACTGGGCACAACTCAGGCCCTACCCAGGTCACAGTCATGGAAATTAAACATTAATTCAGGAGTGGCTATGACTGTGGCAGGCAGTTTTGCTTTTACAAGCTCTGTGGTGAATACAAGGGGGGGTGTTCGTCCTATCAACTGCCACAGACTTTTCAGCCATAAGGACAACAGAGTTGGCAATGCTACTGATCTGCTACGTTTTAATGGCCTGATAATTAAAAATGATGGGCAGGTAAAAATAGAGGAGCCAAACACAGCCACACAAGACAGTTCTTCTCTCCTGATTGTCACCTTTCTCAGGAGGTGTGTGGCTCAAAGGCAGAAGCCAAGTCAGATTTTAACAGGCCAGACCCTCACTGTATCTTTTTGCCATTGCAAGCATGTTACAGAAGAAATGCGTTGTTTCTGTGTCAGAATATGGAATGGATAATGGTCCTCTTTTGCTTTGTTTGAAATAGAGGGAAACAATTTTGTGAAAATTATCAGTATTCTATTGTTTGTTGTTCCTACTTCAGGAGAAATTTGAGTTTGTATTGTAATTAACTTCTCTCTCGCTCTGACTCTCACACTCTCGCTCTCACTCCCGTTCAGCTCTGTTTTACAAGTAACAATGTGTTATTGTTTTGGAATTGATTTGGGTGTCATATGTTGTCATTTGATAAAAAACAGTTTAGCTAAGCAGCTTGACATTAGAACAGCTGGTAATGTCACTTTTGTTAATGTCTTTAACCACATTTTTAACAAAACAGCAGATGCTCATCACAAAAGCCATTTTCCTTCTCTAACCGATTGTGTAAAATCAGCTTAACTAATAGCTCTGACTTTAGCAGAAGTCCTGGGAGTAGGTGACTCGACCTCAGAAGAGGACACTTTTTTAGGATCTTGAATTTCCCGGCAGTGTTGGAAATAAAAAGATAGCTGTAAAAGCATACAGTGCAAATCTGGTTTCTTCTGTGAGAAGAATGCTCTGAAGATGTGGAGGATGTGGTGGTACCTGGGGAGGACAGCAAGTCTGGGCTTTGTGACTGTACAGCAGCAAACTGGAGCACAAATGAGCAGAGCTTTGCCATTTCCGGCAGCTGTAAGATGCCGTCATCACTTTTTAATTCTTACTTTTAAGGGAAAAAGAAATCCTACCTTCCCCCTACCCTCTCTCCTTCCCTCTCTCCCTTTCTTATCGGATGCCTTTTCCAGTTAAGCAAACACATGCATAGGGAGAACAGGATTCGTTTTCTGAAAGATTTGACAGTCACGCAACACAATGTACAAATTTCCCCTGAAAGATTTCCACCAAAGAGCTTTTCATTTTAACAGATATCTTTTTTAGGTCTTATCCCTTTGTTCATAATTTTTTACTGCCTTGTTCCTAAGTGTTTGGAAGTACTGTCATGAAAATCATGATGCGCATACGCTCATTTGTGTGTTCATGCATTTAGCTAATATTTATGGAAGAACTATTGAGTGTGGGGCACTCTATCCTCAAAGTTAAGAGTGTGTTTTCTGGGGTCAGAGGTCCAGTCATGTTGTGGCCCCACTGTCTATGAACCTTGTGATTTAGGGCATGACCCTTAATTGCTTTATACTTCAATTTCTTCAACTTTAAAATGGAGGTAATTCTAGTAGAAATCACAAAGATTTCTGAATGAATAAAATGAATTAATCTATGTAAAAATTAATACATACATAAGAGCAGTGCCTGATGTATAGAAAACACTAAAAACAATCTTTATTATTATTATTGCTGTATTGGAAAAGGTATATTGCTAAGAAAGTATGTGCTTTTTAACATATTGTAGTGGACTCGCCAACATCCATTCTACGCCTGTGTAATTTCATCTAAACCATGTGAAAACTGGTTCATGAGTGTGTCTGTGTGTGTGTTGGGGGGATCTTACTCTTCGTATGTATGAAGCACAGATATACATACAGTACATAAAAAGATATACAGCTTATCTGTGGTATTAAAATTTCACAGATTGGGGACAATTTAGAAAAAAAAAGTCTGAATAGTCTTGTTAGGGGAGCAATAATGGAAAAAAAAAAAAGGTTGGCAAACATTAGTTAAAACCAATATCAATGCCCTCCAGCTAGAAGCCACCAGGAACACACTTGGAGCTGAACAAGTTGGGTTTATTGCTCATTGCAGGAGGGAGAACACACACCATGGAGAACAATGAGGCATCTGAGGAAGAGGATGTTAGGAAGGATTTGGACTTTGCTTGGGTAATTTGGGGAGAGTCCATGGAAGTGAGGTTCATTCTGGACAGGGTGCTGTCACAGAATGGGGGGCAATTCTGTCATTGGGTATCTTGATAAATCTTCTCAATAGGGAAGGGAGACTAGAGTAAGGCTTAAGCCATAATTCATGAAGAAGCAGTGGTCACTCATGTTAGCCAAAGGAGGAGGATGTTTGGTATTCTCTGAGTTGTAGAGTAACCTTGTTTTTGTCTGTGCTTAGACAAAATTATCAAGTGGTCTTATCTTACTTTATCTTGATCTCAAAGTGACCTTTCCTGAATTGTTGGTGTTCTGTGAGATCCTTCATATCCAGCAGGAGAACAATGTGTCCTAGCTGTAAGTGTCAGACCAATGTCCAGATGACTCAGGCCCTTTCTTTTTCTTTCTTTCTCTCCTCTTCCTCTGTTCTCCCACCCCATCCCTATCTCTAATCAGAGTGATTCCATCAAGCTTCTCAGGTAATGATTCAAAGGCAAGCTGGTCTGAACCAATCTGGACCACAGAGCAGCAAGGAAAAGCTTGTTTGTGCTTCTGAGAAAGAAAAGCTGGTCCTTTTCAGGAATTGAATAAGGAATCACAGAATTCCAGTTGCTACTGGCAGCCATCTAATCACCGTGTGGGGAACCAACCTTAGGATAAAGCCTTCCCAGGGTCTATAGGTCAGAGAGCTCAAAACATCTGGGACCACTGATGATATTGTGAGCCTGCTCCCACTCTGAACTTCCTGTTTTGTGAGACAGTGACTTTCAAGGTGTGTGGCTGCAAACATCCTGAGTAAGGCTCCTACACAATTCTATCTATGAGCACAGACATGGCTGAAATGTTGTATGTAAAGAAAATTGCCTGTTTTTTAAAAATCATGAACATTTAATTCCTTTTATAAAATAGTTCAATGGAGAAGTTTTGAAAATATTTAAGTGGGAAGATGACGGGCTGTTTACTCATGGGGTAAGATTTTGCTTTTGAAGCCTGATTGTCCAGGCCAGGTTTACTGTGAAGCAGCTCCACGGTTTGCCTCGTTCTCTCTCCCTTTCTTCAGAGCTTTCACATATGGGCCTACTTTGCTGCCTGTCTTTAGCTGGCCGCACACCATACTTCTCTGGCTGCTAATCACAAGGACTATTATTATTCTTTCCTGAGAATATCATAGCATGTTCACACTGGAAGGGACCTTTGAGGTCATCTAATCAAAACCCTCATTTGAAAGATGAGTAGACCGAAACCCAGAGAATTGCAACTTCACAAAGGTCAAGCAGCTACTGGCAGAAAAACTGGACTTTTCCATGCTGTAAGGGATTAAAAAGTCTCTTGGTGTGCCTACTACCACTTCTGGATCCTATGCCCTTGGCAGGCATAACTAATCATTTGCTGCGCTCCTTTCTACCAAGTGTCCAGGCCATCATGCAGTCCTCGACTCTGTGCTCCAGCAACCCAAACCCATCCATCATTGTTGGCATGTGCACTAAAACAATTACTCTACTGTGTACATTTTATAAATCAATATTTATTTCTTAATGAGGGATAGCTGTTTAAATGTAGAGATACATTTTAATCTTGTGTCATGTGTAATGCTTATGTCTTACACATTTAATATGTAACTATATATAAAAAAGTGTAGTTTTTCTAGCATATTAATGCACATTAATTAAGACCCAATATTACTTTTATTGCCAAGAAGATAGTCAAATTTGTACCCTATTGTACCAAATATTGAAGAGGAATGGATTTGCAGTCTTGTAATAGAATCCCTAAAGCTTTTGTTTTATTTTAAATTTTTAGGATTGTGTGTCTGATGGCAGGCTACTGTAAGGACTGAGTTTTCAAACAACTCCATTTTAAGACAGTTTCTTAATTTTAAATATCTAAGTGATCTTTTTTTATAGTGTTATTTTTTAAGCTAGAAAATCATTCTAATCTTGTGATGGTTACTAAGCAACAATTAAAAAGAAATCTCAGTAGAGTTTTAAAGCCACTATTTACTTAAGAGGGAAAAATGTGTGGCTTTTGCATATCTTATATCCCTTGGCAATAAGTGATACATGGGACTGACAGAGAGGGACAGTAAGAGTGGGATGACCTTTACCTGGGTGGTGGTTGGGATGGGACAGGTGGCACTATTAAACTGCTTACCTCTCTTTTCTGGGGTTCTACAAACATCATAAACAACAAACTAAAGCTAAAACAGGGAGTCAAAATGGTGCTCTTTAGTGGTGCTGAAGGAATATCAGGAAGGACCCAAGGGACTCTGCTGGGTTCAGGAGCCCACACCTGGACCAGTCACTTTACTGAGTGTTGGGGTATTTTGATGGCCCAGGCTGGCTCATGACCCTCCCCTCAGCCTGCGTGAGGGAAGAGTTTTATTTGACCACCTAACCAGGATCAAGCAGATATAAGAGAGGGGCAGTTCTGCAAAGGAAAAACAGAACGTTATTGTCAGAATTGGGAGAGGATGCTGATTCGGAAGTAGTAACAGAGATTGTCGTAGGCAGTTTGGTTTCATGTCTGACTTCACTGCATGAGAGGTGATGCAGGCGGGGCATGGTGGGGGTGGTATCCTGCTTCTGCCATGTTTGGCTCAGGATCTGTGGCTAGCTTGAACCTGCAGGGGGAGCAATTTCGGGTTTAAGGAGTGGGAAGGTACACAGATAAGAGAACTATAAAGCACTGTCATCCAGCTGTATGACTGAAATTTGCAGCTTTATACTTTATATTCTAACACAACATATTACTTGAAACAGAGAATGGGACCAGTTCCGTGGCCTTTCTTATTCTTGAAGAACTTGACTTGCTTCTGGGATTCTCTGCCACTGTTAGAGTTATTTCAGTGTGATAGTCCTGCTTTTCTTTTTGCCGTTTAATAGTTTAAATATAAATTGGCTTTTTGTAAGAAGCAAATGTTTCATATAGGCATAAGTAAACTGTCATAGAGATCATTTAGTAGCAGAAAGTGATTAATTGTGCCTTTTAATCATAGTTCCATTATCATATGAAACAGTTATGTCATTGGACCCATTTCATTAATGAAGGTTTAGCACCACTAGGAGCATATTTGCATTAATGAGGCATCACAGGTTATTAATTGAAATCTAATAACAGCTTGGAATATTATAAGTTTGCATTAATTGGAAACAGAATTGTGGATTTATTGGCAATATACCTCTTGTCATCTTAGAGAAATGATTCGTTGATGGGATATAAAGAGGCCATATTTGCACCAATTGGAGTTTCTGGTTCTTATATGTTGATTTTATTTTAAACTGGAATAACTCTTCCTGACTGATTTCTAAAACAAAACTTTTTGGTATGCCTGGTCCTGTCCCCACCAGGGCCTGGTTGGCTTTTGACCTGTTCATCAGCTAACTACTAAGGGAAAGAATATGGAATGAGGTGAGTGTGGATCAAAGAAGGAGTGCTCATTGATGACAGTTCTGTCACCGATTCACTTCTCCAGGGAGCCCTTGCCTGGCCACCCTAACCAAAGAAGATTCCTTCATTAGGCTTCATTAGTGCTCCTGCATATGTCCTTATGGCACTTACGATCGACCATAGCTGGGTTTGTTTTCTTGTCTTTTGTCTGTTTCTCTCTAGTATGTCATCTCTAGAGAAGAACAGTGTCTGTCTTGTTGTTCATTGTATCTCCAGCACCTAGCATGATGTAGACGGGCAGTAGATAGTTGTTGAAGGGATGGCTGGATCCTGACTTGGGCTGGAAGAATCTGGGAACGGCAAGTTGCCATTGAAGCTACAGCAATCTTTCAATGCAGCGTTTAACCCTGGAGCTAGGGCAGAATGATAAAGTGACGACCTAAGATTTACCCTCAAATCATTCTGTGCCCTTGGTGTTTCTGTTCCAGAAACTTGACCTTGTGATACCATTGAACTTAGTTTTCAGTCTGGATTTGTGTCCCTGAGACTGGAAAAAACAAGGAATAGAAAGAGTCCCTTGGTATGGTGTCTCATGACAATTGAGTGAGAGCTGTGTTTTCTAACACTTCTTAATTAAGAATTTTGTAGAAACCAACATTCATAATAAATCTCAAAGTAGAATTTCATTGTAATAAGTGGCACTTTTGTTGAAGCTCATAGGAACCAAATGGGCAGGCTTGCCTGGCTATAGCATTGAGATTACAAGAAGGTAATTTTAGTTGGAGCTGAGAGTCCATGAGGGTATTAGTTGAGGATTAGCATTGGGGGTACTGGGCCTTCTTTTTTTTCTTCTTTTACTGGTGAATTGTGTGTGAAACTGACTGTCCTTTCGCTTGGTGTATCTATTTTGAGGGGATAGAGCATGGTGGAAAGCTTTCAACAGGCCGTTGGGAAACACAGGACGTAGTCCAGGCTTTACCACTTAATAACTGAGAGACCAAGGGAAAGTCAGTATCCTGAATCTCATCTGGAAAATAGAGACATGTACATCTTACAAAATTTTTGTAAAGATAGTTGAGGAAGACAAATAAGTGTACTTGATAAATTATAAGGCAAATGCAAGAAATTGTTACTATTCATTTGTTGGCTGAGGAAGAAAATAAACAGAAGCAATAAGAGAGAACTTCACACAGGCCATCTGGGTTGACTCTTGGTTTACTAGGAGTAGCAGCTCTTATTTCTTCATTATGCCAGATGTCTAAGATTTCATCTGGCTTTCCTATGGAGCTTTAAGAAATTCCCATATTTTTGGAAATCGAAAATGGTCATGAGTGAATACTGAGGTAGTGTTTTAAGTGACTTAGAGACATCCAAATTAAAGCAGTGAGATGCAGTGTTTTCAACTACCCATTTGGAAATGATTTTTTTGTCATAATGCCTCATCATAAGCGAGTATGAAAGTTAATGGACATTATCATATCCTACTGATGGGATATGGGAAGCCCATACATTACAGATTGTAGGCAAAGCAACGTGTGAAAGACAATTTTGGTGAGGAGTTGTGGCAGATTTTTAAAAGAACTACCTTTTGTAGCTTTAAAAATCTTCTTTTGCTCTGTTACATTTCTGTTCAGAGCTTTCTTGGAAACTTCTTGGTTCTTCTCTTGATTGGGAGCATGTTAATTTATCCTCTATTTGTGTACTGTGTGAAAACTGCCTGTGGGCAGAAAAACCCACACTTCTGTCTTTTACGTACATGTCCTGATCTTTTGACCCTGTGGAAGTGGCTGTGGCCTGTTCTGCCTCCTGGAGAAAGCTCAATACATTTCTTTTCTCTGGTTGAGGCATCACGTTACTAACACCCAAAGAATGTTTTCATGTAAAAATGTAGTCAAATTATTTAAGACATCGGAAACCAGTGTAGTTTATGTGTGTGTCTTTGCATACTTTCTACCAACTAAGAGATGCTTTTTTATATTACACAGCCTCAAAATAAAATCAGCTTACTGACAAGCTTTTAAATATGCAAATAGGCTTGCCTTTCACTGATGATCGGATGTTTACCACGCACAACCAAGGATAGTTGCCTCTTTAATCAAGTCATTAGATTTTGTAGTGTCTGAACATTGGTTTACCTTTGGATCATGTTATAGCAGAATTCATTAATTCATTCACTCATTCATTCATTCACCAAACATTTATAGAGTAACTTCTATGTGCCAAGCTATGTTCTTTGTGCTATGATTCAGTGGCAAATAAGACAAAAAAACCCCAAAAAACCAAAATATCCTTGTGCCCAGAGATATTACATTTCAGTGGAGAAGACAGATAATCAACAAGTCAACAAGAAAATAATGCAGTTGCAGATAGGGATGTGTGGTATGAAGAAAATAAAACAAGGGGATAGTGAGTGTTGGGAAGGATGTTGTTTTTGAAAGTTGGCCAGGGAAGACTTTTTGAAGATACGACATTTGAACAGTGACCTGAATGAAGCAATGGAGGAGGGTTGGAAAAGTTAAAGGGAAAAGTGTTGCAGGCATAGGTATAAGGGTATAAAGGCCTTCAGATGAGAAAGAGCTTGGAATGTTGAAGGAATGGCAAGAAATCCAGTGAAGCCTGGAGTATTGTGAGAGATATGAGAGTGGTAGGAATTGAGGTTGAATGGGTAGGTCAGGTTAGATTAAGTCAAGAAGACCTCATAGGCTAGGATAAGGAGTTTACAATGGCAGGTCAGTGAAGACAGTTAAGCAGTAGTGTGATCTGATTTGTTTTTTAAGAATTTTCTGGTGTTCTCTGGAGAATAGATTATATGGGAATAAGTTTGGAAGGAGAATAATGGGCTAGGCTTTTGGAAAAATTCAGAAAAGAGATGATGTTGCCTTGGATTTGATGATACTGGTGGAGATGGTGAGAAGCAGTCAGAATCTTGATATGTTTTGAAGATATTGGACCAAAGCATATAATCCAGGAATGTGAATTAATATCATAAAATCATATCATATGATTATATAGTCTATGTGCTGACTTTAGAATCTAATTTTTGGTTAGGTAGGATGATATTGTTCTTGAACATGATTAAATGGGTAGAGGATGGACAGAATTACAAAGCTGTGATACCTCTCATGTCCAAAATGTTGCATTAAAGTTTTTGGGTACATTATTCTCTCACTAAAAAAAAAGCTGCCCAATACAAATCCATCTAACCTTATACTGACAAAATATGGTATTGCCATATTAAGCCTATAATGTCTGCTGAAAGACATTAACTCCATTGTTTAGTAAATTTCAGTTTATGCTGATTAATTTTATAATTAAGTTAAGCTTTGCACTTGTACCAGAAAATGAACAAAGCCAGATGGAATTCTGAAGTGGAAATTTTTGGAGTTTACCCCAAGGGGTTAGATCATTTTCATATCCTGGCTTGAGTAGTGGCAACAGAAATTGACTCCAATATATTTTGTCCCCTAAGAGACATCCCGGTGTTGTATTCCTAAAGTTCCATTAAATGCTTGAAGCTCCTCAAACTTTGTCTGGCCTAACCAGGAGTGCCATTATGGCTGCAGAAGTTCCAGCAGAAAAGAATACATTTTTTTTATGATAGCTCCTGTAGACTTTCTTAGACCCACTCCAATGGGAATGGATTAGATCATGTGTCTACCTTTCAACAAATCACTGTGGCCAGGGGAGTATGATATGCTTATTAGCTTGGACTCAGATGCATTCTCCATCCCTAAGCATGGAGACCTAATCAGACCTTATGGACTAAGAGTAGGATTGAGTCCCCAAACGATGCCAGAGTTGTTGCTGGAGAAAGACAGAAAGGATTATAGGGAGCAATAGATGTTCACTGCCCTATGATAGCACCATAGCATCCTCAGGCTACCTGCCCTCTATGAGCTATCCTCCAGATACCATGGAGCTCTGGACCTCTGGCTTGAGTGGCAGATATATTTTGATTAAAATATGACATTCTTCTTTTCACTTGCTTTGTTCTTATAAGGGACAAAGGAAATGAAATTCCGGGATAAGAGTTCTCAAAACAGCTCAGTAGAAGAAATACCTTTTTGTTTTCAACAGAGCCCAGCAATGTTGATTCTGAAAAAACGAGTTGAATGGTATATCCAATGCTGTTCTATTTCCAGTGGTTTATTCTGATCTACATACAGAATTCCCTCTTGGAAGTTCGAGTTAATGGTGCCTGTTTTCATAGCTATCCTTTCTAAACTCTATTGCATCTATTGCATACATACAGAAAATGAATGAGAGGAATGCTAAGGAAGACAAAGAAACAACTTAACTGTATTCAAATCCTCATAGCAGTGATTTGATAACTCTAAGACCCTATTAGGTAAGTTGTTTGAAGGAGCTGATTTTGAGAAGGATTGTATTTTCTAAAGGGAAGAATTTTACCTGAATGTCAACAAGTACAACAAAAATGTTACCAGAGTGGACAGAACCTCTTGGTGGTAGAAGAGAGCTTGCTCTAAGGATGACCATTACATGTCCAAGGTCAAAAGACAGCAGCTAATGAACACAGCAGGGAAGGAGAGGGAGCAGAATGAAAATTAAGGTCATGTTTACACTTACTTTGTTAAGGCTAAATTTATTTTGAAGTGAGAAGTTCTACCTTTATTAAAATAGTCCATACCCAAGAATAATGAAAATATTCTTAAATTACACATCTTTCTCTTCTGAGCAAGGGATGTAAACTCAGGCCCTAAAACGATCATAAGGTCTTAATTCTGCAAAAGGTAACCCTTGATCTCAGTCATCTTTCCTTGCTGGGGACCCTGACAGATGTGTGGTCTTTAGCTCCAATGTGGTATGACCTGTCAAACAATTCAGATGCCATGTCTGATTACCTGGCCCCTGTCAGCAGTCTGATAAATCTCCTTCAACACATTTTTCCACCTAATATTTGTGATTTTAAGTAAAAGATGCCACTGAGACTATATATGATTATTAGCAAACTGTTTAAAGGTGAAATTCTACCAGAAAGGTAAAGTGTGATTTAAGAGGATAAAAATGAAATGCTCTGCAGATCCTCCCTACCTGTCCGACATACAGTATTTATTTTTCCACGAGGTAATGCTAGAAAATGTCTATTTTTTCCTGTCTTCAAACAACTGGCTCATCCCTGACCTGCAGAAACAACTACTATCCTATTTAAAATACTACTTATGATGAATACCATTTGTTTATCCATTTGGCATGCATAGTATGGGACCTTAAAGTTTATGAATACACATAATAATATAATAGAAAATTGATGAGAGAACTGGCATTTAGCATTCCTTCTAGTTTGCCACTAGAATTGAAGTAAAAATAAACTTTTCTTTTTAAAGATTGGCACCTGAGCTAACACCTGTTGCCAATCTTCGTTTTTTTTGCCTTCTTCTCCTCAAAGCCCCGCAGTACATAGTTGTACACTCTAGTTGTAAGTCCTTCTGCCTCTTCTGTGTGGGATGCCACCTCAGCATGGCTTGATGAGCTGTTGTAGGTCCATGCCCAGGATCTGAACCCATGAAACCCTGGGCCGCCTAAGTGGAGCACATGAACTGAACCACTTGGCCATGGGGCCAGCCCCCCAAAATTAACTTTTTGGGAACATGGCCATCTTATCACAGGCAGGGAAACGTTAATGTTTAGGCCCCTCCTCTTGGTCACAGCAAGCAACATTGGTCCCTTTTGCTTCCCCTGTTAATCTGGTACACCACATGGAAGGGACAGTTTTAGTATTAACCCCCTACAAGGAAGCCCCTTCACTAGTGAAAACAGTGACAGTTGGGTTAATCAGGGCCTCCTGCCTGTGTTTTCCACTGCCCTGATGGTAGCCTGGCTAAGCACTCAGCACCGTGGTAATAAGCCTGAAAAAAATACGTAAATGGGCCTGGACTTGTTTAACTGATAAAGAGCATTCCAGATATCATTCGCCAACTGCTTCATCCCTCATGTGGCACTTTAAGCTATAGCAGGCACGTTCCTGCAGCTGACTTGATTTAATGGTGCAGAGAAACTGTGGAATGGTGAGCTAACTCAACTCCTTTGTTCTTGGGGGGAAAAAGCTCAAGTATTCTTCGCTGTTTCCCTGCCTTTTTCTTGTTCTTTTGTTAACAAATAAATAAGATTTTATTTAAATAAAATCTTAATAAAATAAATACCCAAAATAAAAACCCAAAAAGTCTGTGGACAAGCAGTAAAAGAGCTCTCTGGGACAAATAAAGCCCCAGAGTTTACTCGACCCTCGCTTGTTTCGGATATGACTTTACCTCTATATTTTGACATTCACAGCAGCCAAGGTGGGAGCAGACACACAGCGTAGTCTACATCTTGTTCCTACAATGCCTCACAGTTTGAGGGCAGGGTATATAGGTTCCCTTCTAAACCCAGAGCTGCTGAGGTCTTGTCTCTTGAATCGCCGGTAAGACTTGCGGTGTAAGTTGAGAGTTCTTATTCTAAAATTTCAACTGACTCTCCTACTCGACTGGCAGGTTAGATTGTTTCTGCAAAGATAGAGAGTTCAAAGCATCCCTTTGGCTTCCAGTCCTGAAAGAGGTTTTGCAAACCTTTGTTTGTATTGTTGGAGGCTTTTTCCTCCTAGTTGGGCTCATTAATACCCTTTTGTGAGTGTTATTTTGCTTTTTCAAATAGCTTTTTTAAAACAGCTTTCTGTGGTGGAAAATCCAATTTAGTTGCAAGCAATATTACCAGTTCCGCTCCTTTATTTCTTCTTCCTCATTGAAAGGAAAATAAATGATTGCGTGTCAAAATAGAGATGTACAATTTATGGCATTAGCACTTCTATTAATAAATTCATGCAATTATATATCTTCACATTTTGTATCTATCTGTGACTGAAGACAGCTTCTTTATGTTGCAAGAGTGTGTCTTTCTTCAAAACACATCTTATTTTCTTGGATCTTATGCTTTTGCCCTGTAGGGGAGGTGGACATTTCCTCTCCCCAAATGGGGGTTCGTCTGGCCAGAGAACGAATTAAATTCACATGAGACAGAATAGCAAGAGAAAATTAAACAAAGCTTTATGAGGAACCATGGCCTGGGGCCTTTCTTCCCAAAGGAAGAAAGGGCACCGAAGAAGTGGGGTGCACAGAGTGGTTATATAGCCCCCAAACGGGGTGTTTCACATGTGATTGAAAAGTCCCTTTTACAATAGTCACGAGGCTGCTCTGTCAGCACAGCGCTTGATGGAAACGGCAGATAGGTCTGCTGTCTCAGTGAGCGCCACAGGGTGGCAGGTGTGTTGCCTCGGGTTGGGGAGGGTCACAGATGAGCTCCGCAATCGGTTCCCAGCCTAAAGAAAGATGCTTAATCCTTAAAGAAATGCCAAAGTTGGGAGGGGGAGGGAAGTCAGTTACAGGAGGTTACCAGACTAGCACAATAAAATGCAGATTTAAGTCCTTGCCTTTGGTATTGATTAAGAGTTTTTAGAGAGAAGGTCATCTCCTTTCTTCTTCCTGGTACAGAGAGGGAGGCACCTTTTACAGATAGAGATTTACCTTACAAATGTAAATGTGTCCTAAGGAAGGGCAAGTTCCATTTCTCAGAGCTTCCTTGCCTGTCCCAGTTTATCAAAAGCAATCAACCTCAAATAATCCTGATGCCAAAGAGACATATCTTGGGGTGGCCAATTTCAGGTCCCCATAGCCCCAAATTTCCATTGAAAGTGGACACGTAGTAGGGAGTTCTAGCCATTTTATAGCTGTAGATTTTGCTGTAAATTCTGCTATGGATTTAATTTTAGACCTTTGAAACTTAGATGGTCTTCATGATATTCCTCTGCACAGAATTTCTTAGGAGAACTAATCTTTCCCCATTTCACATGAATCCTGCTTAGTCCAAATGATTTGAAAGTATCTGCCCCCATTCTCTTTAGCTCCAAAACTGGGTGATGAGAATATTTTGTTCCTTTGCCATAGTGTTTGGTTCTAAGAGGTTGGATTGGAATCCAAGCTATGTAGAGCCCTTCTGAGCATATTCCCCTGCAGTCCTTTTTGCCGCCATATGGAATGAACCTGTCTGAGAATGAAATCAGATGGAGTGAAGCAGATAGGAGAGGAGAAGACAGAGATAGTTATGATATCATTTGAGTATCTGGATCTAGTGGTGTGCTGGAGCTAGCTCATACCAGCTCATGAGAGCCTCTTGTTAAATTTTAGGAATTTCGTTAGCTGGTTGATGACATGTTGGTAGCTTGAAAATGGCAAATGCCACAAATCAGCCCCCCTCCATTTAAGAAAAAAATGAGTATATTGTTAAACATTTCCCAACCCTCACTGCCTGGACCCATTCTAAATAAAATCACTTGACCTCTTGTCATGTGAACTAATTAACTCCTTTCCCCAACCCCCTTTTATTTTATTTAAGTTAGTTTGAGTTGGTTTGCCACCGCAAGTAACACATAGCCAGCCAAGTTATGGCTTGGCTAAATTATCTATTTTGCCATGATGATAAACATCTTTCTTTTATTTTATGTAGAAGATAAAATGAGGTAACCAATACAGCTTTTGATTAAAAAACTGCATGCTCCTGTTGAGTGTTAAAAAAATAAATCTGAAGGAGGTAACATGAAATTTGTAGAACTTCTTGATGGCTTATCCTAACAACCTGACAGATTCTTCACTGTTCTTGGGGAACCTTTAAATGGCAAAGAGAGGAATAACAAAATTACAGTGTAAGTGACAGTGTAAGATTTATAACCTTTGGGGGAAAAAACTGGGCAACATGGGTTTTTGAGATAGTAGTGTGGATGATTTTGTTTCTGAAATAGATAAAGTTGATTGGGATGAGTGTGGTTAAGTTACTCATCATGCCAGTTCATAATCACTTGAATCAAGTTGATATGTCAAGTAGACCCATCCATTTTATCACTTTGCATGTGTGAATTTTATGTTTGCTTTAGTTGCTGATAACTAATGAATATTCTGAAGCAGAGTGCCCAGCTCATGCAACTGCAGGATTTTGTAGGGATTTAGTGCCTTTGTACAGTCCCATATGTCTGTTCTTAGTCATCTTAGCTAAAGTCAAAGCAAAATGTGTTAAAAATGCTTATATCCAATGTTCACTGGGTTTGAATTTAATTTCTAATGATTTATGGCTGGTTATTATCACGTGCCCTACATAACATTGTTTGAAAATCATTAGGTAATATACAAGCCCAAGTGGTAAAACTTGTACATAATTTACATAAAATATGGGTGAAAAATCTGTCATCTGTTTGAGGCAGCAAAAGAGAGAAATAAAATTTAAGACAAATTAGACAAAAATTCTTGCATGTTCAACAGTGCGATTTCCTAAAACACTGAGGTGCATGTATTATTTTCAGCAGAAAATAATTCAAAGGAGAAAAAACATTGTAGGTTATTTATCTGACAGTGAGAACATAGGAATAAGATTTCAGATGGGTCAGAATTAGTTAAAGGTTAATGTTGAGGGATGGACCAAAGTCCTTTGAATAAACCTAGACCAGTGGGATATTCTAAAGTAATATCACTGGAATTGATGTTTTCTCTCGAACTCCATTGGGAGATGTTCACAGTGCATCACACTTGTTTCCATTTACAAAGTGCTTTCTATTTGGGGAAGATGTTTTTACAGACTAGTTAAAACTAGGGAAGCTTTATATTTAAGAAAAAAATTAAAACATCGATCAAGCCAAAAAATGTTCAAGACTTACCTAAAGCAAATAATAATCAAGTATATCTATCCTAATTTTCCCCACTATCTCCCGTTAAACAAGGAGTGCCTTTGTAACCATAGGCAAGTCACTTACCTCTCCAAGCTTCAGAGTAACTGTCTGTAAAAACTGTAAAAGCAAGGGGAAAAGTGGGTTGGAGAAGGGAATAAAAATACCTACCTCCTTGTATTATCATAAATGTTAAATGAATTGAATGGAATAACTCATGCCTAGTGCTTAGCATAGTACCTTGCACGTCTGTTCTGATGAATAGTTGTTAGCTATTACTATTTTTATTATAGTTACCAGCCTTGCTTATAAGAATCATTATCCATGATTAAATAAATAAATCCCTACTACTTTTTCTGTTCTATGCACAGTGGACAAAGTTGCCTATGTAAGAAGGCACCTAATCTCAGATCAACACAACCATTTGGAGCATCTGCCCTTGTACAACTTTTAAATAAGGCACACATTTGAAGATACTGATTTCTCTGTCCATTGCATCTTCATACAGATGGCATCTCTCCTGAGGACCAGACACGTAGGCCACTTGTCATGCTGTGTGCTACATTGGAAGCTGTGGGTCTATCTCTTTAAGATATAACCTACTCCCCACTTCACATCCCACCCTCTAGTGAGTTTGGCTTATGAATTTGGAGACTGATTACCTCAAACCTGTCATTCAATTTTGGTGACTGTCTATCAGGGCACTTTAGTTTGTTGAGCAAATGAACAGAAATTTACTTTAATTTATATTAATTATTATGGGTGTCAGAAATTATAGTGAGATTAGTAAGTTTATAAATTGATGCCAAGAGGATATGTACAGATATTCTTTATGCTGCTTTTTATCTGAGTTATGGCAAATCATTTAGAATATGTCATTTTTGGCTTATAGTTGACAATGCACATACTGCTTAAAGAAGTCTTATATGGCTATTGCGTTAGTTTTCCATTGCTGCATAACAAATCACCCCAAAACTCAGAGATTTAAAACAAATGTCATTTATTATTGCTTATGTCTCTGTTAATCATTTGAGGTTTGGCTGATCTAGGCTGGGCTCAGCTGGGTGACTCTTCTCCACACTGCAGGGTCTGATTCTTCTTCTTGCCTTTCATCCCTCTTAGACTAGGAACCAGACTAGTCATATCATTTACTGTGGCAGAGATGCAGTAGGGCAAGAAGAAATACTTGAGATCTTTTAAGGCCAAGGAATGGAACTTATTTAGGACACACTAAGGATCATTTGCACCCATATATCAAGGCTAAAGAAAACCCTAGAACCAAGTTCAAAGTCAAGGGGCAGGGAAATCTATGTGGACCCAGAGACCAGGGCACAGATGTGGATACCTACAGGGATAAAGAATTGGTGTCAACAAAGCTATTATCATGGTTATTAATTATGTACTCCCCTAGAGATATCTTACATTTGTTGGCATTAGTTCTGTATGTTTGCTGTCTCACAAAATCACCATACTCTTCCTGAGCATTTAGTGTATTTTAATCTTATGGCTACCGAGAGTTGTGCTGCATATCCAATTTTCTTTCTTGTGTTGGATGTCAGAAAGCCTAAGACAAATTTATAAATGATTACAACAGTCCTATCTCTATGATTCTTATTCTTTGTCTCCTTTCTGCCTTTATTTTTGTCAATAGCCTTAGTTTTACTTGTTTGTCTAACCTCAATTCTTGACTTAGGCTATTTTATCATCTCTTGTATGCTTTTTAAAAGGTCTTGCATCATTTCTGGTGCAAGAAGAAATATAAATATATAAATAAAATTCGAAGCAACAATTCCCTACCACTATTCACCCTTTATGCAGTAGGCAAGGCTGCAAATAACATAGTAATAGCTAGAATTTATTGAATGCTTCTTTCCTCCTGGGCCATATGCAAAATGTTTTTTTGAGCAATACCAATTCCATTCCCACAACAACCTTATAAGGTAGGTACTGGCATTATCTCTGTACCAGGGAAGCAGATGCAGTTTATGTTGCTTGTTCAGGTTCTCACAGCTGGTAAACGCCAGAACTACGATTTGAGCTGGGAAAGCTGGCTTTAGATCTCACCTTCTTGACTACTTTGTTATCCTGCTTCAGATTGATATGCTAAAAAAAAAAAAAACAAAAAGGATAAAAGAAATGGATAGTAATTCTTTTCCTTTTTCGTGAGTTCTTTATTCAGCTTTCATTCCTTGCTCACCTATTTTTTTCTCATGTCTCTTGTAAATGTACCTAATTAGAATGTCAGCTGCTAATGGCTTAAAAATACTATTTAAACTCTGTGACACTTGGCATTCCAATCACTACAGGTTAAACAGAAAACTTTAAAGATTTAGGCAAATGAAAATGATTTATGAATTCTTCTTACCGGTGCAGATATGTTTAGCACAACTGTCCTCATATTTATGATGAGCATAAGACTTCCAGGTACATTTTATGTTTTCTTGCAGAAGTTTGGTGGTAAATGTGGAAATTAAACTGGAAAATATGGACAAATCAGCACAATTCCAAACACCTGCTCAAAACATTCATTTTATTGATTTAACAGTTGACTCTTAAGGGTGTTTTTACAAAAACATTGGCTCTAGGCAGAATAAGTATTCTCAGTGAATATATTTGTTGACATATCACTTAGAAACTATTACACTGACAGATTTTAGGAATTTCGTGTGAGTTTGAATGACAAGCAAAGGCCATTTTAGATGAGAGCTACTCTTCTGTGTTTTCCTGGCTGATGCTCTTGTATTTATATACGTTTGATGATGAGGCTTTCTTGCTTTGATCTTTCAATATCACATTTGGCTAAATTATTTGGAAAGTCTTCAAAGATATTTTTAATGGGTTTCGTGCTGTCTCAATAACGTTAATTACTGTGCAACTAACATCTTTGGGGAAAACTTGAAGTCATCTCTTTTCCTTAATATCATTTGTAATTCCACAACCCTGAAGGACTCTGAAGCCATTTTAGTAATGGTCATTTTCTATTGATCACTTATCTGTGCACATAGACAAGCAAAAGGCTTGTTGTATTTTTCTTTAATTCTGTTAAGAAAGGCCAAATGATGGCTGTGTCTCCCCCAATTGTCTCCCCTTAAAGTGGCTGCATGGTAGATCCCTGCAGATTGCTGTCCCCCAAACTGAGTTTCATTCTTTCAGTGCTTTTAGTCATTGCCATTTCTTCAATCAAAAGTATATCTTCGGTAAATTAAAAAATGTGAGTTCCATTTGGCGGCACAAGACAGAAACCATACTTGACCTCTTAATCTAGAAAAAGGAATTTGTTGACCAGTGGTAGCTTGGGGACCCTTGATCCAGGTACCCAAAATGATGTTGTTAAGAATCTGAATCTCTCCATCTTTGGGCTCTGATTCTGCTCTGTCAACCTCTTTTTTGGTTGGATACCTTGTTCCTTGTGGTGGCCCTTGGCAACATGAGTCTACCATCTTACCAGTAGCAACAACCTCAGCAGAAAAAGAAGTTTTTCACATTAGCTCATAGCAAGAGTCCCACAAAGAACTCTCATTGGCCCATCCAGATCATGTGCCCATGTGAAACTCCATTGCTGAGGTCAAGTGACTCACATGAATCCCTTCCTTTGATGGAAGGAGCTGTGCTTCCTGACAGGGAAATTGAGGTGCTATTGGTCAGAATGCAGGAATGGTTGCTCAGTTAACAAAAATAATTGTCTACTATACATAAATGCATAAAAATAGTCTACGAGGATATACTTTTAATTCTGTTACCAATCTGTAATTTGCAATTAACCAATTTTTGTAATGAAAGATATTTAAAATAGGGGGAGCGTTTTCTCTTGTTTATGTGGATGATTGATTGTATTTTAATCAGTAGAATGTTCATTCTAGAAAGAACTTCAGTTAAGATTTAATTCCACACAGCAAATACTTACTAAGCTTTTGTTACGTGGAAAGGACTATGTTATGTCCTGGAAATACAAAAATGACATAGCTCCTCCTGCCCTTGACCTCCCACCCTCATTCTTAGGGGGAATCGTACAGCAGACAAGAAAATGAGTGGTTACAATTCTGTGTGATAAATGCAGTAGTTGAGGATTGTTCAAGGCATCTTGGAAGCTGAAGAGGGATATCTAGCTCAGACTGAGACTGCCTCTAAGCTGAGGTGATAGACTCTTCATCTGGCTCTTTTTATGCCTCTCCAGCTTTATCCCATGCCTTGTTCCTACATGTACCCTTCACTTTGGTTGTACTAAATCCTTTTTAGTTCTCCAGTTAACCCATTGTTTCTCCTGTCTCTGTGCATGTACACATACACTTGGCCTTGCCTGTTTTTTGGTTCCCACACCCTTTAAGTTGAGCTGCCTGTGGGATGACACACCTGCTAGAGTAGATAGGGTAATGGGGCTCTGAGGAGCCTTTTAGCCTCCTCCTCATGTGCCTTCCTCTACCAGAAAGCAGGACAGCCAAAAGCTACATTCCCCAGACTCCCTTACAGCTAGGGTTCTGTGGATATGATCCCTTTTTTGCCAATTAAATGTATTTGAATTTTGGAAAGCAGAATTGAGTCAAGGCCTTTCCTTTTTTCTTTCCTTTTTTTTGCTGAGGAAGGTTAGCCCTGAGCTAACATCTGTACCAATCTTCCTGTATTTTATATGTGGCTTGCTGCCACAGCATGGTTGACATGTGGTGAAGGTGCACACCTGGGATCCAAACCCTCAAACCCAGGCTGCTGAAGCAGAAGGTGCTGAACCTAATGTTTTTTTACCCCCTCCCCTGCCTTTTTTTAAAATGAAAACAATTAAGTTATACACTTTTAGAAAATTTTAATTATGCAATACAGTGCTATCAACTATAGTCACCGTGTTATACGTTAGATCCTTAGACCTTGTTCATCTTATAACCAAAAGTTTGTACCCCTTTGTCAGCCTATCCCTATTTCCCCAACCCCCTCACCCCTAGAAACTATTTTTCTGCTCTCTGTTTCTATGAATTTGACTTTTTTTTGTACATTAGATGAGAAAATTTCTGTCTACAAGAAACATGGTTGAACTCACAAAAACGTTTTCCCTCATCTTCTGAGAGAAGATAGATTTTTACTTTTTTGTGTTACTTGGATTCCATATAGCCCAACTTTTCTCAGCCATGGCCCGATAATGCCAAACTCTCTCTCTTTGAGCTCTTGTCACTGACTTGTGTGTTTCACATTGTGTACAACTTCTTAGCATTAATCACTTTTCATGGTGCAGAATTTTGGATAAGAAAACTTTAACTTTTGACTTCATTTATATCAATTTAAGAGTGGAATTTCCATAGAGCCAAAAACCTCTGTACCAGTGCGGAATAATTAAGCAGAAAACTGGGTTTTACAGTGAAAGACCTTTGATCCAAGACACTAAGAATGTGAACTTATCTTTAAAATGAGTGTAATCATTGCTGCCTTGCAAGATTGTTATGAACATTGAGCTACACAATTGGAAAGCCTACACACATGTAATTAATAATGAAATGGATGTGGTCATGGTCAAGATAATGTTTGACTAGGTCAGTGGGCCCCAAGATATGATAAACATGTAGCCATTGCTTTTATTTCCATTGATATTTATTCAGGGTCTCTCATGTGCAGACAGAGTTTAAATATTTATGTACATTACATGGCACTTATTATGTAGATATTCCTACCCCCATTTTACAGATGAAGATGTTGTCTCAGTATAATTGACTTGTCTGAAGTGACATTGACTATATGGCTCTAATTCACAGCTTCTTTCTTTCAAGTATGGATCCAAAGACCTCAGATTTCCTGAAGGAGTTTCAGGTATTGTCAGCTACAAGGATATCATGCCTGACAAAGATAAAATTTTATATTCCCACCTGCAACGTGATTCTCTCCTGCAACCTACTCCTAGCTTTATCCATCAGTATCAGTGCCCTGATTGAGCTCCATCTGAGTCATGACATCAGCCCTCATCTCCTAGTCATCTGATTGCTGAGACAAGAGTGATTGACAGCTAGCTACCTAATTGTATCCCTTCCAGAATGACAATAACAAATGTGTTTTCTCAGTTTAACTCACACTGTAATTATTACTATTTTTTAAATTTTTATTTAAGCTCCAAGATGCATTTCTTTTACTGAGATAGGATTTGAGAAGCTCTTGTAAAAATGAATTTCGTGTGCCAAGGGGACTCTTCTTCCTCGTCACCTTCACTTTACATTGTGAAAGGAATCGAGAAGCGAGTTCAGTTTTTACAATGTCATTAATTGCCCATACAAGGTGGCTCTGCCATCAGGTGGGGATCCCTTAAAAGGAAACTCTTCTGCCCTGGGGAGCAGCTTTTGGGAAAAGTTGCTTCAGTGTTTTCTTAACTAATTCTCTTTGTTCTGTGCATTTAGTTGAAATGTAATAATTTGTTAGTTCTTACTACCTGTGTATTTTTAAATAAAAAATTGTTTGAATAATACAGCTCCCTGGAGGTATCCATCCTAATGGCCAAAGGATGCTCTATTAAAAAAATAGTTCTTAGTGAATATTTTTTCTAACAGAACACATGAATATGAAACCAGAGGTGGTATGATACATCTAATCAAGTCACTGTTGTTTTTTGTTTTTTGTTTTTTTTTTGAGGAAGATTAGCCCTGAGCTAACTGCTGCCAATCCTCCTCTTTTTCCTGAGGAAGGCTGGCCCTGAGCTAACATCCATACCATCTTCCTCTGCTTTATATGTGGGACGCCTACCACAGCATGGCTTGTCAGGTGGTGCCGTGTCCGAACCTGGGATCCTAACCGGCGAACCCCGGACCAGCCAAGCGGAACGTGTGCAATTAACCGGTGCGCCACCGGGCTGGCCCCTCAAGACACTGGGTTTTATTTGCCACATCCTGTGGAGTTTTGCCCTTTGCTTTTTCTGGTATCAAGCCCTTCTGGGAAGACCCAACCCCTCCCTAGCACCGTGCAGTCTACACAATTACATGCAACAGCCATGGATAATAGAGATGTTCAAGATCGTGTGTGAGTTAGATGGAAACATAATTCCTGCATTTGTTTGGCATTTGGGATGTGTGAAGATAGTCTGACACCAAACCCTCTGTAAGGATAGAAATTGGACAGTGGCACAGCCCTAATGAAACAGCACTATGGGCAGATTTATGGTAGAAAGGGGAAGTAGTTCAGCACCAAGCTGTACAATATGTGAGGCAGAGAGTTAGATGGGCTTCCAGAAGTAGTAAAGTGGTTCTGGCATCTGAAATTAAAATTGGATTTGCATAATTCCACAGACTTTTCAATTTTCTCCTTTATGGAATGATAAAGAATATGGAGTCCTTGACTCTGCTAGTATAGATGCTAGAATACCTCCGGCAGTCAGGAAATACGAGACACGGCAGCTTTGGAAATAACCTTGACATTGAGCCTTCCGCTTGCCTCTCTTCCTCTCCTCCTCCTGCCTTGTACTGATGGACGTATGCTGATGTAACAAAACAAGTAGCAGCAAGAGAAAACATCCACTAGGCTCCTGCTGCTTGCCAGGCAAACAACCAACAAAGAAAATATATATCCCACACTGACTATGTGCCAGATGCAGGAGATTCAGTGATGAGCAAATCTAAACTCTGTCCTTTGCCTCATGGAGTCTACAGTTTAGTGGAGGAAATGGATAGTAAACAAAACGAATAAATATATTATTATGAATGATGAGAAGTTTTGTGAAAAAAGTATAGGATACAATGAGAGAGTTACGGAGGTAGGAGTAGTGACTAATTTGGATGGATTTACATTTTGAGCCGCTCTACCAATATTAAGAAATTGTAGGAAACAAACACCATTTTGCCCCCAAATCTTTCTATTTGAAAACTAGAGTGTTTGGAGCTGTTTAGGCTCCTGTCCTGGAGACCTCTGCCCACTGCCAATGGCCGAGATGAGAAAGTTCGGCAGGTCAGGAGTGGTTGACTTTTCCCTTCCCAGTACAAAGAAATCAGAGTGGGTTACTTCATATAAAACCTCTCCTCCTCTTACTGAATGTTGAAATGTTTGTGCTCTTCTCCCTGTGATGAGGAAAGAAGCTTAGAGAGGCCAGAGGTTGCAGCTACTCAAGTAAAGGTTTGTGATTAAAACCCCATTGTAGGTGTTTCACAAATATTTGAATTGAATTGATTTGCTAGCTCCAGGCTGTAGGGACAGAATCAGAGCTTAGCCGTGTGATCTGCAGTTTTTCCTCTTTAAATTGATCTTGTGCTTGATGCTCAAGCATTTTCTCACCTATATTCTTATACAGATGCTATTTCCTTGGTGCCTCAAGGCATTCTGAGGATGTGACTGTTTCTCAACAGAGCCCCAGGTACTGAGTTCATCTGCTTGTACGTGCCCCTGGCAGGGAAAAGACTTCATCAATGGGTTCCATCTTTGGAATCTATCCTTCTCTTCTGAAAGTGTTTTATCTTTTGGCTCTTGTGGGCTGGTTTTCCCTCCTGCTTTGTCTTTCTGACAAATCCTCTGACAACATCCCTCTTCTTGATTCAGATTCACCCATTCTCACCTAGGTACTGACTTCCTCACTAGCTTCCCTTTTCCTTCTGTACCCTGCTGTCTCCTTGCCTCTTTCCTTCCTGTCCATTGTTGCCTTCCCTTTTATTCTACTCCATTCCATTCCATGTTTAATTGAGTGCCTACTTGATAAATACGGTATGGTTGGAGGAGTATGTTTTTATCTGTCTGTCTGTCTCTCCTTCTTTCAGTGAAATTTTGTAAGACCTATACGTCTAGGTCAGGTTCGGTCGCATTATATATGTGTGTGTGTGTGTGTGTTGTAGGGGAGCAGAATTTGCTGCCCCAAAATGTGTCTCTTCGACTTGGTTATCTTTAAGAACAAAAGACTCAGGAAGAAACTTCCCCCTAACTACCTAAAAGAATTTAAGTTGGAGGCCTGTTTCAGGAAGGAGCTATCACCATGGATAACTATAGTATAAAATAAACTAGGTGTAGTAGACAGGGAGGAAACTAGCAAGGCCCACTTGATCAAAGTCCTCTCTATGATTCATTGTCTTTGCAAGGCATGACAAACATTTTTTTACTAAACATTTGCTTTTCAATCTCCATATGAATTGCCTTCCTCCCTTTTGAAGTTCCAAAGCACTACCCCCAACATCCTCCTTTGTCTTTAGCTGAAGATGGTATTTAAGGTGGTGGCTTCAGCCATTTAGACAAGTTACTATTTTTCTAGGTTTCTCCCATTTATACGTGTTATTAAACTTGCTTGATTTTCTCCTGTTATTCTCTCTCATTTCAACTTAATTCTTAAACCAACTGGAAGAACCCAGAAGGGTAGAGGAATATTTCTTCCTCCCCTACAGTGTACATGGACTCAGTCATTGGACTGTCTATTGTGCTCAATCAGTGAGCTGTGAAGGTACACACCTATGAAATTTTGCAAAGGCATATGGCCCCATGCCTTGAAACTCTGATTCCCTATTTTTTAAAAAGCTTGTAGATAAATTATGAGCTCAGCTGAGAACTAATGCATTTGGAAGTCTCATAGGGAACAAATGTGAACAGTTCTCTAAAGTAGACAATAAGATATTGTTCCTATTAGATTACCCTTTCCAGGTATCTCTACAGCTAAGTGACAAAGTATATTAAAGATCATAAAATCTTTATTTATGAACTTGTTGTGCAAATGTCATGGATATTTTCCTTTCTCCATCTTAGCCCAAATACATTAGGTGGTTACTTATTTTTAAACTTAATTTCTCCAAAACTACAGTTGGATCAGTTATCGAATGGTACCTCTACATCTGTCTTTTAATAGCATTTCTCTCAGAATGGTCCCACTTGAATCAATCTTTCTGGCACAACATGGAAAGACCTTCAGTTATAGTGTGTCTCAATGGGGATAAAATCAGTCTTTAACAAATAGTTAATGTAAAAATTGTGCAGAGTAATAAATAGACCTAGGATTCCAGCTGGCACAAAGTCTGATTTTAGACTGAATGACAATCAAGCTACAATATTTTCTATTTTTCAAGGGAGGGGGAAAAAGTCACAAAAATGGAAATTTGAGTTTTTTAAAAATTTATTTTAAATACTATTTAAAATAATCATGAGCATAAAGTACCCTATTTTTAGATTTAGGTCATTTGAAATGCTTCGTCTTTTAAAATAAAAAGTGGCAGAAGTAGCTATCATGGTGGTTAATGTTGGGAGGGATCTGTCCAGTGTGTGAAGCAGTTTTGCTACTGCCACGGCTACTACACAGCAGGCTAGGTCTGTGACTGGGATCCTTGTCCCCCCGGCTCTCAAGACAGTCTTCCAGATCTGGGGAGGAGCTAAAGAAATAAGCCAGAGGAACATTCCAACTTTGGATAACACCCTTTTCCTTCCTTATTTATTTATCATGTTAGCCAGTAGACAAAGCTTTAAGACGCTGAGCCCTACACTCCATCTCATCTTCTAATGCAGAGCAAGGAGATCTATGCTTGCTTTAACTCAAGTCCTAGTTCAGTCCTCTGGACAGGAAATTTCCTGGCAGGGAGCTTGCCCAAAGTATTATAATGAAATTTCCCTTTTATTACTTCTGTTCCATTATTTTACTAGCAAGGAAAGGGTGGAAGTTTGTAGGGTAGGGCAAGGCAGAAACATGGACATCTTCGGAGTTTCTCTGGCTGAGCACATTTGATTTTAAGGTTCATGAGTTTGGGCTGTGCCCTCCCAAATCAGAGCTGGCCCTCATGTCTTCACTATCCAGTGCAGCAGTTAAAACTTTAGATGTTTGCAGAGCCATAAAACATGTTCCATCCCAATGATAAAGACTACCAAGTTTCCATTAGATTTTTAAATATCAATCCACATTAAATTCCTGTCTCCTACTAGTCATTCATATTTCAATAGGTATAAAATCACTTCTATTTTTTAAAATCCTCTATTGGATAGATGTTTGTATATTAACTCCTTAATTACTATTTCAGAATCTCATTTATCTCCAGTAATCCAAGTCAGGAACAAATGTAAGTGTGATGTTCTTCTAAATATCACTCACATAAAATAAAATGTGTTAGACGATGGGCTTAGCAATGGAAATTTTGATTTAAAAAAATTTTCTGTCTACTATGTTACTGCTGATCATTCTCCAGGGTTTCACTTCATTTACTTTCACTCTTGGATGCAGATCCATAAGAACCAGTGGGAAAATAAGCCAGTGGAAAGGAAGGTAATACCAGGAGAAATGCCCAGAGATTTCCACCCACCCAGTACATCTCATAGATACTTATCAGTTCATTAGTCACACAGAAGATTCTCACTCACTTATTCACTAATGGCATAGATACAATGTTCAGAGTACCTTTCAAGTAGGGATGATATATCAAATATGTTAACGGGCTGTATCCTTTCTTTTAACATCTATCAAGGGTCCAAATAGTACTTGCCAAAACCATTAACTTTTGCTAATCTTTTAATTTTTTCCCTTTTAAAATGGTTTATTTTTCTTGCTCTTAAAGTGAAAAGATCTGAAGTCATATGTTCATTCATTTCACAAATGGTTATTGACCATCTAACTCATACTGGGCTCTGAGTTAAATGCTCAGGACATATCTATGAGCAAGGCCAACCTGTTTCCCACTCTCTTGAGGCTTATATCATAGTCAGGGAAGATAGTATACACACACATACACACACACACACACACACACATACACACTGATAAATAAAATAATTTTCAGTTGTAAGTACTATGAAGGAAACATATGGAATGGAAATGGCAGGTAGTGGGACCAACTTAAATAAGGAGGACATGAAAAGCTCTCTAGAAGAGAGGGGATATTTCAACCCTGAAAGATGAGAAGTACTGGATGTAGAAGATAGGTGAGAAGAGAGAAATTCCAGGTCAAAGGGCCATCATGTGCAAAGGTCCTGAGCTGGAAAAAAAGTCATTTTGTTGGAGGAATAGCAAAAAGACCAGTTGGCACATTATAAATGTGGGAGATTTGGGCACTTGACGTTCAAGACAATAGAAAGGTGTTTGGACTTTATTTCTGATAAAATAGGGCATCACTGATGGGTTTTAAGTGGGGGAATGGCCTATGTGCTTTGCTTTGAGATAAGATACCAGAGCTGCTGTGTGGAGAATGGGCTGAGGAGGACAGAGGCTTCCAGGTTCAAGGCTATTGTCTCAGTGCGGGGGAGAGATGACCAGGGTCTCACTTAGGATGGCAGCAGTAGGGGATGCTGATGGGTTAGACTCGAGGATGAGATTGAAAGGCTCAAGAAAAGAGCCTTCTCAGTGCAACAGAGGAGACACATCTGTGGGTGCCGATTTGTAGGGGTGGGGGAAACAGGATTGTAGCTGCCCTTATTGGGTAGAAATCTTGTTTTGTAAAGGGCACAGAGCATAGCCAGTTCTCCTGACAAGCTCATAATGTAACATGGTCAAATAATATTTATATTACACCTAAGCGTGAGATTATATGTATATGCATGAATATGCATTTTGATTAAAAGTACATATATGAAAAGCATACATTTGTGCAGTATGATTGTATTTTGAAAAACATGCTAGAGCTTATTGGTGTTCTTTCAAGTCAGTTTTGGAGAGGAAATAATTTTCAACAATTTGGTTCTTACTTCTGTATATGATTTCATTATTTGTAAAAGTCATACGCTGAATGTTTTCATTGTTTAAACTGTATAAAAACATAGGAGATCAACTGATATGAGAATGTCATGCCAAACATGTAACTTGAGAGTCATGCTGCCTGAATTCCAGCCTCAGAGCCAAATCTCATCACAGTTAGTCAACTTCTCTGAGTCTGTTTCCTCAGTAATAGAATGGGGATAACAACAGTGCCCACTTTATAGAGTTGAGCATAAAAAGTGATAACCCCTCCAGCACTTAGCTTGGTGCCTGACACACATCAGAGCACAATGGTGAACTCATAATTGTGATAATTTCAGGATCAGAAAGGACTCGGTGTAGTCTCGTTTTACCCTCCAGTTTTACAGATGAGAAAAACAAAGCCAGATATTACGTGGCAGATATTATACAGCTGGTTAGGGGCAGTCACAGACTTGGGTACATTTCTTTTGAACCCTCAGTGGTTGCTCTGCAAGGTTCCTTTTCACTTTTTCCCTTAGAATTGATTCCGTAGGGAAGAAGAGCTTCTAACAAAGGTAGAAGAGGAATGGCGTATCACAAAACTGCTTAGACTATGAATTTGCATATTGAATATGTGTGTGTGTGAGAGCTAGCAAACCATGGAGAGACAGAGAATCCCAGAGAGAAATGCAGAACCCCAAAAGACAGAGGAAAACAGAGACACAGAAAGTGTTGATTGGACATGGGGCCGACCCCGTGTCAAAGTGGTTAAATTCGCACGCTCCACTTCAGTGGCCCAGGGTGTCGCCGGTTCAGATCCTGGGCACGGACATGGCACCACTCATCAAACCATGCTGAGGTGGCATCCCACATACTATGACTAGAAGGACCCACAACTAAAAAAAATATATATACAGCTATGTACTGGGGGGCTTTCGGGAGAAAAAGGAAAAATAAAATCTTTAAAAAAAAAATGTACATTGGGTAAGAATGGAAATCTAAGCATCATCAAGAAGATGAATCAGATAAAAATTAACAGTTAAGTACATTCTGTAAAAGATGTAATAAGACATTATACATTTCTAAGTCCCTAAGTTCAGGAATGGGCTGGATATTAATCTAAAGAGTGTCTTATATCTCCTTAATTTAAATTTGATAACAAAAGAAACCTTGAAAAGTTTGGGATGAGAAAAATAGCACCAAGGATGAATGAGGCATAGTAGAAAACAATGAGATAGATTACACATTTGAAGTGTCCTAAACCTCAAGAAACAAGAATGAGAAAGATGGCATAGATTTAGAATGACTAGGAAAATAATGTGGCTGTTATATCAGCATAAGAATAAACTTACTACTTAGAGAAGTATTAGGGCATCTCCCATTACTTCATATACATATTGTTTACTCGGAAAAAAAAGAATTAGATGCAGTTTTATTAAGAGACTGGGAATATTAAAAGGGATATGTCATCTGGGAAAGTTTTCAAGTTGGTTTCAAAAAGCCTTCAACACTTGGTAGCAAAAGATTTTGCATACGTGTATGTGTATAACACATTTGTTGAACTTATTCAGAGGAGACTGTCCTTATGGGAAGCTGAGGGTGTGGAAAAAGAAATTCATGTTGTATTTAGAAAGAAGAAGGGAAGGAAAAAAGGATAGAGTAACTGGGAAGAAGTGTTTTAAAATCAATGAGGTATCGAAAATGGCAACAGAATTATGTTGTCAGAAACTAAATAAAGCAATCCAGCTAGGATTCTATCCAGCAAAATGAATGTCTGCTATGTACGAAGAACTGTGATAGAAGTTTTGAGGGATATGGAGGTGGAATAACCATGGAGCTTACCCTAAAGGAGCTCACAGTCCATCAGAAAGATGACAGTCATGCATCTATTCATTTGCATAGCGTTCATTGAGCACACATCAAACGAACTGTATCAATCCTAATGACAGACATTGCTAATCAATCCCAGCACTCTTTCCACCTGATCCTCAACTACTGTGGCAACCAGTTGGCTGCAGAATAATTCTTACTTGCCCTCCTGGCACTTTGCCCTGCTCTGCCTTCAAGGCAGAGATTGTGTCTTGTTTACTATTATGTCCTGAGCACCTGTCACAGTAAATGCTCAATAAATATTTAGTTCACTCATTGAAGTAAAACTTTCCTTCCTATAGCCATTTATTTATGTTGCATGTTAAATGCTTAATATTATATCAACAATGACTTTCAAGTTACCTCGAACTTATATATGCCACATAAGTCGTATATATATATATATATATATCTGCAAAATTTAACAATCTGAATATTGGAGTCAAATTTTTTGCTAAATTTGTGTAGCAACCTAGGCTAAGTGGGAAGGGAGAGGAAGTTATTATAATCACTTGCATAAGCCATTTATAGTCCTGTCATCTTCTCTGTCATGAAGATTATCACTTAATTATAAGATAACACGATTTGCTGTTTAGATATCTGAGATAGAAATGCACAGGCCAAGATCAAAGTGGAAATCAATTCTCAAAAGGTCTGGGTACTAATTAATAAAGTTGGTACAGCTGTGTGCATGTCAACCCAGCTATTGGGGTGTCTATTTTAAAAACGTTGGGTGAGCTGAGTTCTCTGGCCTCCAGCTCAGAGAGGATGGCCCCCTGTAAGTACAGAAGGGATAGCTCAGGCAAGTGGGAGATGGTACAGTTGGAGGCCATTTAAGAAGGTGCCTGATCTTACCACGCAGGCCTGCAAAGTCCCCAGAGAGTCCTCCAGGAGAAGGGCGGGCAAGGGTCTTCTCCATGGCTTTCCTGCATTTGTCTTGAGTTGTGTAAGAAAATAGCGTATTTGGTGATTTGAAAAAAGGCTGCTGGTGATGGAAAAACCCGTCTCTCTGGAGGCAAGTGTTAGCTCACAAGAGAGGGAACTCATAAGCAAGTGGATGTGTGGAAGTGACCAGAGGATAGATTTCAGTTCTCCGGTAGCACACAAACTGGGCTTTCTGAGCATGGCCAGAGCTGGCATGGGAAGAAGGGAGATAGGAAATTTCTTATCACTCACGCTGAAGGTCCATTTGGAGGGACATTGTTGAGGCAAATCTGGCAACACCCCAGTGTTTAAGAGGGTGCACTCAGGATCAGGTAGATTCTATTGCTTATTACTTAGGTGGGCTTTATATTTCTGAGCCTTGGGGGATTTTCATTTGCAAAATAGAGATAGTAGTTGTACCAGCTTCAGAAGTACGATTTCTGTAGAGCTTGGCATGTGGTGTGTGCCCAATAAATAGTAGCTATTTATTGTGATTTTTATTGTGATAGTGGTCATCTTTAACTCCATGAGAGCAAGAGGTGATGACCTTTTTTTGTTTATTACTTTATTCCCCAACTCCTAACACAGTGCTTACATCAGACTGCCAACCAGAATAGAGGGCACACTCAAATGAGGATATGCTCTGGAGGGATTCTTTACAAAGGGACCATTTAGAGAGATGTGGCTGGAGTAATGCAGGAACCAGGGAGGGACAGCAGTGGAAATGTGACAACTCAAGGCCAAGAGATGAGGGGAGGGAGTGAGCCTGCAACATAGTAGGAGAGAGAAGTGGGAAGAGTGGGCTGCCTTGGGGAGAATAGTTGATCTCTGGGAATGGGGCCTTGACCTCCCCTTTTTCTCTCCATCTGGTCTCCTGCTAGAACTTGCACTGGCCAAATTTCAGGAGAAGCCAGAAGGCAAGGCGGCCACCAGTGTAGTCCAGCACGTCAGCCTTGTGGGGCAGAGAACGGGGCAAGAAATGGGGGATGGATCTAAAGGGGCAATTTGACTATCACAGTGTCTCATACATAGAAGGCTCTCAATAAAAATGTATTGAATGAATAACATCTCATAGGTAGTTGGATTAAATTCTATTCCGCAAGCTGTTTTTTTCTTAGCACCTACTATGTGCTAAGTGCTTTAAAGGATGGAGCAATGAATAAAGTCCACTGTAGTCTTCCCACGTATCCACAATATTTCCATTTTGAAAGTACTTTATATGTCTACTTTTTAATTAAGTTGTACAATCTCCCTCTAAGGTAGGGTTTGTTATCCCCGTTTTACAGAGCAGGAGCCTAAGTTGTGAGAGGTTAACAGATATGTCCAAAGTCCTATAGAGAGTGGACTGGGAACACCAAATTGTGGCTGCCAGGCTTTTCTTCTCTATCAGTCCTTCCTGGTTCCATGACCTTTTGAGGTCAGCTTCTTGGAGGGGCTACTAGATGTCTCTGTAGAATAAGTTATTGATCTGACTCAGCATGCTTTTTCTTTTTTCAATTAATGGTTGAATGAATTCAGTATATAATATTAAGGATAGTTTTAGCTTTATCTATCCCATTATTTCCATAGGGGATACCCATGCAAATTACCTGGGAACGTATTAAAATGCTGAAATGTGGGGGCCCCCATCAGGTCTAACCTTTTGGGTTGGACCTCTAGCAAGGTCCTCAGGAGTTAGCTTAGCTGACTTGTATAGTGTAGTGGACTCTGCTTTCATGACTCACTGATATAGATCAGACTCCTCATTTTACAAATGAGGGAAATGAAGCCCAGAGTCAGAGTGACTGGTTCAGTGGCACAATGCTAGTTGGTGTCAAGCACAAGTATTCCTGTTGTCAATAAATAAAATCAACACCAAATAAAAGTAATATTCACTAAAGAGTATAACCTAAGAATGGCTGCATAAAGCTTATTTGGCTGAAGTGCTCTTTTGTAGATGTGTTTCTGATAGCTAAATGTGAATTAGATGACACTTTGATCAGAGAAGATGCAACCTATCAGCAGATATTGATTTAATGCACGTAACAAGGTGAAACGCATCTCCCCACATCTAGATCATTTTCAAGGCAGGATAATGGAGCTGCCTAGCAATCTCTTATTTCAGATGAGTGTAGGTTAGATTATGAGAATACGTACCCAAAGATGTGGAAAGGCACAGTCATCAGGGAAAACAGAAGATTCAATTTTTCTTTGTGAGGTAAACATTTTATCAACAAACCCGATTTTAGAGCAGATGCCTACTAGCTCAAGAAATAAGACTTCAATTGCAGGATCAACACAGGGATGCTAAAGATCTATAGTCCTCAAACTGGTCTTGTGTCTCAAGGAGGTAGATAAATTTTTAAAAATATTTTAATGCATTTCTCTTGATAGAACTGAGAACTCAGACAAAATTGAGTGGCTGATAGGAGTATACTCATGTAACAAATATTTCTAAGTGTCTCTCATTCCAGTAGGATCACTCCTGAAGTATAATGATAGATTATAAATTATTTTAACAGCTCTTGCTGTGATCTGCTTAATCCACTAAACTTGAAGTGGAAACTGACGTTCTTTCATGATTATAGAGATGAGGTTGACAAAGGAGAATTTCTCAGGTAGCTGCTGGAGTGGTTACAACGACTGTTTTTCTACTGATCATTTGAACATCTATTTCAACAGACTCTATCTGTATTGGTGTTAAAAGACATCAATTCTTCACTCTTTCAATCTAGGCAACAATATTTTCTATGATATGTTCAATGAGTCTAGGTATATGGTGCATTTGTGAGGTTTTTTGTTTTTTTTAAGAAACTGCTTTTGCAGATTTTCTCCTCATGCTTGTGTTTACTGAGTTTGTTCAGTCTCTTACAGAGAGATAATTCAAAGCCTGTTATTAAGACAATGGCTTTGACTTTAGAATGAGTTTATGTCTTTAAGGATAGTTTTCAGCAAATGAGCCAACCATATGTTAAATCGAATTTAACATCCATTATGAAACACTGAATCATACTTTATATCTCAGTAATGATAACAAATGATCGCTTATCTCATATTCTTCTCATTTGTACTACTTCTCATCCATCTTCCTAAGATTGCAAAGATTTATTAAATGAACAAGTGTCCAACTATGACTGCTAATATTAATAGTGTCTTTTTATATTTTCTCTTGCTGCCTTCATGTCCATGCTTGCTTAAGCCCACTTTAGTGTAGATTTTAAAAGTAATAGTTTTTCTTACTCTGAAATGATAATTAACAGAAAACTAGTTAGTTAGTAATAAAATTATTTCGATGAAACTATGCAATTATACGAGCCCATTACAAGGCAGAGGATTTGCTATGCGCTTGGCACTGGAAGCGAAGATCTTTTTCACTAGAGTAAAACAGTTGATTTTAAAACTCTGGAAACATTTCAGTTCCCTTATGACTTAAAATTGCTACTTGTGCAGTAAAAGTTTAAATCACGAGTAAATTTGTAATTTAATCTTTAAAGTTTAACTAACATTTATTCTTCCTCTCTAAGTGCTTTCTGTTGGTATAAATTCTAAGGAGTTGCCTCTATCTTTTTGTAAGACTTTACTGTGGGTCTTGAATTCGACAATTTCAAATGGATAACTTCTCCTAAGCCCCCATTTCTAGAAGAGGTTCCACCATATTGTCCCTTCGCTCAGGCTCTAAATACAATTCCCTACCTCTCCTTCATGTCCTAAATTGGATGTTTTCAGGTATGACTGCTTTTTCCTATAAAAAGTTTTCTTAGATGTTTAAATCTCTCCTACGATCTTGTTAGTAGACTCTTTTTACCTAACCCCTAGATTTTGACCCCGACTTCTTGGTTGTGTTCCAAGCCATCTATGTTATTCTTAAATCCATCCTGCATTCCTGGTGAAAGAAATCTTGCCCAGTGTTCATGATTCCTAGATTTATTTCGTGAGCTCAGGTGTTCTTTGAGGACGGGATTCAACACAAGCTTGTTCCATATCCCCCCAAATTCCTGCTTTGCATCAGATAACACATATAGAATCTTATCTAATGAGGTGGTTTTGAGCAAAATTTCTTTGTAAGCAGTAAATATCACACTAATATAGTATTTTTATATAGAATAATAATAATAAAATCGACCATTTACTGAATTCCTTCTGCGTGGTGGATGTTTTATGTATACTACCTCTAACACTTGTACCAACCCTGAGAGGGGGAAATTTTCCCTGTTTGGAACAAATTCTTTCTAGAGTAATTAGCAGTACATACCAATTGGCAATCACGTGTTGCAATGTAACATCTCTTTTATTATCCCTATGTGTTAAATTATTTATTTTATTCTATTATTATTTTTTTTTTTTGAGGAAGATTAGCTCTGAGCTAACATCTGCTGCCAATCCTCCTCTTTTTGCTGAGGAAGACTGGCCCTGAGCTAACATCCGTGCCCATCTTCCTCTACTTTATATGTAGGACGCCTGCCACAGCATGGCTTGCCATGTGGTGCCACGTCCACACCCAGGATCCGAACCTGCGAACCCGGGCCACCGAAGCGGAACTGCGAACTTAACCACTGTGACACTGGGCCGGCCCCGATTTTATTTTATTTTTTTAAGATTGGCACCTGAGCTTACATCTATTCCAATCTTCTTTTTTTTCCGCTTCTTCTCCCCAAAGCCCCCCGGTACATAGTTATGTATTCTATTTGTGAGTGCCCCTAGTTGTGCTATGTGGGACACCGCCTCAGCATGGCCTGACAAGCAGTGCCATGTCCACTCTGAGGATCCAAAGTGGCAAAACCCTGGGCTCCCAAAGTGGAGCACACCAACTTAACCACTCTGCCACATGGCTGGCTCCTAAATTATTATTATTATTATTTTATTTTTTAGCTACCATTTAAAAAACACACTCTTTTTTGTACATTTCTGTCATTTCTTCTCAGAACTTGAGATCCTTTAGGCATTGTTTTATATTTCTCATAGTATCTAGGAAAGCAACTTATACTTAGCAGCCACGATAAACAATTCTTTGTGTAAATAGTAAAATAAAACCAAATCTTTAAAAAAATTATTATTTTTTTGTTGACTGTGGAAAAATCTGACTGGGAAGAGAGGCTTGGAGTTTGGGGGAGAAAAACGATTTAAGGGGGGATTCTTTTTTTGTTTGTTTTTGGAGGTTTTTTTGTTGCTTTTTGTTGAGGAAGATTGGCCCTGAGCTAACATCTGTTACAAATATTCGTCTTTTCTTTTTTTTTTTTTTTTTTTCCCAAAGCCCTAGTACATAGCTGTATATCCTAGTTGTAGGTCATTCCATATCCTAGTTGTGGGCATTCCAGTTCTATGTGGGATGCCACCACAGCATGGCTTGATGAGCCATGCTAGGTCCACGCCCAGGATCCCAACCAGCGAACTTGGGGCCACCAAAGTGGAGCATGTGAACTTAACCATTCAGCCATGGCTGGCCCCAAGGGGGATTCTTTTATAAGACACTTCATAGAACCATAAGGTAGAATTTCAAGAGTAGAGGTGTGGAGAAGAGATGTAACTCACAGAGTCGCATGTTGTGTTTCATTGCAGGGCTGGGACTCAAGGACAGCACTGTGACTTCAGATGAGAGGGGTGAGGTGCAAGGGTAAAGTGTTCTTTTGTGGGGATGGAAGTCACCCAGGTGACACAAGGCCATGGAATGAACTCTTCTGTTCACACTGTTTCAGGAATCCCTTGGCAGGCGTAGGGATGTGGTGACAGGGAAGATGAAATGACAGGCCGAGTTAGGGCTTCATCAGTGTTTTTGTCATCTTCCTTATGTTACCTTGGTCTCAATTTCCTGATCTGTAAAGTGGAGCTAAAGCTTATCCCCAGGAATGTTGTGAGGTTATAATAAAAGTGCATTTAAAGTGCTTAGAATAGTGCTAGGTAGAGGTGAATGACTCAAACTGCTATTACTTTTGTAATTATAAAAATGCATGTTAATATGTAGTTATATATGTTAGCTATGTTAATGGGTATATATACTTCACATTATATTTTATTTAATAGTATTAATGTATAATATATAATTACTTCTACTAATAATGTTGGCCATAAGGCCCTTGCCTTCTTATAGACATGGTTGCTGAGGTTAGTGAACCGTTATAGCAGTACTTTAAATTGCCCACTATTTAAGTGGTTCAAAGCAATGAAGACATGATCAATGGGAAAAAAAAATTAATGCAAACCGAGAAAAAATTTCAAGATACTTTAACATCCTTTGAGGATTTCTGGGGGTCAAGTGGAAGAAGAAACATTAAGGATCTCCTAGGATGTTAGGAAGAAAGCCTTTGAATATTGCTATGTCAAAGAGAAGGAAACTTCATTTAAAACTCATTATTAAACATAATGTAACCCTAAAGGCACAATTTGGGAACTGCTATGTGAAGACCGATGTGTTGTAAAGCTTGTTCACTGCCATGTAAACAAGCTGTAAAAATCACCTAGTTGAAATATAATTAAGGCAAGAAATGATAACCTGAGACATTTGAGCAACAAATAGTTTACCACTAGCCCCTTTCTAGATCCCACAGAAGGGAAAATGAGTACCTATCTTGAAATTAGATAGTTATCAAAGCTTGGCACAATGCTGAAGATGATATTGAATATTCTGGAATGGGCTATTCAAATACTTCATTAAAAAATGCCATTTAGAATGTTTCCCATTTGATCTTCGATTAGACTTACATTCTTAACCCTACAGTAAATTTTTATAATCCAGTCCTCGCTGCTGTCATACTCTTAATCAAATAGGAAATTACTTCCCCGGGTTTGGCCAAGATTGAGAGGGAAGATTGTGCATAATCAGCATAATAGTATCTAAAATTACGCCATCTATGGTGGAACCTAATAAAAATCTGCAGGTGCCCAGCATGGGACTAAGAATTTCAGTTCTATGAAATATTGTTTATCATATCTTTAACCCGTGTTCACCTGGCTTCAGAATCAGTTTATGGCTTTGTTAAAGATTTTGTGCTTACTAAATGCCTACTGTGTGCGGCGCCCTGTGCTGAGCTCTGTGGGGGAAAGTAAAATGATTAAGACCCAGTTTCTGTTGTCAAGAAGCTCATGGTGTATTTGGATAGGCAGACGGGAATACATGTGGCAAGGCTTTGGGCTGTTACATGCTGGTGGTCCTCTCTGCTATGAGAATGCTGAGGGGGGAGAAATTAATTTTGGTGGGAGGATTGGAAAAGTTTGATGAACGATGTGACCTATGAGCTGGACCTTGAAAGTTTCGACTAGTAGAAATGTGGCAAAAAGGCTGTAAGTCCTAGAAATACCTACTGAACTGATTAACCAGGGACGAGGCAGCTGACAACCAAGAGATGGGAAGGGCGGGGCAGGGACAGATTTCACAGGATCCTAAATGCCAAATGGGGGCCTTTGGACTTGATTCTGAAAGCACTGGGCAGCCACCAGAGGCTTTAGAAAGGAAAGTGGCAGGATCGAATATGTGTCTTTTGAGGATGAATGTGGCCGCTCTGTGGTGGACTGGATTAGTGCTTCAGTGGAAGGAACAGTTGAAACAGTAAAGCTGGGAAGGGGAGAAGAGGCTGAAAAGGCAGAAATGGAGTCACCAGTGCTCAAAGACTGGTTAGATGCTGACAGTAGAGGCAGGTATACACCAAAAATTTATTTCCGGGTTTCTGGCCCAGGTGAGTCTTCATTTCCTTAACTGAGACATTGATAATAAGCCACACACAGACAGAACTAGTTAACAGAAAGCCTTGTTTTAGGGAAACCATAGGTGTATGTGACACACACACATATCATACTTCCTTAATTCTGTGATGCTTGTTAGTTGTAAGAACATTATTGATTTTATAATATTTGGGAAAAAAGAAATGCCACCATATTAAACACATAAATCAATCATAAGATGCATCTCTACTTATTTATGTTAAAAATGTAAAAATAGGCATCTTAAAATTTGGGAAATATAGCAAGGACTCTTCAGTTATTAATATTTAATAACTTCCAGTTTATTGAATAATCAAATAATTGTAGCAGGTATATACTTTCTAATATTAGAATTTAATTCTTACCTCTTTTTGTACACTAACTCTGTGACCTTGGAAAGTTACCTCACCTCTGGTGGGACCAAAGATTCTCAAGTACATTGAAAAAAAAGCACTGTAGGAACCCTTGATGTTATTCTACCTCCATTATGTCATTCACCCCTTAGCATATCCCATTATTCAAATTAAAACGAATGATCACCAAAATGCTATTTATATTTGAATTTTAAAAAGTTAAATTAAAATAATCAAAAGAAATTATCAAACCTAGCTGCACATCCATGTTCACTGTGAAGTCTGTTAGAAGGTATAGAAGAATAAGATCCTGGATCTCGCTTTCACCTCTCGACTCGGGAGTTTTGGGAAGCAGTGTCCAGAATCCCATCTTTTTAACAAATTCCACAGATGATTCTGATGTACAAGAAAGGTTGCTATCCAAGCTGCCTGAGCAGCCTTACTTGGATTCTAAGGCGTCAGGGAGATGACCCTCACTTGGTGGTCTTTCCGCCTGTTGGAGCCGCCTGAATGTTGTGTAGACAGGCAGGGGACTTTTTCCTGTTCACCGATGGACCCTACAGTCCCACATCTTCTCAAACTTCATCATCTACCTTTGCAGCCAGCTTTTTAATGGCTTGTGCTTATGTGAATTCTCTGAGCATAGTTTTGTCTGGACACTCAGCACTGGCAAATGGTTTTTTCTTCATCATTTGCTTTGTTACAAGTTTAATTTTTAAAAAACTCACAACTTAGGCATAATTCACAAGTTTCCCAATTAACTATAGCATGTTCCCAAATTGTTAAAAACATAGAAAATGTAATTATCTAGACAATAAATAGTGTCTTTTTCTTTTGTGGATAGCAAGTCACGGACTTTGGATCTATGTGGATTTAATCTTGACATTATAGGACAGGAATACCAATCACTGAAGATGCAATGAAAATTTTAGAAAATTTAAAACCTTCCTCATACAAAATTTTATTCTAAATTTCAAATAGGAAAAGGCAATTTGAACTTGAACTTCTGTACACTCTTTCTGTAAATTTACCCCATTCCACAACCTCTTCTATTTACCCAACTTCTTACTCACTGAATACAAACATTTTAAATGTCCTTGACCCCTAGGGGCTCCCAGGCCTGTAAAGAAATAATCTTTCCCTTCTGGACCTCAAAACCGACTCCTGGAAAACTTATCATTCATTTAGTCCAATGCATATTATAATTGAGCAATTAATTATCTCTAGTTCTAATCCAGTAATCCTGTGCAATTAACATCTGGGATTCAGTTCATCTTTTTGCTGACTTTCTAATTTAGCGATTGGGACCTAGTGATCCCCCTAGAAGACATATTGAACAAAGATTATTTCCTGTATTTAAGTCTTCATTTTTTTTGTTTAACTCTTGGTGTTTTTTTGCACAATATTTTCATAATCCTTTTCAGTTGTAACCTTTTTCCTACAGCAAGAGTGCTTGCAGTAAGAAACTTTTTTAAAAATAGAAGGTATATTTACTTATATCCCTTAATTGTTGATTTCTAGAAGATGAGTAGCATATCAAAATGACCTATAACAGCAAAAGATTTTCAAATAAGTAGAGAAACAGTCATTTGCCACTTGGTGGGATTTTGGTTGCTCCGCCCTCTCTCCTTGGCTAAACTTCTCTACCTGTTTGCCTGATACTTGAAATTTCTTTCAAGTAAAAAGATTGGGGACACCTTTTATTTCACCACTAGAGGATAGGTAGACTAAGTATGGAATTACAAATACGAAGGAAGCGTTAATTCTTGGGCCCTAATGCACACTATGAATTATGAATAAGAGGACTCTTTCCTTGAGTTGTGGTAGTCCACATGGGCTCTAAGAAGTGGATTGTCTCACTCCTAGGTAAACAGTGTCTGAAGGAGGCTGAGAAAGCAGGGCACTACGTAATCGGTGGAGAAGTGAGAAAAGGGAGGCACTGAAGATGGACTCCATGATTTTTATTGGAGACTGGGGCTCCATTCTAAATGGTGGTGCCCACTTTTGAGAAAACCTCCCCCTGTTCCACCTGATGGGGATCCAACCTTTTTCATACAAAGCTTATATGCCACCTTCTGTGAGAAGCCTTCCTGGATTTCAACTACACTATCAGTTCTCATGCCTTTATGCTTCTATTTCTACTTTACTTACATTACAAACTTTGTACCAACATGTGCCTCTTTTTCCAGAATATTTCATAATGTTAGGGGTTATTTTTGTGTCTACTGCTGCTTTTTCTCTGTCACAGTCCCTTAGCACAATACAATGGTCTACAGTAAATGTGAACAGATTTAATATGTCTAGAAAGTGAGTATTTACAATATCATGGAATGTTTTCTTATTATAGCTCCAGTTTATTAAAGAATACTTGAAAAGTGCAGAAAAATAAAAAAGAGAAAAGAAGTCAACATTAATTCTACTTCTCAGGTAGAATTGTTATTAACATTCAGGTGAATTTCCTTCCAGTGCTTTTTTCTATTTATAGCTAAATGCATATGCATTTATATATATATAATGCATATATATATATATGTGTGAGTCTTTTGTATATTTATAAAATTTACATATACACACATATATACATATACACATTATATTTGTTCATTTTTGTTTTGCTTTTGTAACGCTTAGCTATGTCAACATTTTTTTCACATTATTAAATATTCTTTGAAAACCTGATTTCTTAATATCTTTCAAATATTAGCCATTGCATATCAGAATTTAATTACTCTCATTCCTTTTTTTTATAGTTTTGTTGTTATACATAAAACTGTGATAAATGTCTTATAGCTAATCTTTGTCTAGATCTCTGATAATTTATTGGCATAAATTTCTAGAAGGCTATGAATAAATATTTTGATATCTATGCCAGTTTGCTCTTACTAGTATGTATACATGTGCCTTCTTTCTTATAGCATCTGTGGATCTGAATATTTTTATTGAAAAAAACTTTGCCTTATTTCATAGTAAAAATGCTGTTTCATTGCTTAAAATTGTGGTTAATTGAATATAGTGAAGCTGAATATTTTTCATATTGTACTTATCCATTTATGTCTTATTTTATGAACTATTCATGATTTTAATCTAGTTTTCTAATGAAGTGTTTGCATCTTATCAATTTGTAATAGCTCTTTATCTAAAGATATTAGCTGTTAGTCTGTAACACATTTTTCAAATACATTTTCTCTGTATTGTTTTTTAACTTTGTTTTGTTTATAATGGTTTGAGGGAACTGGAGCTTTTAATTTTCTGTAGCAATGTGTATCATTTTTTTCTTTGTCATTTTATTTTAATGTCTTTATGCTTAAGTCTTTTCCCATCTAGATACATAGTCATATTTTCTCCTAATTATCTTATGGCTCCATTTTCTGCTCTTATTTCATTAGTAAATGTGTGATTTATTTTAGTATTTGATGGGAGGAAGAGATGTGACTTATTTCCCGTAAACAGTTAACCAATGTTTCTACCACTGTTTATTATAGTCTTTTCTTCCCTAGGATTTGCTCTGCCATTTTTATCAGATGGGGACTTTTATATACACTATGATCTCTTTCTGGCCTTTCTCTTCTGTCCATTGACCTACATATCCTTAGATCAGTATGCTTCCAACTATTACAGTGTCCTTTCATTATTTATTCTAAAGAATTTTTGATTTTTAAATAAGATTAGCCCAAGAGTGCAAGATTTCTTAATGTTCTCACTTAATTTAGGAGCAACATTGGTATACATTAGTGTGTGCACTTCATTGCCTGTCTACAAAAACCAGGGGAAAATGTTTGCAATTAAATAGGAGGGTAACAGACCACTTGAGAACAGGACACTGTTGCTTATTTCTGTGTCTGGGTGCTCCTTAAGAGCATGATTATTCTAAATTCTGGTCCCAGCCCTGCCCTTAACTGGCAATGTAAGCTTGATCAAGCTAATTTACCTTACTGTGTTGAAATTTAAAAAACAGGGATATTCATAGTGCTTACCTTGTATAATTATGAAGAGTAAATAAGTAATTTACACAAAATGTTTTGCTTGGCTCATAATGTATTCTTCTTTCACTTTTTAATTTTTTTATTGTGGTAAAATATACGTAGCCTAAAATTTGTCATCTTAACCATTTTTAAATGTACAGTTCAGTAGTGTTAGGTACATTCACATTGCTGTGCAGCCAATCTCTGGAATGCCTTTCTTCTTGCAAAACTGAAACTCTGTACCCACTAAACAACAACTCTGTTTTCCCCACTCCCCTCCCCTCTGGCAACTACCCTTCTACTTTCTGTCTTTATGAATTGTGCTACACTATGTACCTTATATAAGTGGAATCATACAGTCTTTATGCAACTGGTTTATTTTACTTAGTATAATGTACTCAAGGTTCATGTAGCATGTGTCAGAATTTCTTCCTTCACAAGGCTGAATAATATTCCATTGTATGTACATGCTATGTTTTCTTTATCCATTCATCTGTCAATAAACGTTTGAGTTACTTCTGCCTTTTGGCTATTGTGAATAGTGCTGCTATTAAACTGTGTGCACAAATCTCTCTTCAAGACCCTGCTTTCAAGTCTTTTGGGTAAATACCCAGAAATGGAATTGCTGGATCATATGATAATCTTATCTTTCGTTTTTTGAAGAATGGTCATACTGTTTTCCATAGCCATTGCTGTAGTGTATTCTTAATCCTTATATATCATTAGAGCTCACTAGGGTATACAGTGACAAGCGCGTAGTAGGACAAAACTCTGAATCCCAAAAGACTAAGCCAGTTAATAGGTTAATTGTACATGTCGCACACAAATTGGACAGCTCTTACTTTTTCATCCTCTTTTAACTTAACTGCTAAACTGCCCTAACTGGGAAGAATATAAGGACTGTAGTGATAATATTTATTTTGTACATGGATGATAGCCCATTTATTTATATGTTCAACAATTTATTGAATACCGAGTATGTCTCTCATATTGTTATAGGTAATGGGGACACAGAAGTGAAAAAAAGAGACAAGATCTTTACCTTCATGGAGCTTACATCCTGGTGGGAAAGGAGATAATACAAGCAAAGAATTAAATGGGCAAGATAATTTCTGAACACAAGTGACATGAAGATTTATCAATGGGGTGTGGGGACGCAGCGTTCATGGGGCAGGAAGAGGGGCTACTTCAGTCAGGATGGTCAGGAACAGTCTCTTTCACTAGATGATACATGAGCAGAGACCCTTTAGGAGACACTGCGGTTGACTTACATTAGAAATTTCCATTCTGTCCTCATCCAAGTTAGAGTATTTGGGAAAGTAAAAGCAATATTTCTCAGATTCTCTTTTCGCTGGGTTCTAGGTACAGAAAAGGCTCCTTCAGTTGGACATACTCATGTGATATGTGGAAGTGAGGGGGAAGCCATCTTTCAGCCCCCTTTTTGTTGCTTCTGCTGTTGAACATGGCCGTGGAAATGTGGGGATTGCCTGCAGTCATGTCCCTGTGTCCATTCTCCAGCTTTCTGAATTTTAAGGAATGACTGAGTGGCAGAAGCAGTGGTGGCAGCTCTGATCTGGCTTCTGCAGCTCTGTACCACAGCTACAAATATGGCTTCTCTTCTCTTCTGCATGTCTAGAGGAAACTGTGATGGTTTCACAGCTGATTTCAATATGTTCTTGATTTCAATAGGGGTCTGAGGTGGCCTCATAGAGAGTGGCTCCTTATAACTTCCCTGTGGTCAGTTATGTACCATTCTGGGAATGTTTGCTAGAGGTCCAGCCAAGAGCTTGTTCCTTCAGCCATTCCAGTGATTTTTAAAGTAACAACTTCCCCCATGTAAACTTCCTCCTGCTTAAAATGTCTAGAGTTAGTTCTAGTTCTTATACTTGAACCCACCTGGTACACTGATGCTTCTCTAGAGCAAAGAGAAAGAACTAACTCCATACCAGGTGGCCACTTATCGTATCATATTATTATGTGAGACAATACTTTCCCTTAATGTTCAAACCAGTTTTAGTTGGGGGGGGGGCGGTTTCTGTTTCTTGCAAGTGAAAGCAATTTTAAGAGATGCAGACATTAGAGATGAGGAGGAGCAAACCTGGAAAGATTTGGGAAGTGGTTTTCAGGTGCAGAGTTGGTGATGTTTAATTTGAGCTGTCTCTTAGATGTCAAGTGGAGATGCCTGGGTGGCTTTTGGCCGTACTAGTCTAAACTGAACGGAACGTTTGGGTCTGTAGTTATAAAGCTGCAGCAGGTCAAGTGCTAGCCTGGAGGCCAAGCCAAGACAAGGAGCACTTTTTAATTTCTTCAGTGGGTAGTTTGACAGCATTTTGGCCTCTTTGGAAATCATTGTTCCTTTCTTCTTAGAGAAAAATGCTCAATTTAAAAGTATTTAATTAAAGGACAACTACTTACAGCACTTCAAGTATGTTTTATTTGTGCAAAATATAATATAAATGAAAGATACTTCCTAAATGCCCATTATAGGAAAGACAGCCCAAAAGAAACAGTTAACCCCATTGTTGGAAGAAAATTAGTCTGCTTGGCTTGGCACCGTCTCTCTAGGGGCTCAGCAGGAGTCCATTGCACATCCACATTTTTAGAAAGATGTCACCACCAACTTTTATTACGGCACTTTAACTGCACCCTCGGTTAAAAAGCATATGTTCATTTTATCAGAGGGCCATTTTTCACTTTACTCTCTTTGCTTCTACTTACTCTAGATTTAAGCTAGGTCTTTAACCTTATTTACATGTATTTATAAGTGAATTGTTCTAATACTGATCTAAATTCTAAACACAGACTATTTAACGGACTGGAAAAATCAATATTCAGTGGCATTCTTTGGTATAGAAACGATTTATACTTTTTTTTTCTTTTTGGCATAGCAGACTGCTCTTTAGCGTAGCTGATAGGTAGCATAGCTTACCTCTGACCACATGGATGTGTTAGTTACTTCAGATTCCCATCCTTTCCAGAGCTGTGTCATGGAGGACTCTCCTCGGCTTTGGTGACTGTCCCCTGGGGCAGGCAGAGTAGAGAAAACTTAGCAGAGATTATGTAGGGTATGTTTTGATGTATATGGAACACAAGATTTTGGTTAAATAAATTTAGACATGCAAAATTCAGCACATCTTAAAGTTAATTGTGAAATCCTAAAGGGGGAAGAAATTTTGAGTGACTTATAAGTCACTTATATGACTTACCAGGGGATGATGACCAGGTCTCAACCTCAAAGACTATTAAAATCAATAAATGAATAACTGAAATAGAATGACTATATTATATGCAAGACATGCTGCTTGCTATCTTCGAAAATTTATTTCTCAAATACCCTTATGACGTAGTCTTAGTATCTCTATTTTGTAGACCAAGAAACTGTGGCTCTGAGAGGTTAAGTGATTTATCCAAGAGCACACAGCTAGCAAAAGGCAGAACAGGATTTAACTCATAAGCTTGACTCTGAAGTACACCTTCTTTATATCACTAAACCACTAACGATAGTGTCTACCTAGTGATCTTTGGATTCTCCTAAGAAGAAGACCCTCTTACCTCCCCCAATCATTCCTTTGCGTCTGTTTGTGCTGATGAGAAAGGAGCATAAATGTTACACAAAGCTAAAAGGGACCATAATGATTATTTAGTTCCCCTTTGTGTTCCAGGGAAGAACTTGGCAAGATGATCAAATGAGTTGGGAGGCTATGACTTACTCTGCCTCTCTTTCCCCCTTAGGGAGTCACACTGCATGCTTGTATATTACGTGCTCAGAAAAGTCCTGATGTTTGACACAGCACTTTCCAAGTGTGCTTGACCACACTGTGTTTTATCATCCTAGGGAGGTTGCCCAACCTCAATTCACGAGAGAGGACCCTGAGAACAGGAAGGGCCAGAGGGTTGTCCTAGGGATTACAGGTTTTCTGTTTCCTATATAGCTATAACATTGGATCAGTTTTTGCCGATTTGAGTTATGGGAATCATTGAGTATATGATCAAAACTTTTAAAACAAAAGTCCTTTAACATTCCCAGTAGTTTTTCAAGAAGCAGCTAACAAATCAATCAGTTTAAAATGCCACTTTGGGCAATTATTACCTTATTTAAAGAAAGGTTGGGGTGGGGGTGGAGGGTGGCAGCCTGGTGTTGCAGCGGTTAAGTGTGCACATTCCGCTTCGGTGGCCCGGGGTTAGCTGGTTCAGATCCCGGGTGGGGATATGGCACCACTTGGCAAGCCATGCTGTGGCAGGTGTCCCACATACAGTAGAGGAAGATGGGCATGGATGTTAGCTCAGGGCCAGTCTTCCTCAGCAAAAAGTGGAGGATTGGCAGCAGATGTTAGCGCACGGCTAATCTTCCTTAAAAAAAAAAAAAAGAAAGAAAGGCCGGGGAGTACAGTTAATATGTCATTGGTTTACTTCTGTAGCAGCCAACTGAGTGGAAGGGTGGGAAGGAGCCAGGCTGTAAAGAAGAGCTTCCCCTACAGAAAGGTCAGATTTGTGCAAACACAAGCAGGCTAGCTGTGAGCAGGGCCTCCAGGTCCCTCGAGTTCCATTTTCACCTTTCTTTTTGCTAAGTCTCAATACTGTAGGATATTGATTTACACACAAGCCATTTTCTGCAGCATTTAAGAAAACCATTAGCCACTTACTTCTGTTATTCTCGTAATGTATATCCAGCCTCTTCTCTGTTCTGCTTTGCCAGACCTGCTGGGATTTGGATGCCTTTGGAACAGGAACCCTAAAGTTTGCAATCCTTCCAGTTGTTTGGCCCAAGAAATCTCTCTCTTTCTTCTATTTACTCTTTCTTTAGGAATAAGCCAGAGATGGTATTTTTTTCTTTTCTTTTTTTTTTTGCATTCTCTAAGACTCACTTATGAAGTCAAAATGGGGAATTATTTCACTTTTGAAATTATGTTTTATGGAGCTTAATATCCTCTGAGATGCATGAGATGACGTGAAAAGTTCAAATGCAGACTCTGCTGACAAATTCCTTGTGTGAATGACATTAACTGAAGAGCTAATATTTCTTCTTGGGCTGTTCTGCTGAACATGGAAAATCAGGCCCCTTTAATATATGAGGTGCGGGAGAGGAAACCTCCTGGCTGAAACAGCATTTCCGTTTTGTCATTTTATTCTCTCTCTCTCTCTTCCCTCCCTCCTTCCCTCTCTTTCACTGCATCTAGAGCAGAATTAACAGTGTGTGAGGCTCTTTTAGTTCAGAAGCTTTCTGGAGACCAGTTCTGTTATCTTGTGGGCGTGGGAGAATTACTATATTGACAATGAGAGCTCAGGGATCAAAGACAAAGCTTAGAAAAAGAGGGAACCAAGACAGTTTTGAGGACCAAGAAATGAGAAGCATGACAAATTTTAGCAAGATCAGTCTGGCTGGAAGGCCTCTGTGCTCTAGGCTCTGGCAGGGAAGAGGGAAGGGTCTGCCCAGTAGGGGGAGATGGACAATTTGCATCCAGCCAAGATTCCACAGTGAGAATTCCAGCAAAATAGGGCTGCGGGTGAGTACTGGATAGGCAGAAAAGAAAAACAAAACCAATACACAGAAATCACTTACCTGAGTTTTTGGCTTAACTAGTTGAGAACCAACTTTTGAGTGAACTCTGACCTAGTTTTAAGCAGCTCTCCAACAGCTGCTCCTGCAAGTGTAGAACCTTAAATTATGTCTAAACTTCTGGTCTGTCTAGTCATTTCATGGGACTCCCTCAAACAACGCAAATAAAAACATACTGATTTATTACGGAGACAACGCCAAAGTGGACTCACCGAATTAGCTTTTAACTCATTTTACTGGCATGATACATATGGTCATAGTCAAGCAAAGCCAGTCTCCAAATCCATACAACTGAATTAAGATTAAATTGACGAATCTGTCAAAGTATTCAAACTACTGTTATGTGTGAAGATGAAACCTTGGGGAAATTTTTGAAGAGCTTTTGGCTACTCTAAAGGCCCTTTCAAAACTTTAGCAGAATGGTGTGTATGTGTGTTTTAATTAAATGATTGAAATCGATGTATCTAGTCAAATAGATATTGCCTTTTCAAAGCAAACTGAAAGTGTCAACACAGAGGAAAACCTTTCTGATATTTATAAAAGATTGTATTGAAAAACTATCTGCATATATAAAGTCTATTTCAGTCTCCTTCTTGGTAGGTTATTCTGATAAGCGTATGAATTGTCTATCTGTATTTTTATCTATAAGAAAACCTATCTGTAACAAGACAGTTTGCTGTGAAGTTCTATCTATGTCAAATGCTCTGCATGTGTAAATTGATTCAACCACCACAACAGAACACCTTGCGTAAAAAAAAGGTATTAAGACTTTTAAAGGTCAAAATTTCTTTAATCAAATAAAGCTTTTCCTAGGAAAATATTGCCCAGGTTTATTTTCAAATGTATGTCAGACATCAGTCCTTTTAAAAAGAATTTATTCACTTATTATAAAACCAGTGTGAATTATCACTCATCTTTCTTAGTTGTATTTAGACATAAATATAGGAGAGACCTATATTACAAAGCCGTTTCATTGCCTTATATAAAGAGCAGTTTTCATAAGGAAGTTTCACATTTTTAAAGGCTGCCACACCCTTTAAAAAGGATAAAATAAAATTTGATTCAATTGAGCCATAAAGAGGCCGTGGATGGATGGAGCTGGATTCTATCTTCAAGGATCTCCAGCCCCCGGGGGCCAGATGTTTCCTGCCTGTATCATCACTGTGGCTTTGAGATTCACTCCTAGAAGCAACAGACCAGTGGGGCAGGTACCAGCTGCACCCTTTGAGGGAATAGACAGGACTGGGGATCCTCATCTCCTCTGAGTGGCACCAGTGTCCTTGACTGGGCACCTGAGATTCTGTTGGTTTGACTTGGAATTCTTTTCTCTGAAAATTCATTTCATTCCTTACTACTAATTTTACTACTCCTTTTCTTTTTTCTTCTTTTAACACACTGTTGGAAGTTTTTAGAGCAAAAATAAAATACTTCAAGATGGGCTTTCAAATAAAAAAAATCCACATTTATCTTTTTATAAATTGGGAGTTGGAAATTTGGGTGTGAAAGTTGCTGCATCTCACATTTGTGTCTTGCTACATATTTAATTACACATGGCAGATCAGAGGAAGTTAGCTCAGGGTACAGCTAATTAAGAGATGTTTCTTTATAGGTACGCTTAGCTGAGTAGAAAGCATAGTTTTGGAGTTTTAGATTCTTCTATGTTTCTGCTCTGATCACTAAAGCAGGCATAAAAGGTCAGATGAAGTCTGATCCTCTACGTTTTAAATATAAGCCCTAGCAAAGTAGAGAAACCACAGATATCTCAATCCCAAGCAATATGAGTGTTTCTCTGTTTGCAATTTACCAGGTATTCTGTTCCATATTGGGACAGAGCACGAAAGCTATGTTACTGTATGCAAGATTATTGGAAGATTGTATGTGTGTTTACGCATGACTGTGTGCACTTATTTTTAAATACTGTACGGTAGCAATGAAATCTTAGCATCTCTAAAATAAAGCTGAGATCAACTTTAAGGTAGGGCAGGCAACCTGTACTCTGAAGCAATGTTTGTCTGGGACTCAAAGGAAAAAAGTCCTTTGGGCCGACCTGGTGGTGCAGTGGTTAAGTTCCCAAGTTCTGCTTCAGCAGCCCGGGCTTTGCTGGTTGGGATCCCGGTTGCAGACCTGCGCACTGCTTGACAAGCCACGCTGTGGCAGGCGTCCCATATGGAAAGTAGAGGAAGATGGGCATGGATATTAGCTCAGGGCCAGTCTTCCTCAGGAAAAAAAAAAAAAAGAGGAGGATTGGCAGCAGATGTTAGCTCAGGGATAATCTTCCTCAAAAAAAAAAATAATAAAAAAATTATAGAGAAAAAAAAGTCCTTTATTACATCGCGGCTTTTCCTGAAGAGTTTTGTACCCAGACAACAACCTTATTGTTGGTTGGTACAAGGAAACAGAATGAGTAGTCTTAATTAAAAAGTGTGATGCTTTACTTACAAGTATGGAGTATGGGAGCAGTCACCCAGCCAGATGTTGAAGCACACAAATTACGCTTAATTGAGCTCTTTTATTGTTGGATTTTTTATTTTATTTTAAAATACACTAAGACAGTAAGAGCTTCAAGAGGGGAATTAAACAACTCTTGTTGATCTTGGATTTGACTGACTAAAGCTGGTAGAGTTTGAAAGAAATATCACCCTCCTTTCTGAAAGGGAGTTTCTGTTCCCCTGGCAACTAAGTTTAATGCATTCTTAGTGCTTAAGTTGCTAAATTTGAACTTGACTTTGGTGAGGTTGCTGGTGTCTCTGGTTTTCATTATGGATAACAAAATAAAACATGATGCGGTGTAAAGAGAGGTCTGAAAAGCTCAGTTTCTCTTTCTGATCTTACATTCTCCAAGGTCAGTGATTGAATTTTGCTTTATTTCAGTGTTATTTTTTTTTCATTCAGGTTGTTTATTTATTTTTCTTTTTTTTGATTGAGAAAACTTGTTTATAACATTATATAAATTTCAGGTGTACATCATTATAATTCAATTTCACATGTAATTCATGTGTAGATTACATCATGTCTACCACACAAAGACTAATTACCATCCATCACCATACAAATATGCCTAATCATCCCTTTCACCCCCTCCCTCCTGCTTCCACTCTGGTAACCACCAGTCTGATCTCTGTCTCTATGTGTTTGTTTGTTGTTGTTACTTTCTATTTATCAGTGAGATCATACAGTATTTGACTTTCTCCTTCTGACTTATGCCACTTAGCATAATACCCTCAAGGTCCATCTCTGTTGTCACAAATGTCAAGATTTCATCTTTTTCATGGCTCAGTAGTATTCCATTGTGTATATACCACATCTTCTTTATCCCTTTATGGGCACCTAGGTTGTTTCCAAGTCTTGGCTATTGTGAATAATGCTGCAATGAACATAAGGGTAAATGTATCTTTACACATTTGCATTTTCATATTCTTTGGATAAATACCCAACAGTGGAATAGCCTGATCATATTGTAGTTCTATTCTTAACTTTTTAGGGAATCTCCATACTGTTTTCCATACTGGCTGTACCAGTTTGCACTCTCATCAGCATTGTATGAGAGTTCCATTTTCTCCACATCCTCTCCAACACTGGCTATTTCTCGTCTTGTTAATTATAGTCATTCTGATGGGCATGAGGTGATATCTCATTGTGGTTTTGATTTGCATTTCCCTAGCAATTATTTATATTGAACATCTTTTCATGTGCCTGTTGGCCATCTGTATAACTTCTTTGGCAAACATCTGTTCAGATCTTTTGCCCATTGTTTAATTGGGTTGTTTGTTTTTTTGTCGTTGAGATGTATGAGTTCTTTATATATTTTAGATATTAACCCCTTATCAGATATATGGTTTGTAAATATCTTCTCCCAATTGTTAGGTTGTCTTTTTGTTTTGTTGATGGTTTCCTTTGTTGTGCAGAAGCTTTTTAGTTTGATGTAGTCCCATTTGTTTATTTTTTCTATTGTTTCCTTTTCCTGGTCAGACACAATATATGAAAATATGCTGCTGAGACTGATGTCGAAGAGCATACTGCCTATGTTTTCTTCTAGAAGGTTCATGGTTTCAGGTCTTACATTCAAGTCTGCAATACACTTTGAGTTAATTTTTGTGTATAGTGTAAGATAATGGTCTACTTTTGTTCTTTTGCATGTGGCTGTCCTGTTTTTCCAACACCATTTTTTGAAGAGACTTTCCTTTCTCCATTGTATGTTCTTGGCTCCCTTGTCAAAAATTAGCTTGTCATAAATGTCTGGGTTTATTTCTGGGCTCTTGAGTCTGTTCCATTGATCTATGTGTCTGTTTTTGTGCCAGTATCATACTGTTTTGGTTAGTATAGTTTGTAATATACTTTGAAGTCAGACAGTATGATACTTCCAGCTTTGTTCTTTTTTCTCAGGATTCCTTGACTACTCGGGATCTTTTGTTGTTCCTTATAAATTTTAGGATTCATTTTCCTATTTCTGTGAAGAGTGTTATTAGAACTTTGATAGGGATTGCACTGAATCTGTAGATTGCTTTAAGAAATATGGACATTTCAACTATGTTAATTCTTCCAATCCAAGAGCACAGAATATCTTTCCATTTCTTTGTGTCTTCTTCAATTTCTTTCAGCAATATTTTATAGTTTTCAGTGTACAGGTCTTTACTTTGGTTACGTTTATTCCTGGGTATTTTATTCTTTTTGTTGCAGTTGTAAATGGTATTGTGATCTTAATTTCTCTTTCTGCTGCTTCATTCTTAGTGTATAAGAATGCAACTGATTTTTTACATTGATTTTGTATCCTGCAACTTGATCATACTAGTTTATTATTTCTAAAAGTTTTTGGTGGATTCTTTAGGCTTTTCTATATATAAAATAATGACATCTGCAAATAGTGACAGTATCTCTTCTTGCTTTTCAATCTAGATCCCTTTTATTTCTTTTTCTTACCTGATTGCTCTGGCTAGGACTTCCAATAGTATGTTAAATAAGAGTGGTGAAAGTGGGCATCCTTGTCTGATTCCTGTTCTTAGAGGGATAGCTTTCAGTTTTTCTCCATTGAATATGATCTTAGCTGGGGGTTTGTCATATATAGCCTTTATCATATTGAGGTACTTTCCTTTTATACCCATTTTATTCAGAGTTTTGATCATAAATAGGTCTGTATCTTGTCAAATGCTTTCTCTGCATCTATTGAGATGATCATGTGGTTTTTATTCTTCATTTAGTTAGTGTGGTATATCATGTTGTTTGATTTGCAAATATTAAACCATCCTTGAATTCCTGGAATAAATCCCACTTGATCATGGTGATCTTTTTAAATGTATTATTGTATTCTGTTCACTAGTATTTTGTTGAGGGTTTTTGCATTGATGTTCTTCAGTGATATTGGCCTGTAATTTTCTTTTTTTGTGTTGTCCTTGTCTGATTTTGATATCAGGGCATTGTTGGCTTCATAGAATGTGTTAGGAAGCTTCCCCTCCTCCTCGATTTTTTGGAAGAGTTTGAGAAGGATAGGTATTAAGTCTTCTTTGAATGTTTTGTAGAATTCACCAGGGAAGCCATCTGGTCCTGGAGCTTTTATTTTTTAGGAGGTTTCTGACTACTGTTTTGATCTCCTTACTGGTGATTGGTGTATTCAAGTTCTCTATTTCTTCTTGATTCACTTTTGGAAGTTGTATAATTCTAAGAATTTATCCATTTCTTCTAGATTGTCTAATTTTTTGGCATATGCCTTTTCATAGTACTATCTTATAATTTTTTGTATTTCTGAGATGTCTGTTGTAGCTTCTCCTCTTTCATTCTGATTTTATTTATCTGAGCCTTCTCTCTTTTTTTCTTGGTGAGTGTAGCTAAAGGTTTGTCAATTTTGCTTATCTTTTCAGAGAACCAGCTCTTGATTTCATTTATTTTTTCCTATTTTTTTAATTGTCTAATTTATTTCTGCTCTGATTTTTATTATTTCCTTCCTTCTACTGATTTTGGGCTTTGTTTGTTCTTCCTTTTCCAATTCCTTAAGATGCACTGTTAGATTGTTTTTTTGAGATTTTTCTTGTTTGTTGAGGTAGGCCTGTATTGCCATAAACTTCCCTTTCAGAAACACTTTTGCTGTATCCCATAAATTTTGGCATGTCGTATTTTCATTTTCATTTGTCTCCAGGCATTTTTTTATTTCTTCATTGAAACAATTGTTATTCCATAACATTTTGTTTAATCTCCACATATTCGTGGCTTTTCCAATTTTCTTCCTATAGTTGATTTATAGTTTCTAAGTCTACCTGGTCTAACATGTCATTTAAGGCCAATGTTTCCTTACTGATCTTCTGTTTGGATGATCTATCCATTGGTGTGAGTGGAGTGTTAAATTTCCATACTATTATTGTGCTACTGTCTATTTCTACTCTTATGTCCATTAATAATTGCTTTATATATTTAGGTGTTCCTACATTGGGTGCATAGATATTTATAAGTGTTATATCCTATTGTTGGATTGTTCGCTTTATCATTATGTAGTGAGCTTCTTTGTCTTTTGTTACAATTTTTGTTTTAAAGTCAATTTCTTCTGATATAAGATTTTGTCTGATATAAGCTACCTCTTGTTCTTTTCATTGCCATTTGTAATGAGTATTTTTTCCATCCCTTTGCTTTCAGTTTGTGGCTGTCTTTAGGTCTGAAGTGTGTTTCTTGTATGCAGCATATATATGGGTCTTGTTTTTTTATCCAATTGGCCACCCTATGTCTTTTGTTTGAGCATTTAGTCCATTGACATTTAAAGTTACTATTGATAAGTGTGAACTTATTGCCATTTTGTCACTTTTTTTCTAGGTGTTTTAGTAGTTCTTCCCTGTTCTTTTCTTCTTCTCTTGCTCACTTCCCTTGTGGTTTGATAGCTTTCTTTAGTGTTATTTTTGGGTCCCTTTCTCTTAATTTTTTGTGTATTTCGGGTTTGTAATTACCATGAAGTTCATATATAATAGCCTACGTATATAGCAATCTAATTTAGGTTAATGGTCTTGTACTGTTTGATCTCTTGCTAAAACCTCTACTCTTTTACTCTCTTCTTCCCACATTTTACATTTTTGATATAATCTTTAACGTCTGTTTTCTGCATATGTGTCTATTACCCTCTTATTCATGGAAATAGATAATTTTAGTGCTTTTGTCTATTAAGTTTCATATTAGCTTCATGGGTGCTTGATTTGCTACCTTTACTGTATATTTGCCTTTACCAGTGATTTTATTGTTGTTTGGTGGGGTTTTTTTTGATAATTTTCTCATTCCTATTTGTGCTGTTTTCTTTTCCACTTAACTAAGTCCCTTTAGCATTTCTTGTAAGGCTGGTTTGTTGGTGATAAACTTCTTTAGTTTTGGCTTGTCTGGAAAACTCTTTATCTCTCCTTCAATTCTGAATGATAACCTTGCTGGGTAGAGTATTCTTGTCTGTAGATTTTTTCCTTTCAGTGCTTTAAATATATCATGTCACTCCCTTCTAACCTGTAAAGTCTCTACTGAGAAGTCTGCTGATAGCCTTATGGGGTTTCCTTTGTAGGTAACTTGTTGCCTTTCTCTTGCAGCTTTTAGGATTCTCTCTTTATCTTTAATTCTTGACTTTTTAATTATAATGTGTCTTGGTGTGGCCTTCTTTGGGTTTATCTTGTTTGGTGCTCTCTTTGCTTCCTGTACCTGGATGTCTGTTTCCTTCTTTAGGTTATGAAAATTTTCAATTATTATTTCTTCAAAAAGATTCTCTGCCCCTTTGTCTCTCTCTCTGGGACACCCATAATATGAATGTTAGTGTGCTTGATATTGTCCCAGAGTGATCTTAGGCAGTTCTCATTCTTTTTAATTCTTTACTTCTTTTATCTGTTCAGCTTGGATGATTTCCTCTTTTCTTTCCTCCAGCTCACTGATCTGTTCTTCTGTAACATCTACTCTGCTTTGGAGTCCCTCTAGTGAATTTTTCATTTCCAATATTGTATTCTTCATTTATGATTGGTTCTTTTTTTATATTTTCCAATTCTTTGTTGAAGTTTTGACTGAATTCATCCATTCTTCCCCCAAGATCAGTGAGCATCCTTATGACTATTAGTTTGTACTCTTTATCAGATTGTTTATCTCTGTTTTGTTTAGTTCTTTTTCTGAAGATTTGTCCTCTTCCCTTATTTGGAAAATATTCCTTTGTCCCTTCATTTTGCCTCTTTCTCTGTGCTTTTATCTATGAATTAGATAGATCAGCTATGTCTCCTGGTGTTGGAGAGGTGGCCTTATGTAACAGATGACTTATGAGGCCCAGCAGTATGCTTCCCTCTTGTCACCAGTTCCAAATGTTCCAAGAGTGTCTCCTGTGTTGGTTACATGTGTCTGTCTGTTGTGGCAGGGTTGTTATTGCTGCAGGTGCACAGGGAGCTTAGGTTGTCCCTGTGGCCAGCTGGTTGTAGTGCTCAGCTGTGTGAGGCTGCTATGGTCCCTTCACTCACTTTATCAGGTGTGAGAAGCCCCAGCACAGTTGGCTGCAAGGTCTAATAGCACATTCCTGATGCAGTTTTTCTGTTAAGTGAGTAGGCCCCCAGCATGGCTGGTTGCTAGGCTCAGGAGCTTATAGTTCCTGTAGGCTTTTGGCCTGCAAGGCTGTTTTCAGCTCTCTTAGGAGTACAACTGGGTGGGGCCTGTCCCAGGATTGGGGGCACCCAATTGTTTCAGGTGTTGGAAAGTGAGGCTGATCTCCTATGTGGTTGTTTCAGAAGCACAAATCTGCTGCAGCTCACAAGCTTTACTGCCTGCAGGCTCACGCACACAATCATCACAGCAACACAGTCCTACTCCATGCACATGCCCCAATCCACTGAAGTGGACCCACTCACCCAGCTGCAGAAGTCCCACACACCCTGCTTATGCAAGCCTACAAGTTGCCTGAGGGCTTTCTGTAGGATGGGGCTGATCACTAGGGTGGGCTGCCTGCCCTGGCTGAGCTAGATTAAATTGGTGCTCCTGTAGGTAAGGCAGGCCCCCTCGCCCCTGCACTAACAGGCCAAGGGAAGAACTCTAATGGCATCTGCCAGCATCTGTGTCAGCCTGCCTGTACCAGGTCATAATAATGGCTGCCACCAATGTCTCAGTCCCTGAGGATGTGGTCCCAGCCTAAGGAGGTCTCACCTCTCACTGAGATGCATTCAGAACCTATCAAGTGAGTCTCTTTTCACCAAAGAGCTGTGCACCTTTCTTTCTGGATTTTAGGTTGCTTTCCAAAATGGGTGAATTTGTGTGTGGGCCCTTTAAGAGCAGCCTTTTCTTTCTCTTATGTCTAATAGCTTTTCTGGGAGTATTCCCCATTGTTGTTAGTAGTCAACAAAGCCAGATATTATGACACTCATCTCAGTTGTGCTGAGTCCAAAAGCTGCTTGTTGTGGCAAAGCTCTCCCACTCAGATCCCCTACTCCTCCCAGAAAAGCTTCATACCTTAAGATTGCTTCTGGCTGTGAAGCACAGTGGCTAGAAAGAGCCTTTTTCCTCTCCAGAAAGGAATATCTGCCTCTTCCACCTCAGTCAGCACTGTCTCTTGTTGTGGGGTTTCTTTTTATCTAGTTCTCAGTTCCCTCTCACTGGTAATTGTTCCAAGAGTGACTGTAAATTTGCTGTGTCCGTGGGAGGAGATGAGTTCAGAGTCTGCCTACTCTGCCATCTTCCCAGCAATCCATATTTCAGTGTTATTTTTATCTGAAGTTCTCATCCTTAATCTTTTAGTGATTCTTCTTTTAGTATCACTATGGACTACATTGCCCTTCTCAATGATATAGATACATCCCCCTCCTCCCTCTCTCTCTCTTTTCTAGAAGCCAGTTGATCGTTGTGAAAAAAATACAGTTTAACTCATGCTCTCTTCAAGACTTTCACATTGTGTATTTATGTCAGTCTTCTGCTACTCTCATATAAAGTCACTTATAGAAATTTGAATGATTAAGGTCATTTCAAAGATAGTTACAACTGAGGCACTGAATGAGGACATTAAACACCAAATAGATTTCTTTATGTCAAGTAGATTCTAGCCCAGAGTTGCCATTTAATGAACATTGGTTGGTTGATGATGGGTTGGCAAGGTGACTTTCTGAGGACTACACGGCCGCTTAGTGGTGAAAACTAAATGAAAAGTTATCTTTGGTGTCGCATTATTTACTCTGTAGCATACTGGTTTGGTGATCCTTTTTTTTTTTTTTTTTTTCCAATAGTGAGTTCTGATTTTTGTGCTGTAGCATGGTTGGAAAAGACTCTACTTTTATCGTTCCCAACAAAACCATTTACGAATCAAGGGACATCAATTTGAAACAGAAATGTGGGCACATATCTGATAAAAGTCTCATTATGCACAGGCGTTGCTTTCTCTCTGCCTCAAAAGTATCTGTAAGGAGGGGAATCAAGTATGCCTTCTAACTCAGAAAATGATCTGCCTGTTAGAAGTGATAGTATTATGTGCCTGCCATATACCATTAAAATTGGTTGTGACTTAATATTCGAGAAAAGCACAGAGGAAAATATTACTGGGAAAGGGGCAAATATATACCATGTATTTATTAAGTAAAAATAAAATCTATCATTATAAGAACACAGCCATCTCCTTTCATATGACAATGGGAGGAGAGAGCTGCCTAGAAAGGAGAATATAGGAAAAAGAATGAACTGGATCAAGCTGGGAGGTGTGCTCTCTGTTAGCTTTTTTTATTTTGAGAAAGAGCAACAGGATCATAAGCTTCATAATTTTCATCTTGCAGGGGAGGATAATATTAACAGTTACATGTGCTCAGAAAGAAAAAGTTTGGGAATTATTTGACTTTTGACAATCCCCTATAGAGTGCCTTCTCAAATCCATGACATGTATGAGCAGTTAAATGTATCTTTGACTATAATTGCAATTTTATCTAACACAAGACTCACGTACTTTGGTAAGTAGGTGTGTTATTTCTCTTTAATTTTTAAAAAATTATCCTACATACCCTTTTCATTTTATTCTCTCTTGATCCTATAATGATCTTAGTGACAATGGTCTTTATGAACCAAAGAATGGAAAAGAAATGAAGCTCTACAGAGGGAATGTTATTGACACGGGTGACCTTTATTGCTAAGAGATGCTTCATTACACATAAAGATGAAGGTTGTTTTATTTTTTTAAAGTTCTTACTCATTTAGCATTAATTTTCCAAAAAAGCTTAATGAGCATGTAAGGAACTTTAGAGTTGAAGATTCTTGCTTTGTGTCTCATAGAGAGTTTGGGATTGTGACTGTATATGCCCAGGGACCTGAAGGCTCTCCCAGAACCACGAGTAAGAAGCCTCAGGTCATTTTGGACTAAATGTCTCCACAGTGGTAGAAATGAAAGTGGAAAGTGCTGGCTCACTCACTCAATGTCCTTTCCCTTTGCTCCCACGTTGCATCTGGAATTCATGTCTCCTTCACACACCTACAACATTTTATAATTTTGCACTAAATAGTCTACCATGCAGTGTAGTTACTTAAGCAGGCTCTGCTGCTCCCAACATTGGAAACTCTCAGCATTATCCTCCACTGAGCTTAGTGACTGAGATATGGAGGGTGCTCAACAAATGATAGTTAAATTGAATTCGCTCATGTGTCTAACATTTATTAAACACCTACTGAGTGGCAGGCATTGTGCTGAAGTTAAACATATGATTTCAGCTTGGTTCATACACCTTTGGGACTCACTCATTGACAAGCAGATATTTTAATAAATTCTTGCTGCATTTAACTTTGTCTTGGGAGAGTCCAAGATTCCTTTGAAATTCCAGAGGAAGTAACAGTTAAGCTGAACTTGGAGCAGCGTAAGACTTGAGTAGGGTAGGGGAGAAGGATGTCCTAACCAAAATAACAGCCGGTGTAAAATCACAGAGACAAGAAAACAAGTGACCTGTTTATCTAATGAAAAGTGGCTTTGTGTGCCATGTATCATTGGTCCATGTGAGAGAATGCTGGTTGCTGTAGTTGGAAGGAGTGGCAGGGGTCCACATAATGGCAGAACTTGTAATGTGATGGGACTTGGTTCACTTGTTTCTTCATTCCACAGATATTTTTTGAGTGTATGTGATGTATTCTAAGACAATAGGCAATACAATGTCAAGCAAGACAACAAGATCTATGTCCTCATTGAATTTAAATTCCAATAGGGAAAACCAAAAATAAATAAGCAAATATATAAAAGATAATTGCAGATTGTGTAAAAAATGCCAGGAAGAAAAAAAAATTATAATGTGACAGAAAGTAGCAGGGGTGGAATGAAGGAAGGCAGAGCTACTTATAGAAAGAGTAGTCAGAGAAGATGTCCTGAGGAGGTGACACTCAACTGAGATCTAAAGGATAAGTAGGAACTAGGCATGGAGAGGTGAGAGAAGAGAACTCCAGGGCCATCCAATAGTGACTGCTCAGCTGTGAGAAGAGGTCAGTGACCCTAGAGCCTAGGGGGTGTGAGGGAAAGTGGCCTGAGATGAACACACCTTCTGGAGAGGTACCACATGACATCATACAGGGCGTTGCAGGCCAGCTTGGTTTTTCTCAAGTGCAGTGGAAAGCCATTGAAGCAGAGGATGAGAATGACCTGATTAACTTTTGTGCCAGGCCATTCTGACTGCTGTGTGGAGAATGGATGAGTAGGGCAAGAGGGGTCACTAGGAAGCCAGTTAGGAGAGGATGCTGTAACACTCCCCAGTTAAGCGGTGATGGTCTGGTGATCTAGTGGTTAAGAGTCAGCATTCTCATTGCTGTGGCCCAGGTCTGTTTCCCCTCAGAGAATCACACCACCCATCTGTGGGTTGTCATACTGTGGTGGCTGCATGTTGCTGTGATGCTGAGAGCTATGCCACCAGTATTTCAAATAGCAGGGTCACCCATAGTGGACAGGTTTCAGCAGAGCTGCCAGACTAAGACAGACTAGAAAGAAGGACCTGGCTACCTACTTCCAAAGAAATTGCATATGAAAACCTTGTTAACAGCAGCGGAGCACTGTCTTATAGAGCTCCACAAGGTGAGAGGATGCTGCGAAAAGACTGGGCAGGGTTCCTCTCTGCTGTACACAGGGTCGCTAGGAGTTGGAGTCAACTCAACAGCACTAACACTATAAGAAGTGATGGTGGTCGGGACTGGGGTCTGGGAATCTGAGATGGAAAGAAGCGGACAGTTTCAGACTATATTTTGCAGATAGTACCAATAGGAATTTGAAGTAGTGTTTATTCCTAGCCTATAGAATCAGGACCTTAGCCATAAATGGCTTTATATGTAACTGCTCTTTTGTCCAAAAGGGGAGTGGTTCTTTGATGTCACATATGCAATAAGAGACAAAAACTAAGTGCGATAAGGACATATTGGTCTTTGCTTTAATTTTGTCTGATTGGCAGAGTTGATGGTGTATCTCTAGCCTGACTTTACCTTTTATGAGGGATAAGAAAAATAGTCATGACTCTACCATGAGTAGGAACAGAATAAATTCATTCCAGTATCCAGCTAGCCTTTGTCCTTCTGGTTTCCTCTACTCCAGGACAGAACAATTCCTGTATTTTGTGACTTTTTTGATGTAAAACCAGAGAGGGGACTCGCTGGACCGATGGGACCTGCACCACTCAGCATCAGTGTGGTAAGGCACACGTAAATACGCCTACAGGTGGAAACAGCTTAGGATTTTTAAAAACAGTTTTTATACATAATGCAATTCTGGACTTGTCCAAATGCCAAAAGCCAATGATTTTGTTTGCACCTTGGCACCAGTGAAGAGTTTAATGGTTTCAAGCAATCACAAAGAATTTTATAACAGCACTTCTTGGCTGGAGAAGAAGGCTTTTCAGTCCTGCCCTGAGCCTGGTGAGAACAGACTGTCTGGTCGGCCTGCTCGTCAAGGTCAGGGTGTTGCCTCAGCAAACAAAGGTGGCTCTAGGCTGTTCCTGTTAGAAAACTTGAACCTTTACAATGGTTTGAGTGGTGATCTTCAAGAAACAAAACTACCATTAATAGAACGTGTGGTGTGTGAAGCTTTGTGGGAGGTGTTCATTCAAGAAAGAAACTTTAACATCTGCTGTGTCTCAGGCAGTGTGATTGCTCTGTGGGTAGATCAGCCAGAGTTCCTGCTTCCTGGGAGTCTACACTCTAGTTGGTGAGATGAGATAAGTATAAAAATATGTCAAGTGAGGCCAATGAGATATTGACCAGAGGAGAGCCAAGAATGTAGAGGAAGGAGGGGTTGCACCTCATTGAGGCATTCAGAGAGGGCTCCAAGGAGGAATGGTGACATTATAAAATACTAGGATCACAGTGTTGGAAGGACCATTAGAGGCATAGAGGACTGGCTCTCAAGTCTTACTGCTTTGGTCTGAATCCCAGAGGAGTGAGCTTGGTCATGTTCCTTTACCTTCCTGGGCTTCACATATAAAATAAGGATTATAGTACCTCCCTCTTAAGGCGGTTGTGAGAATAATGTATGGTAAACACTTAGGATGGTTCTTGGCACCCAGCTCACTATTATTCTTTTTGTTTTAGTGCAACCTTTATCTGATGCAGTCTTAATATGTTATTGTTTTAACTTTCTCCTTGAACACCTGCAGTGATGGGGACTCTCCTCATAGGCCATCTCATCTCAAATGTCAAAAGTTCCTAATTAGTGGATGGATAAATTATCAAGAGGTGAGGAAGAGAAGGGAGTGAGTTTCAGGTAGAAAGAACTGAATGAGAAAAGACTGGTAGAAGCAAGTATAAAGCATGTTCTCGCAATAGCACAAGATTCCCATTTGGGTGGAATATTGGGTTTGGGGGCACAATGAGAGAGGAGGTGAGAAGGGCAGATGCAGTGGTACTGGAGCGGCCTTGAGTGCCAGGGTCACCAGGCAGATCTACACAATCTACTATATTGTGGGACTAGCCTTTCCATAGAAGTCAGGACAAGTATAAGATCAGATGAGATAACAAGCAGTGAGCTAACAGAATATTTACTTGAGGCTGTCCTGGAAAACAGGCTAGACAGATGCCAGATGAACACAGTATACCTTAGAGGGAAGGTGTGCCCTCTGTGCGCTGCTTCCCTGGGCTCCTGGGGAAATTCCCTCTCATACTGTTCAGCCCCATCATGAAGGTCAAGAAATCAAGCTTCCCCTTTTTAGCATTCCGTGTAAGTTCCCTACCCTCAATTTGGATTGCTGGTAGGTCTCCCAGAACATAGGATGTTGAGTTATCTATGGAGGCTGAGCCAGTCCAGTTTGAGTTGGTAACTAGGCTGAGGTTTGGGGTGCTGACCAATGAAGGTCCTCGATATTTAGGTAAGCTTTCCCCTGGCCATCGACTCTGGGGCCTAACGCCATTTCCTCTATAAACATGCTGTGAAACTTCGTGCTCTGTGATGCAGGTTCAGCAAGCTGAGGAGTCAAAAGAAAGATTTCTTGGACTCTCAAGGTCTTCGTAGTAGTGCTCCTTTGTTCAGAGAATAGCATGGGGAAAGGACCCATGGGCAGGGAAGGGCTGCAGGCATAGGGATAGGACCCATGGGCAGGGAAGAGCTGCAGCATGGGGACAGGACCCATGGGCAGGGAAGAGCTGCAGCATGGGGACAGGACCCACGGGCAGCGAAGAGCTGCAATGTGTTGAGGGTTAGGGCTAAATTTTTAAGGCATGGGTATGTGACTTATTTTTACCAGACAAAGGAAAGATGATGTAAAAAATCATTAAATGGTATCGGTGCAGGTGGGGTCTGGTTATTATGTGGTCGTATAACTTTAGATGTGAATCGGGTCATATAGATCGGCACGCAGGCCAGGACGCCTTAGGCTTTTCTCCCTGGGGCAGCCTTGATCCACATCTCTCTGTATTTAGTCAACATTTTCTTTCTTTAAGCCCGTGTATCTGGTTCAATTTGAACTGGGGAAAAGGCAGGGAAACACAAAAATAAAGCAGAAACCTGTCACCAGAATGTCTGTGAGCAAGGAAGACACACAGAAAATAAGCTGAGACAAACAGATGACCCTTCCAGGTACGTATGTAAACCCTCATGCTTCTATGACTCCCTTCCTGCAAGCCAGCTGCCCGAGGCAATGTGGAGGAATGCAGGAGCCCAGGGTGACAAACAGGGGCCATGGGATTATACTGTTGGCAATTCAGTGATACCCAGGACAAAGTTAGTAACTTTTTTCTTTTTGAGGAAGATTAGCCCTGAGCTAACTGCTGCCAATCCTCTTCTTTTTTTGCCGAGGAGGACTGGCCCTGAGCTAACATCCGTGCCCATCTTCCTTTACTTTATATGTGGGACGCCTACCACAGCATGGCATGCCACGCGGCGCCATGTCCGCACCCGGGATCCGAACCGGGGAACCCCAGGCCGCCGAAGCGGAACGTGCGCGCTTAACCGCTGAGCTACTGGGCCAGCCCCAAGTTAGTAACTTTTTGCGGGACGTGATTTCCCGTCTTTAAAATGTGGTTGCATGAGATTAAGCCAGCTTGAGTGGTCCTTTGTAGAGCTAACAGGCTATGGGTTTGTCTTTCTCAACCCATGAAAGATTTGGTTTATCTGATTCTTCAATGTGCATACATGGCCGGTTATCTAGAAAAAACGTCTGTATTGAAACAGCCAAGAATTGGATTTAGTCCTTTCAGCCTGAGCCGTGCTTGGCCGTCTTATAAACAAACAGCCTTTCTCCTGAGCAAGACTCATTTGTGATACTGCCGGTCCCTAATCAGAAGAGGGGGAATATGCATCTAAAATAATTTCTTGAGGTTTTATTCACTGTTTGCTCAGTGCGGTGTTATATTTAGCCACATTTTAAGCTCTCCAATTTCCTTAGAAATGCACATGAGAGGGAAATGAGGAAAGCAATAGGAAAACAATAGAAAAGGCATTTAGAACAAATAGAGAAAGCCTTGGTAAAACCTACAAATGTTTGGGAAATACTTCAAGACTTTCTACAAAGCCTTAAACACACCACCTGTTTCTCTCATTTGGGACTTAAATGAGATATATGCGTGGCTTTCAAATCTATGGAGAGCTATGGCAGTTTTGCCTCCAAGTAAATAAATGCATAAAATGCATGGTCACCACCTCTTGACTATCAGAATGCCCTGCTTCCGACATTTTTCTAGATAAGGCTTTATCTCGACTTTTTACTTCCTACTTTATAATTGCCCAGCTAAGCTAATGAAGCCCATTTGGTGTTGTGAACATTCAAAGCACTTGTCTGCATGAAAGCCACTGCCCGTTAATTATGTAAAGCAGATAGTAAAAAATAATTCCCTGTCTCTAACTGGGATCAAGGCTATAGAGCTGAATCCTGAAATTTAAGCCCATTCAGAGCTGTCCTTTTATGTTCATAATCATTTGCTAAACTTAAACCACTGTGGCACTTCCTTCCGAGGTGTCACCTTTCTCTTCTTTGCCTGCAAATGGTGGTGCAGCCCAGTGGCAGCCAGCAACCATCCCATTTGCTTGGTGACATGAATCCTCCACGTTAGGAATCACGATGGAGGGAAACACAATGTGGCTTTGGCATCCGTTTCACTTTCACAGGTGTCTTATTACATTTTGACAGGTGTCTGACACGAGATGCTGTCAGAACTAGGATTTAACCTTGGAATGCCACCTTCAATTAGGGTGTCTCTGGGTAGGAAACAATGAAACGGATCTGAGTGGTTGATGCCTCAATACTGTATTTAATTTCATTTCTGTACCGGATGTACTGCCTATATGGGCATTTTTTTCAGGTGCTACAAAAATAGGTGCTGGTTGTGCTCTGTCACTAGAACTGTGAGTTTCATGAGCTGTTCTTGTTGAGGAAGTCAGATGAAGTAGAGCTGTCATCCTAAAATATATTCAGTGGAAGGTGGATCTACTATTGTTTTGATACCTTCACACTTAATGGGGTTTTAATTTATCACAAATGTCTAGACTGCTAATAGAAAGCATTCTCCAAATATATGAAATGTAACAAAATAAGTGATTGAGAATGTGAGATGGGAAAATGCTGTTAGTGGGGTAGACTCCCCGAGAAACTGTGCACTGGGTAACTTCAGATGTTTGCAGACGCTGTATCTTGTTTTTCCCCCCTCAATGTTATTCGTCTATTTTTGGTATTCTGACTGTTTTAGCTGAGAGCAAGTATTCAGCTCTACCTATCAAAGAAAATATGATTCTCACACCTTATATATACACAGTTTATGCAAATGAGAGGACCTCTTTTGCATTTGTAGTAGTTGGAGCTGGACAGATTTTCTTTTAAAAAAAGATGTAAATCTGAAACATTGATACCTTTAGTAGGCAGAATACAGACTATCCTGCTCTCCCCAAAGATGCCCATGTCCTAATCCCTGGAAACTGACTAAATGTCCTTACATGGCAATGGGGAATGAAGGTTGCAGCTGGAATTGTGATTGCTAAATAGCTGACTTTAAAATAGGAAGATTATCCTGGATTATCCCATTGGGCCTGATGTAATCGCAGGAGTCCTAAAAATGGCAGAGGGAGTTGGAAGATGAGGTCAGGGTGATCCCATCTGAAAAGAACCTGACCTGCCATTGCTGACTTTGAAAATGGAAGAACGGGGCCATGGGCTAAGGAATGTAGGTGATCTCTAGAAGCTGGAAGGTAAGCCTCCAGAAAGGAATTCAGCTCTGCCCACACCTTAATTTTAACCTGGTGAGTCCTGTGTCAGAATTCCAACCTACAGAACAGTAAGATGATAGATTGTGTTGTTTAAATTTGTGGTAATTTGATAAAGCAGTCATAGGAAACTAACACAGTACCTCATAAGTGAGGCAGTGTTTTCCTCATTTTCTTTCCCTGCTTCATGTTTGGGCATAAAGCAGAGTTTTTCTTCCATTTGGAATTTTTCCCTCTCTGTGACAGAGATGTCTTTGGCACCAAGCTGGTCCTAGCATTAAACATGTATTGTCTGAACAGACCCACAATCTGTTTTCTCCTTCTTGCTCCCTGAGATTACACGAAGAAATTCGTTATAATCAGCTGTTAAGGCCCTTAGTGCTGATATTTTTTATTTACTTGCGGGGTTCTTTGCTCACAGCGAATGTTGTCGTTATTTTTATTTTTATTTTGCATTGCCGTCCAGCTCAGACATCTTAGCCCATCTTGTTAGACTTGGGATGAGTTTGCCCCTGTTTTATTCTGTTTTCCTTCCTCTCCACCCGTTAATCCTCTCCTGATGGTATCTTGTAGACTTTGTTCTTACTATGTTCATTGTTTGTCTGATATATATGCCTAGAGTAAAGAAAGGCAACCCTGGGTTGAATCAGTCATGAAATGTTACCATGCTTTACGTAGCTTTTAGTCCGAAGTCATGCTTTAATCTAGAAATTATGTATAGTAAAACAATTACCTCGAAAATCTCTTACATCCTCCCTAAAGTGCTACATAGACATAACACTGCTCTCTGCATCTTCTATGGTTAGTCTGTCCTGTATCTTTGGACCAGATCACTGTTTCTTGAGTTGAGAACCAGATGCAGAAGTTGACTGTGTTCTCAGGCCATGTCAGATGAAGACTGAAGATCTTTACGCAATTGAATCTCACACAGTACCAAGCAGATACAACTGAATTGGTGTAAAATAATTGCATTTATTAACCAACTATTCTGTATAATCTTTTATTCACTCATTCATTCCTTCATTCAAGCTCATTCATTTAACAGATATATACTAAGTATCTACTACATGCCAGGTATAGCTTCTGAGAGGGTGACTATTATTTGGTTGCAAGTGTATCTAGAGGAGATTGTTACTCCACTGTTCCATAAAATACCTTTGTCTTTCTATATGAGTCAGGAGTAATGGGGTCTGTGTAACAGCTACCAAAAGGCAGGCTCCTGATTCTGATTAGCAGGTTGGAGGTACCATGGTATATCCCCAAACCAACCTAATTCTCTTCTATACAGGGGAGGCTCCAGAGAAGAATATTCTATGCTAGGTGACGCAGACCTCCTCCCCCATCTCATCCCCAGCCCTGACCATCCCAGGCTGCCAACAAGTGGTAGCCATCTGTTCTCTAGCCACCAGGCTCTAGGACCTGGTCAGGGGTATTTTAGGTGACTTTTGACTATAACTCCAGCAAATTTTTGACTTTCTTGTCAACAAACCAAAAATCCTTCCTTCCTATAAATATATCCTCAAAGCATTTTTCTTACTGCAGCTCAGCCTGCCTAGACAGGCTTTAGCAGAGCTCAGAAAGAGTGAGCTTGTGAGAATGAAAATTCTCACTTGCCTGATCATTTCTGCTTCTCAAGGTTTGTGAGAGTCAACTCTGTTTCAGCTGAATTATTTGCATTTGCAAGGTTATCTTTATTAAATAAGCTGCTACGGAGCAGTGACTTTTCAAAGAGGAGAACTGTCTACCTCTCTATCAATGATCTGGGGCCAAGAGGTTAATGGTCTTCTGATTTTCAGTCTGAACATTGTAGCTCATCTGTTATTATGGATGAGTATGATAAGATAATATTTTGAAATAGTATTCAGTGGTTTTTACCTGTTCCGTCTTGCTTTCCTCATTGATTTTCTTCACGTCTATCATGAGGACTTTACTCTCACCCCCAGACTCAGACAGCAGATCTTCTCGCAACAGGTGCACAGGCCACTGGCTTCTAAGAAGCAATAATGCTTGTCTCCTCTGATCTATGTTTAGCCCAAAGCCTATGTGATCTGATTGGTAGCAGGTACACGCTGAGCCAAGCATCAGAGGAGCCCATCAAAGACACTTTACATCATGTCAGCTCTCAACTATCCGAGACCTCAGCCTGTCACTCTATTGGTAGATTGCAGGGAGAGGGTTGTCATCTTCACTTCATTGGTCATTCTAAGAGGTTCCCTTCCCTTCAATTACTCATGGGTGTCAGAAGAAGAAAGAGAACACTGAAGAGGTGTTATATGTTGTGGCACTTCAAAGGTGATTACTTTTTCTTCCCATCAATCATGTAAAGAAAATTCTCCTAGCTTACTTGATAATCCTATTTTTCCTCTGAAGAAGGGAGACTGACTTGCTGCCAAACAAGTCACTGAGTTAGCAGTGTTGTTACCGACTTTTGAACTCATTAGGGCTTATTTAGTATTCCCAAGCTGTAGAAGGGTCTGAAAAGTAATTTCTCCAGTAACGGGTATGAAGGGTCAATGACAGTTTTGTAGGAAACAAATTGCAGATTGATTGTTCAGATTTCCAGGCTGGGAAGCCATGTAGTCTCATTGGTTGGGCACTTAGTGAGGGGTTAAATTTGCTTTTAGAATTAAATGTTGCAAGGTCATGGAGACCATTGTTGTGTCTGTGGTGGGGGGAAGGGGCAGCCATGGTCAGATTCCCTTTTTGATCAATATGATTTTGGTTCTGGACCAAGAAAGAATACTCACTTTTTTTCACATTAGGAATTAAGAGTTTACATACGCAAAACATTTAGAATAGTCTGGCATACAGTAAGAGCTATATAAGTGCTGGCTATTGTATGTATTGTTGTTGGGTTATTCCGTCTATTTTAATTCACATATTTTTGTTATTGTTCCATCATCTGTAGGTGAGCAAGCCTTTCACTTTTCCTATAATGTAATGAGACTAATTTTTTGTTGTTGTTGAGACTTGCTTTTATTATTTGGATTTGTGACCCAGAAGGCCATCTGGCTGGCTAGCTGGCTTTCTTCCTTCAATCCATCCATCCACTCGACCATCCATCCAGCCTGCCATCTGCACATTTACTCATTCAACATGTATTGAGCTTCATCTACCCCTGTGCCAGGCAGTGGACATACAACAATGGACCAGAGAGTCATGGTTTCCTCTTACATAGTGCTCCCGGACACAAAGGAAAAAACAAAGGGTATGAAGCAGATCGGTAAAATTAGTATAAACTGTGGTAATTGTTCTAAAGAAAATAAATCTCATAAAGTCAACAAAGATTAATTACTTGTGTTTGTTAAGACCACTGATGCTTGAACTAACCCCGCAATATTCAAATCATCTTTTGTGGAACCATTTGGAATTATGTAGCCAGCTATTATCCATCCTCCACCAAACGATGACATTCTCTTGAAAATGTTGCCTTATGTATTCCTTCCTGATCAATTCTGAGTATTTATTTACTCATTCAACAAATATTTTTTAGTCCCTGCTATGTACCAGGCACTTTTTCATGTGTTAGCATATAACAGAGGTTGGTATGCCTAGTACCAATTATGAGCCAAGTTCATTATCCAATTAAATATATTTGTTGGCCACCCATAGCGAATGTTAAGCTTTTAGTTCTTATATAACTTTGGAAGACGCATTGTCTTTAAACAGAGTAAATACAAGGGAATGGAGCAGCATTGCTTCTGTAAAATAGGCCAGATCCTAATAATTCCCATGAGAGAGGCTCATGCACAGTGTTCATTTATACAAAGGAAGGAGAGGGCTTCTCTGATTGTGGAAACCAGGGAGGCATTTCTGAAAAAGTCAGGACCGAGACAACTAATAAATTATAATAAACTATAATAAATTGTAGTTGGGGTTTCTACGACATGAGAATATGGGATGGCATTTCAGGTGGAGGAAACAGCACTTTAGGCACAAAGTTACAGGTTTTGGGGGAGGAAGTAACCAGTGGACATGCAGCTAGTTAGTAATAGCAGGGGACCAGAATGAAGGTTCCCTGGCTAGCATTCCAGTGTTCCTTCCGCTCTACTACATGATCTTTCTAGGATCGTATCTCTAATTGTCACACTTCATATTAAAAGCCACCTTTAACTGACAACTTACTATGTGTGAGGCACTTTCCTAACAGGTTTTCAGTTATACTCCAAACAGCTCTGTAGATTGGGTAGTATTGCTTGTATATAAATCAGGCAACTGAAATTCAGAGAGGGTAAGCATTTATCCTGGGTCACACAGCCAGCGACTGTCAGGTTTGATATGTGAATCATATTTGCCTAAGGGGCATAGGGGAGGCCATTAAAAGGACTTTGAAGTAGTGTCTCCTGACCTGCTCCCCTACTGTTATGTTTCTGGCTTTTAAAGAATATGTCATGTTCTGAAATGATACCACCTGTCACCAACTTCCACCAAACTGATGGAAACTTTCTGGAGAAAAAATGACCTTAGAATTTGCGTGGCTTTGATGCACTCCAAGTAAAAACATTTATTGTCAAGAAAGCGAAATTAAATATTTTGGAGTATGCACACATGCATAATCTAGTGCTCTTTTGATTTGTAGCTGCTTATATGAACAGGGAATAGTTACTATAAGTGTAGAGTAGTGTCTTAAGGAAGTTAAGAGAAGGATGTTGCAGGGCCTTTGGAAGAACCTAGAGCTCAAAAACCACAGAAACCTGGGTAGAATGATCTGCCCTTGGTCATCTTCTCTCTGCATGTCTATACCATTCTTTTCTCTCTAAGGGTCTTTGTGTGCCTCCATTCAGTCCACTTAACAGGACACATGGAAGCTTACATCTCTTGAGTTAACACATTGTAAAATCCAGACCACTCTGTTTTGTGCCTATGCAGAATACCCAAGGAAGGCATTCTGCCCCAGCGGGAATCAGGTGCCCAAGACTGTCATCATGTTACTCAAACATGACCACAGGGATGCCAGCCCTTTGGAAAGGGCATTCCATTTCCAGGGAAGGCACTGGGCATACAACTCAAAATATGGTGCTTCCAATAGGTAGAAGAGAAGATGTGGTCCCTGCCTTTGGCCTCCCCTTAAGGAGAATGCTAACAGGAGGTGACTGAAGTGATAGCAAGGTCAGAACATCTAGCCCATCCCTAATTCTGAGAATGTGAAAAGAACAGGCAATATCAGTGCAGAAAGTTAGCCAAGCAAGACTTCTGAATGCTTTGTATCACTGAATTTCAATTGAAATCTCTTTAAAACAGCAGTCATGATTTCGTATTCATAGTGATTTCAACAAAATTTAAGTAGATGATATGCTAGGTACAACACACCCATCTGCTAAGTCTGCATGCCTCAGCCTGTTTACTCTTATCTTCTCTGTCTCATCTTTCTGTATTCACTGCCACAGATTTTACACTCCAGCAATGATGGGCTATGGTTTTCAGTAGCTTACTAAGGGAATGAATGATTCCATGTTTCCTTCGTATCACTTGTCTCAGCTGTAATTTTAGCTTTACTTGTGTAATTATTTGATTAGTATCTGTTTTCCTACCTATATTCTAAACTCCATGAAGTCCTCGCTCCTAGTCCAATGTCTACCACATAGTGGGTACTCAATATATATGTGGAATAAATGAACGAATGATTGCTTGACCACAGCACCCCTGTAAAGCTTAGGCGAGAACTAGTGGAAATGGGTTCCCAAAGTCTTCAAGCATTTGCAAGACTCCGGACTGATTTTTTTTCTTTATTATTTTTTTTTTGAACTTACAAAGGTAACGTATGGTTACATTAACAAATTCAAAGACTATATAAAAGAATGTAGAGGAAAAAGCCAGTCATCTTGTCTTCCCACCCTGATTCCATTTTCCAAAAGTTACTCATCTGAATCTTTTAGTATTATCCTTCCTGATGGTTGTGAATTACTGTACAACATTATGTGTATACACACACACACAGAGGATGATATTTCATTTCTTGTTTTTTGTTTGTTTAAAAAAATAATATTGCTATAAACAATGTGATTTTTTCCCCATGGAATATATGGTGGACATCTTTCTTGTCAATACAACAGTGTGCCAAAGGGGGAATCTGACGCTGAGAGACAAGAGCTTAATCACCAGTACAGAGCATGGCCTCATTATTATTAGCAGCTACCTAGCTTTTACCTAAAGATTCTTTGGGCTGGGGTTGGCAAACTGTAGCCTATAGGCCAAATCTGGCCCGCCAATTATTTCTGTAGATAAAGTTTTATTGGAAAACAGACACATTCGTTTGTTTACATATTGTCTGCAACTGCTTTCATGCTTTAATGGCAGAGTTGAGTTGTGGCAGCAGAGGCCATATGCCCTGTAAAGCCTAAAATGTTTACTCTCTGGCCTTTAAGGAAAAGTTTACTAACCTCTGGTAAGGAAAAGTTTACTAACCGTCTGTCTCTGTTTTGATATCCTGGCCAGGACCCAGTCTCAAGGACAATGCAGTAGACTTAGCCAGTTTGTGCATACACTAAAATCACTTGATATTTGTGGATATTAGAGTTTCCTCTTTCATTTGGCAAGTTTTGACAAGTGACCCAGGTAACTAGAAAGGAGACAGAGAAGATGCCTGGCATGTATGCTTGTTACTACTGCAATTTCATTAATTAGGATCTGTTTATATTTCTCAAACACTCACGCAAATACATATTCTCCACATCTGTTTATTTTAAAAAGGTCTTCCTAGTTTATACTAGATAGTTAATAAACCAGGGCATGATTGAGCAATTGCCCACAGTTATTACCATCACTCAGTAGGTAGCACAGTGTGCGAACTATAGAGTCTTGGATTTCCTGGTTGGAATCCATTCACAGTTAATATTTGGACAGGATATGCTGGCATCTCAATAAAAGTATAAATGGTTAGCCAGTACTTCCTTGAAGAGAGCCTTATTACCAGTGAGGAGCACTAACCTGAGTCGACTTTTACTTGACTCCAAGATCACTCTGGCTTTCCTCCTGCGACAGGAGGGTACGTGGTGCAGAGAAGTGGACAGAATAGGTTCCAACCCTGCCTAGTGGTGACAGAGCTTTGAAAACATCCATTCACTGTGGTCCTCGACCAACTCAACAGTAAAATAGAGCCCTTAGATTTTGTCAGAGGACTTGATGTTAAATTTTAATATGTAGAACCACCTAGAACCTTCTTTAAAATGCAAATTCCAGGACCCTAACCCCAGAGATTAAGGTTCAGTAACCTGAATTGGGGCCCAGGAATCTGAATTTTAAATAACTCCCTCAGGTGATTCTGATGAGAACATTCCCCAACCAAACCTGGAGAAGCTCTGCCTTCCTCTAACATTTACCCACCTCCCCCCGCCCTGTACTTTTCCTGTCTCTTCTCTGCTTTCTTTTCCCTAGTCTCTCTTTTTTTCTCTCTCATTACATGTCAGGTACCTTGACAGAGATATGTGTGTGCATTTCCATGCCCACGTGCACACACACACAAAAGATGGCTGCACCCAGGAAGGAAACTAGAACTCATGCCCTCCCCTTTACTCCTCACTCTGTCCTGGCAAGTTCACAAGTACATTTCTCTCTCTCTCTCTCTCACAAATGTTTGCATTTAAGAAAATCACTGGATTCAATTCTGGGCCCAACTTTGTCATCCAGTTAACTGTGCCCTTGGTAATACCATTGCCACCCTGACCTATGGTGTTACTTTCATCTCCCCCACCGCCTTCTTTGTACTATGCAAGTAGGTTTGCCAATCTTCATCTATTTCACCCTTCTCAGGAATTCCACAAATTCAGACAAGCTAAGACAGACCGGCTACTCCATGTGGTCTCAGGCCAATCCTGTCTCGCTCATTATGTCACAGTACCTAGCAGAGCATTTGGTTAAGAACTAAGTGCTCAGGACATATTTTGTGAATAGAGAAGGGACAAAAAAATCAATGCAGAGATGAAATGAAGCAGGACAGAGTAAATCTCAGAAATGTTACTAGCAGCTAGTAAGGGCTATAAGGCTCTCAAGACATTTTATTTACCTGAATCTAGGTCTTTCCATCTCAGAAATCATTTATATTTAGAGCCTCAATTTGGAAGACATTTCTATCTAATGTGAGCATGTATCTGGCAGCTTGCTCTTCTCCTAGCAGATGGCCCCCACTCCCAAACAATCCTTAATCAGGAGCACTGTCAAAATCGTGAATCTTCCTATTGTTTTCAGTTTTCTAAAATCACAGAAGGCATCTGAGGAAAGTGATTGTTGTAACTTGTTAGGTACATTTCAACCCTCTATGACCTTTTTATGTTTTTTCCTGGATCCACATTTGAACTGTCGAATAATGGGAAATCACATTGAAATAAAATAGATTTTCCCCTCTTTTCAAGATTATACATTTGAGAATTAACCCAGTTTGAGTTATAAACATTCCCCATCATTAAAATAATGACAGTAAATGATAGTTTACCATGTTGAAAACACATTGGAATGGAAAAATCTATAATTAGCACATCTTTATTGTAACTTTTTAATAGTTAGCATAAAACCACTTGACATTCTTGAGCATTTTTTCAGAGCTCATGAATAATGCGAATCCTTTGCCCTCCCCTTATTCCTTTTCTGCTTTTCAGTTAGAATCATCAGGGCTTTGGTGAGGTCTGCGATTTCTGTTTGCTCAGGAGGTTAGTGTGAGTTGGAGGAAGAACTTAAAACTTGGCAGTTGGTGAAGTAACTAAGAGCTCACCATTCATTTCCTTCCCACGCATCTTTTTTGTTCATTTGGAATTAATATTTTTTCAAAACAAAAGCAAACAAAAAATAGGAGGGGAGAAAGTAGGTTCTCAGGAGAGGGTGGCACATGAGTGACTAGAAGCAAAAAAGAGGGAGGAGAAGATGATAAAGGGGCAAGGAGAAGAAAAGGCCAAGAGGAAGAACAGCTGATGGGAACTGGGAGTAGAGCGAGGCTCTGCAAAAGGAATCACTATTTTTAAATATTCTGAGACCGCTTTAAATGTAAAAGATCAATTCCTCTTCTAAAGAAGCCCCCACTCACAGTTGCTTTCATCCTCCCACTCTGAAAAGAGTAATGTCATCTTCAATTGTACAGAAACGTTAAAAAAAAAGAAAGGCCGCATTTAAAAGCAGGTGTGAGAAGCCTGTGTCCCTGTCCCTGACACAACAGCATTGCGTCTCCAGCGCTCACATGACATTGTGTGCTCTCCGAATTGCCTTTGAAACACTAATGCCCTCTGGTCATGTTACTCTATTTTAGATTCACCCAAAACAGCCATAGCTATGCTTCTGAAAGACTTCATGAGCCCTGTCCCGGGCTGTGGGCTTTGCAGCATCTTGTTCGTCTCACAGAGACCCCATCAAGTGATGTTGTCCCCACTGAACAAAGGAGGAACTGGGCCACAATGAGGCCAAGTAATTTGTGCAGGGATATTGGAAGTGGTACAGCTGAGGCCTGAACTCAAGTCAGGTGTGTGTCTGACTGTCTGTCTGTCTCTCTTTTTTTAACTTTTAATTTCGAAATAATTTTAGACTTGTAAAAAAGTTGCAAGCATAGTATAAAAAATTCCTCTACCCTCTTCTTTCAGGTTCCCTGGATATTAATACTTGACTGCATTTACTTCATCATATTCTCTTTCTCTAATTTTTTCCCTGAAATCTTTGAAAGCAGGTTGCAGACATGATGCCCCTTTGCTTCTGAAAACTTTAGTGTGTAATTTCTAAAAGGAAAGACATTCTTTTGGAAAAACACAGTACAATTATCAAGGCAGGAAATTATCATTGGTACAATATTATTTCTGATATATGGACGTTATTGAGATTTTGCCAATGTCGTTTTTTTCTGGCCCATGATCTATTTCAGGATCATGCATGGTAATTTAATTGTCATGTCTCATAAAGTCTTTTAAGCTCAAACAATTCCTTGGACCCTTAGTCTTTCATGACCTTGACATTTTTGAAAAGTATGGACTTATTGCTTTCCAAAAGGTTCCTTCATTTGGAACCCTTAATTTGGGTTCGTCTGATGTGGTATTTCTTCATGGTGAGAGTCAGATTTTGGATTTTTTAACAAGAGTGCCACAGAAATAATACTGTATCCTTTTAAGTGTGTTATATCAGGAGGCACGTGATATCTCTTTGTCCTATTCTTGGTGATGCTTGCCAACCTCCATCACTTGGTTAGTGTGTCTACCAGGTTTCTCCACTGCAAAATCACTATTTTTCCCTTCGTAATTACTAAGTGTCGTATAGGGAGATGATTTTAGACAATTCAAATATCTTCTTTCTTATCATACTTTTGCCTATTCTTATTAGCACTCACTAATGCTTCTTACCCAAAATAATTATTATTGTGGTGATTTTATATTGATTAGTTGGAATTCTACTATAAGGAAGAGCTTTCTTTTCTCTTCTTTTTATTTATTCATTTATTTATGTGACTATGGACTCATAGATTTATTTTCATTCTGTGGGTTATAATCAGTTACAATTATTGTTTTGCTCAGATTGTCCCAGGTTTAGCCAGAGGAGCCCCTCATGCTGGCTCATGTGTCTTTTTGCCATGTCTTCTGTAATTTTTTTCAGCCATTTCTTGCTTTCTGGCATCACAAGCTATTCCAGGCTCATCTTATCCGTTCCCTGTCCCATCCTTGGAATCTGCCATTTCTCTAAAGAGCTGTGGTTCCTTTTATTGGACAGTGGTATTTAGAAACCAAGATCTGGATGTCAGATGTGTTCATTGGTACTGGGGTATCATTGCTTCTCAGCCTCTTGGTGGATATAGCTAGGAAATATATGCATGTGTAGGTACACACACTACATCTATATCTTTCTTTCAGTTTGTATATTAAAAATGATGAATTGTAGTGATACCTTCAATCCTGTTATAAGTCCTCTGTAGGCTCCTCTCCTTATGCCTGAAATAAATACTTTAGCCTCCTTGAGTGATTTTTAATTGTCATTGTTTTCAGCAACAGTTCTCTTTTGAATGGTCTAGTTTCTTTCTATGGGAGAAATATATTCTTATCTATATTTTAATAAGTTTTATCTGACTTATTTAGCCAATTATTAATTACAAGCAAATCACCAGCATGTAAATATGGGCCCAAAAACCCCCAAAGAAGCAGCTTAACTTTTTACCCTAAATTGTCTTCAGTTATTTTTTCCTAGAGGAGGAGAGATGAATTCCCCCCACATTTCAACCATATATCAGTGACCATTTTACTTTTTATGCTTGTCTTAGGAGTAGAGCACAGAATTTGACATTTTTCTGTTGATTAGGATTGCTTTAAAGGTTTCAATCATCTTTGTTTCTTTCTTTTTTCTCTTCAAAACTAATTTGAAAAATAATTATTTTACTGCTAGGGGTTCTCAACAGCTGTGCCACTGTCTCAAAATATCATTATTATTATTCTGTTAGGTGACATGAGATCATTAATTGCCCCTAATCTGTCTGTGTCTCTGTACACAAACATGCATTGCTAATCACAGTCTGCCTCTAATCTCCTCTCTTAAAAAGAAAAAAAAAAAGGAGAGAGAGAGAAGAAGAAGAAAAAGAAAACGAGCAAAATCCTTCTGAAAGCTTTTGGTTGGGTGTTATTATCCCATGGTGTGGTTTGTAAAAATCACTCCACTCTTCCCCCACAAAAAACATAATGAGAGTCTATGAAGAAAATGTGAACCATTTTCTAAGTCGGCTTTTTAAAGAAAGAGCAATAGGCTTTTCTGAATTTCAGCCTTATCCAACTTAATATTACAGTACTGGGGGCTTCACTCTGAAGATTTTGAATATTTATGGAGCTTGATGTTTGGACTTTTTAAAAGGTCACTAGAAAATGAAGTCACTTTCATTTTAAAGTAGGAGAAGGTGAACATGAAAAAAGGAAGAGCTTTTAATGGAAACCATGATGTCTGTTCTCCTGCAAAAGGTCTTAGTTTCCTGTAGTAATTGTATTATTTAATGGCTTTCCTTATAGGAGATGATTGCATCTTGACATATGAAAGTATTCCAGCTCAAGGACTGAGGCTCCCACAACAAGTTGACAATCATGTTGACCTGGTACTGCAGTTTCAGCCCAAGTGACCATTGCAGATGTGAACAAATTAGCAATATTCACTCACAGTACCTAGGCACATGTTTTTCTTAGTTAAGGTATTTTTGTTTGCAAATGATAGTTATCAGTTTAAGCTATCTCAGGAAAAAAAAGAGACATCATTATAAGGATTCAACGGTGTGGCATAAACCATAAGAGAAGGGGATAAACTGGGCTTTATAAGAAGGGCAGGCCTCACGACCAGGAATGAAGGGGACCATTCTCTTAGCTCCACTGTGTCTCATGTAATACATGACCAGGTGTTAGAAAGAACAACAGTCCTACAAGATGGTTCATGGTGAAAGGGGACTTTGGTCAGATTACTTTGGGAAAAGCTCCATATCACATCCACCAGAGTTTCGCAATATGCATTGGAATATTGAAGGTTCTAAAAAATTCCATCAGAAAGAAACCTGTTTAATCTTCTTTAATCCAGTAATCCCCAAACTCATTTGAACATTGCTTTGAGAAATGTCATTTTAGACAAACTACTTGGGTAATATAGAATTAAATTTAATCAGATCCATGGAGTTCTATTGTATTACTTTTTTAAAAGGTGTGGATGAAGACTTGTTAAGTGACTGGTTCAAGGTCACACTACTTTTTTTCAGACTCCTGGTCCGTTCCTCTTCACACTGGCGCTTACATTTGTGGACCTTTACAGAGGAACTGTTAGCTCACAGCTGTTTACCTTATACCTATACTCCATAGACCTAGCATTTAAAGAAGCTCCTGCTTTAAATATAGTGATTTGTTATTCCATTGGTTCTTTTGACAGGCAGCCTGCTGTTTCACAGACAACCCATCAGCTCTAGTTAAGAATGTGCCTTTAATTCCTGTGTGTGACAAATCTATCTTCAGTTGTTTCTGGTTATAGGTACTTTGGTTCCAAATCTTTTTAAGGTTTTTGTCATTCCAAATGGTGACATTTCAAAGAGGCTGAAACTGGCTAGCATGTTAGCCTGATTTTCAAATCCAACCAATAAGTTTACCTTAATACTCACTCATTCGGTTTCATTTCTTCAAGCCCTGGATCCACTGGAAGGGAGGGGTTGTGTCCAGTGTTCTAAAAGGCTATAGATTCCGGGAGCTTAGTAAATAAACCAGCTCATCCAGATGAACTAGTGAAGACGGTCAAGGTTTCCAGGGCTGAGTCTTCCGGGAAAGCGGAAAGAGCTAAGAAGAAAAAGGCTCATGGAATACCAAAAATGCAAAGCTGAGGGAAGGAGTGGGGGGAATAAATACCAAGAGAAGGAACTTTCATAGTTTCTCCCAACAAGAATAGCATGTTCTTGAAGTGAATGCCAGTTTTTTCCTTATAAATAATTAGCAGGAATAGCAGAAGCAGTAACATCATCACATCAGATGTCATGTGTTTCTTGTTCCTGAAGCTGGACCATGGGTTGTATTAAATGCCTTTGAGATGGAAGTTTATTTCTAAAATGTAGCCATTGTTAAATGGATAAATAAATGAACAAATTTTAATTTGGTTCTGTCTAGGGGTAAGAGTTACTGATGCTCTATCAGGACAAAGATGAATGAGACATATTTTGCCTCAGAGGGATTTATAATGTAATAAGGGAGAGAAGATTGAACACAAAGGTACAAACATGTCACAGGAGAGGTAACACTGTGGAAGTTTAGTAACAAAGGAAAATTTCCTTGGAGTAATCAGGCACTACTTCAGGAAAAATGAAAAAGATGAAGAAAGGTTTAATATTGCTCATAGGTGCATCATTTAGCTATTTAACAAAGGTGCTATGTAACAAACCATCCCAAAACTTGGTGTCTTGAAACAATAATCATTTTTTATAACCCATGTGTCTGTGGGTCAGCTGAGCTGGGCTGGGCTTCGGGCTGTGGGTTGGGTTCATGTATCTCTCATCCTCCAAGATCTAGGAGAAACCAAGATATATTCTTCTCATAGTGTACGACAGGATTGCAAGTCATGTTTCAAGCCCCTGCCCAAATCACATCTTTTAACATACTATTGGCCAAATCAAGCCTGATATGAGAGGAGTGTGGAAATATACTCCTCTCAGGGAGAGAACAGTGGTGAGAGATTGAATATTTCCTGAATAACAATCTAATCTACATCACTGGGGAATATTTTGTGTGTCTGAGGAAAAGTTTGAGAAGCAGCAGGACTTAGGTCCTAAAAAGGAAATGAAGGTTGCAGGGAAGAGATAATATCACAAAGGAGAGGAGTGGAGTGAGTGCTCACAGTGCGTGGGGGTCCACAGTGTGGTCCAGGGTGATGGGAACTGAGAATACCTGTTCAGAACACGTCCTTGGTAGGATGACTTCGGTATCTTGTGAGAAAACAGGTTTAGGAGAAGAATAAAAGCAGCAACCTGCTTGTAAATGGAACAGAGAGAGTGGAGTAGAGGCAGTTAGTATCAATTTCTCTTTTGATGACATGAAGGGCAGGGGAGAAAAGAGGTTTTTATATAGGAGGGAATAAAAGTGAAAGAGACATACACACATATGCTTTGAGGGCTTATATTCAAAGAATGATCATTCTGGGGTTATTTGGCATCCCAGGATAGTGAGATGGAAATAGAGCTGTCATCTTGTCTTTCATTCAATATAAGATATTTTGTAAGATTATAAGGCAAGATTAACGAGTAAGGCAATCTCCTCTCCCAATAGCTTTGTTATATGCAAACTTGTATATGTGATATATTTAAGGAGAGTATGAAACCCTTGAATCTTGAGAAGATCACCCCTCTACTTAATATGCTCAAGGGACCTTATTTTCAAACATTAGGTGGGGGCACAATATTTACCTGTGTACTTAACAAGCGACTTACTAACACAGTCAGTCACTTGAGTTGTTAATTAATGTTTAATTTTTTAATTGCTCACACCTGCAAAAATTTCCTCCAATAGGAAAGAAGACCTAGTTTCAACCCTGGATGATTGGAATTAGGATTTTCTGCCGCGAATATATAAGTAATTGCAACTCCCGTTATTCCCTGGGATTTAGTGATATGGTGCAGTTATCCACTGAGTATATACTAACCATGAGCTTAGGTGAAGGCGTGTTAGTATGGCGTCCAAATAGAAAAGATTGGTGTGGGGGAGATGGTCAAATCTCTCCCCTTAAGCAGCAACTATTCTAGCTGGGAAGAGAAGGCATGCATCGATGAAAATAATGAATAATTAAGAAGGTGTTACATCCTGGTACCATAGAGGGCTAGCCAGGATGATGTCCTTAGAGGATAGTACAGAAGATATAGAGTGGTGTATGCTGAAAGGGCTAAAAGCACAAGCTGGAGATCAGATTGTGTGGGTTCTAATCCTGACTCATCCATTTACTAGCTCTGTGACATTGGGCAAGCCACTTGACCTTTTCGAGTCTCTCTGTTTCTCCATCTGTTTAATGGGGATAATAATATTGGCTACTTCAAGAAGTTATTAAAAAGATTAAGTAAATTAATATATAAAATATATAGAACAGTACCTGGCACATAAATAAGCATGCACAAACACTTAGGTGTTCTTATTTTTGCTGTTGTTATCTTGGTTGGTTTTGTTTTGTTGTTGAAGTAGGATAGGCCCCTCACTGTCTTCTCTTTCCTGGCCACTTGTACGATGGGGCTTTTGTGTATTAAGTGAGCGTTTCCCTTAAGTTTGATCCTGAGTTGACCAGATAATTAGGTATGAGAGTCAGAAGTAGGGTGAGATGGGGTCTTGGGATGAGGAAAAAGCTGTCCTTGAAAGTATGGGTTGAATGAAAAGAATGCCCCAGGCTTTTAGCTTTGGTTTATTTCATGTTCCCCTAGGATAAGAGTACCAGCTTTGAGACAATCATTCATTCCTTAGCAGCCTATTGATTGAGCACGTTCTAGGTGATGGGCCACCAAGGACCTGGCTTTAGATCATGACTTCACTGCCTCTTAGCTAAGTGACCTTGGACAAATTACTTAAGCTTTGTATTCCTCAGTTTCCACTTCTGTAAAAATAGGAAGAATTCTACTTCCTTCATAGGATTGGCGTTAAGGATTAAATGCCTGAAATGTACTTGCCAAAGCCCCGGGCACACAGTAAGCAACTAAAGCTGTACTCTTTAGCAAATGAAGGATGGTTTACAACTCCACCTACTGGCTTTGTCACCTTGGGAAAGTTACTTAACTTAAGTATATCTCAATTTCCCCATCTTTAAAACAGGATAAAAGTAGTACTTACTTCATATGGCCATTGTGAAGATGGAATAAGGTCATATTCCTAACGTCCTTGGGACAGTGTCTGGGACAGAGGAAGCTGTGTACAGTGTGAGCTGCTGCTGCTTCTGTTGCTGTCATTGTTAATTATGGTAGTGGGAGAGGTGGTGGTAGTTTTACTTGCAAGGCAGAAAAGGACAAGCTAAACAAAAGGGAGAGACAGGGCTTTCTGAGTGCTTAGAGCAATGCAGGGTTACGAGGAATCCAGATTTACTCTGTTTTCTGATGAGGTCAGCTTATTAAGACTTGAATACTTTGCTTATTTTCCCTGACCCTTGAGCTATGGTCATTGGTATGCAAGAAATTACTTTGTTTCCTCTCAGCGTGTGTTTTTAGCACTTCTCAAGCTAATGTAGCCTTTTGTCCCAGTCTCAACTGCCCGTAGCTAAGTGGAGAGGAAGGCGCTTTGTGGAAATGTGCTCAGTAACCCTGAGCTCTGTGCCAGGGAAGAACAAAGCACACCCTGATATTTGAGTCTTTTGTGTTTTCTGACTTTGTATTGAATAGTCTGGGTTGGTTTCAGTTGCTGGACCAACAACATAAGTGTTTACAGAAAATGTGCAAAAAAAAATCCCAAAGAACAGAAGATACAATGCTCATCAAAATGTCTGATGGATGGAGGCCCAAGAACCAAAGGAAACCTCTTAGCTGTCTTATTCTCCCATCAGGGTATAGGAGCTGACTTTCAGGCCAAGATGCTCTTTGCTGGCATATACTCCCACCCAGTTTGGGGGACCTTGCTTTCAAACTCATTGCTTTCCTAGTAGGACATCGTTCTGTGTTACCAATTAGGAATGTACTACAAGACCAACCTTTTTATTTTTTAAGGAAGATCAGCCCTGAGCTAACTGCTGCTAATCCTTCTCTTTTTTCTGAGGAAGACTGGCCCTGAGCTAACATCCGTGCTCATCTTCCTCTACTTTATACGTGGGACGCCTACCACAGCATGGCGTGCCAAGCAGTGCCATGTCCGCACCCGGGATCTGCACTGGCGAACCCCGGGCCACCGAAGCTGAACGTGTGCACTTAACCGCTGCGCCATCAGGCCAGGCCCAAGACCAACCATTTTTAACATGTCCCGAATACGGGAAGTCAGAAAGATCTGACCTCCCCTAGCCATCCCTCCCCCCTCCCCTTACCCTGCTTTCAAGATTGATTTACCCTGGTGAGAGTTAGGGAAACTACTGCTACCCAAAGGCAGAGGTTCTCAAACTTTGGTATGTGTCAGAATCACCTAGGAACCTGATTAAAATGCAGAGTCTAAAGAAGACCCCATGAGATCCTGATTCAGTGGTTCTGCATCGTGCCTGGGTGCTGCTCTGGGGAACCACATTCATGAGAAATGTTGATGCTGGCCAGCCAAGGAGCATCACACCTGGAGAAATGTTGTACTAAGAAATGTTTCCCCAGCCCAAGCCCATATGCAGATCTCCTTAGCAGCAACCCCTATGCGGAGTGAAGAATTTAAGTGCTCTAGGATAGTGGTATTTAAAAAGTGGCAAAGTCTTGAATTTCTACAAGTAAGGGACGGGCCGCTGCGTGCAGAACCATTTCAGAGAGGGAGCAAGGAAAGCTTAGCAAACCATGTTCTGCACCCCTGCCTTCTACTGCTTCAGCCAAAAATCTTCAATTCTGATTTTTGTATGTGTGTCTATCATTCATTATATCATTGATGATTTAATTTCAGTAAAGAAGATTTCAAAAGCTTATTATATACTAGGCTCTGGGAAAACCAAAGAGAACAGGGCAGACATGGTCCCTGCCTTCACGGAGTTTGTTTTGTAGAGTGCAGACAGACAAACCAGTAGGCAAATGCTTATACAAAAGAGTGACGAGCTTTGGTTAGTGCGAAGAAAAATCTGAACAGTTTGGGACAGTAAATAAGTGGAGTAAACATATTATATGTAGGTTGATCAGGTAGAGCCTTACTCCAGAGATACTGAAAAGCTGCATTTAGAAGGGTGAACAGTAGTCAGGCAACCCAAGTGTGGACATAGAGTCATCTGGGTACAGGCAAGATTCAACGCAAAGCCTCAGAAGTGGGGAAGTACTTGCCATAAGAAAGGAATGAAGAGGCCAGGACGAGAAGGCTGTGTTGTCCCGTGCCAGCCACATGTGTAAGTCTAAGTTTTCTAGTAGCCACCATAAAATGACAAAACAAACAGGTGAAATTAATTTCAATAATGTATTTTATGGAACTCAGTATATACAAAATAGTATCATGTCAACATATAAGCAAATAATTTTTAATGAGATTCTTTTACAGTCTATTTTTCTTGTACTAAGTCTTTGAAACCTGGTTTGTATGTTACACTTCTGGGACATCTCAATTTGGGTTAGTCACAATTCAGATGCTCAGAAGTCACATGGGGCTAGTGGATACTCTATTGGACAGAGCAGAACTAGAAGGTGGTAATCAAGGGAGAAAGAAAGCAAGAGAGAATGGATGAGGTTGGAAATACAGGCAGGAACAGATGATAAAGGGCTTTGTAGACTGTGATAAAGCCTATCTGAAGTTCGACAAGAGATTTCTCTTATAAAGACAGTCCTAGAGCAAAAACCAGTTTGTAGACTATGACAAGTCTTCATGTTGTCATGTGGGTGGACCTTTAGGAATTGTTCCCCTTCCCTGTCCAGGAGACAGCACACAGCAACATATTTTAGCTGAATCCTTTGAAGGTAAGAATAATGCCTTCTAACCATTTTGAAGCAAGGTTTTAAGGAATTTACTTGAAAAGCTCGCAGAGTAAAATGAGGAGGGCGAACCCATGTAACCCTACTGTAATTCTTGCCATCTTGCTCACTGTACCCTCACATTGAGCGGAGGCACAGTGGCTCTTGGCTGCAGGGGCTTACTCTGCTTGGAGCCCATTGCTGCTATCCTGAAATTATCTGAACATTGACGTCTAAGGAACATGACAGAAGCCCCCAAATCTTTGTTGGTCTTCTCTGATCCACCTGCCACAGGACACAGGGACACATGCGCCAAGTGGGTTCCTGTAGCTGCTTCAGGTTTCAGGAGACCCCAAAAAATCTTAATAGTGAAAAAGCTATGCAATAATCATGGCCTTGGTTCATTTCATTTCTTCATTCAACAGAAGTCTGGCACACTGAAGGTGCTCAGTAAGTATTTGTTGAAAGTACTGATGGATGAAGGAACACGTTTTCACTGGGCACCAACAATATACCAGGTGCTGTTAGAAGCTGTTGCTACAATGGCTAGTAATGTAGAGACAGACAGAGTCCATACCACCATTGTAACATCCTGGAATTAGCCACTCCAGAACATCTTGGGATTAGCTTTTAAAACTATGGATGTCAGATCCTCCCGTACTTGGTAAGTCGGTCCTTGAAAGTGGGGTAGGACCCAGGACCCCTCCCAGGTGATTATAGGCCCAGTGCCATGGACAGGGACCCCAAACTGGCAAATACAAAACAGAATAATCATTACTTTGTGGGGTTTAGGGGGAGAGAGGCAACAGAAAGCAATGGAAGCACGTGAGAGGGACCTCTAAACCAGTTGAATGTTACCTGGAAGAGGTGGCATCTAAGCTGTGAACTAAAGGACAAGAACAAGCTGGGCAAGTAAAAAGCAGGGAAAATGTGTGCCAGGTGGAAGGAGGTTTTTATATCCTAAATTTATATTGTCTTGCTCCTGCAGTATAGTCATCCCTCTCTTAGGACGCCATGCATGTGAAAGTGTTTGGAAAAGTACAAACTCCTCTATGAATGGAAAGTATTATTTTATAAATTCCATTTGAAGCAACCTGTGTTGATTGATGGGTGAAGAGAATGAATATTTGATAGGCAAGGAATGAGCTGTGCAGCATGGAAAGTCTCTGAGAAGGAACTCCAGTGGAATCACAGCAAACCTCTCCCCCAGCCAGGAGGCCCAGAATGTTGTGGTTAATTGAATTATTTAATAGGAAAATAATGCTTAATCTGAAAGTCTCTCTAAAATACACATGCCTCTTTTTCTGGCTTAGGCTAAAGCTCCCTAAGGGCAGGGACCTCCCCTATCTTTTGACTGGACCTCCAGTGCCCAGAGCGTGTTTTACATAGTGTATGTGTTCAGTGAGCAGACGGTGTCGTAACGAGGCGTTGAAGGGGAAAGGCAATGTAGGAATTTATCATGAAATGATTCGGGGTTTTATCATGAATTGTAACAGGTTGGGATTAAACTGTATATAAACTACCCTGGAAGTATTTTGCTATTTTGGACTATTTGCATATTTTTTATGACACAATTAACACAAAAATACTTCTCATTATAAAAAAAGTTTATTTCAAATTCCATAGTACAAAACAGGAAATTTCCCTATTTACCTGTCCCTCTGCAGAGGATGCTAGTGTCACAAGACTGGTGTGCGTCCTTCCTGTTCTTTCCCCATGTCCCTGTATGTATAATGTACATAATTTAAGAAATATACTAATAGGATCATGTTATACATAGTCTGTGTTTTCATTTTTGCCCTTAAGCATATGCTATGGAGATATGTCCTTGTAAGGACATTTATAAGGCTACCCATTCTTTCTAATGACTTCATAGGATTTCATGTATGGAAATACCATAATTTATTTAGCCACTCCTATGTTTTAATAATTTAGTAACAGTATTGGCAGTAAACATCCTTGTAAATATATTTTATACACATGAATGTATTTATTTAGCATAGATTCTTAGGACTTGAATTTTTTTAAAGAGTAGCATTTCTATTATTCAGTCATTTCCCTGTTTTGGGTTTTTTTTTTTACCTCTTTTTACTAACAACCAGCTATAGAATAAATTGTTTTTCATGAAGATTTTTTCTTGGTGAGGAAGATTGGCCCTGAGCTAACATCTGTGCCCATCTTCCTCTGTTTTATATGTGGGATGCCTGCCACAGCATGGCTTGATGAGCAGTGCATACGTCCATGCCCAGGATCCAAACTGGCGAACCCTGGGTTGCCAAAGCAGAGCACGTGAACCTAACTGCTACACCACTGGGCCAGCCCCATGAAGCATTTTTAGTTGGCAGCTTTTTACTTGAAAATTTAATTGTGAAATTTAAATGTATTGTGGAATCAAGTCTTTCATCTACACAAAAAAACAGTTTCTAAATGTGTTTTGGAACATTGAAGTTTATGCTCCTTGCACTAAGGAACAATGTCAACCAAGGATATCATGCTGCACTGCCTTGTGGGTGGGGTTCCCACCACTCTCTCACTGTTCATATCATAGTCCTAGCAATAGTATCCCCAAGACTTGAACAGTGCACAACCCACACAACTGAACAGGCCACTTTGATGTCTAGAGTTTTCCACTGTCATTATTGTTATTCTTTTCCTGTTCTCAGGATCTCCAGTTGGTACTTTGGATGCAGAATCAGGATCAGTTACACTGTGCTGCTGAGAGAAATTGGGTATGATAAATGTCCCTTAAGGAAGGTAAACAACATTTTAAAGGTTGGAAATAGACAATGGGAACTGTCAATAAATGTTTTGTTGAACGAACAAATGAATGAATGAAAATAAAACAAGCGAAACTAAACTCAGACCATTTTTGACACCAGTTATTGCCCCTCGAAGTGTTGGCTTGAACTGGTTGGCACTGTTAGGTGTGGGCCAGAATGTCCTAGTTTAATTGGGACATTCATCTAGGTAACAAGCTCTAACTGAGTGTTTAATGATGGAATGGGGCTGTCAGGTGGAAATTCCCAAAGCCTGCAACACTTGAGCCTTCATGTCAACTGAAAAGAAAAAGTGAGGACTTGCTGTACAAGTGACTTTAGCAAGATACAAGGTCTTCCCAGATCAATATCCACCGAACAACAAAGGCAATTGATAAGTTAAGCTGTGATGAGCCAGATAGTACCTGTGGGCTCTCTTGACAAATGTGACCAACAAGTCCCTTACATTGTACATCATGTAAGAGGAAAGCAAAGAGGAAGCAGAGGGGTCTTTACTTTGCCCGGTTAAATCTGGGTATGGAGTTTTGACTGCCCATCCATTTTAGTAAGATCATCTTTTTTTAGAAAAAAGAAAGTACATTCATTCATAGTGAGTTTTCTTGCCACACGAATGTGTATGCTTATTCATTCATTCAACAAATATTTAAGAGGCTGTTATGTGGCTGTCATACTGCTAGGTCTTGGGATATACTTTCATGTCTATACAGCAAAATATACCCATAAGTACCATTGTTATAGATATTTCCCCTAACATAAATCTGATCTTTACCATCTCAACCTTAGTACTGAATTACCTGAACAGATGATTAAAGACTCAAAGTCATGGACCGGTTTAGCCCAGGGACAGATGCTTTTAACCCCTGGGTCTTTTCTTAAACTGCTTATTGGCAGGAGAGTAGGGTATCTATTTTATAGCCCTTAATGGGGATTTTTGAAGTGCTTACCATTGTGATAGGTACTGAGAGTGACTAGGAAAAAATTATACAGCACTTTGTCAATGCCCACATGTTTATAGTCGGGTCAGTGAGTAAAATCGGACCTGTAACAAATAATTAATTGACAGTACGAGGTGCATATAATTCTGTGATCAAAAGTTATGTAGGCATTTGAGAGAGAGGAGATGGATGGGGCCAAAGCAAATCTCCATCTTGTTATCCCCGTGTTTCAAACGCACACTGTGGACATGAGAATATACTGCATGCAGAGAGAGAGTGACAAAGTGCTCTAATTAGTAGAACATTAATATTAAGTTAAAAAAAACAACTCAAATTCAAGAAAGCCTAAATTCTCTGAAATCACTGGGCCAACCTGGGAAAGGGAAGATCTTGGATATCCTTGGCAAACTCATTCTGAGGAAAATAAAAATGAGAGCAGGTGAGAAATGAACTTCAAAAATAAGCTGGAAATTGACTCTCATTTTAATTAAGAAAAAAGAAAAAATAAATAGGGCTCTCAGACCCAGAGATTTCCCCAGACAGCTGGATAGTGTCCTGAGATTTTGTACTAATATTTGCCAACCTCTTGGTCCAGAGTATGTCACTTTATCATTTAGGAATAAGCTCAGCTGCATGTAACAGAAACCAGTGGCTTCATCAAATAGAAGTGTATTTTTTTATGCAACAAGAAGTCCTCCTGGAGGTAGGCAGCATTATGGTCATTCTTTTGATCTGTGCATTTTCAAGATGGCTGCCCAGTTTCCCAGCATCTTGACCAAATTCACAGCAGGAAGAAAGGGAGAGAGGTGGCAGGAAGAGTGTCTATTCCTTTTATTGGAAAGACACACATTTCCCCAGAGTATCCGCAGCAGATTCTCGTTCACCTCTCATTGGCAAGAGTTTTATTGTGATACCACATTTGGCTTCACGGGGGGCGGGGGGGAGAGTGAGTAGTTAGTTTGCATGGGATGGAGGCAGGCAGAAGAGAAAGGGGCTGGAAATGAACCGTGGAGAAGCCAACCAACAGTTCCTGCTGCAGTAGGTTTTGTAGAGGTGGCATTCCATACAGAATAAAAGCTCAGAAGTCTAACTTGAACAGCATCTTGTCTCTAACTCATCAGCTTTCACTTTCTTGCAGTGTAAAATGAGGCCTTGCCTAGGAGCGATCTATATTTTAAGGTGTTTGCCTGCTATAACATTCTAGAATTTCTCAGACACTTTGATAATGATTAAGAACTTTACAATATCAAACAGTATGTTTATTGAGGGGTTACCAAGTCCCAGGTACTTTAAGTACTTAATATGCATGATGTCGTTCAATCGTCACAACACTTCAGTGAGGTGGCACTATTATGCTGTCCATTCTACAGATGAAAGAAACCAGGTTCAGGTCTGATTAAGTAACTGTCTCTTGATGACATAATTAGGTGGTGGCCCGGTCAGGATTCATCTCAAGATGGCAGACCCCAAAGACCTTTTTCTTAATCACTAAGCTTTACAGCTTGCAAGGCAGCTTCACATTCTAATGTACCCTGTCTCCACAACCTGGCCATATATATAATAGAAATGTTTTCATGATCCTTTTTTTAAAACTTCCCAGTTTGGGTTTGGAAGAGTCCTCTCATCTGTGAATTGATTGCTTTCTGCCTCATCTGTCTTCTATCACACAGTCTCCGGTCAAAGATGAACCTGGAACCAGCAACAAATACAGTGTGCTGTCATGGCTTTGAAGCCCGCTGTGTTTACGTTTGAATTCGTTCTGCCCCTTGCTAGATGTATGACTTTAAGAAAGTTACCTGATATCTTTAAGTGTCAGTTTCTTCATAAGCAATGGGAAGATTGTGATATTAACCAATAGTTTTTTTTTTTAATCTTCATAGAAGCTTTACTTATAATGACCAAAAACTGGAATCAACTTGTGTCCATCAACAAATGAAGGTATAAGCAAACTACAATATATTCACAGAATGGAATACTAATCAATGATCAAAAAGTATGAACTATGGATATAGCAATGTGATTGAATCTCAAAATAGTTATGCTGAGTGAAAATAGCCAGATAAAAAACCAATGGCTTTTTTGACTAGAAGAAAATGAGATAAGGCACGTGAAGTGCCCAACAAAGTATCTGTCATGGTGTTAGGTAATTAATAACTCTTTGTGGAAATGGTTAAAGTGCAAGGGAGGTAAATGCAAGTATAAACTAAAACGGATTATTTTACAAAAACTAAGTATTCTTGGACTAGTATGTGCTCACATGGATCTCCTGCATTCTCATTGTGTGTGTGTGTGTGTGTGTGTGCACATACACTCTTCCCTTGGCTTTGCCTCATGTCCACTTTGTAACCTCAAGTCAGCTGTAGCAGCCACAGCTCCAGGGCCCTGTTCTATTGGTGCTTCACATGGTAGGCTCTGTCTAACCTTGACCTCTATACTTTCATGTTCCATTAATATTACTTATTTATCTTACTCAAAACAGCACATGAATATAATAAAACTCCAGAGAGAAGAAGAGGCATAAGAGGAAAAGTTAAAGTCTTCTTTCCTTCCCCACTTTGACTGCTGGACCCTTCTCTAAATATTACCTTTGTGAAGTTTCTTCTTTACCTTTTCACAAAAAGAAATTGTGCAGATATTAATGTCTAAACAAAATTGTACACACAGAGCCTTTTAAAACTTTAAGTTGCACGATATCATTTATGCTCTTCAAACCTCGCTTTTTCTTGTCGTGCTTTATCTTGAAGAGCAGACCTACCTCATTGTTCTTAATAGCTATACATATTGCTTTGTATTGATGAACCAAAATTATATTTAACTCAACTTATGGCATATGGGTTCTTTTTAGTTTTTGTCTTTGTACACCATAGTACAAAGAACATTCTTGCACATTATTTTGGCATATCTTGTAACTATATCTGTATGCAAATTCTTAGCAATGATTTTATTGGATTAAAGCTATGTGAATTTGTCATTCTGATAAGAGGTTGCCAAATGTCCAACGTCCAGGAAAGCTTGTACCAAATTTTTCCTTCCAACGACCACATAGGAAAAAAATCTGTTCATCCCTTTCCCCCAATTCCATTTACTTATCTCTCAATAGTTTTCTAAAAAATTTGAGTGGCAGGTCTATTTGGTTGATTTTATAACAATCACTCTGCACTTTTGCCTGTAATGCTTTTCTGAGAAGAAGGGAGAGTGATGAGCTGTAGTGAACCCAAGGACTCCGTGTTCTGGCTCTCTGCAATCTAGCTGGACTATTTTTCTAATTAAATAAGTCTTGTGTGATGTGATGTATCTGGGATATATCACTTTCTTTAAATGCAAGATTATTTTTTTTTGGTTATATTCAACTTCATCTAATAATTAGCCGAAAAATTACCATACTGCCAGCGAATTGATCCTGTAAACCAGATGTAGGTGTGGGCCTCCTTGTCCTGTGGAGACGTAACTCTAATTGACTCAAACCCCCAATTCCACAGTTCAGGAGACTTCAAAGCTCTCTCTACCCTTTCTGTGCATTTCTCTGGTTCCTCTGTCCACGTGTCTTATAGTGTTTTGCCCCACTCAACATGATATGCAGCTTTCCACATTTACCCATCACGGTCCTCATCCCTGGCTTTTTTTTTTTTTTTTTTTAATTTCGTGGCAAGCTGGAAGAGACAAGAAGTCTCACAATGGACGACTTCCTGCTCTCTATGATTAGCTCTGCCCCTCACCCCTTTCCTCACTCCCTTGCCTCTGTGAAAAAGTTTTGCTTTCTTCTGTGAAGCCTCTATAGCCACCAGCACCCATGCCCTCCAGTCCTCAACCCTGAGATGTTTTAAGTCTTACCTTTCAAGCAAATGTGATATGTTCTCCAAAAGAAATATTTTAAACAATAAAAAAAGGCCTCCGTATCATTACAGTCTCATTCTTTTCTTCACGTTGGGAACATCTCCCTTACAAAGAACCTATCCCAAGCTGCTTTTTTGTGTGTTTTTGTTTCTGTTTTAATTGGTTGTTATTCGGCTATAAGGACTATTAGAGGGAGGTCTTCTCAGGAGAAATCCAGAAAGTCAATAGAAGAAAGAGCATGACCACTGGAGAAAGGGAGATCTGGGGTTAAATTCAGGCCCTACCACCATTTACTCATTGTGTAAAATGAGCGACTTAACTTTCAAACCTTATTTTCTTCATTAATCTAGAGGGGATAATTCTCAATGGATTGTTTTAACATTGGAAATGATAAATGTCATGCATCTAGTAGAGAGTTTGGAAAGTTGGAGGTGCTCAGGAAATGGTAGTGTTGTGATGGGAATTCTAACTCATCCTCATCGTCAGTGTTATTGAATTCTGAGTTACATGTTTTGTTAATTCCACAGTATGGGATACACACACATTCTCATTGTTCATTGTTTCAGTGCTTCCTCTTCTGAACCCCAGAGTAAAGTGTCTCAGAAGAAGACCATGTCTAATTTCCTATTTGATTGTTGAGAACACATTAGATACTCAGTCAATGCTTATTGATTGGTATTTTATTGATTGGTAATCTTTCAGAGATCTGAAAATTCTTCTGTCTACCTTCCTGGTAACAGTCTAAGGGAAGTGAAATTCACTGTACTAGAAAATATTTGATTTCTTCTCTGCCTGCCCTACTTTGAGTCAGGTATCTCTATTCTGACATGAGACATATCTTCATTTTTTTCTTCTACGGATAAATCAATCTTTCTCATTTCTTGCTCTTTTCCAAATTCCCTTTTGTATGTCTTTCTTTTTCTTTCTCTCCTACACATGAATTCTCTCCTGTTCTGGTTGAAATTCATCTCTGGTGTCATAAATGCCCTTATTTGTGTGTGATTCTCCTGTCTACTTTCCTTCCGGATGATATATTCACCTTATTTGAAAGAAAACATCATTTGTTTCCCAGCATCTGATCTGAGTAACAGTGAAATGTTTGTTTAAAATTAATGCTTTGAGCAAAGAACCCTCTCTGTTTACTTGCCTTGCAATATTTTAATATTTAACATGCTATGATGTAAAACTTGTGGAAGAAAAATATCCTGGTGTGATCTGGTTGCCTAACAATTTACATTCAGCTGCAATATTTTATTTGCTATAATTACTCACTGACAAAACAGGGAATCGAAATGCAAAAATACAAAATGCTAAAATACAAAATGCTCTCAGTTTGCATTTTATTTTGGAATGTGAAAAACCCGCCGTTCTTGAGAGAGAGAGCATAAAAAAGGAAACCTAGCTTAGTCAGATATCCATCTCCACATACTGGCTCTTTGGCAGTAAGACTCCAACCAGAGTGGAAAGTAGGGCTTTCAGAGAGAGTTTTTTAAAGAGGCCTTGTGATGTGGACTTAAGGTTGGAGGGCAGGGCCTAGGATCACCACATTCCATCTCTTGCTCCAGTCTCCTTGTGATTTTGCATAGGTCCTTTCACTGCGTAGCATCTACGGACGTGCACTTAAACCATTGAAGTTTCTTAGATGAAAGGCAGGAATCCACTGGGCTCTTGTTAGAGAATGTCCAACTCAGGTGCTCTTTCCCCTCCTATTATTTGCACTCTTGAAAGTGACAGATTTCAATGGGATTGTGGATCTAAGTGGAGCATGACAGCCAACACTTAGGCGTTGTATGTACCAACCAATAGCTCACTCCTTGATTTCTGCCCTAGTGGAAAAGCCCTTCCCTAGATTCAGAGTTAACAGCTCTCATATATCCAGGTCTTTGCTCTTTCACACATTCACCCCACCCTCATTTACAGTTTGAAAAATGAAAGGCATTTTTGTTTCTGAGATTCTGAATAGGATTGCCACAATGCATTTTTCTAAGAAGCAGCTGACTGATAGAGGAAATCAAAACAAGATTCTTCTTTAGGATTAAACTCAACAAGTACTCTCCAGTTTAAAGAGAAAAAGAAAAGAAAGAAAGAAAAATTGATTTTTTTGTATCAAACTGAGGGCAAAAAGTGGTTATATAGTTTTAATATCTGAAAATGATTAAGGCAACCATACATTGATTCTTTATAATTCAAAATCTCATTTGTCTCCTAACAAGGTACTTTCTTCTCAAATGTGTAGCAGTTTTCATGAAACTTATTCAAAGTAGACAGTATACTTCATAGGAGAAACTATACGAAACCATTTGCCAAGAATAGTTAATAATCATTCCAATATTTCTGACATATAAAGCAGTTAATGCAAAGGATTAATCACTACATAAACCATGTGCTGGCAGGATTTGGGGAAAGTTCTTAGAAATAAAGACTTTGTTATGTGATGCATATTAAAAATGCTAGTTTTTTCCAGGCAATCAATAGCACAGGATTTAGCGATACTTAGTCGCCAAGTATTGATTCTGTGATCTAAATTCATTTTAGTTTGATTTTTGGATAGCTAGAAAGTTGATTTTTGAGTTGAAGAATTTCTTTCTTTACAGAAAAACATTTTTCATGCAACATGAGGATGGATTTCAGCAAACATTTCATTTTTTTAGTTCTAATTATAGTTTCCAGTATGTTCCTTATTTTTGTTTATGGTTCAAGCAAGTTAGACGTCCCCTAGGGTTCAAAATATCGTTTTCCTATTGCCATATTTCTACCAATAATAAGAAATTGGACAACTACCCATTTTTCTCCATGCATCAGGGCATGTTGTCTATCAAAGCAAAGAAAGCTCATGGAGCATAGTATAATGACTGTGAATTGAAATTGCTCTCTATGGATGATACATTAGATGACCAGTACCACTGAGGCTCTGTTGAAGTTAGACTATTTTAGATTTAAGGAATAGATACTAAAATTTTATAAAGGGAAGGGAGATTTATTGCAAGGCTACATGGAGTCTTGCACTGGCAGGAGAAAGCAACAAGAATTGAGTAAGCTCTAGGCAGCCCTCACTCATGAACTTTATAGTCACAGGAAATCTCTGCTATTTTCTACTTTCTAGCTGCCTAGATGTCCTTGCTTACTTGGTTCCTATGCCTTCAGAAGGTCAGCTTGCACTTGGCCACCATAGTCTTTCTGTACCATAACCTTTCCACGTAAGCTCCTACCAATAAGTTGGTCTATGTTTCCCAATTCACATTTACAAAAGCGATTTAAAATATTTTGCTTTTTAACCCATTCTAAATGGATTAGAGTTGAGGTATCTGGAGTCGATAATCTTCTATGTCTCTTTATCACTAACGAGATAATTCTAAGACAGAGCTTTGGAATGAGAGCAGATGTGGTTTCTATAAAAGGGAGAAGCAGGAATGTTACTGTTTTAATGGCATTAAAATATACATAATGTAAAATTTACCATCTTAACCATTTTTAAGTGTACCGTTCAGTGGCGTTGAACATATTCAAATTGTTGTGCAACTATCACCACTATCCATTTCTAGAACTCTTTCACCATCCCAAACAGAAACTGTGTACCCATTAAACAGTTAGACCCATTCCCTCCTCCCTCCAACCACTGGACATTTCTATGCACTTCCTGTGTCTATGAATTTATTCTAGGTACCTCATATAAGTGAAACCATACAATATTTGTTCTTTTGTGTCTGGCTTATCTAACGTAGTGTAATTTTTTCTAGGTTCCATGTTATAACACGTATCAGAATTTCATTCCTATTTAAGGCTGAATGATATTCCATGGTGTGTGGGATGTGTGTGTGTATGCCACATTTTGTTGAGCCAAGGAATAGCATTTTAAACCAGGCTTTCTAGGGCAGGAAAGGTACAGCAATGCTGCTTGGTGGCATGGGAAGGCTCAGAAGCAACAGATCAGACAAGGGTTATGTTCCAGATCTAACTACTTACTAGTTATATGATCTTTGGCATTTTTAGTTAACTCTCCTAAACCTCTTCTTTGTCACCTGCCATATTGACGTAATAATACCTCTTAAAGGTTTGTTGTGAGATTTATATGAAATAATGCATGGGATGTACCTGGCCTGGCCCATAGTAGGTGTTCAGAAAGTGAGTCCCACTTCCTCCTTTATCACTCACTTTCCCACCCCCAGAAACTCCCACCCATGACAAGAATGAAGAAATATATAACAGTGGGTGTGTTTCTCTTATGGTGTAGGAAAAAAAATAGGACCCTGGGTGCCCTGGATATTGATTTGTGAACTGTCAGGCAGGAATGACAAGATCCTCAGACCAGGCAGAGTGGCCTCAAGGACTTTTACCACTCCTGTGTCCATTCCATGGGCTGTGGTGGCTGGCTTCGTGGGTCTGGTTGATCTCAGGAGAGAAAGGAAAGCATGCCTTTCTGTCTGCCATGCCGAAAACACCTTTTCCAACATGAAAGGGTCTGCTCCTCTTTCAAACTGCTTTTGCTACTTCTCGTGAAAAAAGTCTTTCTCATTTTGATAAAAAGCAATTTCTGTCTTCCTGCCAAGCCAACAAAGACTCTCTGAGAAGTGCTTCTGCTTTCCTGGTATCAGGGTGTAAAATCTGCATGACATCGAGACCGTCATGGCATCACTTCAGCAGCTGGTGAGGGAGACGGCTGGAAAAACAACAGAGGAAACACCCCCTCCTCTGTTAGTGCACTCACATCAGAAGCGAATGCTTGGAATCTAACTACCTACTGGTTTTTGGGGCACATCCAAACTTTCAACAGAATAGAGAATGCAAGAGTTTCTCTTTAAGAACTTCCTGCAAATAATAGAATTGGGATGGGGTGATGAGAATAGCAAAAAATGAGCACCGTATCCCCCTCTTCTCCCCTACCTCCCAATATATTAAATGGTTACTTTCAGGCAGAAAATCTTTTAGTTCCAAATAAATCAAAAGTAATAGAACCAGAAGCAACCTGAGCTTTCTAATCTTCGCCAAAATTTCTGGGGGAAGTCCTCTGCGGAATCCATTCTCTCTGAAAAGTTGGAACCAAGCTGAAGTTAAAGTAGAGCAGAAATGTTGTACGCTGACCTTCCACCCTACCGCTGCCCCAGGAAGCCCTGCGTGTGAAAAATTACATGATGCTGTTGGTACTTAAAGAGATGTGTTCTCAGATATCTTCCTGAAGAAGGGGGGTACACATGAGTTGTTTTGGGAGGACACGAGTGAGATTTGGTTGTTCCTGGAGCAGCTCTTTCCACACCTTAAAGCTGGTGTTTCTTATTAAGTATGTGGACATTATCCATCAACTCGATGTTGACCAGTTGATTTGAATACTTATTGAGTCCTCAGGAGCCATTCTTCAGTATCTTCAAAGCTGCCTAGACAGGGTTTGCAGTGGGTGGAGGTGAGGGTAAGCTTTGGAATTAGATCTGAGTTATACTTTCTGCTCCTCTCATTACTATCTGTGTGGCTTTTGACAAGTCGCTTAACCTCTCTGAGCTAAAGTTAGCTTCCCTATAAAACAAAATAAGCCTGCCTTTTCAACATGTTGGTCCCCAATTAAATACAATCAAAGAACTTTTTTGAAATGTTTTCCACAGCATGTGCCATGTAGCCCGTGTCCATAAAATGTTGGGTTATCCCTCTTCTTTCTCCTCCTAGTTGGCAGTATAATTTTTCTTGGTGCAAATGCTAAAGTGCTGGAGCTCTGTGCAGCGCCATCTTTATGACAGAGATGTTGGCCAGGAACGTCAGGACCAGCTCTGAGGGTTAGAGAAGGAGAAAGCCTATCACCGTGTATTTGTCAGTTGGCATCTCTTTGCCTTTTCTAGAGTCTTTCATAGTAAAGTGGTTATTTTTTTCTTATCCTTGAAACCATGTGTTTAAGATAGTGTTTGACAGGCATTTTTGCTTGTGCCGAAGTATGGGGAAAGCGACAAGGAGAAGCCCACTTGAGGTGTCACTTCCTTATGCTGCAAGCTGGGGCTGACAATGAAATCCCCTCTGAAAAACTCTGACGGTGTGTTGGAGCGTCTCAGTGTCAAGAGGAGAGAGAGGCACGGAGTAGTCAATGGTGCCCCCTCTTCCAGTGAGAAAAGTGTTTCAGGTGTGGCACAGAGATAGGAGGCTGCCCTGTGGAACAGGAGTAGTCTCTTCTTTTTACTTCTGTAGAGGACTGTGTTGTGACAGGATATTTTTTATTTCTCCTGTGTTGGGCAACTGTCCTTTCTGGTCAAAAATGCACATACACAGGTGCGCGTGCATTGCCTTTGGTGGGAATTTGGAATAGCAGCAAAGGTATCCATTCTCGCTTCATTGGCTCCTTAGTTTAAAAAAAATGCATTTCTGACCAGCGCCAGATAATGAAATGTCATTTTTGTTGGGGATGCTAAGGATGGAATTTTAAAATTTTCGCACAAAGATTTAGTGTGTAAAGAGATCTGAAGGCATGAACAACTACAGCAACAAAGAAAACAAGGTACTGTTTGTGGACTCGTGTCCTGTGTTCAGCCCGCACGTGACACCTAGTGAACACTCAGTAAGTACTGTTTTTGGTCTTGCTAATCAGCAGATCAGGCAGAAGCCTTGATGTCTGTTTCTCAGTATTATCTTTAGGGAAAATTAGGTACAGCTGTCAAGATACCGCATGGACTTCCTTGCTCCATCATCATGATAGAATTCCCAGTAATTTAAAAACCACAGTGCTCATTGAGAAGTGGTGGCTGGGGTGGTGGGAGTGAGTATATCAGAGCCACATCGCTCCATTGGTGACAGGATCACAGGATGCATTTACATGTATTCTTCCATTTACTTGTCAGGAGAAACTTTATGTGCCTTCTAATCTGACCTCAGCACTTCCATTTATCTCACACACATATAAAGTGTTTTCCAGGTTCTCTGTTAGAATTTTTTTAAGTTTGTGATTTAAAGTGATTTTACACTGTGTAAACTTTCTTATTTCTTTTGCTTTTTTCTGTTCCTCTTTCTTCCCAATAATTGTTTGCAAACTTGTCATTTGGTTCTGAAAAGAAATTTGAATCTAATCCAACACTTTTGTAAATCTTATGATTAAAAAGCTAAATAACTCATATGTGGAGTTATTATTTAGGAGAGGAAAAGTGTTTCTTTTCTTCCCTTCTAGGTTCTTTGGCTGGTCTGATAATTAAATTGACATAAGACAGATTAACAAGGAGAAAAGCAAATTTAATTTCCTATGTACGGGAGCTCATAGAAATATAAGACTCAAAGAAGCAACCAAAGCAGGCAGCTGTTATACCTTTTAGACAAAGAAACAGTAAATTCATGAAGAATTGACAAGACAAGACAAAGGGATTTGGACTTGGGGTATAAATTAGTAAGGAAGTAACGAGGTTTGTGTATTCAGCCTTCTCAGCCCTGAATTCTGTATCTCTGGTGATAAGGACGTCTCTCTTTCTCCTGGTACAGGGAGGGTACCTTTCACATGGGAGATTTATTCTCTGCTTTCAGGGGAGAAAGGAAGGTCAGAGTGTCCTTCTTGCACTAGCTGTTTTTAAACTTTAATTCAAAATAATCAATATACCAAGATGGCATATTTTGGGGTGGCCTGTTCTCAACCCCATCATTATCAAGTTAAACTGATTTTACTACCTGTAATAGCTCGTGATTATAAAAATTTTCAATTATTGAACAAAATCTTTAAATTTGTTCTCTCAATAAATGTATGGGGTTTTTTTTCCCCCTTTTGTTCATGGTTTCTGATTCACATGTAAAAACATGCCTTATTTGAGTAGGGCTGTGGATACATTTATACTAAGAAGTGTATTGAAAGAGAATACTAATTGCATGACCTATATATATAGGTATGTGAGCATATATGTTTTTAAGAAAACGTTTTTTCTATGTTTAACATTTGGGCTTTTTTTCCCCTGTGTGCATCATATAAGGTTACGTTAGGAAAGGACTGCTTAAAGGAGATGACGTGACGGAGACAAATTAGTAAGAGATGAAGAGGAAGGCTGAGTGGGCACAGCTTGAGAAACTTAGGTCTGACTTAGGTAAGACTGGTAGGAAGGAAAAACCTGGGGAGTGTCATCAAATCATAGGCCTGTTTTTTCTCCAACTTTTTACAGGCCTAGAGAGATTTTTCCTGAGACATTAAAGTTGATAGGGTCTTGATCATCCTTCCATCTTTGTAGGCCTTCCATCTTTCCTTGAACACATGCAGAGCTTTCTCTGTGCAGGCAGTGTGTTTTGCCTTGACCAGCCCACATGCTAATAAATGATAACATGTGCAGGCAAAACATGTGATTTGGAAACACCATGGAAAATACTAATATAAGTATTCTATAATTTGATAATTTGATAAGGAATTGTTGAGTATCTCATATGTGACAGGCAGATTGCTAGATGCTTGGGATGCAAAGGTGCAAAGCGCAGAAGAGATCCTTGCCATTGTAATGAGGGTGACAGTTAAGAAACAAGTGAAAAAATAAACTAATTATGGAGTGGTGCATGTATATATCTAAAGGAACGGATATAATTGGGAAAGCCTACTTCGATGGTGTGGTTAGAGACGACCTTTCTAGAAGATGGCATCTATACTGATCCGGAAAGATGAGAAGGAACCAGCCATGCTAAAAGCAAAGGGGAAGAGCATTCTAGAGAGACGATACTGCAACTAAGGCACTAAGGCGAGAAGGAGCTTGGCACGTTTTCATGCTCCCAGGAGGTCAGTGTGCCCGATGGTGAGAAAGGCAGAGCATGGACTAAGATAAGATTGGAAACGTGGAGAGGAGCCAGATCACATGAGGATTGTATTTTAAGTGCAATTTTAAGTGCATTGGACTGGCAGATTTAGCAAGTAAAAAACACAGGATGCCCAGTTAAATTTGACTCCCTGATAAACACCACATGCTTTCTTTATATAAGTGTGGCCCAAATATTGCATGGGACCTACTTATACTAATATACATATATATCTGTTGTTCACCTGAGAGTCAGATTTAACTAGATGTCCTGTATTTTATCTGGCAACCCTGTAAGTGAGGGAGTGGTGTGATCTGATTTGTGTTTGTGAAATATGTCAGCTCGATTGCCTTGCTGAATGTTTCACCTGCTACTTTTCTGATTCCCAAAAGCAGCAGAGTCAGTTCACAGTATTCATTCAGAGTGGTTTCCATGAGTCCCTCCTTTCCTTCCTACTATTCTTAGATGAGCTGCCTACCTTCTTCTCATCTTCTGGGTCTCAGCCGAAGTGTGGCTCCTCCTAAGAAACCCACCCTTCCTCACCTGCAAAAATCCCATTAGGTGCCCTCCTCCTTTGCAGGCCCAAAGCACCCTCTCCTTCCTTCAGCAGAGCATGTATGTCACGGTTATAATTGCTTTTCCTCTGCCTTTCCCACTAGACTAGGAAACCTCTGAGGGCACAAACTGTGTCTGTTTCCTTGTTGATTTGCTGGCATCTAGCCCAGAGCCTGGAACAATGGACAAGCTCAGTGAATACCAGTTGAATGGTGAATTAACTGCAAGGTCTCTCTGCAGTCATGTTTGGGTCAGTAAACCACAGTCTTCTCAGTCCAATTTCTATGATACCAGTTGCTCAGGGGTTTGTTTATTGAGTACTATGAAAAATCTTGGAGATGTCTGAATCTAGGTCTCTGTCTTTGGTGGCCTATGGACCAGTAGAGAATATGAGATAACCTGGAATATAGATAGTGAACAAGACCATAGGAAACACGATGAATTATTAGAATAGGTAGTAGAATTCATAAGACTTAGGGATCCTTAACCTGGATTCTACGGACTGCAGAAGGATACACAAAAAGGTTTGGGGTAGGGGTCTGAGAGCTCTCTGGAATTATGTGCAGTGTCATATGCGTGTGTTTCTTTCTGGTGGGACAGTCCAGAGCTTTGATTAAATTTTCAAATTTAAATTGACTCCAGCCAGAATTGTCGAGAACTATCTGCTCTAAGTGCTGTAGAAATTCATCATGGACTAAAGATACAAATATGAAAAGTGGAATTACAAAACCATAAGTAGAAAAGATAAGAAATTTCTTTACAATTTTATACTGGGGTAGACCTTCTTAAAATAATAATGGTAAAACTTGAGGAATTTAATTAAATCATAATTAACGATTTGTGGTCAAGGAAGGAAGCCATCAAAAAATTAACAGAGGACAAATCAATAGAAAATATGGGAAATATTTACAATTGCTGACAAGAGATTCATACTAAGGAGATATATATATATATATATATAAATTTTTTTTTTTTTTTTTTTTGAGGAAGATTAGCCCTGAGCTAACACCTGCTGCCAATCCTCCTCTTTTTGCTGAGGAAGACTGGCCCTGAGCTAACATCCGTGCCCATCTTCTTCTACTTTATATGTGAGACGCCTGCCACAGCGTGGCTTGATGAGCAGTGCGTAAGTCTGCACCAGGATCCAAACAGGTGAACCCCGGGCCGCCAAAGCCGAATGTGCAAACTTAACTGCTACACCACCAGGCCAGCCCCTATTTTTTTTTTTTTTTTGCTTCTGCTAATTAGTAAACAGAAGTTTAAATGGGGCAAAGATATAAATGGGCATTTTACAGAGGGGGAAACTTGAATGCTAATATGTTTTTGAAAGAGATGTTCAGTCTCATTAATATTCAGAGGTATGGCTATTAAAATAAGAGACACTACTCTATATCCATCAGGCTGGCAAAAAAAATTAGGAAGATAATAAGTATCAGTGAGGATGCATGAAAACAGGAACTTTTGGGGTTGTTTGGCATGGGGAAGAATTAAAAGCAACCTATCTGCCTGTTGATAGGGGAATAGAGAAGCAAAATTTTGGTTAATGCTTATTATGGAATACTGAATTAATTAAGGGGAATTAACACCCAGAGCAGGACTGTCCAATAGAAATTTAATGTGAGCCACATGTTATTTTATGTTTTTTAGTAGCCACATTAAAAATTACAAAGTAATAGGTGAAATTAATTTTAATGTTATATTTTATTCAAGCCAATATATCTAAAATATTATCATTTCAACATATCAATATAAAAATTATTAATCAGATATTTTACATTCCTTTTTTATACTAAGTCTTAAAAATCTGGGGTGCGTTTTAGACTTACAGCACATCTCAATCAGATGCTAGATTTTCATTGGAAATACTTGATCCTTATTTCCATATTTAGATTTCATAAAACGTATAGCTGAAAAAAATAAGATTCAGATACTCAAGGTGTTCCCAAAATATTTGTTTTCATAATTGAATAAAATACCAGTTTTTAAATTAAAATTAAGAATTCAGTTCCCCATTCACATTAGCCACATTTCAAATGCTTAGCAGCCAAATGTGAGTAATGGCTGCTGTACTGGACAGCACAGCTAAGAGCTACATGTAACTACCTAGGTGTTTTTCATTATATGATGGTGAAATTAAAAAAAAGAATAAAAACAAGATTTATAATAAAATGCCATTTAAATAAGTTGAACATATACAAAAAAATTAATGCATTTTTTTTTTTTTGCAAAAACACACATATGTAATGAAATTTATGGAAAATATTTGGGAAGAATATACCTATATCTGTAGGATGAGGTAGCAGGGGATCACTAAGGGAGGGATAAAAAGGGAAAACATAAGTGACATCTAGGAGAATTCTAGACTGTTAGTGTGGTGTGGGTCAAGGAGCTTCCCCGGCTCAGCTCTAGGCACCTGGGGTAAAAACAGAAAGCAATGAGAACTACAACCAGACAAGGGAATATTATTCAGTGCTAAAGAGAAATGAGCTATCAAGACATGAAAAAACATGGAGGAATCTTCAATGCATATTACTAAGTGAAAGAAGTCAATCTGAAAAGGCTACGTAGTAGAACTATATGACATTCTGGAAAAGGCAAAACTGTAGAGACAGTGAAAAGATCACTGGTTGCTGGGGTAGCAGAGGAGATGAATAGGCGGAGAACAGAGGATTTTTAGGGCAGTGAAAATACTCTGCATGATATCATAATGATGACTATATGTTATTATACATTTGTCCAAACCCATAGAATGGACAACACCAAGAGTGAACCCTTAGGTAGACTATGGACTTGGATGATTATGATGTGTCAACGTAGGTTCATCCTTGGTAAGTGTGTCGCCCTGGTGAGTGATATTGATAATGAAGGAGGCTCTGCATGGGTGGGGACAGGGGGGTGTGTGGGAAATCTGTGCATCTTCCTCTCAATATTGTTGTAAACTCAAAACTGTTCTAAAAAAATAGTTTCTAAAAATATTTTTTTTAAGAAAACAATGAGAATCAGCTCTGTGCAGTGACAAAATTGGAATGTTAATGCAGAATTATGGTTTCATGATCACATTTTCAAATACCCCAGTTGAAGTTCCTTCTAAAACAGCAAACTGGATCATACTGGCAATTCCCAAACACAGTTAATGTCATCAGAGGACACTTCTATGAAAAAAAAATCACAGGACATTTGCCCGAAGGCCCTTCATTATTCTGATAAACATAGTTTCTAAACATAACATTCTCAGAACATATTAAATGTAGAAAATCCAAAATGAGGCCCTATATAATTAAGCCCTCACAAGCCAGAGGGCAGTGCTGCCATTCCCTCATGGTTGTGTTTTGTGGGACATTACTATAATATGCGTGCCGTTGAAAGCTAAGTTGTGTTCCCACAAGATTCATGTTGAATCCCTAACCTCCAGTACGTGAGAATGTGACTGTATTTGAAGATAAGACATTTAAATAGGTAATTAAGTTAAAATGAGGCCCTTAGAATGGGTCCTAACCCAATCTGACTGGGGTCCTTACAAGGAGAGGAAAGGAGATTAGGACACACAAAGAGATACCAGGGAGGTGCTTATGAAGAGGGAAGGCCATTTCCAAGCCAAGGAGAGAGGCCTCAGGAGAAACCAACCTGCCTACACCTTGATCTTGGACTTCTAGTCTCCAGAACTGTGAGAAAATAAACTTCCATTATTTAAGCCATCCTGTCGATGGTGTTTTGTTATGGCAGCCCTAGCAAACCAATACACCTGCATTTTAAAATGTAACAAATTGCTTGAGAGGCGGTGAGCATTAAGAGCATCTGGAGTCAGGTGGAATTGGCCTTAACTCCAGTCTGAAATTTACCAGTTCTGGGACTCTTAGCATGTTACTTTCTCACCTGTGAAACAGGAATAGTAATGGCACCTACCTCATAGGATTATTGGGAGAATTAAATGAGTGAGTGGAAGTAATTGCTGCGTAAATTTTAGCTATGATGATGATCATTATAATTGGATGCTATGCTCCGGTTGTCACAGTTTCACTGCTCACATATGACAAACGCACCCCAAGAACCAGGGTGACCTAACCTACCCATTCATTCCATGTGTGGTCTTAAGGATCATAAACAAAGAGATTAGTTTGTGAACTGTTGTCTGCTTTCCCCATTATTTTCAGTGGTTCACTCTCAAAAACATGACTTTGAATTAGTGGCTGGAGTTCTGAAATTGAACATGGTTTATTTTGAGTTTCCTTTTAGGAAGTAACATGGTCAGTATATGCATGTGTAGTTACAGTGGCATTTGGGAGCAGTGAGAAAACACCCTCAGCAGTTAGAGGCACAAGAAGAAACAAGAAGAGCCTTATGTGCAACCACCAGCCTCAGAAAGAACCAGCAGTATAACAATATGGATTGTTTTGTCATATCTGTAATATTGTTTTTCCTCTGGGATGAATTGAGGACAGAATTAGCCTTCACAAGACAGAGGGTAGCCCTGCTATTCACACACTGTTGTGTTTTGTGGAACATAACTATAATACACCTGCATTTTAAAATGCAACAAATGCTTAGCAAAATGTCACTGTGTAAATGCAATCTCTTCAATATGTTTAAGTTGGCTACCTTTGCACATCAAGCTCTAGGAGATAAAAGTGGGCACTTAATATTCACTGGATATGCTGAGAATCTTCCTGTTTATATGCTCAATTTCCTAAAATCACGTAACCTTTTGTTATCTTGTAATACATAAAAGGGATGGTTGGATCTGAGAAAGCTGTTACTATGTCAGATAAACTCACAAAGTTTCATTTAAAGTACTTATGCCCTGCATGGCTATACGCCTTCGAGTGAAAACTTACCTCGGAAAGGCTGGTCTGAGTTTTTTGCATATTTCTCAAGAACATCTCTGATTTAAAAAATGCTGCTAAGCCTATTTTTTAGAGCTAAAATATCCTATTCCCTGTAAAATATTACTGGCTTTGTTTGGTGTTTTCCTGTCTTTCTCATTCTCTCCTCCCCTGTTCTATTTCCCCATATCAGGATGCTTCCCATTCAAGCGTCCTTTCTCAGCTGGAGGCTAGCTCTGTTTGTCTTTTTTATTTTCCCCCCTAAAGTTGTGAACAAGTCCTAACGTCCAGGAAAGTGGAGAACTAATGGGATTGCCTGGAGGCGTTCATATAGACTTTAGCCAGGTGCTGCACAAACCTTTGTGCTCAGCTTGCTGAGTCCTCTAATTCCAAGTTATAAACACCAAAGGCAGGCAGGCAGGCCTGTCTGCACAGATGCTGCCAGGTACTGATTATTGCATCGACAGACACAGCTGGCTGTCCATGCTCACTGAATTGATGGGCGTTCTGTTAGGGATCCACCTGTTTATTGAACACCGTGTATTTGCCTAAATTCAGCATTATATTCTGCATAAAGGTCAAACTGGTCATATATGAGATGGTAATAGCTAAAAAAAAAAAAGGCATTGGGAACTAGTAAATGAAGCATTTAAAAAGCAACTTCATTAAAGGTTCTGTTGTGATATTTGTTCTTAATTTAGACAAACAACCCATTGTCTATCTAGAATTATTCACATATAAAATACTGGTGTGAAACATAAGATAAACCATACGTACTTCTGGAAATGCAAGCTGATCATTATTAATGATGGAAGAAAAAGATTTTGGAAGGGCATAGGTTTGACTATGACCAAAAATGAGAGTTTCCAGTAGGAATATACAGAATCTCCATCTTACCCCTCCTTTCTGAGCTCTAGATCCACAGAGCCAATTGTTGGCTGGTGATCTCTGTTTAGATGAACTTCACATGCCTTTCCAAACTTACTCTCCTCCAAGAGTGCTCCTTCTCCACCAGTCTCCATTTTAGTTTTTCAAGAAACTTGCAAATCACCCAAGTCTTCCCTGTTCTTCATCCCCACATTCAGTAATACACCAAATCCTTTCAGTTCTGCCTTGTAAATATCCCTCAAGTATGTTCACTTCTTTCAGTCCCCGAGACACACGTCTTCCCTTCTGAAAGGAGAGAGGGAGGGAGGGTGGGGAGGAAATGGGAGAGAGTTGTTTTTCTTCCTTTTCTTAAAAATTTTAATTGTGGTAAAAAACACAACATAAAATTTGCCATCTTAACCATTTTTAAGTGTATGATTCGGTAGTGTTAGGTATACTCACATTGTACAACAGATCTCCAGAACTTTCTCATCTTGCAAAACTTAAACTCTATACCCATTAAACAGCAATTCCTCATCTTTCTTTCTTCCTTCCTTCCTTTCCGTCCCTCCCTCCCTCCCTTCCTTTCTTCCTTTCTTTCCTTTTCTTTTTTTTTTTTCCTGTTTGCTTTCTGCACTGGCCAATGTGGACAAGCAAAAGAAGGTAGATAAAACTTTGGGTCAAAGTAATATCAATTTATCAACTTTTGCTTATTTTGACATCCCTAAATGGTGAGTTTTAAGTGAGATCATTCATTCATCTTTGACTCTGGCCTTGCAAGCTCGCAGGATCCACAGGGTTTGGCATCCGGACTCTTCCCAGTATTTTCACCAGTATCTCAACAATCTGAAGAGAAGCGAATGTGACCTAAGATAGGCACTGATGTTTGTTTTTGCCAATTTATCATTTAGAGGAGAGCTTATTGTAGCAGAATGAGGTACAGAATCTGGATTTGAGTCTTATTTTCATCTTTTATTTAAGTGTGACTATTCACCAGCAAAATCCTGCAGCATATGAACTCTTGGTTTTTCTCTGGTAGATCAATTTCTATGGGCGTCCATCAGGATGTTGTTCGTCTTCCTCCTCTTCTTCCTCTTCCTCCTCTTCTTCCTCTTCCTCCTCTTCTTCCTCTTCCTCCCGCTCCTCTTCCTTTCCCTCCGTCCTCATCATCACTTACACTACTGAGACACTTAACCAAGGTTTGCTGGCAGTAGAAGAAGGTAAGAGGAATGACATTTGCTTTGCAATCTTGTGGGGGAGCTGAACCCTGGGCACACATGTTGAAAATTCATTGGATGATGTTTCAGGGTTTCTGCATGCTGTGGCAGCACTCTCTCCTACTTAGAAGTCTGAAGACTGTCTCAAAACTTTCTATGATGCTGGTGGGTAAAGGTTAATTGAGGAGTTAAAACTTTTAAGTCTAATTCAAAAAAGGCAGCTCATCTCTCAAGACATATTTGTTCTGTTATAATTAAAGATCTGTCAAATTCTTTCACTTTCTCGAGTAAACCCGTATTTTCGTGATTTTAGGGTTTTACTTGGCTGTAAAATTTCCTCTCGGCTACAAAGCAGCACATGTAATCTGTTCGGGAATGGACTTTTTAGCAGAAGTCAAAGGAAAAAAAATCAATTTAGCTGGTTATGACTCATAACAGTTAAAAGAGAAATTGAAAGTATTGGATTTCAGATAAGTACTTTTGCTTCACAGTTTGAGGGTTGAGTGGATGTTAAAATATCACTCACTACATTGGCCAGTCATTCGGATTATTCTGTTTTACTATTTTGAAGCTATAAAATCAACGACGTAATTAAGTGGGCTGCACGTTGTCAGATGTTTCACATAAAGAACCATTAGGCTTTTCAACACATCAAATACTAATCAGTTGGCTCAGGCTTTTTTTGGTTGAATATGTTATGTTGCAGGTGTAACATGAGAAAAAGCCACAAGTTTCTTTCTAATGATTGCAAAGTTTATTGCTAAAGGATTAGTACTGGTCATAGACTTTTTTGAGTAAAAATAGATATTTCATCTATACGTACACAACACACCCCATATATATGTATGTGCATATATATACACACACACCCACACACAATATTGGGAAATTGGCAGAAGATCTGAGGTTGAATGAGGCACTATTGCTTAGGACTTAAGACTATGGGGGTTTTTGTTCAGACACCCTGAGCTCAGATTTCACCTTCACTGTGTATTAGCTGCTGGCTTTAGTAAGATACTTAATCTCGCCAAGCCTCAGTTTTTTCATCTGTATAATGGAGCTAATAATAACAGTCTCTCTTATGATAATGGCATTAAATGGTGCATAGTAAGTGCCTGGCACAATTTGAGAAACCAAGTAAGTGTTGGAAAACATGGGTGGTACTATCTGTTTTCCTATTATCAACTAGGCAAGAAGATGGGTGATTTGCCATCATTATTTGTTTACACATGATTTTATTACAGTAATTATCATGAGCTTAATGTCCCAAGGAAATTGGCGCGAGCGGACTGGTTGCTTCTGTGCTAACTTGGTTGATGAAGCCATTGTCCTGGGTTGATGAGTTGGGTGCCTTCTCTATTCAGCATCGCAGTGCTGCTGCTGCTGCTTTTAGTTAGGGCAGGGGAGAAGGAAAAAGAAGCTCAAATGCTTTCACAACTTGAAGATTGATGCTGTAGCTTGCCCGCATTTCTACAGGATGGAGAGAAGGTGGATTCAAGACCGTAGATATGGCATTTTGTTGCTCTCTGTTTTCTCACTGCATAGCATAGTGCCTGGCTACGATATGGTAGAAAAGATGTTTAATCAAGACAACAAATAGTCGGAGAAATGGGTGATGATGGCATCTTTCCTCTTTGAGAAATGATTTCTTAAAAGTCACAACATTTTTTTGGTCCCTGTTATGAGTTGATTGTCCCCTCCAAATAAAGGTATGTTGAAATCTTAACCCCAAGTATCCCAGAAAGTGACCTTATTTGGAGATAGGGTCTTTACAGAGGGAATTTGGTTAAAATGAGGATTGGCCCTAATCCAATACAATTGGTGTCCTTATTAAAAGGGAAATTTGAACACAGAGACAGACACATACAAAAGGCATGTGATGTGGAGAGACACAGGGTGAAGATGGCCATCTCTAAGCGTAGGATAGAGCCTTCCCTCACAGCCCTCGGAAGGAACCAACCCCGCTGACATCTTGATTTTGGACCTCTAGTCTCCAAAACGGTGAGATAATTAAGTTCTGTTGTTTAAGCCACCCAATTTATGGTACTTTTTTGTGGCAGCCCTAGCTAACTAATATAGTCCAAATACGACAAAGAATGTATTGAGAGTAGGACTGCTGAAGAAACAAAAAAGTAAGATACCTAAGGTTACATTTTCCATTTTAAGACATTAGTTCCGTGTAGGTATATTTGTAGCATGCTATTTCAGTGCTCAGCTGCTAAGAACAGGGAGCTGCTTCTGATACATTTTGAATGCCTTCTCCTGAGGGATTGCTCCAACACAAAGAGTTCAGCATAAACCTGGAAGAAATATCTCCCAGCCATCTGCAAAAGCCGTGTTTATGAATACCTTTGGTAACTTCCTAAGTAGGCTGGTGAAAGTGGGACTTCCTCTGAGACAGTTATATGGAAAAGCTGCCATGACTGCAGAAGCATATAAACAAGGAATGTTATTTTTATCCAATGTTTCTTTAAAACGTGGATTTTCCCAAAAAGCTAAATAAAATATTTCTCAGAAATGAGCCTTAGGATTAGGAAGGATAAAAATGAGATATTTATAGAAAAATGATTTCGAATACATTTTTGGTTAAGAATGAATAAATTGGGGGCCAGCCCAGTGGTGCAGTGGTTAAGTTCTCACATTCCGCTTCGGCAGCCTGGGGTTTGCTGGTTCAGATCCCAGGTGCGGACCTATGCACCGCTTATCAAGCCATGCTCTGGTAGGCATCCTACATATAAAGTCGAGGAAGATGGGCATGGATGTTAGCTCAGGGCCAGTCTTCCTCAGCAAAAAAGAGGAGGATTGGTGAGAGATGTTAGCTCAGGGTTAATCTTCCTCAAAAAAAAAAAAAAAAAAGAATAAATCTTCTTATTTCTTAACCTGTCCTCTCAACCTTGTCCCAAAACACATGCATTGTGGAAAGGTTAAAGGAGACCATTTCATATACTGATAAATAAAACTGCTCAGTAATTGAGAAAATAATGACAGAAAACAATGAAAGTCCAAGTTTCTTCTGTGGGTGTCCTGACTGGTTCTCATTTGGTGTGCTCGCCCCACTACTGCTGTGTGAACATTTCTTCTCCTTCCTTACTCTGGTCCTTGCTGGATTGACAGAAATGGAGTCTCATAGACTGGCTGAGACGCCAGAATTAATAAAGACCATAAATGGAAGGCAAGTTCTAATCCAGTGTTCCTTGCCTTCTTCATTGGCCTAAAGGTAAATAGGTCTGTAGCTAATTAACTTAGAGTTTCTTTGAGAGTCTTAATTCCATCATCAGGGCAGTAATTACTATTCAGGGCATTACTATACTTTGATGTTTGCCTGAAGTGTAAATTATTAGTGTCTGAAATAAATCATTGGCCCAAAAGGAAGACATAAGAGACAAAGTAAAAGGAGGATCAAAACACTTCTGAGCTGGTCTTTCTCTCCTCCGCAGAGCTCATCATCCAGGCAGCAAATGCCCCTGGAGACATTAGGAATGCCCCCTGTGTGGGCAAGGCTCCAGACAGCAGTTGGCTCTTCTTCTGTAGGGTCATACCAGGTGTTGGAGCATAGGTTGCTAATAGGATGGCTCACAGTTTGGAGGTGGGGCATATCAAAGTATTCCACATTTAGGACTTATTTTGTGACTTAATTGTAAATGCATCAGGAATTTCTCTATTCAGAGAAATCTTTCAGAGATATATTTTGGATACATATTTGTCACTCCCAGTTTGTCTCCTTTGTAAACCTCCCTTTCCAGCTTTTAGGAGAGCCATAGGCCTGGTATTGCGAGATCCGAATACATTTTGAGGCCCTAGGGTGGTTTACTCCCTACTCAGAGTTGCATTCAAGAAGTACAGCTTAAAGTTAATTAAAAGGAAATCCAGTCTTAACTTGAATCTCTAGCAGAAATGGAGAAAGGGGAGCCAGTTGGTTCCCCTCAGCCATATTTCTCCACTCCCCAAAATTTCAGTGCTCTGGAGTTAATTCAGATGTCAACTCCCCAATCTCTCCTTTGCTTCTTACGCAGCCCAGCTTTTCTTCCCCTTTGCTTCCTCTCCCCCAATCCCAAATCTGTGTGATATAGACTTAGCTGCCTAGTTCTTTCCTCTTTCTGGGTCCTCTGAACCGGTTTCACAATTTTGAAGCACAAGAGCGCTGGGAACCAGGCTGGGAAGAATGAGATGAAGAGGGTGAGTGTGAAGAGAACAGGGGAGAGTCACATGTGAGTCAACCATGGCTCTGTTTCACCCATACTGATTACAATTTAACTATGCTGTGAAGAAAGGAAAGTCAAGAAAGAAGGCATTAGCATTTATTAGCTGCCTCCAATTGTTCAGACACTAACTTTGGTAGACATACTTTCTTATGTCATCTTACAGACTATTGTTGGTTGCAGAGGTACATGTGTCTGGGAATTGTTTTTTTTATGGGAGGCATTTTTGCTTTCCATTGTATTTTCATTCTTCACTATGTTTGGCATATATTCAGATCTCCATACATATTCACTGAATGAATTAATGAGTGGATCAGTGGCTCTCGGCAAATTTGTGAACTCGTATAATCTCTTCCACCTCAAAGATGAGGAGACGTAGACTCTAAGAGGCTACATACTTTGCCAAGGTAAAACTGCTTAGCATTGGCAGCACTGATGTTTTCAACTAAGTATATTTGGTTTAAAGATCTTCCACTAGGCCACATTGCCTGAGACTGTCTTCCCCCATCATTTGCCCATTGTGAGGGTATTGAATTCACTAAGCAAACACTTGTTAGGGTCATCTTTTGCTTTTGCTACGTCTAAAGTATTCCTGTTGTAACTAAAGGGTTGGAATACAAGACTAATTGAAAACGAAGTATTTAGTGTAACTTTATATACAGAAGATCTTAGATCAGTGATGAGCCAGCTCTCAGTTGTGCCCTAATTAACTGTCATTTTGATTATCTGTATTTTCCAGTGACTCTTGCCCCATCACCTCAACTTGTGGATGTTTGGGGCATTAGACATCATCGAAATCACTGGCTTTTAAATGTTTTCTGTTAAGTTTTTCAGTGATGCAGTCTTTGACCAAACATGCTCTTATGCTGAAGCTCAGTGATAATACTGCAAAAAGGGAAGTTGCTCAGAGGAAAGGAGAGAGGCACTCAGAGCTCTGCTGGGTTGCCCCATCTTTTCAGATCCTCAGACTGTCTGCGACTTGTCAGGACAGAGTTTAATGTCCACTGACCTAGATGAATGTTCTTAATTTTGAGTTAAGGAAACCAGGTCCAGAGAGGCTGTGTCCTCAGGAAGATCATAGAATTATTTGTGACTCAAGAAGGTTGAGAAGTCAGACCAGAGCTTTTTATACTGTGCAATTAAAAGCCACTGAGCAACCATAATAGCAACAGCACACCCTTATTGATTGTTTATTGTGTGTCAGTCACAGTGCTGAGAGCTTTACACTCACTTTCTCAGTAAATCTTTGCAAGAACTCAGTGAGAGAGGTGCTGTTCTTAGCCCCATTCTGTGGATGGTGAAACTGAGACACAGAGTAGTTAATCTTACTTTCCTAAAGTTACATAGCCGGAAAGCAGGGGGTGGCCAGAACCCAGAGCTGTGTTCCTAATCGCTGTTTCTATTTCCCCACTCAACTACCTCTGGCACCCCATGTAAGCCATGAATTATCTCTCATTCACTTAAATAACTTGCATAGTTGAGTGTATTCTCCCCACTCCTACTACCTGCCATGTGCTGTGGGATGGTGGTTCCCAGAATTCTTTCCTCATTGACACACATGTTGATATAGATCCGTATGTAGGATGTTGCTGAGGGTCACCCAGAATTGCCTGGGGTTCTGTTTGTCTTACCACGCCAGCTGCAGCTCTACCCCTCCTCTCTCCCTAAACAGCTTGAAGTATGCCTTACACTTAACTGCATCACTCAGTCGTGTTGTGGAACCATGGTTAAGAACCACTGCCCTGCAGCATCTTATCCACAGATAATGTAATTTAAATTTTGCAGCGTTCACATAACAAGCCTTCCCTGTAGGGTGAGAGAGTAGCCCCTCATCTGCTCACATTCAGAGGCTGTTTGAGGCCTAAGTTATTCCATATTATCTTAAAGTAAGGTTTTGCAAGCTATCTTTGCCATACTTTTTAGCTTATTTAATATAATTGACCGCTTCCTTCTTTTGGAAATGTGCTTTTCTCCTGAATTTCCAGACCCCTCCCATTGCTCCTATTTTCCTATTCCTGGAAACTCTTTTTCAGTTTCCTTTGTAAGTTGCTTCTCCTCAAACCCACCCCCCAAAATGTTTGAGTTCCTCCTGGCTCCATCCTCAGTTTACTTGTCTTCTCACAGCTTACCCAGAGAACGTCTTTGCTGTTCTGTGGCCAGCAGACAATTGGCTAAATGTTAGAATGTATGATCTCTGCTGGCAGAGATTTTTGTCTCACTTGCTTATTGCTGTGTCCCCGGTGCTTCGCATAGTACTTGGCTCATAAGAGATGCCTAGTAAATATTTGTCAAGTGAATGGTCAGCCTCTTCTTCATTGATTCACCTTTGAAACTTTTCCATTTTTCTAGTTGTAGGAAAATTCCAAAAGGAAGCTAATTCCTCCAGGAAAGAAAAGTAAGCACCTCTCTACACAGATATCTCCAGGACTAATTGTTGAAAGTGCATCGTGCCTCTGTTAAAGACACTAGTACTCCAGAGAAAGTGATAAAGTGTTTGAGTTATAGTCGATGTTTAGATCTTACGGTTCTATTTTTTACATTAGTTCTTGCCAAGTTAATATTTTCAAGGATTGAGTCTCTGATCAAGGCTGATGTTTTAAGCTAACAAATGCTTCTTCCCAATTAAATTTGTGAACCTGAAGCAGACATTGGAATTTGGCTATTATTTTTCCCTTGTCGATTATATTGCTAATTACTTTTCCAAATGTAGGTGACCCATGGGGCTAAGCATGGCAGATTTCATTTTCCTGAGATATGGTCACTTCAAAACCTTGCCTATCCTACATGCCCTTGTTACGGTGTGTCTGTGATACTCTTCATCAAGAGGTGAAGTGTGTGTTTCCTCCACTTGAATCTGGATGGGCCTTTGTAAATGCCTTGACGAATAGAATGTGGCAGACGTGAAGGAATGAGGCTGTGTGAGTGTTACGGCTAGGTCCTTAAAGAACTTTGGCTTTACTTGTTTTTTTTTTTTCTCTTGGAAAATATATCTTGGCAACCCTGAGGTGCTGTGTGAGAAATCTGGCCACCCTGAAGCCACGACGCTGGAGAGATTACATGGGGATGCTACGTAAAGCTGGAGAGGGAGGCCCCTAACTGTTTGAGTCTCCCCAGTTTAGGTTACAGACGTGTATAAAGAAGCCTTGAGTAGGACCCCAGCCCCAACCATTGTGTGACTGCAACTTCATGAGCTATCCAGAGACAGAACCTCCTCCAAAGGTTCCAAAATGCCTGACCCACAGAAATGATGAGAAGTAATGAATGATGACTGTTATTTAAGTCACTGACTCTTGGGGTATTTTGTTATACAATGTTAGATAACTGGAACTACAGGCACTGTGTGTGTTAATTTTTTTGTATAGAAATTTGATTATTGTTCAGTTTTCTCTTTGTGATCTTTGTTTAATACCATGGTAGCTGTTTCAGAATGAATATTAATTTTCTTTTCATATTACTTTCTTCTGCTCTATTGGAACATTCTGCTATAAATTCTCTATCAGCAGCGAGTGACTTTTTCAGCTAAAATATGTATCCCTTTCTTTTGTTACCAAATTTCTCCCTTGGGAGTATTTTGAGTGGCATTCCAGGTGTTTAATGTTTTGCACCTTAATGAAGGCACAACTCATGAAAACAGCTATCGAACTGTCTTGCATGTCTCATGAATATTGAGAAAGTATTAAAACTGAAGAGAAATGTACTAGCCTATAGTCATATCTGAAAAGATTATTTAAGGGTACATTTTTTATATTGGCAAATTTCCAGAGAATATTTATTTTGAAGTAGGTATTATCAGACTCTTAGAAAAACATACAACATTTCTTATAATATAGTAGGTTTGGCAGATTCCACATGAATTACAGCAGTGGTTAACATTTGTAAATAGTCACATTTTATTCCCACTATATTCTATGAATCAGGTAAGAAAGATTTGATTCAGATCAATAACTATGGCACATAAAATAATAAACCCTTTCAAAAATGTAAGAGTGTAAATTATGTTGCTCGTGGAAGTGGTGAAAATCTGAACATAAAATTTGAAAATATTATAGCTTGAAAACCTAATAATCTATCAGCTATTAAAATATGAAATAGGCAAGAAATCATTAACTCTGAAATTTAAAAAGATTGAAAGTATTTGGTTGATTTTTCCTTCTTAGTATAGAAGTAGCTCTGAGTACAATTTTAAGACTTACTTGATCTTAAGTAATCTGAATGGATTAAATCATTAAATAGACCATCTGGATTGTTTATCATCTCTGGTGAGACTTCCTAGTCCCTGTTTGATAGCATGGGTAATACAAAAATACATTGTATATGTATATTACAGCTTGTTCCAGAAAGTGTTCAACTCAGCTTACATCAATAGGAAGAGCACAGAATAAAATAAAAAGAAGTGGATGAGTTAAATGGAACAAAGATATAATAAATTAAGATAAATTCAAGAGTGGGGTTAAAACTTGCATGTTGTTAGGTCTTGTTAATGACGTCTTAATGATGGACCAAAACATGCTAACGTTGGCAATTTTCTTCATTCCACAGATATTCTCCAAAATTGTCCAAGATTTAGTTATAGTCTTACTTTTTTCTTCTTCTTCTGATGGTAAAAACCCAGCTCCTTTCACTAGAGACAATTGCTTTTAGAGCTGGTGATAGTGAAGGGTGTACTGTTATTTCTAAATGATGATGACTGTGTTAAATAGCTTGGAAGTTTAAATCGCTGGTGCTCATCTTGTGGAGAATACAAATCAATCTTAAGATCTGCCCCAACATGTGCTTACCTTGGGGAGGGCTAAAATGCATGTTGACTGGGCCGTCACTGATCTTCTATTTAGAGTTCTCCCTATCTCTGTGCGCACCCTGAATACAGCTATGTAAAGGAAATAAATACTCTTTAAACAAAACTGGAAGGAAAAGAAATGAACACAGCAGTTGGTTTAGGGTGGTAGGATTATGGGCTCACTTTTATTTCGTCTTTATGATCTTTTTAATGTTGTTTTAAGTATCTTTATGATACAAATAAGAACAAAAAATAAAAACAGTTTATTACTTGTCAAATATTACTGGTCTCCAGGATATTTGAAGTCTTTGGAAATGAAACTCTCATTATGCAGACAGCCTCATTCAATCATTCAAGCAATATTTACCTAGGAAGGCATTGTGAGAAGCACAGAATCCCAGTGGAGACACTGTTCTCATAGAGTCATAAGTGCCTTAAGAGGTAAAATAACATGCTGTGTATATTGTTTCCTTTCAGCAAGAAGTGTCAGGGCTGTCGTTTTGAGGAGATGGAATCCAACCTAGAACTAGAAGAATGATAAGATTTGGGAGGTGTGAGATAAGTAGCCATTGGTGGTGTTGACCAAATATTTTCAGTTCTCATTCCATCCAGGCATATGGTAGAATTGTGCTTGTGGTTTAGTGGAACCGCATGACTAGTTATGCCAATGAATAGTGTCACTTTTGGACTAAGCAATTAACTTCAGGTGCAAGACCCTACAAGGGTTGGTGTCCTCCCGGCATGGCTCCTTGCAATGTTTGAGCCAGCAATTGCCCCATCAGCCTGGATGCCTGAGTAACAAATGTGAACAGAGCTGATCTACTGGCCCGCAATGGACCAGTAGCAGGTAAACCCTTTGTTGTTACAAGCCACTGAAATTTGGGGGCTTTTTGTCATCACAGCAACACTTATAAGGGGGAAAGATATTCAGAGCAGAAAAAAATATTAACTAAGGTGTGAAGAAATACATAGCAAAAAGTCAGTTTTGGTTGGAACCGGGAAGCATTAGTAAAAATGGTGAAAAATAAAATTTGGAAGGAGTTGAGACTACGATGGCATGCCTGAACTTTGGGCTAACGCTTAAGAGAAAACAAACATTTGCAGGGTGTCTGGGCCTTGCCCTTAATTCGGTGTGTTGTTCTATGTTCCTCCCCCCAAGCTGAAAGTATGCAAAGTGTATTTAAGGGAGGGACCTTCCTGTAAAACCTTGACCAATCTTAAAACAAAAGCGAAAACAAAAACAAAAACACTTTGCTGGTGCAATATTCAAAAAGATGACTTATCTCCACATGGTGGCCATTCTGTGAAGTCCATGTAGCTGTCTGACCCTACTCTTTCACCCATAGACCTTGGTAGTCTTCCTAGGGCATCATGCAATGGTTGACACAAACTCAGCATTAAGCATGATTTTATTGGCATGAAGAGCATCTCTCTGCCCTGAGCAGATGGCTTGATCCTCAGAGTCAAGTTTGTGTATTCATTGCTCTGTTATCTTTTTCTCCAGAGCGTGATGAAAATGAGTTAAGGTGTATAAAATGTTTGAAGAGGAATCAGGAAAAAAAATATGTTCTGTATGAATAAGATGGTAATAATAATAATAAACTTAGAATTGAACCAGAGATTGGTGAAGGAAATTTAGTTTGATTTGCATCAAACACGCTTAATGCTATAAATGACTGGTAAAGTTAAATCTTATTTTTGAAGTTCTTAAATATTTCCATTTCTAACCAGGGCTTTAATATCATTTTAATGCAGTTTTTTACATGTGAATTAATATAATAAATGTCAATGTTGAATAGAATAAGGTCACATTTTACTACTTTGACCAGAAGTGTAATCTTCCAAGATTCAATTTTATTACTATTATAACAGTCATACTGGATAAGGTCACCAATATTTCTTTCCAAATGATATAATATATGATGACAGCCTTTATACCAATTTTAGTTTTTGTAATCTGGATTTATATTCTGAAACATGTTGACAAAGATTTACCACGGGCATTTCTTGGTCAAATGGCAGCCTGGGGAAGATGTTTCCCTCTAATTTATGGGAAATTTGAAAATGGATAAATGAAGTAGTTGAAATGTAGCATTTTCTTGATCATATCATCCCCTTGCCTACAGATAATTAAATTCTTGTGGGATTTTAGCCTCCCACTTGAAAGGAAAGGTGATGTTTAAAGACCTTTCAATAAGTGAAATGGAAAATTATTCTCTGTTCACTGGCTGTGTGCGAGCCAGCCAGCTGGCTAGCCTGCACAATTCGTTTGAGTGACACGTTCATTGAATCAGAAGAGTGCAGGGTCGTCAGGGACGGTAAGGGGTAACTAGCAACGCCATTCACCTTGACCCTCCTCTGCAGCATCCTCACCAAGCGATCAATCCCTGCTGGCACAGCTCCACTGGGGAGAGTGGAAGTACCTACCTGATGACATCCTTGTGAACACGCAGTGAGGGAACATGCGCAAAGAACTTAGATCTATGTCTGCCCATTGTAAGTGCTCAATAAACCACTGCTGTCTCTGTTATTATGAATATTCCATGGGCCACCACCTCCCGAGAGAGTGCATTTCCATCTTCCTAGAACTCTCAGTGTTAAAAAGCTTGTTTTTATATTGAGCCCAAAGCCAACTTTTGTACTTTTTACAAATTGATCTTAGTTTTGGCTTTAGGGATCATGAATAATAATGATGATGCTAATAGTTGCTAATTAACATTTATTGAGGGTTTACTATGTGTCAGTCACTATATCCAGTGCATTATCAGATTTAAAAATCATTTTGGACTATTTCAAAATACTCAAAAGTAGTGAAAATAGTATAAAGGATGTCCATTTACCTTCAACCAGATTCAATGATTATCTAGATTTTGCTCCCATGCTTCATCTATATACTTCCATTTTGGCTAAAATAATTGAAGACAGTTCTTAGAAATAGTTTTATCTCCACTCTACATGCATTGGTATGCATCTTTAAAAAGTATAGAAATTTCCTAATGTAACTAAAATACTGTTATCATACCTAACAAAATTAATAGTAATTTCTTGATATAATGTAATATTCAAGTTTCTATGATTGTTTCAAAAAGTCTTTTTATCATTGATTGGCTGGATTAGGATCCAGAAAGGTCCTCACATTATATTTGGTTATTTATTTTAGTACTCTTTTAATACAATATTTTTATGACATTGATATTTTTAACTGGGTCAGTTTTTCTATAGACCGTTCTATAATCTGGATTTTTCGGTGTGCTTTCCTTTGGAGTTATTTAACTTGTTTCTCTATCTTTCTTGTTTTGTAAAAGGTAAGTTAGCTCTGAGGAGGATTGTCTAGTAGTATAGATACTAGCTACATGTGACTATTTAAATTAAGATTAATTACAATTAAACAAAATTTAAAAATTCAGTTCCTCACTTGCCCTGGTCACATTTCAAGTGCTGCTAGTGGCTGAAGTATTGGGTAGAATGTTTCCATCATCACAGAAAGTTCTATTAGACAATGTGGTCTAAGGATTGATTATTTTCACATACAGGCATTTGCAGCAGTGCAATGTGCTTCAAATCTCATCTTGTAGGGAGGCACAATGTCTGGGTGTCCCACACTTAGGGTCCTGAAATTGATCAGCAGATTTAGGGAGTGACACCCCAGTCCCACCATTATAAAGCTTCCTTCAACCTTTCATCTAAAGCAGGGGTTCTTAACCTTTTTGTTAGGTGGGACCTTTTGACAGTTGGCAAAGCCTGTAGTTCTCTTCTCCCAATAATGTTTTTAAATGAGGAAAATTAAGTACATACAAACACAAATAGTAAGTAACAGTTGTTACAATATTAAGGAACAAATTTGTGATATTGTGAAATATGCGCTATGTACTTTATTGCACATTAAATAAGAACTGGTGGCAGCTATAATGACTACTATAGTTTTCTAATACTCGTAGAGTTGAATAATTGTGGGGCAAATGGCACGTCAAGATATCTGCAGCAACTATAAAGTTATCATTTTATTATTTTTTTAAAATATCTGTGATATATACTATGACAAAGTCATAGGTACTACTGTGGCTTGTTGCCTACATTTGTAGCTTAAGAAGACGCAAAATTTCAGGTAGAAGTTAGTGAAAATAAATGTGCACCATTTCCCCCATTCACCTTCCTGTATTCCCTCTTTTCTATCCATGCCCCTTCCCCTAAGTGTTCGTGTGACCCCCATGTTAAGAACCCCTGACTTAAGCCCTAAATCATGCATTATCAGTTTTACATCAATCAATTAATTCACAGAGATTGAAAATGATGGTTTGTGAAAATCTATTTTCCTTTCACTTTTAGAGCTGGAATACTTTTAATAACTTTTTGTCACTGGAGCCATTTGGGTTACCTTGAAATATAGTTCAAATAGAATACATGATACCCATTTTGCAGATGAAATTACTGAGACTTAATTTATTTGCCCAAAGTCAAAAAGCTACAAAGTGGTAGAAATGGAATATAAATCCAGATCTGCGTCAGACTTCATGCTGGCTTTAAATTCTGTTCTACCATTACTAGTTGGTTCTTGTTCTACCGTTGACTTGTCAGTTAGCCTACATCTTCCTCCTCCCTACGTGACAGCCTTCCCAGTGCTATGGCTTGAAGGTTAGCCCGTTTCCTCGTTTCCATTTTCTCTTCTCTTTCTCGTCTATACTTATCCCTTCTGTGAATGTGCTGTAGGCTGTCCCTGGTGGCTCCCAAGTTGACAGAAAACTCCACTAGTAGCCTTGCCAACAAAGATCAGAGTGAGAAATTGTCTCCTTCAACTCAATACAGGGCTTGCATTCACACTCTGAGATAAAATGTGTTTTGTGGAAACAACATTTCTCTGTCAACTCATCTTGAGCTTATTCTCAACAAAAATTTCCAAGCTGTTTTCACACATGCTGCCGTGAAGTCACACTCCTCCATTTTCTGGTTGAGCAAATGGGAGGCTGGACCTAGGGACTCACCCACTGGAAGAATTCTCATCCTTAGATTCAAAACTTAGGGCAAAACTTAAGAAAAGGAAGACAACCCAGAGAATTTTCTGTTTGTAGGGGTGAAACATTATCTAGGAAAATAGCAGTTATCTTTTTTTCTACTTGTACTTATTAAATAAGATAGTAGTTTCAGGCTTATTCATTTATTAGTCATCAATTTCAACAGTCATTCATTCAAACAGTCATTCACTCAAACAGACATTTACTCAAAGCCATCCACTCACCTATTCATTCAGGGTTTAGTGAGTACTTTGTGTCCAGGAAATGTACTGGGCACTAGGATATGACTAAAACCCAGACATTCCTGACTCTTACTCTCATTTTATTTTTACATTCTAGCTAGGAAGTGAGTAAACATAAATGAACCCTACAATTCCAGAATTTGAAAAAGGTTCTGAAGGATACAAACATATGAGGAGTTATGGACGAAGGGGTACTTTAAATGGAATGGACAAGTCCCCTAAGAGGTGACATGGAAGTGAGACCTAGCCAGGGCTCCAAGTGCTGGCCTTTGATCCAGGGATGAATGAGATGTGACCTCTGTTTTTAAAAGAGCTATCAGACTGGCGGCACGTGCTGCACTATGGAAAGCGCCTATAGTAGAGGATTGTGAGGGCAAGGATGTGCCTACATCTGCATTTCCTTTTGTTGTCTCAAAACAAGGATTTTGGCAGGAATTTTGTTTGTTGCTCATCATTCATGTGAAATATAGGAAATGCCTGGTGTTGATGTCGCCCATTATGTGAGCCCTCTCCTTCATATTGTTATGTACAAGAGAACATTTGGTGGAGAAGCTTTAACGCTTAACAGCCAGATTTAATGATGTATTCAGGGGTTGGGAGGTTTGGTTACATATAGTTCTCAACGAAGCTATTTGGGGAAAAAAATAAATTGTCGACTTTATTTTTGCCAGACAGGGTTTTGGGAGAATTCAGGAGCATATGACAATAGGTGTACCCTTCCTGGACAGAGTATTGGATAAATACGTCTTTTTAAAGTCATTTAAAGTCCTTGAATTTCTTCAACCCATTCTCTCCTGCTATTATTGAGATGCATGTCAAGTATGACACCAGTTCCTGGCACTGGTTTTAAATTTGTGGCCCATTAGCCATATCTTTTATTTGTCCTACCCAGAATTTTTCATGAATTTGAAGTACAGACAGTCTTAACTTTGTACAGCAGTGTGGGAGTGAAAAACGGCCGTGCAAGCTGCAACTGTGCAAAGCAATCTTAGTAATCAATGGGGAAAATTATGATAGTTCCATTACCTTTAAAATTTTTGTTAAAACGCTTAAAATTCTTTTACTGTCTGTTAAAAGTGTATAGGGAAGGGGCTGGCCCCGTGGCCGAGTGGTTAAGTTCGCGCGCTCCGCTGCAGGCGGCCCAGTGTTTCGTTGGTTCGAATCCTGGGCGCGGACATGGCACTGCTCATCAGACCACGCTGAGGCAGCGTCCCACATGCCACAACTAGAAGAACCCACAACGAAGAATACACAACTATGTACCGGGGGGGCTTTGGGGAGAAAAAGGAAAAAATAAAATCTTTAAAAAAAAAAAAAGTGTATAGGGAAATAAAAAAATATTAAGACTAATAATTATTTAGTACACTGTAATTTAAAACATTAGAAACGTTGAGAATTAAAGTGCTGCTTTTTTCCTGGGGAAAACACTTATCAAGAGTAGTTTGAACAGTGCTTGCCTTCTTTTCCTGGTCATATAACTTAGAATCCAGACAGAGCATCTTTTCTATGCCTTGGCAAATTGTCATACTCCTTTCTGAGTGAATCAGTTTCGAACATTTTATCCTTTGTGCTCTCAAAGCGGTGAAATATGAACTTTTTTAAAACGTGAAGTTTTTTGCTGGCCTCACTTCCTCAGGTTCAGGTACATCTTCCTCCTTTTCATCATAGCCACTGCCTACATTTTTGTTGGTGAGTTGGCCTTCACTGAGTGCCTCTGGCTTCACACCTCGAGGCTCTTGAACAGCAGCATGGTCAACCTTCCCGTGGTCAGCTACTGCTTCTAAAACGTCATTTACATTTGATTCACATTCCGCTTCCGGCAGTATCACTTTTTGTTTCTTTGTTGCACTTTCCTATTTGTTGGCCAATTCCCTCTTCTCATTGTCCATTTTTGTAAAATGTCACCAGGATTCAATCAGTGGAGGACCAGGAGGCAACACAGCTACATACTTCGCTGGCTGTGTGTGACCAAGTGACAGGTGCATAGTGGCCTATCACTGACAGACTTTGAAAGAAGTGACATGGTAGGTCACTGATCATAGGCACATCTGTTATTTACACAGTGTTTTGTGAACTGAAGACCTAGCAGTCAATTTGTACTTTATGCATTGACTCCGAGGTAATAAACCTTGGTAACTGATATTTGAATTATATTGTTGGGAAACGGATGTTATTTGACTAAATTGTGGTCAGTGAAATTTGTGTGTATTGGAACCGTGCAAAGCGAGGGCTGCCTGTAGTTGCCAGAAGTTAATTATAAGGGAATTATACATAACATCCAATTTCCAGTTTCTCTTGAAACAAACAAGCAAGTAGTAGCTGCCCACCTTGGGGGATGTGTTTTCCAGTTCGCCCCAGTTCCCACCACTCCCTGTTGTCATACACTAAGAGCTTCTATTGCTGCACTGTCTAATGCAGTAGCAACTAGTATGGGTGGCTATTTAAATTAAAATTTAAAGTTTAGATCACATATCCACGTTATGGTTGCAAAAAGGAATATGCCGGACAGAGGGAGGCCTTTCAAGAATTCACTTCTATTGACTTTTTTAAATTAATTTTTTATTGCAGTAACCTTGGTTTATAACATTATATAAATTTCTGGTGTACATCATTATATTTTGATTTCTGTGTAGACTACATATTGACTTTTTTTAAGTTACCATTTGTTCAACTTTTACTTTATGAAATGTCATTATGAAAAAAAAAACTTTGTAACACCATAATGAAGCAGGTATAAATATTGAGCCAGCATTGACAAAGATACTAGGTTAAGAGATTTGAGGAAGAAACAGTCGCTTAGAAGGAGTTTCTGGTTTGAAACCCTGTATTTGTGAACGTATTTCTTCTGTTATGATTGTTTTAAAGATGTCGGAGCCTCTTCTGTCATTGGCAGTTGACTTTATTAGGAGGAGAGTTTAAGCAGATGGAAAGAACAAAACTTTCTCCCGTTACAGGCTTTGGAGGTTTAGTGATATATGCTGAGCTATATTTGCATACAAATCACTGTCTTGAAAAAGCCTGCTTTCTTGACACTCTGGCAATGTAGTTCATTATTGAAGTGTTTTTTTTTTTAACTTTTTGATTTTTAAATGAATTGCCTCTTTGTTTTTAGAAGCTGCCTGATTAATTTATTCTATTCTAGAAGCTACCAGAGTGACATTAAAATGTCTTTTGCTTCCTGTTTTGGAAACATTTGGAAATCACTTCCTACTTAATTTTCACCCTTTTTTTTGGTCTGGTAGGATTCTCTGCATTTTTATTGGTGTAAATGATTTAGCCTATTCTTTAATTTTGAATGATTCATGCAATCATCTTCATGTGTCCAGCTGTCTTTTGTTGGAAGAGACACATCCTAAATTGTTCACTGCGGAATCAGATTAAAATGACTTTAGTTTTATGCCATTTAAAAAAATCTTTAGTTTATCTTTTGTAGAGGGTTCATGCTCATGAACACATTCCTCAGACAAAGAGTGCACTTTTTCCCCCCTCCTCAGGAATGGGTCTATTACAGTCTAAGCTAAAGTGAATAAACGTGCGAGCCTATTTTTAACTGTTCTCTTGGTTGTGGTCAGGAGGCTAAGAGTCTTTTGCAAGCTGAAGACCACAGCGTGCACACACACACACACACACACACACCATTTTACAAAAAATTTCAGGAGATTCCTAGAAGCCCTGGAGTCCATCCACACACCCAGGTTAGGAAAGTCTGCTTTAGTTGATTCTCGGAAATCTGTAAATTCAAGAAAGAAAGGTCTGGAAATGATGAGCCACATGACATCCTCCCCCATGGCCTATATAACATCACTCTCCACCACCTACTCAAGCCAAAACCCTGGCAGCCTCTTTGATCCCCCCTCTCTCCTTTGTCCCCACCCATCAGTAAGTCCTTTTGCTCCTGTCTCAGAAAGATATCTAAATTCTCTGCATCTCCACTGTCACCACTATGGTCCAGGCCTGTTTTGAATCTCACCTAGTCTCTGGTAAAGACATCACCAGTGGCCTTCAGCTTTCATCCTTGCTTTGAGTGAATCTTTTTTTCTTTTTCCTACATAGCATTTAGTGTGATCTTTTTAAAGGAAAACTCAGATTCTGTCATAAACCTCCACTCTCCACTGCCTGAAATACTCCAGAGGCTTCCCCTTGCACATAGAATAAATTCAAACTGCCAACCAAGGCGGTGGAGAGCCTGTGCTCTTTCCTGACACTCCAAGTAAGCAGGCCAAGCTTGTTTCCAATTGAGCAGCCTTGGCCTGGAATGTTCTTTCCCTTGCATCATTGAACCTTTGCTTTCTCATCTCAACCCTTGTCTCTTTCACAAGTGAGCCTGCATTTTAATCTGTTTCTTGCCTTTTGCCTACTCACCCTCTAGAACATACACCTTTGGAGGGGAGGGGATGCATGTGGCTGGTCTGTGCTGCATCCTCATTGTCTTACACAACACCTACCAGATAAGAGGCTCTTAAATAACAAATACTTAATGCATAACTGAAAAACATGCAAAGTCCTAAAAAGTGGCTTTGACTTTACCCTTTCCTCTATAATTTGTCTTTATGATCTTCCCTGGGTAATTCATTGAGAAGTTCATTCATTAAACACTTGTTGAACATATTTCACTATGAAATATTCTCATATCATTTCTTTTAGATTGCTAACTCAGGGAGGACTAATCTTTTTTTGGTGAGGTTAATTCAGATTCTGTGAGTAAGTTGAGTCTGGTCTGCTTCAGCATCTCTTTGAAACTACAATTTCTGAAACATTGGGAAGAATTACTTATAAGAAAGAATTCTTCCCCAGATTAAGCAATGAGTAAGCACACATGCCATTGACTCTTTTACCAAATATTTATTGAAGGCCTACTCCGCATTGAATATTGTGTGTGGAATGCCAGTTGAACTGTTGACAAGAGAGTATTTCCTCTCTTCTAAGAATGCTTTACCTGCTGAATATTCCCTTTTATATCTTCCTCTTCCCCCTCTGCTTTTCTCTCTATTTCTCTTCTCCCATTAAAGGGCCTCTGCTATTCTGTATTTACAGTTTGGCTGCTCCTTGTCTTCACATGGTATCTGAACTGTGATGTGTAGCTTGCTTCATTGGCTTGTCCAGCTGCACTAAGATCTGATGGAAACTGGAATTTTCAGTGGCTCTTGAGTGGCATAAACAAACCTAAAGTTGGAATCCATGCTATTCAAGACCTGATGGAATTTGCACTGGAAAGACTCTATCCACAGGTGTTTGGGTTTCATTCTGGCAACCCTGTGGAGGTAGACACTCAGTATGCTTTCTTCTCATTCACATACTTGTCGAATATAAGTGTGTACGTGGTAAAGTGCTGTTAAATTATTTATATTGCTTGCAGTTTTCCAGAAAATCTCCAATGAATTGCAGATCTTTAGCATTACTTTCTGATCTATACTAGACTAAAAAGCTTTTCACAGAGTTTCTGAAGTGATTCTTATAGCAGAGTATATATGTGGTTTAAAAAAAATTCCCCCATTGGGGATGATTCTTAAATATTTCTTTCAACTACTGAGTGCACTTTATTTTTCTTCCATCGCAAAACTTCAACTCTTAACATCTGAGAGCATTTTTATGACAATGTGTTCCCACTCCCATGTTTACACATTATGGACAGATACTTTTGAGAGACAGTAACTTTGTTTTTTAATGCTCTCCTAACCAGAATTGTATAAATTCCACATACTTCTGTATATCGTCAATAACAGTAATACTAGATTTTCATAATAGCTACTCAGAGACATTGCAAGACCTAGAAATTACTTCCATATCATTAAGAAAGGGGAAACTGGAGTCTTGGAAAAAATATTTCTATTGCTTTCTGATTGAAGAATGGCAGATACTTGGTATGCATGCTGATACTCTTCCCTCCCTCATGGCATCCATCACTAATAAATCTCTCCATTCTTCTCTCCCGATCCCTATCAAGGCGTCACAATCCTCTTCAACATACTGCTCTAAGCAGCTACTACAAGGTGGATGGAATTACCAAAAGAGATGAAACCCATTTAAGAAACTTGCTCTAGCACTGTCAGTCTGGTGAGCAGAATCCCCTGCTGACTCGTACTTCAGAGTGCCCAACTGCACAACCAACATTGCTGGTTGCCGTGGAGAAGGAAGGGGAACTTTGGGGTCTCACACAGACAGTTAAGTGCTCTAGCCCAGAAGTGACATTTATCACTTTTGCTCACAACTCCTTGGCTGGAATTCCTTGAGCTTCACCCAACCAGAAAGATCCAGGAAGTGCCTGGAGAGGGCAAGACCCTGAAACACTTGGCAAATAGCAGTAATGACTGCCAGATCCCATTTAACGTATTTTAGTGCTCAACTTCTCAGCATATTTCATTTAGCAGAATGCCCTCTTGCTTTGCCTGTGTGATTAATAGGAGGTTTACCCTATTTTTTGTTTAAAAAGCAGAAAACATCTTCAGGCATCTCTAAGTTTTGGTAAATGATGCTCAGGATTCCCAAAGAACATCCTCTGGGACATTTGTCCTATGCAATCTTCAGCAAAAACATTAAATAAATAAAATAATAATAATAGTTTTATTGTTATTTGCTTAAAGCAAATATGAGAAGAGTTGCATAGTATCTCTTTTTTTTTTTTTTTTTGAGAAGTCAGATTGCACATACTCACATTAAATATCCTGATGAGTACTGCTGTAAAGAAACCTATCTTACTTCATTTCATCCGGGGTTTCTTAATCTTCTGTGGCTACAAGATACGTTCTTTCTGTATAATAACATCTCATGGAACCAGTGTCCTGGTGAGCTGCTATAGTAAACACTGCAAGAGATACATGGAGACTTTTATTACCTTGGGAATCATTGAAAGAGCATAGACAATTTTACCACATGGCCCTAGCCAGGATTTTCAGTTTATAACTATGTGACCTTGAATATGTAGTTTAACTTTTTTGGCCTCAACTTCTGAATGTGGAAAAAATAGGAGTGATATTATCTACCTCAAAGAGTTACTTCTTATCTCTAGGACATAGTGGGCAGCAATATTATATATTCTTTCCTTTCTCTTCTGATATTATCTACTTTTCCCCACATATTTAGTTTAATATAAGCATAACTTTTTCCAGTTCTGATGCTCTTAGGTTAACCAAGATAGGATTCCTTTGCCTTGAAAAATTCACAGAAGGATGTGTGAACTTTAAACCAAAGAATCTACACCAGAGTGCTACCAGGTTGCAGGCTCTGCTTTCATTTTACTTTCTTTGAAAGCTGCCTGTTTTCTTCTCCTTATGAATGTGAGTCTCACCTGTGAGCATCCAGATCAGTGCATAAGTTTGGGGGATTGCTCAGGGCAGCTCTACCTAGAGAAGGGTACCCAGCTTCTCTTCCCCAAATGACTAAGGACTCATCATATCTTTGGTTGAAAGCATTCTCCAGTATAAAATGTGAGACTTCTAGTAGATATTTGTGAGATGCTTGCCTTGTGATCCAGGTATGAGCAGAGTGCTATCATTATCTTAATCACACTGTCCTGGAACTTATCATATTCTAGAAATCAAATTTGCTTAAAATTACGTTCATGCCATTTATGCTTATGGTTGATGAATATCCCATGAAGTCTTCATTGAGTTACTGAAATAGGTATGTTAATATCCAGTGGGGAAAGATGTGGCTCAAACTGGCAAGATGCTTCTTCATAATTGTAATTGTTAATTTGGGGGGTAATATTTCTACCTTTCCAATAAAAAAATTCACAGAAATGCCTACATTGTGTAGAGCAGATTGCTTTTTAAGATGCACCTACTTTGATTTAAAGTTCTGCAACTGTGCTGTTTAAATCAAATAAATTGAATCTTCTCTTAAAAATTACCTCACGGTTCATCCTGTTGTTGTTTGTTGAAATGACATTAAGAATTATTTTAAATATTTGCAAGGTCTAGGTTTATTTGTTAAAGCAAATAATTCATTACACGGGGTCTGCAGAAGTCTGTAATGCAAGTTGGAAAGCTCCTTTCTTATCATTGAACTATGCACTGATCTGCAGTAGAGACGAATACAGTCTCTTCTTTTTTATTAGTTCAGAAGAATGACTAATTCTGTGTCACATTATTTGATACCGACTTACTCCATATTCATATATACACATGCTAATCAGCCTCATCAGAATCAATGATATTTTGATGGTTTGATTTATTTTAGTGACTTTTATATTATGAATCCCTAGAATAGATCAGATATTGAAAAATAAATGGGAGCAAGTCTAAGCAACTGTGAGAATAATATTCTGCTGTCTTCTTTAATTAATCATCTGAATCAGTACATTTCCATTTCTCTGTCATGACTCTGTATTTAAATATTTCATATTTGTTATGGAAATGCTCCCAATTTTTTTTTTAAATCATCAATTATTATCTTTGATGAGCAAATTTTGAAGTTTTCAAGTACATTTTGAATAAAAATGTAGCAACGTAATGAACTTTTGACGTAGTTTGGCAGATTCTCGCTTTTCCAGCATCTCACTTTGTTCTTGACTGCACCATGCCTTTGCAGTTGTTTTCATGGTTCACAAGACTGTATGGGAGGCCACAGAAATGACACATGAGTCCCTTGTTACGTGCCCGATTGACTGATGATGACTGCTTAGACCTCAGGATTGACAAGGATTCTGAGCCTCTGTGGTTCAAAGAGAGAATTATGTGGTCGATTATTGATGTCTGCCACAGGTTTAGCACTGAAACATCTCCTGCGTAATGGAAAGAGCTTTGGTTTGGGAAGGTGAAGAGCTGAGTTTCGATTCCAATTGTCCCTAACTAACCGTGTGACTTTGAACAAGTCAATTCACCTTTTCAACCCCCATTTTTTCATCTGACAAGGAAAGTATTAGAGTACATAATGTTGAAGATCCACCCCAGCTCTAAAATGGCATGGTTATGTCTTCTCACTAGGACATGCAAGATACCTTGGGCACCTGTTCATTTTTATAAAATCCCCAGAACTGTTTTTCAAAGTTACCAACTGTGGTAGATTGTTATCATAATGACCTCCAATGCAACATGCCCATACCTCTTTTCAATGTGGTCTTTCCTCTCCTCCTATAAGGAGGTGGAATTTACTTCACTATGTTAAATCTGGGCTGGCTTGTAATTTCCTTTGACCGCTAGAATGTGGAAGAGCTTAAACCTTAAGAGGCACTAGATATTCTGCCTCTGGATTGGGATGAAAGAACATGCAGAGTGAGGAGCCCCGGGTACCTGGCTGAGCCCAGCCCCAAGATACCTGCCAACTGAAAGCAGTTGCATGAGTGAGCCCAAGTGAGACCAGCAACCAAAACCATCCACAAAATCATGATAAGAAAATGAGTCAATGTTATTTTAAGCCACCATGTTTTGGGGGTGTTTTATTTTGCAGGAATAGATAACTAATACAGAAACAGGAAGTCAGTCAGTGGCTCTCCCGGTCTGGAAGGTGTGACAGTTGGTGCTGTCTATCAGCTGAGGTCCCTTAGTTCTCCTCCATGTGGCTCTTGTTCTCCAGTAGGCTAGTGGTCTTTTTCACAGTATGTTGGTCTCAGGGTTCCAAGAGGACAAAAAATAGAATTCGGAAAGTCTGTTAAAGCCTGACCTTGGAAAGTCACCTAGTGACACTTCCACCACGTTCCACTGATCAAAGCAAGTCACAAGGCCAGCCCAAATTCAAGGGGAAGAGAAATAGACTTCAAATCTCAATGAGAAGAAGAGCAAAGTCACTTTGCAAAGGAGCATGTAGGATGGGAGGGATTCTTGTGGTAATATGTGTAAATAATCTACCACAACAACTTTAGGTACTTGACTGGTGCAAAAATTCCATTTGATTTCTTTCTTTTATTGTGTGTATTCTGGGTTAGCTGTGTGTCAGGGCCTGGCATGTCGCCACACCACTTTAATGTAGCAAAAACACCCTAAATGTTTATATCCCAAAAGACAGAGACAGTCACTTCTGAGTAGGTGGTGAGAGTGGAGAGGAAAAGGGAAAGAAGAGGCATTACCAAGTTTCTGGTAGTCCTTGGTGATATAAACGGTGCTATGAGAAAGTCAATGACTCCCAATAATTAGACTGCCCAACAAGCAAAGGGATTTTTCAGTGTGTCTGACAGCCTGACCCACTGACATTGACTGTAATATCTAAAATTCCTCCGGAGTCTGCCAACCCAGGGGAGCCAAAGTTGCCGTGAAGCAACCCAAGCTCAGAGACGGAAAAGGGCCAGAATGCAGGCTCTGTATTTCTCCTTACTTCCTCCCGCTGACCCCTTGGTGCAGGATGGTTCTCTTGTTCTTGAGCCCCTTATTCTCAGTTCTCTGTTAGGACAAGGTCATACTCACTACCTCCTTTGCCCAGAACTGAGGCCTCCTTCCACCATAAGACTGTGCATCTCCTCTGCTTTCTTCATGCAAGGCTATGTGTTTCTCAGGCCTCTAGTAGTTTTGCCCAATATCTTTGTATTTCATGAAACGTGTGATTCTCTTCCATGAACAGAGGCACTCTGGGATTGCAAGCACGCTTTTAATAAGAGGGTAGGCAGAAACTGAGGCGTGAAAGCTGTACAAAGCACGACATCACAGTGCTGTGGTTAAAAACATGGACTTTGGAATTAGACAGGCTTTGGTTTGCTCCAAATTTAGAGAAATAGTCTCTGATTGTAAAAAATTAAAATGCAAGAGCATACTGAAAAGTTTATCTAACACCCCTAGGCAGAGTTAGATTCTGCCTCCGCTGTGCTCCCACAACATTCTGTACTGATTTCTATCAATAGCACTCATCTCTCTGTGTTGTAATGATCTGTTTACACTGCATGACAGTTTGGGACATTAGAGTGTAAACTCTTCCAGGTCAGTTACTCTGTCATATTCATCTTGGCATCCTTACTCCTAGCACAAACCCCAGACTGAGAAGAGGCTCTAGCTGTGGGACCGATGGATGAATGGGTTGCCAGCCAACCAATGGGTTGAATTACTCCTCCATTTTTAAAGTCCACTTTAAATCTCATCTGCACCAAGAAATCTGTTTGATTCTCCTCTTGTCTGAGGAATCTTTTTGTCTACCGTAGGAACTAAATTGTAATTATTGCCTTTCTCTTCTTTAAGAAAATGTCATTACTAAATGGATAGCTCTACTTTAGATTATAAGGGGAGACCAGATCCCATTGGATAATCTCTTTAACAGGTTTTCACACAAGATGAGTATTGGATAAACATATATTAAATTCAATTGAGTAGATTAACTTTTTTGAGGATTCTCACACACATTGGCTAAAAAGTCTTTTTAGAGGTGTTAATCTCAAGCAAAGAGGACCCAGGAGAAACTGTGTTCTTATAGCCTATGTATAATATGGGATTTGCCCATTAACAAGGCCTAAGAGTCTCCAAATTAAATTACGCTGCGTCTGTGATATTATCTTAAAAGAACTGGCATGTAAACAGTGGAAGTAGAATTACAAGAGCTGTCTGCTGTTCCTCAAAGTTAATTTGCTTTCCCTGAGTTGTTTCTCTAGGAACAACATGGAGCACATGATACTCACCATCTTCAAGCAATATGGTGTTTTCTTCCAAGGCGTATACACTTATTTTGAGAAAATACTTTTATACTGAGATGAATTTGTGAATAACACATCATTTTGGTGCTCTCATGTGTTTTCAGATCATATGCTTCGTTTTTCCAATTAGAGATGGCAGAAATTCCTTTAGTTGCATCAGGGAGTAATACTCATGATTTATGCATGTATTTATACCACAACACATTTCCTGGTTGTGATTAGTCTTTAAAAGCATTGGAAGTGTTACACAGGGTCATGGAAATGCTCTACCATGCTCAGAGATTTTTATTAGAAAGTTAATTTTTTTAATATACCATCACGATCTTTATCCAATGCGCTATTAAGGTAGCTTTATAGTGCTCAACTTAGGAAAAGAGGAATAGGCCCCCAAATACTTATAATTACTTTTAGTTACCCCTTTCTAATGTGATGCCTCTAAATCAGGGGTTGACACTCTAAAGCCCATGGGCCAAATCTGGCCTGCCTTCTCTTTCTGTAAATAAAGGTTTACTGGAAAATAGCCACACCTATTAGTATTCGTGTTGTCTGTGGCTGCTTAGGCATGTGGCCCACCAAACCTCAAATATTTACCATCTGGCCCTTTGCTGAAAAAGTTTACTGACCTGCTTTAAACCCTTTATGAACCCCTTTACATTTTCAGCTAGCTGCAGAATAACTCATCCCACTCAGGGGTTACCCATGGTCACGCTGGACCTCTTGGTTCCTGCTGCACTGGGAGATCTGCTCTGCTTCTGGAGCCCCATCTGCTCCATCTCTACCTCCCGTAGGACTCGAGTTATCTGTTGCAATGCCTGTCTCCTGGATTAGAAGAGCAGGAGCAACTTCTTACTCTCCTTTGCTATTCCCAGAACCTAGCACGGTATCCACACTTAACTGGTGATCAGTGTTTATTGAATGAACAAATGACTCACATTTCCTAGTCATAATATAAAGCAGCATTTTTATAGACATAGTTTACCTGAGACTGAACAATCTAGAAACTACTTATTTCTAGTTATAAAAACATTTTTAAAACAGGATTTTTACCTTCATAATTATATTTCCTTTGGGCTCGTATGAAAATTAGTTTACATTAAAGATGAGTTTACATTTCTCCAGCTCAGATCCAACGTTAGTTCCAACTATGCTAGATATTAAAGATAAACCTCTTTGGCTTAAAAAAAAAATCTTGCAGACTATCCTAATCTTGTATAGATGATTAAAAAGTAAATGAATGTTGTCTCCATTTTGTCAGGGTCTTAGTACTCAGAGGTGGCTGATATGAGGATCTGGTTTATTATTTATTCATTCATTCCAGCAAATGCTTGTTAAGTGTTTCTGGTGCTCTAGGCAGGAGTGAAACAGCAGTAAACAGGACAAAGTCTTTGCTCTTGTGGAGCTTACATTCTCATCCAAGTAGGTAGTAACCAACCGAGAAAACTACCAGCTGGTGGCAAGGGCTATGAAAAGATGTAAAGTAGGGTGACGTAAGAGTGAGTAAGCAGGTACAGTGCTCCTCTGAGAGAGTGGCTTCAGAATTAGAATCTGAATGATAAGAAAGAAGCAGCCATGGAAGGATCATGGGAATTGAATTCTAGGCAGAACACACAGCCAGGACAAAGACCACATATCTGGCAAGGAGCTTAGTGTGTTTGAGGAGCAGAAAGAGGCAAACGTGGCAGATATTTAGTATTCAGGAGACGGGTGGGGAAAGAGGAGGTTCTGGAAGTAGGTAGGCAGCAGTCAGGATGTAGCCTGGGGTAAGGTTAAGACATAGGCTCTTTTCTGCTCCACTTTTAAAGGAACTCAGGGTAGATCAACTCAGGTTGATCCTGACTTTCTGCTGCCCAATTAGTGCCTAGAATGGCCTAAAGAGAGTGTTAGATAGTGAGTCTGCAGTTGGCCAGGTCGACTATTCATATAACACACACGAGCTCCTGATCCCACCCCGTGTGACTCCAGACCCATTTACCTCCCTGTAGAGTCCTGTGGAGCCTATCTGTGTGGCTGTTTCCAGGCTGAGATGCCTGTTTGGCCATCCTCTGGGTCCCAACAGAACAAAGACAATGATCACTTACACGAACACCTGCCTGAGCTGACACTCTCAAAAGTCATCTCTATTTCATCTTGTAATCATTTGCCTATAAGTGTGTGTGTGTGTGTGTGTGTGTGTCTGTGTGTGTGTGGATTATATACAGGTAAGATGTCTTTTTAACAAAGGGTTGGATTGCAGGGAGTATACATGTCAGGACAGTGTTGCCTAAATGGGCTGGTCAAAAATGTTCAACTGAGAATGTGTTTAGCTTGTTTAACTGTTTAGTGACATGTTGTATTACTATTAACAATGTCCAATGAAAGTAACAAATATATATGATATACAACCCTGTGGTTAAGTGTGCACAGGATAAAACATCTGATAGATTCAGCCATTTTGATTCAATTCCATAAACATGATTCATGAAACACTGAGTCTAGACAATCCTTTGCATCAGACAAGCAAAATGGACAGATAATATAGGATTTTTTTTTATGGCACTGAAGAAACAAAACCTGTCAGATGTCATTGACATTACTAAAGTTACGTTAGATGCAAAGATTGTTCATTCGTTGCACCGGTTTTCACAGTAAGCAATTGTTTAAATAAAATGTCCCTCCTTCCCCACCTAGGTGTTGTGTGTAGACATAGCCTACCAGGGCAATTATGGATATTGTTGGAAGCCTGCAAAGTTGTCATCTTGCTGTGGTTTGGTGAAGTCAGGGCCTAAGGGAGAGTGTAAATTAAAGCAAGGAGGAGGAAGATGGGGAAAGGTCTCTTTTAACAAAGAAAAAGCAACTCAGTGGGAGTGGAGGCTGGCAATCTGCTAAAAGGAAATGAAAGGAAATTCTTCATTTCTAAACGGTTCATTGACCCATGATAATAAAGCAGCCCTGCCAAAGAAGGATAATTATCTTTTTAAGTATCAGATGCCCTGTGGGTGAAGGCCTCCCTTCTCCTCTGTTGAAAAATGAACTCAGATTAAACAAATGCTCCTTTTCCTAGTTTACTATTGACATGAATTTTTTTATTAGGAGCAAAATTAATCAGTTTTCCCCTTTCTTTTTTCCCCCTTCTCTTACGGAAATCAGGCCCGCCCAGCTGAGCTCAGTGCATTTCCCCTCGGGCCCTGAGTTCTACTAACAGTATGATGGGCTAAAATGCTTGATATTCTGGTGAGACTAGCAATTGCAGAATTGTGGTTTTATTATGCCCCTTAGCTGCTTAGATCCAGGCAGAAGCATGCTCTCCTAGAACAACAAGAAAAAAAGAAAAAAGAAAGAAAGAAAGAGCATTAGAGTGTTTTTTCTCCTACTGGTACCTGAAAACTAAACGAAAATTAATATATGTATGTGCATGTGTATACATATGTATGCATACATATATATGTATTTACTCACACATATATGATGAGTTCAAATACAAAAAGGACCTGAAATGTTATTGATGATGTAACGTTGAATATTTATATGATCCCAACAAATGATCAAACTTACATCTTTTTTCTCTAGACCTTGTTATTCGTCCAGACCAATGTAAACATGTTGACTTGTCTAACTTACAGAAAGCATTAAGATGGTGTTGTTTGTATAAACAGACAGCCGTTTTCTTAAATTAATGATTTAACTTTAACTGTCCTCTTGAATGCTCAATAATCAGTCTGAGGAACCCTTGCCATAAATTACTTAACCACGTGGTACATCTCTTGGTTACAGATGAAGTTCTTAGTACATTTTCAGAATGTGTACACTCCTTTTAAAAATAAAATAAAATAAATAAAACTGTTACTATTGTGTTCTCATTACATATTTCTCTAAAGAGATATTCAAATTAAAATTTTAATCGCGATGCTCTACGCAGAGAAACCAACTGGATATTCCAGTTGCTTTTCTAACCTAGTGCCTTTGGCTGCTTGAGAAGAGAGAGCTTTAAAGCAGGTGTCAGGAAATAATGGTCCAGAATAGATCTTGCCTCATGGCACAATAATATCAGCCAGCACTTGTGTCTCTCTGAACACTAATGTCCCTTTTTCTTAAAGGAATTTCTTTGGCGCACCACAGCTTCTCCTTCAAAGTATAATTAACCATGTTTGTAAGCTCTCTTTGAACTCCTTGGAAATCAGTGGTTGGTAAATATTTGTTCTTTTATTCCTTAGTCTTTGAGAGTTCAGGCCCTGGGCCAAGGGGATTCAATTCTGTGGGTATAAACTTCTTGGTAAAAATACTACCCAAAGCCAGCAGAATGTGCCTTAACAGACCTCACTGCAGATGTCCTGGTGTGTCCCCTTCGGCCAGTGGAGCGCTTCCGAGACCTGCGTCCTGAGGAAGTGGCCGATTTGTTTCAGGCAACCCAGAGAGTGGGGACAGTGGTGGAGAAGCATTTCCAGGGGACTTCTCTCACCTTTTCCATGCAGGTGAGTGTACAGAGAGCTCGGAAATTATTTTTCTTCCTTTTCAAATCCTAGCTTTGGGCTCTCTCCCTTTTAAGCTGCCATCTCACTGGGAAGGCAGCTGTAATTGTTTGTGTTTTATATAATGGCAGAAAAAAAAGTTCCTAATCCAGGGCTGCCCCACTGTCCATCGGCCCTAAGGTGGACTGTGGAATATCAGCTGAGGCGATGTCTGCAGTGTTGTTTACAAAGCAGGTGGGAGTAATGGACAAGTGATTTAATGGGCATTAAAACATTCCAGATCTTTTACTGGAACTGGGCCTGGACAATAAATAAATACCATTTATTCCAGGGTAAATATGTTTTGAGTGCTGCATGGGCTCAGCCCTGCTCTATTTCCTGGGGGGTAGAGATATGCAAGTTAGGTGGAGACTTACCCTTAGAGGGCTGACCCTTCTCCTTAATTCAAGCCTCTCTTCTTTAATTCTTTAATTCAAGCAGTGATTGGCTATGGATTGGTAAAAAGCTGGATTGATTGACTATTCTGTATGGCCCACTTCTCAGTAAAGAAAAGAGATCCCCAGTCGCTGGTGATTTTTAGGCAGACGTTGAACCAACACTTGGGAGGAGGAGGCCCATGATGGATCATGAGCTGTGGGAATTGAGTAAATCAATAGTAAGCTACCATGGGCTCCTTCAGATCCCCTGTGGAAAGAGCTGAGGATATCAATACACAAAGTTCTTTGTGGCCTTGAAATTTAATGACTTTGCAATAACCCTGTGGAAAGAAATGGATCATTCCATGATGTGAGACCTTGTCCTCAATGCTTTTGTTAAACTGAATATTTATCACCTTTCCTCTACCTCAGAGAGAACAGATAAACAAAGCCACTGTTTTTAGGTTATAAAAGGCTCTGACTAAAAATACTCATCTGTTTCATAACAAAAAATTTGCTGCCATGTCTGTGTTGAGACTATCTAAACTTCCCTGTAAAATACCTTGTGTGTGTGTGTTGGACCTCAAGCTATTTGAGTCACCTTCAAGCAGGTAGTGAAGCCCAGGGTGGATTCATCAAGCTTATGCCACAAATCATGTTTCCAAAGAGACCAAATGAAGGCAAGTGGGTGAAGCCATCTGTCAGTGTTTAATGAAATACTAGAAGAAAATTTACATTCACAAAAAATGGCCAGTGCTGATTATTTAACATGATTCACTAGAAAATTAATTTCATCAATAAAGGAGCTGACTTGTGCATAACACTTAGAGTACTTTCATATATACAGACTTTTCAAACCTTTTTAGACTTTAACCCACATAAGATATGCATTTGTTTCAAAATCATGTATATCCTCCACAACATACACATATATAGACAAATGAAACCAAAGTTTCACAAAACAATGTTTACCCATTCTATGTACTCTAGTAGTTTTTGTTCTGTCATATGATTTCTTTTGTTTTTAGTGCTGATCACGACTCATTAAATTGACTTCATGACCCCCTAATGGGTTGTGACTCCAAGTTTGAAAACCACTGACTATATAGTTCTGCTTCATCCTAGCCACAGCAGGGCAAGAATTCTCACCCCCTTAGTCTGAGTCGTAGAGGTAGAAAGACTTGCCTAAAGTTGCAAAGTTCTAATTCAATTTTGGAATTTTTTTCTCATTGTAGAGATGTTGCTTGTTCTGCTATCCCAAACCAGCTAGTACTTGCTTGTATTGTGGCTGGTGATTGGGCGAGTTTGCTCATTTTCTACTAAGCAATTAGTTTTCTTGGGCTTCAGAAAGCTGAGACTGAATCAGGATGGGAAAAGGGCCCAGATACAATCAACGCTCCCACTCTCTCCCCCAGGATCACAACAGCCAGGGAGGCCCACTCTTGGACGTTCTTCCCAGATGAGACACACCATCTTCTTGCTTAATGGGTTATGTTTACAGCAGATTTCCTTAGTAGAGACTTAAAATAATCAGACATTAATTAAACTACATCTGATTTAAAGATAACCAAAAGGTGTGATACTTCACCTCCCCAAACGTTTTCAGCTTTCTTTTAGTGCAATTAAAACCACAACCAAGAGCAAATAGCATGAAAAGTAGCACGGGGTTGGCTTACTGGATAATTTATATCATTTTTATACATAACTTCTCACTTACTCTCAGGTGGAAATGGAGAACTGTCTGGTCCCACACATTTTAAGTGAATGGTCCCCATGAGAATACTATAAATTAACACACAATGAAATTGGATCTAAATTATTAACAGGTGATATTTTTGAATAAGCAGGAGATACCATCTATCTGTTCTCACCTCTGTTGGTCTTTTTCTACTTCTAGGATGGCCCGGAAGCCGGACAAACTGTGAAGGTGAGTGCTTATTATGTGCATACAAATTAATAAGGGGCAATTATGAGAACTAATAAAAAATCACACTGAGCCATTTGCAGCACATTGCTGTTTCATTATGTTATCTTCGAGGTCAGAGAGACCCTCAGCATTAGAGCCATAAATCCTGACAATATAAACTATGCCAAGCAATATGTTTCTCATTAGTTTACAAGGCATTTACCTTTTGTAGTAAAATTATTATTGTACAAATGCTAAAACAGAAACTAAATCAAGGTGTCCTAACAGAAACTGAAGTCAAAGGAGTTCATGCGAGGTAGTGTCTAGGAAAGAACACCTATGCTGTATGTGGATTGGTGCGTCCCGTTTTAAGCCTGGGTGTCTTTGACACGCCTTCTGGTCCTTTGCATGGTCTGTGTTTGCCTCATCTTGAGTGAAGGGCCTCCGGGTGTAGTAGCCGCACAGCTCTCCTTCAGTCCTCGCTCTGTGGTTCTCTCCACCCCCACACCCACACTCTTCCTCCCTTTGTACTTAATACCCAAGTTCTAACCTAATAGAGTCAGTGGAGCTCAAAGATGGGTTTTTAAGTGTGCTAGGAGAGGAAAGGAGGATTTATTAAGATGGTCTCTGCCTCCCCAGTAAAGCGATATAAAAGAATAAAATCCTGGCAGATTCTGCTCTCAGCCCCCTTCCTACAGATGTAAATTCTTACACAGTTGTGTCCTATGCCTAAATCAGAGAGAAGGCTTTTATTTTCCCCTGGTGCTAGAAATCAGAAGCAAGTCAAGCTGAGGTACTAATGTTATACTTTGCGAAATCAGATTTTATGCCCTGGGAGCAGATAAGGTGATGCTCGGCACCAAACAATGCCAAAGAAACATAATTCTCTTTTGATCTTAGTTTGCATATGGCTTTATTTAACATAGCTGCCACGAGACTTTTCAAATACAATTGCTGGGAAGTACTTTTGAGGAGCAAATGTCCTATAGGGAGTGCCACCAAATTTTTTATGATAAAAGAAAGAGCTGGCTTTCTGATTGTTCCAGACACGGGATGTGATAGGGACAGAGAGGACTCACAGCGTCCCTCCACCCTGCTGTGCACCCCTATGCCAGGCTTCTAAATACACAGACGTTAAAAAAGGACATAAATACAGGTAACTTCTTTTTGAAATTGTTTCTTAAAAGGCAAAACACGAATATTTAAACCTGGTTACTAGTTTTCACAAAACTCAATCTTCAAATGTAAATTCGAACAACACCAGACTAGTTAAGTGCACTGTTTGATGGAATTCCTTCAGTCCTTGAAAGTAAGGCTGCAGAGGCCTAACTAGCAACATGGGAGAATGCACAAACCATTATCAAATGGAGTGCACAGACTGATAATCTGCACATACTAACCATGCCTGATACTTATATGAATATAGAGGTTATATGATCTCAAAATTTCATTTCAGAATTCTGAAAGGGGGATTAAAAATATTTCCTATTCGTATACAAGCAGGCGTTGAACAGAGGCAGAAGGTAGATGAGTGGTTCCAGGGGCTAGAGAAAGAAGGGAATGGGGAGGCACTGCTAGTGGGAAGGGTTTCTTTTTGGGGTGATGAAAAGTTGTGGAATTAGATAGTGATAATGGCTTTGCAACCTTGTAAATATTCTAAAAACTACTGAATTGTACACTTTAAAAAGGTGAATTTTATGATATTTCAATTATATCTCAATTAAAAATAATAATAAAATAAAGCACAATTAAAAAAAAAAAACAAGCACGAAGTCTGGCAGGGCTGGGCACCATGGCTATAGACTCTCTGACTCTGATAGTGACTATTTTTTGATGTCCAATTACCTGGCTAAAATCTTTAATGGTTTTGTTAGTTTTGGTGGTGAGGATGATGGCGTAGTTCTTGGTGTATAGTACTAATATAGGAATTGTTGAATGTGGTTATTAACATCACTGCCATTATTATTTAGCTTAAGTTGATATTTTTATAGTTCTGTTTTTTTAATCAGCAGATTATATTGTTTCGGACATCTTTCAAATGTTTCCAACCTGATCAGAGAATTTCCCCACTATGAATTAGCAGGGCCATCTCAAATGCTTTGTGGAATATAAAATGGTGAAAAGAAAATAACCATATACATATATATAAAAACTTCAATGGATGATGAAATTTTGAAAACTGTCCTTTTGGACTGAATCTACATTTCTAGAGTTGTCTAATTTGTTTTTCCAAGTGTGATTTTTACACTACATATGTGAAAACTGAGTTTGGTGTCAGTTTTAAAAGAAAAATTGATCCTCAGTTTTTATTCTAAATTCACTGATTTAGAATCCTTGTGGTTGGGGCTTGGGAATCTTCATTGTTAACAAGTATACCCTGCGCTTCTTTTGAGTGCAGATATTTACTGGTCTCACTATTTTATGGTAATAAAATAGCAGGTGGTGATGGCCCCATAAACTTGACCTATGGAAGCCAGCCTTGTAGTAGCCAGCCCCGCCAGGGAGCAAAGCAGTATCTTCAGTAGTCAGCTGCTCGGTTCTGAAAATTACAATTCAAGACTGAGCATTTCATATTTTGAAATCCACAGAGTTGCTCATTTTGAGGCAGCATTTGACAGCCTGCCATGGCAGCGCAGTGACTGTTCTCTTCATCTTTGCCTGTGCCTGACTCTTGGTATTCCGTGTGGTGCCTGGGTTCTAAACCATTTTTGTCTCATGCTGGGTGGTAATAGCAATAAGCCCAGTAATGATCTCTGCCCCCGACAGCTATTGTTATTCTTAGTGAAGGTGCACCACTGAGTTCGTCTCATGACCATGGCGCCACTTTATGGTGTTTTGTTTTAGGGGCTTTAAATTCTGCTTTGCAAGAACAAGGGTGGCCTCACTGACTCAGGAAGGCATTTGTAGCAGGAAAGGGAAATATAGAAGTAAAAGAGTGACCTCTTATTTCTCGATTGATTATTAACTCACCTTTTGAGTTTAAAAGTGGTAGAGCACTGCTACCCACCAGGTGATTATGGCCGCCATTTGGACATCCCACAGGCTTGGGAAACAATCTTTCTTCTGGTTTCAGCCATATAGTGCCATATGCATACACACATCACCATATATGTACGTGTCCAGCCGTGTTATCAGCCACCCCTGATCTCCCCGCATCTGAAGTAGCCCTCCTGAACCCCTTACTCCCTATCCTGTCGTCTTCTTTGATTTCCTTCAAGGCATTCTTTGCTGACTTTTATTTGTCTGTGTGTTTGTTTTTGTTCCTGTAACTATGCTGTTTCCTTTATCCCTCCAGAATGTCATCTTCACGAGGACCTGCATTTTATCACTGTTTGTTTTGACTCTTTTAGGTGGCGGGGAGAGGAGAATGGAGATGATGATGGTGCTTCACTGGATAGAACAATCTCTGCCCCTAGGGTTCTAATTCCGGTTGATATGAAGTAGCGATAATAGGTACTTGTATTCCAGTGTGCAGTCAGGGGTCCAGGTTTCCTGGAATTTCTGTCAGGAATCTCTTGTATTCTAGGTGTCACTGGCAAAGACTGAAATTTCCACTAGTCAAGGTCCTCAATCATACTCCAAAATGTAATTCCAACTAGCCAAATCATTAAGGCAATGCTCAGTCCTTTCAAAGGGATGCTGCCTAATAAGTGTAATGTGAGCTATCTTTTAGAGCAATTATTGTGTGAATCTTTGGGTGGGAGGGTGTTTTAGGTATATTAAAGAGAGAGATTTATGACAGGCAGGTAATTTAGAATCTCATATGTACTATTTATAGAATATGCTTGCTTACACTCTTCTGTGTTTATGGTGCTTGAATCCTCTGCTTAGATCTTTAATTTTGCGGTACTAATGCAGTGGGATGTATCTTTTAATAACTGTTGATATATTAGCAATTACTTTTCAGATTGCTTAGGAAAGAACAAGAAAAGGAATTCTATAAAGAAGTGTTATTTAAAAAATTTTAAAAAAACTCTTCTATTTACTGAAGAGTTTCTATCCTCCTAGAACAGATTTTCCCCATGGAGATTTGGTAATCTTTTTATTCATGAACATAGAAGATGTTTTAGCTCTTAATAAAGTCCAGTAGTTGATACACTTTGGCATCAATCAGAAGTTCCATGGGAATATCTGCTCTACTAATTGTTTAGCTGTGTGTCTTTGGGCCAGCCTCTTAACCTCTCTGAACATCCATTTCCTCATTTTTCAAGTGGAGGAAACCCTATCTATTGTATTGAGTGATGGTGAGGACAAGCTGACATGAAAATATAGCCTAGCCCATCATATACTGTCCCTGGGACCTTATGCATGTTTCTTAATCTTAATCTTACCCTCAGTTTTCTCATCTGTAAAATAAGCTAAGGCTGGGCTTTAGGAGAATGTACCTGGCATTGAGACTGTCTGTAGTCCTGCCCAATTCACTTATTTATTCACAGTGAATTCTCTCATGATTAATTGCTGCCTTTCAGCTGAAATTCTTGAGAAACCTTTCTTCTGATCATATGACTTATGCTGTTTGAATATCTAGTTTGAAATTGTTCTAGAAGTGATCACTTAAACATTCAGACATTCATCTGTCTTATTAAGTGGAGGAAAAAATCTCTACCCTGACCATGTTAGCCTCTGCTGTACTCCTAGGTGGTAATGAGTAAGTCATGGTGCTGAACCAACAGTATATTTGACAATTACTGGAAGCAGAGTTTCATAGAACAGAAACCTGCCAGCACCCATGCTGATTCAGTAGGTTTGGTGTGGGACCCAGGACTCTGCATTTTAACAGATAAGGTGAGTGATTCCCATGCACACTTCACTCCAGTGCAAAGCCATGTACCAAAGAAGTGACAAGATGATGTGCAGGAATCTCCACTTAGCTACTCACTTTCAACCCAAATGAATTCCTAAAATTTGGTGTGCACAGAAAGGAGAAACTGACATCTTGAGAATGAAAATGATTTGACTTGACTGTTATTTATTATTTTTATCAGGAAATAAATTTCAAGAGAGCTGTAATTTGCCCAAAACTTTTATCCTTTGATTAAAGCCGTGTCGAAAAGTGCTTTGCTTGTGTTTATACTTAATGTATATATTTACTGCCAGAAAAATTAGTATGTTCAGGATGCAGGAGCTTTTATCTTGTGAAATTGCCTTACAATTTGTGTCTCTGCTCTCAGAATGAATCCAGTTTGCCTGAGTTTGGTAAACCAAAAACAATTTCGGTGCTCAGGGCGTGGGTTTGGGTGTACAAGTGGGAGTTGATGCCTCTAAGCCTGCCCTTTCCCTTGGCATGTACGTGTATCTGACTGTCCCTCCCCTCCTGGTGATTTAGGGGCAAAACCCCTGGTCCCTGGCTCTCCAGGCAGGAGAAGGGACCATAAGTCTACCTGTCTTCTGTGGGAAACATCCCGTTTCCTACTAAACCCTCAAGGCCTCTGCTAAATAGGTATCAAATCATTGAGATTTTCCATTTCTAATTGGTTAATTTTGATTTGCGTGATGCCATTTGGGTCAAAGCATGGAAAGAAAAATTAACCAAGCCTCCTAATATTCTCCCATTTCTATTTTTTCTTTTCTCTGTTCTCTCAAACTCACAGGCAGCGGAGGTGGGTGGGGTGGGTGGGGTGGGGGCGGCTGGAGATGGAGTGAGGCTGGAGAGGAAATATCATCAGGATTAAAACATACTGATGAAGAGGGACGACTCTGGAGCTGGATGGCCTGGTTTCAATCCCAGAGCCATTGCCTACTATTTATATGACCCTGCAAGAGTCGGCCTTTCCTAGTGTCAGCATCTATTTCTAAATTTATAAAATGGGGGCCTTAACAGTACCATACCTCCTAGGGGTGCTCAGAAGACCAAATGGATTAATGGATATAAAGGCCTTTAAAACAGCACTTGGCACATAAAAAAGTCTCAATAAATATTTGCTATTTGTTTTATAATTTTCACTTAATTCTCACAGTCCTCAAAAGTAGGCCTTACTATTTTACACTTGGGGAAACCCAAGGTTTGCAGAGGTAAATGATATATCAAAAAATCCCCCACACGGTTCACACATAGTAGAGCTGAGATTCAAACCCCAGGCCTGTCTGAAAGCCCAGTTCTCCATTAAATCATGTGGCCAGCTGTTTCTAAAACACCTTGCACCCGGTAAGCACGGTCAAAGATGCTCAAGGAGAGGTTTCGTAAATATTTAGCCACCCTCAACACAGATTCATCTGCATATTTTGCTCTGCTTAGAATAATGTTGGCTTCCATCTAAAAATACCCTGAGGACTTTCCCTGTTTAACTCTATTATACAAGTGAATGCTAACTAACTTAAATGCTGCTTTATTGCTGTATGTCAATTTATAGCAGAATTATATGTTTTAGATGTTTTATATTTCATTAGTGCTACCAAACGAATTCCATCAGTAATCGGAGGCCCTGGCATATAATAAAGTGGCTATCTGGCTGTTAAACTTATTTTGAGATCTGTAACACAAAAATGTGGCAAATATTGCAGATACATTCTTAATGTCAGTGTTTTACATGTTTCCGTAGACTGTCTTTTATAGTTGATTCTCAGTGTTGGGGGCTTTTATTTAATCACTGTCAAATCAAATGTCCTGTGAAAGGTAAAGTGCTTTATAGACCCTAAAATGCTACATAAATGTAAGGCCTTGTTGTTCAGAATCACCTTTTTACCTTTGTTGATGCAGTGAGGGCAGTCGCTGTTGTCGCTCATTGTTGCCATTTTGCTATGGAAGACTAGGTGCCATCACTGAAGGGATTACTCTCTCTCACTATTTCAATATGTAGGTTTCAGGCCTAGGAAATTATGTGTAAAATTCCCTAACCCATATGCCCAGTTCATTCTAAGTTCAACTTTTAAACCTGTGAAATCTAAATAATTGCCTTGGCCAAAATGTCAATTCTGTTAAAAAAAAAAAAAAAAAAAAAAAGGAAGAAAATAAACTCAGCCCAATGATTCACATGACCTGGAGCCAATAGTTTTGATTAAATGTGAGTGGTCAGTTCAGTCTCAGCAGATGCACCATTTGTTACAGATCACACCGCACACCTTAAATACAGAATGAGGAGTGAAAATCCATAAAATAATGTGTGCTTTGGTCGTAACTGGACGTTTCAGCTGAAACAAATCCATATGATATTAAAAAAGTTTTTTAGGCGTTATTAACAGCAGAAATAATAAAATATAAAAATAGATTACTTATAGCCTATCTATATAAGTGTAAAAAATGCAAGTCTATATATTGCTTAAAGAAATGGACACAATAGGATTGAGATTCCCCCATAGTGAGGCAGTAAGGAGGAAGAGCACACCATGGGTTGTCAAGGGTACCCAAGGGCCTTCAACTCCAAAGATAAAGTTTTATTTTTAAGTTGGGTCATGTGTACCTGGTTGCTCATTATGTTATTTATGTTTCGTAATATCATTGATATTTTAAAAGAAAAAATAAGTAGCTATCTCTATAATTTTTATTTCACAGAGGCTCCATCAGAAGAATTTTCCATTAAGAAATGACTATCATAATTCATTCTTTTTCCTTTATTATCTTAGCATATAACTAGTTCTCACACCTCCTATGTTCAAATCTCTGATACTGGAGCTCATAAAATAGATTTTTGAAAAGCCCACAGTTCATTCTGATGGTTTCCCAGATTTATGAACTGCTGTTTTATTTATTTATATAAATACATTTTGATTCTTGATCTAGATGACCTGGATTTGATTCTTACTCCCGTATTCATTCTGACTTATTCAATACCTTTCAGGGGCTCCTCTTTGCCCTTTGTGGCAAAGCCAGTACTGAAATAAATTTTAAGACCCAAAACCAGCTGGAAAAGTAAAGATTTGATGACTGAGCCTGGATCAGATGGAAACCAGCTTAATGAATAATAGACATGGCAACCTGCAGAGCCACAGACATGGAAGAATTAGAATAATGACCTTCCTAATGACATTTGAGTGAAAAATATTGGGTTTGTGAGAACCTGTAATAGTCCTTGGGCCAAACACAGTGAGAAATCCTTCCCTCCCATCTACATGAATTATGTTAGTTCTGGGAAAGGGCAGTTTTGAAATTTTAACTTAACACGTCATGAGGTATCAATCCTACACCTGCAGTGTCATAGCAGATCCCCTCTCTAGAGAAGCTGCTGACTCTCCAAGATTAGGGAAATAGACATCCAGCGTTGGATGCCTTCTGAATTTGATGAATCCCAAACCTCAGGGGGAAAGGACAAAAATGATGGTTTGAAATCCTTCTGGACTCATTCAACATAAAGATAATATTATTGGATTCTGGTAATGAAAACTCCCATTTCTTCCTTGGTAGTTTATTCTTTCAAAAAAGCTTTTCTTATTCCTGATGTTCCATGAAAAATAAACATGCTAAGTTATTTAGGATGAAGACCTTGCCTAAAGTGGTTTAGAAGAATTAACAACACTGATTGGACAAAGTGCACTCACCAAGTATTCTTGTACTTTGTGGCAAAATCCTTTTATCCTAATGTTCACATTCAAATCTTGCACCCTAGGGTCTATATATCAGTACCTGTTTCCTGAAAAAATATTTTCTTATCATGCTTTCTATATGGATGCCCTGAAAAACAACCAAACAGGGCCTTTTAGTTGTGTTTCAATTCATCTGTCGGTTGTAAATGTTATAAATTCCCAGATGTAATCAGATTCTAGAAGTAAAATTTTGATGAAACCATTCAGTCATGGAAGGAATAAATGTGATTCCTAGCTCAGCTCTGCCATCAGATGACCAGAGAGGAAACTCACTCTTGAGGAAGAAGCTCAGAGCTTGGGATAACTCAGAGAATCCCAGAGGGACAGGTGACCTTGGAAGTCAGGCAGTATCATCTCCTATTCTGCAAATGACCCCCCTCTGTAACCTTTAAATTGGTCTTTTATCTTCCTCTACACCCAGGATCCCCGTGCACTGTGAGGTAGGTAGCTGCTTCCAGTTCGGAACAGCTCTGATCTGTGCGTGATGATGCCCACCTCATCCTCATCCTCTGCCCACCACCCAGGAAATGAGCATCCTGCCTGCTCATGTTTTTCTGTCCAGCATTCATTCTTTAATTTATTCATCCGGTGCCTATTATGTTCCAGGTATTGTCACAGGCCCTGGGAGACCAAGAAGAATGAGACATAGTCCTTGTCTGTCTTTAGGGACAGTCTGTGAAAATACTGCTGTAATAGAGGAAGACGGAGGAGGGAGTAGAAGTTGTATAATTCATATTAATTCCTTCTACCAGTAAGTGCTTACTGAGTACCTACTATGTGTCAGGAGCTTCCGGACACTGAGGTACGGTGGAAGGAGAGGCAGGCAAGGGACAATTCTCAGTTTGTTGTCTGTCCTCCTCTTCACTCAGATGAACAAATAAAATAATTGCAGATTTTGAGTGGTATTAGAAAGGCTGTAACAGGCTGCTGTGAAAGGGGCTAATATAGGAGGAGGGGGGTAGCTTGGGCTGCTTTAGATAGGGTGGTCAGCAAAGGCCCACTGAGGAGCTGACCTGTAAACTGAGACCTAAGGAATGAGAGGGATCCAGCCAGGTGAAGAGCTGGGGAAGAAGGAGCATTCTGGGCGGAGGAAACAGCAGTGGGGATGAGCATGGCACATTCTAGGAGCTTATTGAAGGCCAGGTGGCTGGAATTTGAGGTGGAGAGAGAGGTAGTGGGAGATAAGTTTGAAGAGGTGGACAGGAAAGCAGTTATACCAGGCCTTGTACACCACAATGTAAGGAGTTTTAATTCTATTCTAAATGTATTTGGTCTTTGAATTATTTTCTAAGGGCAGAGGATATTTCTCATGTACCTAATATGATGGGTGCCCTTAATTGATTTCGTTTTTATGTTTCTCCAAGTCCACTTTTCTAGAACTTGAATAATTTTGTCTCATCTCTAATATGGGCACTGTGGTTCTCTCCCCAGCATACTCTCTACACTCCTCCATTATTTAGCAGCCAAGAGTTAGGATGTATTTGGATCTACCTTTAGCTCCAGGTGTGAACCTTGTTTGGTGTAATCCAGGGTTTGGCAAACTTTTTCATAAAGGCCAGATAGTAAATATTTTAGGCTTTGAGGGCCAGATGGTCTCTGTCACAATTATACACCTGCTTTGGTAGCATGAAAGCAGCCAGAGAAAATATGTAAATGAATTTGCACAACTGGGTGTGACTGTATTCCAATAAAACTTTATCTATAAAAACAGTCAGGGGGCCAAATTTTGCCCGTTACTCGCCTAAGCCAATTCTTTCCCCTACAGTGATAACTTTAATTAATTCTGACCTAAGCCACTTCGAGTATAGGATTCTCTTGGCTTCAGGGATGGTGGTTCTCAGTGTCATAGAGGACTTGTATTTGTTTGTTGAGGGAAGGGATGCTTTCTGTAGTATGGCTTGTGAACAAGAAGCAGTAACCCTGACAGGTGGATTAGATTATGATTCCTAGGACAACCTGCCTTAGAATGAAGCAGATGCTGAGGCTGGAATGGCAGAGATAGGAAGAAGTCGGATAGTTAGGTCCTTGGTAACATTATAAGGTTGCTAAATTAACCAGCCCTGAAGTCTGCACTACCTCTAGACTTTTTGGGTTAGATGCTCCATTGAAGTCCCCTATTGTTTAAGCCAGGCAGAGTTGAATTTTATGCTACTTCCAATGGAAAACATTCTCAACTAGAGCATCTACTCTAAAATCTTCCGTTATTGTTACTCCTTAATATGCTTAACTGGCAATTTGAATAAACAATTTCTAAAGTGCTTCTGCATATCTGCAATACTCATCACATGCCAATGGGAATCTTTGAGTGAAATTCTGTGAATCAATGGCCCTAGAAGAGCTTAACTTCCAATAGGCTCCCTTTGGTGCATGACCATGAGGTGATTCTATTAACTTTAATGATGGTGGTGCTGTATAAAATGGGCCCTGTTAGTCTATTCTTCCTCTTCTTTTTAGCATTAAATCTTATCCTGCAGCTAGTTCCTCAGGGTAAGGTATATGCCCTGATGCCATTCATTTCTTGGCCTTTATTAATATACGCAGGACTATCTCTCTAAGGAGGGAGTGCTAAGTGAGTACATTAAAAATGAATCCTCTGCCCAATTTGTTGACTTTGAGAAAACCCTAGAGTCAGGAACATCAGTGAATTATTATTGATTGTTTTAAGATCTAGTAAAATCATAAATATGGCTCAAAACAATTACTGTGTCCACATTAGCAAATTATCAAATCCATAGCTTGCTTTGGAGCCTGGCCTCAGAGATTTAAATAAAGTGCTAGAGGAAGGAAAGTTGGATTCTGGAAATGTGACAACCAGGGCTAGGATAGAGAAATTTATGATTTAATTTGCTGTGCAATCTAATTGAGAATAACTATTGGATTTCTGAAAAGTGAACTTTGATTAGGTTTAGGTGTCAGAAATAAACTGGAAATATGGGTCAGTTTATACTTTTCTGGGAATCTGTCGGGAGGGGGAGAGGGAGGTATTCATTGAAGGAATGACTTTCCTGGGTGACCTTCTACCCTGCCTTCTGTGTTCTTGTTTCCTGTGCTCAAATAATTGGTTTATACCTGAGACTAGCTGGCTCTTCCCAGACTTGCCTTCTACTTTCTTCACCAAGTGTCAATTTTTCCCCATTTAGAAATAAATCAATTCAAAATGAAATCACCCAGGGCATTCATTTTTCACCATCTAGTAAATGAATGTCTCTAAAGAACACAAGATCCTCCCTTTTCAGTTCAGGCTTAATCAAATCCTTCTTTGACACGGAAGCAGTGCACAACTGTTGTCTCTGTTTTTTCCAGGCTTTTCATGTTTGGCGGACTACCAGGCAATGTTTGCTCTGTAAAATGTATATTGGCATGTTCCTAGATTCCTGTGCATAATTTCTGAAGATCTAACTTGAAGTCACACTGCCTGGTTTGACTTTCTAACCCACAGCAGGTTGGAAGAAAGCTGCCTGTGGCATCGTGTCATCCTTTAGCGATGACAGTCATTCATCTGAAGCCCCGGCCTCAGCCGCACTCTGCTGACAAGCACACCGGTGGCTAGATTTTCAGGAATGGACTGGCTTATCTCTCAGCTCACTTCAGGAAAATAGGAAAGCAATTTGCACAAAGATAAAGGAGATTTCATAGCGATCTGTGTAGAAGTGGCTAACGGAATTCTACAGGCCATCAGCAAAAGCTTGAATACCCAGCTGAGCAATGATAAATTACTGCTAACTGTCCTAATTATCCCTTGACACTCTGCGTTGAAACCTGACTAAATTTTGCTGAAACTTATAAATAGGAAAGAAATGTAAGGTTTAATAAATTATCCATAATAGAAATGCTTCAAAAAAAAAAAAAAAGAGAGCGAGAGAGAGAGAAAGATGGCTGGCTGAAGCAGAAGAGCTGATATTGATCACCCAACAGTTTCCTGAGCCTTGTGTAGGGCTAAGGTGGGGGATGTATTAGATAAAGGGTAATTTTAATTGCAGACCGAATTGATTATACTCAGCATGCTCATTATGAGGAAGACTACGAGTCGACTCCCAAGGTCATTACGTTAATAGGGCAAGTGTGTAATTTGTGGTAAGCTGATTTGTGAACATCACATTCCTCTGTAAACAGCGTAACCAACATACTAAATGTAAAGGGTCACACGCTAACTAAACTTATTTGCTTCTTTGTATTTTAGTGCGAATGTCTTGCACTAACCCATTTTTCATGCTTTATTGTCTTAATTTTAGCTCATCCAAGGTGTACATCCGTGTAAAATTCCTAGCTTACTTTTTACCAGCTATCTTATTTCACTTTTAGGTAACTCCAGTTAGAAAAGTTTGCTTTTTCTCTTTCATTTGCTTGCTTTCTTTCTTTTTTTTCCCTGTGAACCAGCAGTCCCAAGACTGGATTCTTTGCTCTTCAGGCTTCTCTCAGACCTGTCTGGAGTCTGGGTAGTCTGGATTAGTTCTATACTTGCTCTTCTTCCTAGAAACCTTGTAGGCGTGGGAAGCAATGTGCTATTCTCCCTCTAAGGAATCATCAGTGCTTTTAACTGTGTGCACAGTATGGTTTCTGCTCCTTCACCAAATGGGTTCCCCACATCTGGGTGTTCTCTATTTGATGCCTCATCTGTTTTAAACGTGTTGCCTAGAATCATGTGGAGGCTTCCAGATGGCACAGCAGCAAATGCTTTACTGCAGTTCTTGGAACATAGAAGGCTCTCCATAAAGGTTTGTCGAACACGAGGGTGGTCTCCCAGGGTACAGAGCCTTACGTCTGGACATTCTTGCTGCGGTTGAAAATTGTAAAGAAACAGCCAGAAAGATCTTGTTGACAGGCACTGCTGTAAGGTAGAATTTGTTGGCTCCTTTGTATGTTGAAGACTGCTGAATCTGGTTGGTGACATGGGGTCCTAACTTGAGGATATCATTATTCTCAAGACCAGCTGGTCAGCGGTAGAGCTGCTCCTTGATGTCACTGTGGGCAAATGCTAGCAATGGGAGGAATTCTGGGCTAATCTTCTTAAGCAGGTCATGATCTGTGGGGACCCTATCCACACGTAGGGTGTTTGTAGACTGACTGTTCCCGCGTCTGATTCCTACCAAGCTTTCATGCTAATCATTTCCCTTCTAGAGGGCAGACAATAGGCACCTAGAACCCTCTGAACTCTCTGAGGGTGAAAATTAGAAGCATAATTTAATGAAAAGCAGCTAACTCATTAAACTCTGGGAGTTGGAGGGATCATAGAATCTTTTAAATCTGAAAGTTATAGACTTTTTCTGTGGAAAAATTCAAATACCCAGAAAACGTTACATTTAATTTGAGGGGTCTCCTAGCCCCCTGACATCTGTCCATGGACTGCTCAACTGAACTTCCCTGAATTGCTGTCTTCCACCTCAGTCTTCAGGGCCGGGTAGCGTTACTAGCCTCAATTGATAAGATAAATCTTCAGGCAGGTCACAAAGAGCTACGTCCTCCCCATCTGAGAGATTTCCCTTTGTAAAGTGTTTCCCTCACTCATCAGAATTGTTTGAGGATTCAAAGTCTAGCTCCATCCACTGTTAGCTGTGTGGCTTTAGCCAAGCGGTTTAACTCTCTCTACCTTTGTCTCCTTGTCCATAAAATTAGAACTAAAATACTCCCTCCTCTTAGGATTTTGTGAGTGTTTCATGAGGCCATGAGTGGGAAACTCTATACACAATACTTGGCATGCTGTGTTTTTATTCACCGATTAGTTACTGAGACCCTACTGCATGCCGGCTTCTGTTCTAGCTTCTCTGATGACAGCAGTGAACAAGGCAGACGTAGTCCCTGCCCTCAAACAGAGCCTCTTCTTGCTCGCTCCATCATCATCACCCCAGTAGTTTTATCATCACTGCTGCAGGAAGGAAGGCTGATTAGGAAGTCAGAGGAAACCCCTGGAGAGGAGTTAAAGTGGATTTCAGGTTATTTTCAGTCCCCTTGAGTGTCCCTGTTAATGGGCCTAGAATTGTTATTAATGGCAAGCACATCGGTTTCCAAGCAATCTAAGCAAGTGAGTCAAACGGAACTCAACATGAAGAGCTAGTTCCTTATGTTGAAAGCAGTGAAGTGTTCCAGGTGTCACTGGGGGAGATGCGAGGAGTAGATGTTCCCTCCAGACACACAGGCTGTCTGCAAAGCATGGCCACCAAGCTGGGTGTTTGCTCCATTAGGGAACATTAGATTATATTCCTTGCATCATGAATTCTTCAAAACATGGACCATAGCATGGTTGAAAAACTATTTCCTCAACAGCCCAGCCAAGATAGAACACTAGTCTGATGTTAAATTTGCATTAAAAAGTGGGGGTTTTTCAGTCACACCTCTGAAGTGTGACTCTGAAGACCAGGTGTGACTGTAAACCGGGCTCGCAAGTCACAGGAACTCATTCCAATCAGCTGCTGGTTTTACTGCCTTCCTCAAGAGACTAAGTTTGACTTGAAGTTAGAATTAAGTAACCTAAGAGTTGAGAGTTAGGAGTTGAGATTTGAGAGTTAAAAAGTTTAGACAAAGTTAAGTCTCAAGTTAAATTTAAGGGAGCGAAATTGGAAGTCTAGCTAGAACGAGTTTGAAGTTAAGTTTTAAATCTGATGGAATTTTGTTCTTTTTTTCCCTTCATTCTTAATGTCTCCACCAGATTTCCCTTGTAGCTTCCTGTTGCAGCAGCTGAGCTTGGTTATCCTGGACGTGATTGTCAGAGGGAAGAGGAGAGCTGGGAACATTCAGAGCTCAGACACATCCAGGCCCTCACAGGCTGGGCAGTTTCCCAGCAAAGGGGAGAACTGATGGCTGCGATGGGAGAACTGATCCAGGAGAGGATCCTTGCCGGTCCTCCTGTTCCACTCACAGCCATCCCCACTGCCACCTCCACAGACTGACTCTTGAGCACATTTGCTATGAAAACACTCTGCCATCTGCTGTGCTGTGGAGACTTCCAGGCTAGAACAGAAACAGGTGTGATGTCAAAGGAACTTCATGAGTAAACAAGTTGAAGGGAGGATTGGAAAATAGCATGTTGTGTTGGGAGCTTTAGTCTTCCTTGGCCCTTGGAGCCTGGACCAGCAATGCCTTGCCTCATCAGGGGCCAGCCCTTTGTAATCAGTTTGGGCTCCAGTTTGGTACCAGGAGGCTTTATGGATGGACTCTGGGGTCTGTCTTTGACTTGCAGGTGGCAATAGGCATTGTGGTGTGACTCCCTCCATGGGATTCACGCCGGTCTGGATGCTGATTTGCAGCCGAAGCTGCTTCCTGACCTTGTTCTTTCGGAGGTATTGCATTGCCAGAGCTGCGAGAGGAATTTCTTCCTCCTGTCGAATGAGGCATAGGATTTTTTTTTTTTTTTTTTGCCTTTTTAAACTCCAGGGAAGAATGAATTCTTTGGTTGAAATGGTGTCAGTGGAACTTTTGTGATGATGTGCTAACGCAATTCCAGTTGTTTCTCTGACAGTGGATTCTCTGCATGACTGAGACAAGTGTTATGTGCTTTCACTAAAGGAATTGATGGTTACCTCATCTTTCAATAACTGTCATAACCATCTATTTGTATTATTTTTAATAATAATACTTTAAAGTAGTTTACAAATTTACACTTTATAAAGTACTTCACATTGCATGCTTTAAGTTATTTGTGTGGGGTGGAATAGCACAGGGGGTAAGGCTCTGGAACCAGAATGCAAGTGTTCAAATCCTGGCTCTACTCCTTACTAGCTGTGTGACCTTAGGCAAGTTGCTTAACATCTCTGATCTTCAGTTATCTCATGTGTAAAAGGGAGATAATGATAGTGCCTGGCTTTATAGAGTTGTTATGAGAATCATAGGAGTTAGGGAAGTATAGGACTTTTATCACAGTGCCTAGCATATGATATGCCTCAGTAAATGTTAGCTATTATCATTTAGTTATTAACACTGTCAATATTATTGTTCCCAGCATCATGTGAAATAGGTATGTTACCAGGAATTTTACCTTTATTTAAAAGATGAGGTGACTGAGGCTCAGAGGGAAAAAGTGACTTGCTCAAGAGCCAGAATCCAGTCAGAGGCACAACCGAACAGAAACTCAGACTCCTGACCTCTCATTTACTGAGAAAACCTTGGCAGAGTCCAATGGAATCTGCTCACACAGCCTGGTTTCTGTAGCCCCAGCCTCGTGAGAATGTGGCTCCTAAGCTCAGCTCCCAGCAACAGCATTTAAACCGAAACATTTAATTGTCTGTGGTAGAGGAGAATGGAATCTGGACGTGTTCTTCACGGAGAAGACTCTTCTCTCAGGAGAGTTTTCTAAACTGGGAAGGTAGACAGGTCTTTTGCTAACTGGTGTTTGAGGTGTCATATGTTCCCCCATTCTTAGGCTGAATAAACACCTCTTAAAAAAAGAATATATTCGATGCTCACATTGATATTATTTTAGGATATTCATACCCCTGTTTTAATAGGGTCCACATATAACTAGTTTTATCTTTTAAAAAATCATCAATTACCAGCCTAAAAGAGCATATAATACAGACTAACAAATGTTATTGATTATATACTTTGTAGGGTTTTGTTCTAAGCTCCAGATTTAGAAGCTCTGCAAGACTCACACCTCCCTTCCAGGGGTTTGCAATTCTGTAGGAAGGACAGGAAACATACTTAAATGACCAAAACCACGAGGTGTTGTGTCATGAGGACCAAGCAGTGAGTTCAAGGTTAAAAGACAACACCATGGATTCAGACGGGTAAGGAAGTTCCCTGGATATAAGAGGACTTTCTCTCTTAGTGAAGCTGTCCTACAACCAAAGGGAATTATAATGAGTTTCCTGCATGAAATATTAGAGCACTAGTATAATTAAACATGTTTGTTTTTAGTTTCTAGCAAGATATTACATTAGTAACTTGGACTTCTTATGGATAGAATAATTAAATCCTTCCTTTGAAGAAAAATAGCACCAGCTTCAATAAAGTTGGCAGCTGTGTGGTGGATTCGTCATGATTGCATCCAGAGACATTTTCAGCCCTGTTGTCATATTTGGGGGCTGGGTCTTCATTGCTGCTGCTGCTGCAAAGTTGTGACGGTGAATTTCCTGTGTTCTTTCTGTTCTGTGACCGAGCTGTATGTCAGTGTCTGTTGCACAGATGACATCTGTTTCTGGTGCCTTACTTCAGCTGTACTGTGCACAAAGCATTTTGAAACCCTTTGAAAGACGAAGAAAATAGGCACAAAGCAGCGTTTCCTATGTAAAAACTCCAATCAGTATTTAATAAAACTCAGGTATTCTGAGTTCCAGAATGAAGTACTACTTTTTGCCTTGTTTTTTGATCGTTGGCTGTTTGATGCGGTCTCTGGGAATAATGGCTTTGTAGCAGTTTCCTGAAAATCGTGATTGGTGTTGGTACACACTTATAAAGAAGCACTAGGAGGGGAATAATTTGGTTTCAGTGGAGACTACATCCATTGATTCCATTGAAATATTCTACAAATTGATTTTAGCATTAGTATTTCTTTAAATTAAAACTGGCATCTGTATCTCTCTTGGGAAGTTTAATTATGAAAGCAATTCTTTTTCTTTCGTTTTTTTTAAGATTGGCACCTGAGCTAACAACTGTTGCCAATCTTTGCTTTTTTTTCTTTTTCCTGCTTTATCTGCCCAAACCCCCCAGTACGTAGTTGTATATCTTAGTTGCAGGTCCTTCTAGTTGTGGGATGTGGGACGCCGCTTCAGCGTGGCCTGACGAGCGGTGCCATGTCTGCGCCCAGGATCCGAACCCTGTGCCACTGCAGCGGAGCACGTGAACCTAACCACTCGGCCATGGAGCTGGCCCCTGAAAGCAATTCTTAAATGTATGACACTAAGAAAACAGAATTAAGTCACTCAGGGTGGATGTATGTCTTATATTTGTAGGGTTTTCATGGCAGGCCCATTCTAATTTGTTTAGCTTCAAAGTAACTATGTGTAGAAATAAATGATGGTACTGATTTCTGGAGAGGAGTAGCAGGGAAAGAAAGTCGTGGTGAACTCTGGGCTTCATGCTCTGTGTTTCTATCCCATAGTGGCTAGTCCTATGACCTTGGACACGTCTTTCACTGTTCTCTTTCTCTGCTCCCTTTTTCTTCCTTTCCAATTTGCCCCCTACCTCCTAGCCTTTTCTCTGCATATGTTTGAACTCTTTCAGTTGCAGGTGACAAAAGAACCAAACTGGCTAAAGTAAATGAAGGATTTATTGAGTCATGTAATTAAAGACATCAAACAAATTTCCTGACTTCAGTTATGGCTTGATCCAGGACCTCAATGCTCTCAGCACCCAGTGTCCCCCTTTCTCTGTGTATGTTCTTCTTTCTCTACAGTGGATATAAAGCAAAGGAACAGGCATTAGCCTAGGTGTGGAGATGGCAGTAGTGAGGTTAGCATTTTGGCTGATATATATCCTTGAAAAGAGCAGCAGGGAGATGAGCCCCTCATGAGCAGGTTTGGAGTCTATTCATAGAGAGACTTGAGAGCCAGGGTCTCTTGTCTGAATTTAATTCAGAAAGCATTCAGGACCCACTGAAGTAATGAAGAAGAGACTTAAATGAAAAGAGAGATACTTCCTAGAGAGTAACAAGATAGCAGTGAATTGATGAGACTGAAGACTGGGACACTAATGTCTCTATCTGCTTGAGATTATAAGAAGAGCCAGGGTGAGGCAAGTGAATTTACGAGGAAGTGATAAATATGAGTTAAATGCAAGATTCCATTAGCTAAAGGATTGTGACAGAACCTAGATTTCCATCAGGATCATTTATGCTGTAGACCAAATCAGGTCTAAAACACAGAGCGAATACTGGGGTAAACATCCTTCTACTTGAAGAAGTCCTTAGACCTTTTTCTAAATACCAAAATATCATCAAGAGTCTGTACAGTATCAGACTTTACCCTATAAGTTTAAATTCGGAAAGGCCATGATTTTCTGTTTGCAAAACCAGGCAATGCTATGAAATGTCATTCATCCACTCCTTTGGTATTTCCTGGATACCTGCTGAGGCACGCCCACCGTCACAGGCAGCCTGGTATTTCATATACGCTGTGAACTAAAACAGATGTGGTTCCTAACCTCGTGGAGCTGATAGTCTGCCAAAGTCTGCCAACCCTCAAGTTTACCTAAAATAGCTCATCTTGATTCTTCAGGTTTGAACACTTAGAAGGATTATTTCTAGGAAAGACAACTGGGAAATATCATCAATAGCCCTATTCAACTGAAAACTCCTTCTTTCCACACTGCTATATGTTTAAAATTTTTTGTAAAAAAATTATTTCCTGGAATATTCTGTTCTTGATTTATGGCAAAAGCTCTATAATGACTATGTTAAAATGACTTAACAAGCCGGCAGTCTTGCTGCTGATCTAATATGCCAGCAGATCACCCCAGTGTCATTTGTTAAACCACTTTGGTCAATAAAAACCCTTTCATTGTTTTTCCCCAAGTGGCCATGGAGCCACATGAAACCAACCTAGTTCTTTTCCCATGTTGCTCCATCTGGTTCTGGCTGGTGGGGCTCGTTAGTAATTATTTCTTCACAGAGTATTAGCCGAGAGTTATCACAATGCGGTAATGGTAAAGGTTCACAAAGACAAAATGCTCTAATTAGAGAGCAAAGCTGAGGGGTAAGCAGTTTTTAAAGTGGATTGTGATCTGGTAAGTGAGAGCTGGTTCCCCTCATAGGCTTGCATATAATTTGAAACGCTGACTGCTTCCTTAATATGGAACAATATCCTTTCTCTAAATGTATTTTAAGTTTTCACATTTGTTCATTTAATAGCTGATTTAAATGAACTAGTAACTGATGAAAATCCACAGGAAATGGAATTAGAAATCATTTTGACTGAAGCAACCAGGAGACTGGGCGCTATAAGCGCTGATTTCGTCCCTCTCTCTCTCATAATGCCAAACGGCTCCCCGAGAGCAAACAGACAGGGACCTCATTTGGAGGATTTTTATAGTTTCTTTCCTGATTGCAAAGATAACACTCGTTCATTGTAGATATTTTGGAAAATATAGAAAAAATACAAAGCAAGAAATTGAAATCATCCATGGTTAAATTTATATTTTGGCTGATATCTTTTTTGAAGCTATCACACAAAGAAGCCTTCATAAAATGTGAGGATTTCTTATTATTTCCTACTAAAGTTTAAAAATAACAGCAGCATAAAAACCAAGCTTCACTAAGGTTGTCTTACCCAGCGTTTTCTGACATTGTCCTTGAGATTCCGTATCCAGGAGAATCCCTGCCAAAGAAAAGAAATCCTCTGTTGTCTGTCTGTCTCTCTGTCTTTCTCTTTCTGATGTTTGTGGAGAGGAGGATGTCATTTTGATATAAGGATGTCTGGCAAATTGAATACAGTTTGATAAAAATAAAGTGATGTGAAAATTATAAGAGGGAGAAAGGTGAGGACGGCAGCTGGAAGATCCATGTTCCCTGGGATGACTCCCTGTGGAGACACCAGACTCAGTGCAGATGTACTTCTTATTGAAGCAGCATAATGAGGGCTTGCTCTCTGCCTTTTATTTAGCTATATTGTGGAATATAATTTTTGCAAACTAGAACCTTCTTTATACCATATTTTGATACTTCAGACCCCAACAAGCCCAGCTGTCAGAGACCCTACAATGCCACAATGAGGTAGTTTTGGGGAATGACTCTTGTCTCTCATACTCACCTGTGAATCTCCTTACTGGTGGAGTAGAAGTTAACCTGAGTGTGAAAAAGCAGTATCTCCCTCTAGGTAGAACCAAAGCTAAGGCCTTGCTTCATTTCGCAGGTGCTGGTTTAGGCTTGGAATCCAAGTCCTTTGTGTGAGAAGTCAGCCATTTTATCCCTCCGCAGCTAAACTGACCTAGTAAGAAGGCTTTCCACTCCATTCTCCAAGGTTTCTGGGGAATCACAGTTCACGATGACCTCTTATAATAACGTCATCTGCTCAGCTGGAGGCCGAGGGGCCTGACCTAGACTGAGGATGTCAGCCTTTCTCCAAAGGAAGCCACTGGCAGGCAGAGAGAATCACCATTCATCTGTTTTCTCACCTTTTCAGGTACTTCACATCCACTCACCTACTCAGAACCTCCTTAAAGCCTGAGTCTAAAGGCCTGAGGCAGGACCCTCTCCATCACCCCTACCCCAAGCTGCCCCTCAATGAGACAGTCTAGAGAATACTTAGCACATTCATTCATATTCACCAACATGAAATTGTGCATGCTGCCACATAGGTGGGAGAATCTGTCGCAAAGGAACCCCCAAAACACCACCTGTCCTTTTCTGTTATGACTTTGCCCCTGTTCCTTTCTGTTCTAGGGCTTAAATGTATCTCATTCCCCCATCTTTGGGAACTTGTCCTAGTCTTGCTTCCTAAACCCCTCCTCATGTTGAAGATCTTGGCTTAAAGTACCCACTCCTCAGGGAACTCTGCCCTCATCTCACTGGTGTTTGCTCCTTTATTTCAGGGTCCTTATCTCAGTTGGAAACTCTAATGCATATGTGTGATTATTTGATTAAAATCCATCTTCTCTCCACTGCCCAGCCGAGGGCGTTGCACATAGAATGAGTTTAGGAAACACCCAGGTGAGTGAAAGACATTGTGATTATGTTTAGATTAGTCTATTTATTTAAAAAAGAACATTTTCATGTTTTTGCTTTATTTGATCATGTTATATATGAACCAACAATGGCTTCTATCAGGGCATAAGGGATAGAAAAAATCCCAAAGAATAAAGAGGTAGGAGAGAAATTCATGAAGCTTCTTAAATTTTTAATCCTGCTTTTAAAAGGTAAAGTCAGATATGTTTTCAAGCTGTTTCTGCATTTTTGACGAAGGTAGCTTTGGAATATCCAGCGCTGAAGGTGACCTGCAGGACCCCTGGTTTGGTATTGGAGGCCACTTGTTAATTTCATATTCTCCTTTCCTTCCAGATTTCCAGGCAGAGTGGGAGCCTCATACCTTTTTACTTGAAAAGCTCATACACATTCCCTATAAACTTTCCAAATGTATGAAATAATTACCCAGGAGACAAAAGAGCAGGGCTCCTACAGTCAGATATTCATTCAGGAATCTACATGAGGCATTGTTCTGTCATGGGTCAGATTACAACTCGTTCCCTCTTTCAAAATATATTTCAAGTTACATTATTAAAATGCACCATAAGGTGTCTTTGTGCAGAAAATCAGAAAATAGGACTTTAAATGGGGCAGACTTCTCTAGTACCCCCAAGTTTTTTATTTTCCTTGAAACATTCCTTCACTTTGAAAAATATAAGTAGGCTGTGGAGAGAAATGCCTGATGTGAATTTCTTCTAATAGCCCCAAACTCTTCTTCCAAATTGCTACAAAAGCAATTCAGCATTTTTAGCGCCAGATTGATGAAAAAAAAGTGCATATTAAGCTTTCCTTATTAATTAAAGGCAGTGAGGAAAGAGTCATCCTAGCTCAAGTTTATGAAAACAAATAAAGCTCGGAAATGAGCTTGCAATATGAAACTGGGAGATGCTGTATGTTAATACAGTTTGTGTTCATGTTGGATATCGTGGTCATAGAAGTATTAGAAAAAACTAACTACTATTGCGGTGCAAAAAAGAGGAAAGTCACAAGATTTTGAATGTGATTTCATGTTAGATTTTGAAAACCATTCGAGAAAACTCTCCAGAGAAACAGTTCTGGTTTTTCCCCATGAGACAAGCAAGATGAACTAATGAATCATCCTTGGCTCTAATTCCTAACCCTGTTCACAGCCAAGCTCATTTATACCAGGTGAATGATGATCTGGGTCACCACCAGCAGTAGCTGATATGATGAAAACTTTTACAGAGTTTCAGAAAAAAAATATGTTATACTACTTTCTTCTACCCAGAGTCCCTTGGGCTCTGAGGGAGATCCAACTGCAGCCATCTGGGTGATACGGCAAAGGGAATGATTCTTTGTAAAGTAACAACAGTAGAAGAAAAAATAAGGGTTGAGGAGAAGATGGTCTTTGGAATTTTAATCCTTCTTTGTGTATCTAGTCTTTCTTAACCATCCTTCTAGAGGTAGAGTACCCTTGAGTTTTAGTTGGACAATTTCTTCGTGCTAAGAACTACTCAATTATATTAAGGGCTAGGCATTTTTCATTCTTCTTTCTTTGCTTTTGGAAAGAATGATTCTGAGTTTTCTCAGGAAAGTTAACTTGGTACAATTTCAAGGTGGGCAGTCATAAACTATTGTAGGGAAGAAAGACTTTTCCTCTACCGTCTTAGGTTCCGTGTCTGGGCCAGAGAATTAACTGACAGAAGACAGATAAACAGGAGAAAGACATTCAAATTTTGTTTGATGTTAGTATTTTTCCACATACACAGAGGTTTTCAGACATACAGAAAATAAAGACCCAGAGAAGCAGATAGGCCTGAGATCGTATACACCATGTTAACAAAGAATGATAAATTGTGGAGATGTGAGAAGACAAAGGAAAATGGGTTTGTGCTAGAGGCATAAATTGTGGGAAAGTGACTAGGAAATATACAGGGGAAAGTAATGAAACTGGTGAAAGACAGCTAGGAGATGTATAGGGGAAACAAATGAAAGATGAGTTGATTTGGTTATATAGATTTAATTTGTCATCCACTCTCCGTCTCTGGTGATAAGAATGTTCTCATCCTCCTGGTACAAGGAGGGCACCTTTCTACAGGAAATTTATGCCCTGCTTTTAGGTAGCCCTTCCAGCATCTACTATTTTTCAATTGCTTTCAGCTGAAAATAATCAGTGTGCCAAAGTGGCATATTTTGGTGTAACATCTTCTGATCCCCTTCACTGTGAACCACTAACTGGCAAAGTTTACAGAGAACAAAGGAAGAGGTACTTGTTTTCAAAGTTTATTTCCTTTTCCTGGCTTCCTCTTCCTCTTTCTTTCCCTCCCTCTTTCTCCTTTCCACCTCTGTCCTCTTCCCCACTTGCACCTCCCTCCTCCCCCTTCCCCTTCCTATTTCCTTCTCTCTCTCTCTCTCTCTCTGGCAGTGATGTGATGTTAAGGGAACCAGGCTCTATAAATTTATCATGGATGTCAAATAGGTTTCATTTTGAGTACCAGCTCTGGAGGATCAGTCATGACTGTCTGGAGAACGGTGCTGTGAAGAATTCCAAGGCTCAGTCTAGGCTGAGTAGGAGAGTGAGTGGTGATCAACTCACGCTGTGTGTCAAGGGCATGTGCCACATGTATTTGCCCATTCTGCTGTAGGCCACACTAGATTCATCCCAAGTTCCATCAACACTTTATATTTTGACTATTTATTTTAATAGTCTTTAATCAAATAAACTAGTATCCTCACAGCCAAGCAATTCGTATGAAGTCAGACTCATTGCCCTGAGATGGGAGATTCCAAATAGTAGAGATAATCAGAACAGGTAAAATTGCCTTTTAGCATATTCTAAAAAATGTACGTAGGTGTTCAGGGTAAATACAACTTGCTTTATTTGTTTATGCTCTTTTTTTCAGGATATGTATGACTTGTCTTTTATCTAAACCACATAGTTTGTTACTTTCTATATAAGTGTAATAGTTTATTTAAAGCAACACGTGATATTCTAGCATCTTACAAGCAGCTCTCCATGTCTAGTGTTTTGGCAATTACTCTGCTTTACCTGGCCAGTGTAGATGAAATGGAATTCTATACCATTTAGAAGGCAGAGTACTTTGTGTTTGAAATGGAGATCAGTTAGTTTCTGCAGGGCACATTTGAAGTCACTGATGCCAGTCAATCCCCAGATGGTCAAATCAACATTAGTCCTTTCCAAGTGTGGATGGTGCACACCCTGCTCAGCTGTTGGAGTTAGCAGGCAACTCTGCAGTGCCTCTGGGCACAAGCCACCACAGGGAAGATGTCCCTAAAGAGTTTTGAAACCGAAATTTATCTCACTGTCCTGTAACGGAGACTCTACTTCCTTCCAATACCTATCTGCTGGCTCCAGTTCCTCATTCAAGTTCATTACTAGATCACAGACTTCAGCACACCTGGACTGGTCCTGGGGAAGCCCAAGACAGATGACCCTACTACTACTCTTCAAATCAGAGACCACTCTTAGAGCTCGTACTGTGAACAAGATTGCGATTTGTAGCCCATGGAATCTGCCTCTGCCCAGCCCAGTTGTGCCGGGTATTAAATAAGACTGTAATCTTCGTTTTGTTCCTCAATGTATTCCCAGCGCCTAGAAGAGGGCCCCCACATGATAGGAGCTTGGTAAGTAGTTGCTGAATAAACAAACTCATATTTTCATCAATGATGGTAGCTTTGGTGGTAGCCAAAGTTCCATATCCCCTGGGACTCACCCTTCTTGTACATGTTGAGACTGTCATATTACAAGTGGCTTCTTTTCCCCACTTTGGGGCTTTCTCTCACCAGTGCAGGGAGCAGGCCTAAAATGCTGGGGAGTTAATGCCTCTCCAGGAGCACCTTCAGCCAACAGCAAATGGGAGTTGGAGGTTAAATCTTCCAACGTCCTTGCCCGCCGATGGGACACTCTGAGGCATGTTCCATGCTGTCTCCCAGAGGCCTCCAGTGGGTGGAGCCCAGTTGCTTGAAGCAGTAACCTGCTTATGAATGTACCTTGTAGTAGCTTTCTTCCCTTCCCTGTCTTACCTCCTCTACTCCCTTAATGCAGCTTCCTGAGAGCATCTCTCGAATAATCCATTTGCAAAGTTCTTGTCTCAGGGACTGCTCTAAGGAACCCAGTTTAAGACACTAATAATAAAACAGTAAGGAGCAAGGATGAGAAGTTCAGAATATTTGCTGCTACAGTTGGGAAAACCATTTGGTACAGCACGCCCAGCTGTCAGTGACTCATCTTGGCATGTTGAGGATAGCATGCTACTTAATAAGAGAAAGAAGAATTATTCACATGGAAGTCATGTAGTACTGATCCTATAAGAATTCTGATACATTGCATACTTGGTTAGTCAGAATTCATAACCATGTGTCCTGTGCCCTGTCCTTCCCATCCATGGAGGCGATTGTTTTTGGTCTGCCCAGCAACACTTCCTCTCTTCTTACCAGATTAGTTATGGTAACTCCACCCCCCCTTGGCCACAGAGGTGATAGAGGAAATGGACATTTGACCCAAGCCAGGCCCCTCTCTGCTTATTTGGGACTTTTCTGGTTCTGATGGGGAAATTCTCCCTTTCCTCTCTGATTACTAGGTTGGGACCTCCCCAAGGCTGCCTTCCCCAGCCAGGCTGTCATCTTCATTCTGATAGAATGAAGCCAAAACCCAGAGAGGGAAAGGCCTATGCCAGCTCTGCCTGGTCGTTCCTGGGATGTGTTTAGGAGTCAATAAATATGCCCCTGCTTTTTGTCTAAAAGAATCCTGATTAATACATGATGCATAGGACTTCATCTGTTATCTTTTCCTTGCTACAATCTCTAATTTACTAATAGAAATGCAGGATTTGGTAATTATGCCAATTATTTGTAGAAGTCACTGGGATGTTCCGGAATCACAGTTCTGAGAGAACAGAGAGTGTGCCTGATGTCATTGCTGAGACGCCACTCCCTTTCTGTGTGTATAGTGGCGCCTAATGGACAGGATGCTATTTGAAGCACTAATTACGTTGTTTCAGTATATCAGTAATCAGCCACAGGCACTTATCTTGGCTCAGAGGTTCCTCCCATTCTGTAAGAACTGGTCCTCACTGGAAATTAAGCAGAGAATCCTTAAAAACAGATTAAAGAGGGCAAAAACTCATTCAGAATTATTCCCAAAGCAAAACAGTTATTGATAATATACTTCACTTTAGCTGAATTGGTTTGTGCTAACTCTATTGCCTACCGAAGTACTTCAGGGCCTTCATCTTATTTTTTTCTGGATACTGCTCATAAAACAGGAAATTAATTTTTTTCTCCTGTGATTCCACTTAACTTCTGAATCTCGAAGATTTATTGTGGGCCTTTTTGGTGCCCCAAAAGCTATAATTAAAAGACAAAATGTTCATGTCATTTTTTTTTCTTTTAATCAATGATCTTCAGGGAAGTTATTTTGTGTTTGTTTAAGTATTTTAATAGGATTTATAAGCCCCATCTTTCTTGCTCTCATCTTTACAAGCGAAGGCAGCACTTGAGAGAAGAAACCCGTAAGTCACTATTTATCAGCTAATGTGATGTGAGGAGCTCTCTTTGAATAGTCTATTTATCTCTTCATGTTGTCACTAGGTAGAGGTGAGATCAGCCAGTGCTCAGTGACCAGAGAGTCCCTGTTCAGAATGAAATGAAGTCAACTTATTTTTGATAGCAGATCAATAATGGGTTTTTTTGCTGACTCTGGAAGGAATGCAAACTAATAGATACCTTAAATCCTATGGGATTGTATTGTTTTCAATCATAAGATGTAATTTAAAATTAACCACATTAGGCTTTTCCTTGAGTTCCGGAAAATGATTAATGTCGATTCCAGAACCGAAGGTCTTGTGAGTTCATTTAAGGTTAATTTGGCATATTTAGGCCATTTCACAATGAATGTTTTATGTTTGTTTAACTTCTCTATTTGACCATTCATCTTTCTAGAAACTCTATAAGAACTGTTAGTGATCGAAGGCATCACTTTGCCTTAATGTGTGGGCATTTAGATATGTTCCTTACTATGAAACCGAGGCATGTGGTCAGAATGTCAGGGGCTGGGGTGTTATCTATAGGTTGGGTAATGCCAGCCAGGCACTGCCACTGTGGGAATCTTTGCATAATGAAGGGCTCTTTCAGGTCCCCACTGATGGCCTACTTATTTGTAGCAGGAAATCAGAGACCTCAGGTCAAGGACAGCAATAGAATTTGAATACTGAATTTGTCACAGTAGCAATAGCCCATTTTCTAGTTGCCTTATGTGTCTTAACCAGGTAATCAGCTGGAAACATATGAATTATGCTGAAATTTAGAAGAAAGTTCAGGACAAGATAACATTAAGTCCTCTTGAGTATAGAGACATTCCATGTATGGACATTTTAATCCTTTTAGATGAAATAAAAAAAACATTTATTTGGATTCAGGAATAATCTACAGCATAAGGTTCTGATAAGCTCCACTTCCGGGAGATGCTTTAGGAATTACTATTTTTTTTACAGTAAAGAAATCTATTTTACTTGGCTTAACTGAACATTTTCCAAATTTATTTCACCATGGAAATGCTGTTTTGTTGGTGTTTTGTTTGTTTTTATTGTTTATGCAGAATAAAAAATTTCTGCAGATGCTTTGTCTGTAGATATTCCTTGGTAATAGAACTACAAAGATTTTCAGGAGAAGTTAGTGTTATTGTCAGATGGTGGGTGCAGGTGCATCATAATTTGAGGTTCATAGTTAAGATTAGACTTGCTTTTAGTACACATTGGAAATTATGATAAATAGCTATCATTACCCTCTTTGAAACAGAACCAATTTATGTCATTCCTCTGCTTACAACCGTCTGATGGCTTCTATGTCCGTTGGAATAAAATGCACCTTCTGAATCACTGTCCAGTGCTGCTTCTCTCTCTCCTTTCGTATCACCCTCTCCTTTTATTTCATTGCATCTATGCTGGCATTTTCTCTGCTCCTTACACACAAGTTCATTTCCTTTTCCTTAGCGTCTGGGGGTTCCCTCTGCCTGGAATTGTCTTGCACCAGACTTTTACAAGGAACTGTCTGCCTCTTTCTCATCAGCCCCTTCTCCATTTGGTACTTCCGCAGAGCCTTCTCTTTGTCCCTGAGCCGAAGTGGCTCCCTCTACCCTACCTGAGTGGCCTTTCAATCTGTTCCCTTGTTTTATTATTTTCCTCAGAGCAGCTCTTGTTATCAGATCATTTTCTTTTTACTTATTGTTTCACCCTTCTCTACCTGCCACTCCACACAGTCACACCCCAGTGTAAGCTGTCTGAGGGCAGGGGCTGTGTTCCCACCCTGAGCATAAAAGCATGTGTAGGTGTGAGCATAATCAAGTGCAGAAGTAAGGACGTGAAGAGAAATGCCACCATCATGAGGAGAGTCAAGAACTGCTCTTTGAAAGAGGGGTCTAAGTTAGAGTCACCTCTCCAGGATGTAATTCCAGGAAGCCAAAATGAAGAATCTGCCAAATCTAGACTGCTAGCCTCATCCCACAATCCATCCCTGTTGCTCCCATTTCTACTTGAAGCCCAACACCCAGTACCCTCTCAGGGACCCTCACCTGGGATTTCAGTACCTCTGGCAGTGGTGGAAGGAACCCCTCACCAACTTGGGCAGCAGGCTACACTTGGCCATGACTTCTCCACATTGAACTTGAGTGCCACTTGATGCTCCTTAGACAGTCTGGCAGTCCAGAGAGCTTCACCAGAGTTTTATGTCCTTCTCTGCCCTCATTCCATCCACCTGACATAGGCAAACCCTCTGAAATTCCAAAGCACACTAGAAGGTGCAGCACTATGGCCAGTTATAATAACCTCTAGCTAAAACGGAGGCATTGGACATTTGGGCATCTCATAAAGCTAAGGCTCCTTTCTTTTCTTCAAGTGAAGAACACAAATGCACACTTCTGTGCGTTATTTCTCAGAGTTCAAGGATCCTCTGTTGTCCATTCAGTTAACTACCCCTGGCCTACAGTGAAGCTTCCTCATAGTCAGCAAAAAGGGGGCATTAACACTCAGGCTGAATTTGTGATGTTCGTTGATAGCTGGGATGATGAGTAAATTTAGTAAGCTAGTTTTGGTTTCTTCAGACAGTGTCAAACATAATGTGTAAGAGAGAGATTGAGGGAAAAGAGCAATGTAAGCTTAAGTGGTGTTTTAGAATATCTTTCTACCAGGGAAAGAAAATTGACAAAAGATTCAAATTTGTTAAATTAGGAAGAAGAGTCGATATGGTATATTTGCCATCTGTCAGACACATTAAGTCTACTTTGTCGAGCAGTGCTGTCAGCTGACCTTAACATGTTGTGAAGGACTGGAGAAGAGCTGCCGCCTCATCCCCTAGAGTTACTAGAACCCTCCGTTAAGAAAGTGCTGCACTCAATTCTCGTTTGCTATCCTTCTCCATGTGGGAGAACAGAGGCACTCCTTTTCACAGTTTCTTTCTTGTTGAAAATATATATTCCTGTCACATGGGCTCACTTACCTCTAGGCAGGTTGGGGGTCTAAGTGGCCCACCCATTCCTCAGTCATGCAGTAAAGCACCACAGAGCAGCCCATCACATCTTGGTCTAGAGTTTCAGTGTGCCCCATTGACCTGGAATGTCCTATGAGGGCATGCAAATCCTAAATGGACTTCATCAGCACTCTCTTACTTCTGCTTGAGATACTTCTATTGAGGAAGGATTTTGGTATCCGGAGAAAACAGAATGATCCCAAGGGATTCCCTAAAGTATTTTATTCCTGTAGCTGGTATTTTGCAAAATACTTTCCTCTCCCAAGACGATCAAGTAATTTATAATGTCTCCACTGTAAACATTTTCAACTAAATATCTTGTTTTCCCTGAATCTTGGAAAGAGAAACACGTGCAAAGTATGTGATAAAAATCCATTGAGGGAAATGGTAACTTACAAAATGCATCTCTGGCTCTGACGAGTTAGGCGTTAATGGATTAACTGCACAAATAATCCATGAGTCTAAAATGCCTCTTCACTTCCATAGTTCTTCAGCTCCACAAGACCAAGGTCAGGATCTTCCTTGGTGCCTGAGGGAGGTGATTTGGAAGAGTCTGAGTGGGTCCTAGCTCTGGGGTGTCTCAGCCTCAGTGTGACATTTTTAGCCACATATGTCTAAATAGACTTCAGATGTTTAATGGGAAACCAAAACAATGTCACGAAGAGCAGTGCTCCAACAGCTCCACAGAACAGTATGGATGCAGCCATCTGCTGAATCCCTAAGCCTCCAATTGCAGAAGGAACTACTCAGTTAGGTGTCTAAGCATTAGCTCTGTCCTTGCTTCTCACTACCCTCGCCTCTCCCATAATTTTCACCCACCCTCCAGAGTCCATAAAAGGACCTCTTCATTTTAAGCTTTACTTGGTGGTTTGGGTTGTTTCCAAGAACTAAGTAGAAATGCTAAGAGGTGAACAGAAGAGCACACTAGTTAATTAGTTGTTTAACTATTCTAGTCTCTACTGTTTATAGTAAGGCTTTTAGTGATGTTTTAGATATTCAGATCACGGGTATAGCTAATTATACATGTGTGATTTGAAGGCTCTAACTACAGCATAGGTATGTCGTAGGTGTCTCATGTTCTATTTCCCTTTTCAGGAAGAAATGCAGTACTTTAAATTTTAAGTAAAGTCTTAATTGGCATGTAAGGTGGCCCTATAAATGCAGCTTTAAGACAGGACTTTCCCAGATTTGCTGGCCAAGACCATAGACCATAGTGAGGAAGAGATTGAATCTAGATGGCGATTTATTAGCCATGTGACTGGAGGAAGCTGCTTAACGTTTTTTGGGGCCTCAGTTTCCTCAATTGTAAACTGGAATTAACAATAGTACTTACCCCCAGGGCTATTGCGAGGATTAACTGAGATGGTACATGAAAAACCCACCCATGGCATAGTGTCTGGCACATAATGAATGCTCTCTAAATGTATATAATACTGGACACTTGATATTCTTTGCTTCTAATTTCATGGTTGTCCTTCTGAAAAAGAGTAGTATTTAATAATAGAACGATCATGGTCAGTTGACCATCAACTTCTGAATATTCCGATTATTTCTTCTGTCTTTTGCCATTGTGTCTTCATCAATTATTAGGCAGAATAATTACAGCTGTACAAATTTGGCCTAAAAAATCAATGTCCTTGATTTATTTGGCTGTGTGTGTGTGTGTGTATGTGTGTGTGTGTTTGTGTAAGTCTTTTACCCTCGGGCTACAGATAAATATTTGTAAATACATTCATATCTGGCATATAAGATTCTCTTTGCTTTAGATTTGCTAAGGGGGCCTCTGAAGGGGAACACTTCATATTCCAATTTTTAATTGTTGCACAATACGATGACTACACCTTGGCTGCTGTTATCAAAATGTAGAGTTAAATCCAGTTTGTTTGTTCGACCTCAACACAAAGAGAAGACCCTGTCATTGTGTGGAATAACCTCTTTAAGTTCTTGGAAACTGAAATATGTTTCTTTTTATGACCCTTTTCCTTGGCTATTGTCATGTCAAATGGTAGATTCTTCTACTAGGGTTGCACATCAATGCTGGTTTGGCAGGCTGGCTTTATTTTAAATAAATCCTTCAGGGATTTGCACTTTTTCACTAAAAATAAATCAAAGTCTTGGGAAGGGAGCATAAATTGTAGTCATCTTAGCAAGGAGAGCCCTCCAAGTAGCTTGAAAAGAGGCCTTATAGATGGAAGAAACAGCAGGCTGGAGTCTGGGGGTTACTTGTCTAGTGGCAAAGCCTGGACAATTGGCAGATGTCTGATCTTGAGAGAAGCACTCTTGTTTAATCTGGGACTCAGTTGTGCTATCTACACAATGAGAGAGTTGAAAATGCATCCTAGGTTCTTAAACCGTTTTGGTTCTTGGACTCCCTCCGATGGGCTGATGAAAGCTATGTCCCCTCTCTATGGGGAAAAAAAAGCATATTCCCAGACAATTTCACCATGTTCTCACTACCCTCCCTCCCCCGCAGGCCCTCTCTGATGCGCAGAGCTTCAATTAAGAGCTCCCCATAAGATATGCCTTCAAGCCATGTCTGGCTCTGAAATAATTCCCTCAGTGCTAGGGGAAATATCTTGCATAGTTGTTCTCCTGCTTGAGTGGTTGACTTCTGTGGGTCAGGCTCTCTCTGCTGTGGTCTAAGTTTATCAATACAGTGGAAGACTCGGGGATGCTATTTTACTTGACATTTTAAAATGACTGGCCTTTGAATACAGACTGAAATTCACTCTCCCTTGTCAGTATTTCTAGGACAAGCCCAGAAATGAAGATATTTGAAAAGTGCCAAGACACATCTAGATTTGGTTTAGGCAGATTTCAAGCATCCAGTTTGTTGGTCGATTGTGATAGGGCTGCTTTGATGGGGAGGGAACATGTGCATGGGGATACTAAGCACTAGAATTTGACCCATCTTTCCTTGCCTCGTTCCCAGTGCTCTTTCCTTACAACCACTTCCATGACATAAGTGGTATGTTTGCCTTTGTGTGGTTCTTAAGACAAATTTCCTACAAACTTTGAGTTGTTTTTGTAATGTACCTAATTCTTTGAGAATGTTTTGTGTTTGAAAACTGTGCTAATTTGCCCAAGACATTAAGAATGACAGTGGCTGATTGTTGACATGCTTTTGGGGGTGGTTTGCATTTGCCTTTACCATTTATTATTCTCTTTGGGAGAATCCAGACAGGGAAGAGAAAGCACATTGATTTTATGAAAAGCGTTTGCTCAGCGAAATGAAATCTTACCTCTGCTTGTGTGATTATTGAAGGTTTCCTTTGCCCACACTGCGTGGAACACTTTTCAGGAACCATCTCATTTCATTTTTGTGCCAATCCTGTGGAGATATAGTTATAGATATAGTTAGTATTCTCGTTTTGCAAATGAAAAAAACTGAGGCCCAGAGGGATTAAGTAACTTGCCCAAGGCCACTCAGCTTGTAAGTAATTGAGTTGTGCTTGAACTCAAGTCCATCCGAATACAGAATTTACCCTCTCACTAATACCCTGGGTTGTCCTGAACCATTCTAGTGCTGGGGGAGGAGCTGGAGCTGTTACTTTCTTTGAGAATAAAGGAATTGGAGCCAGGGAATCAGAGTTCCAAGTCTTGTAGTCTGGATTTGTAGCCCAACCTCCCAGTTGCACCTCGCCCTTTGGCTTACTCCAGTTCATTGCCAGTTCCGGGCCTGCTTGGATGTGTGTCAACTCTGTCTTTACCTGACTCCCACATGCTCACAGGACCAAACTTCGCTAAATTCTCCAACATGAATCTTCTTATTTCTGGGCTAATGGCTCTAGTTATAACGCTTGCATCTGTTTATCTTACTCCTTCTCCCTCCTTCTCTCCCTCTTTTTCTAACAATTTCCCTGCTCTTCACCATTTACTACTTTGTGCAAGAACATTCTCTTCTCTAAAGTGTCAATTGTAAAAAGAGAATAATAGTAGTACCTACCTTTGAGGATTGTTTTGAGAATTGTAATAGTCATTAATAACTATACAAATAATAACAGTAAGAATATAGAATAATTGCTAACATTTGTTGTGCAATTACTGTGTGCCCAGGAACTGTGCAAAGTACCTCATACTTACTATGTCATTACTCTTTGAGATAGTATCCTTATGATCATCTCCATTCTAGGGGTAACGACTTGGGGCACAGAGAGGTTAGGTGACTTCCCCAAGATCAAAAATTAGTAAGTTTTGGAACTCAGGTTATGTGACACTAGTGCTCAAACTCTTGACTCTTGGTTTATGCTGCTTTCTCCTAATTCATGAAAAGCAATAGAAAGCAGTAGGCACATGGCAAATGGTAAGAACTCATTCATTCTTTGAACAAATAATCATAGAGAGTCTCCTGTGTCCCAGCTTTTGGGGATAGAGCAATGAATAAAACTGATACAAATACTGCCATTATGGAGTTTACGTTCCAATTTCGGGGATGGGCACACTCAAAACACAAAATAAGTACAATATGTGTGTGTGTGATGATAAGTGACATGGAGGAACATAGAGCCAGAATGGGGATTAACAAATGCTGGGGGTTGGCTCTGGTATAATTAGAATAATTATTTATGAATAGTCAGGGGAGAGGTGAAACCTGCCTTGTTCAATTAGTATACCAACTCCTGGTAGGATCTGGAGTTGGTGTAGTACTTTTCTGTCTACTCTGAACTCCGTTTTTACATCCCCTCTCAACGTTTGAATATTAGGTAGCTTCAGCACATGAAATTGGAATTTGCCCATCTCAAGTCATGTACAGTTTTTAGTGTGAGTTTTGTGATTTAACATTGATTGGACTTAGCTGCTGGGCACAGTGCCGTCATTTAGATATGTGTGAAGTTGATATTCTCTGCATGCAAACACGGTTGCCTTTATACAGATCCATCCTTCACTAGGTTTGCTGATTGTGTTAGTGCCACTTGATATGTGGCAGTATTAAGCACGAGGAAATGCAATGTAGACGAGCAAGAAAATAGTCTGTATTTGTTTCTCTTGCTGGGTGAAGGTGTTTTTTATATGAGTGGAAGAATCAATAGAACCGGGCCAGAATGGCCTAAATACTTGGTGCTGAAGCCGTTAGGTAGGTATTTAATTACAAAAGTGGAGGATCTACCCATCACATTTAGGAGCAAGGTTTAAAAGGCAAAGTTCAGGGGGCTGGCCCCATGGCCGAGTGGTTAAGTTTGCGCGCTCCGCTGCAGGCGGCCCAGTGTTTCATTGGTTTGAATCCTGGGCGTGGACCTAGCACTGCTCATCAGACCATGCTGAGGCGGCATCCCACATGCCACAACTAGAAGGACCCACAACGAAGACTATACAGCTATGTACCAGGGGGCTTTGGGGAGAAAAAAAGGAAAAAATAAAATCTTTAAAAAAAAAAAAAAAAGGCAAAGTTCACTGTTTTTCCTTTTGGAGAACTTTCAACACAAGAGTTCCTACACTTCCTACACAAATGGAGGCTCAACCATCCAGAGTGAGAACACAACTTTTCTTTTATTCTTCTTTCTTTTCTTGGACACTTTGTAGAAAACCATTTACCATTTGGGGGTTGGGGTACAACTTGGCCAAACATGCAATGGTGACACTTAGGGGTCATAACAATTCCCTTTGGCTTGCCTTTATGGCCACTATAGATTGCTGTGACTGCAGCAATTATGAGGCAATCCATATGAGTTGTTGAGAAATGCCATCGTGGCCCAAGAGGGCCATGTTCTTCCTTGTATCTGGCAAAGACTATTTTTTTTTCCCAAAATTTTGTGCTTGAATCTTCCACAGTGCCCTGGGAAGTATTTCTGCTATAGCCCTGCTTAAGAGTGGTACTGGGAGAAACAGGAAGCTTTTGGACACTATACCCATGTTTGTGTTGGTAGAGGGCTGGTATAAGGCCTCTCCCATCTGCCAGAAATTGGTGGAATAAGAAGAAAAAAGAAACCTTGTCCTTGACCCAAATAACTTCAATCAGCAAAATTAATTGAAAAACTATTATACATATTATACAAATCCCTAGAGATGAAATGTTGAACAAAAGCTAACATGGTCCCTATACTGAAGAAGTTTACAGTCTAGGAGGGTTGCCAGAAATTGATAAAAAACATACAAAACCATAAAATCACATCTCAGATGTGTGCTATAAAGAAGACATATTAGTGCTAGAAGATCTTAAATCAAAGAGAATTGGCCTAGTTTGGAAGGTCATAAGAGCTCTTGCTTAGAAATTGATGATTGAATTGAGATGTAAAGGATGCACAGGTGTTAATTAAATAAAGGCAGAGGTGGGAGAATAGATGGTGTAGGGGAGCATGTGCAAAGGCCCTTTGGCAAGGAAAAGAGGTTGAGTGGTGGGAGCACAAGACTGGAGAAGACTGAAGATGTCAGATGAGACTGAAAATAAGCAGGGCCAACCAAGGTCTTCTGGGTGGTATTTAGGATCTTGGTCTTAATCTCAAGTACAGTGGGAAACCACTGAAAGGCCAGAAGCAGAGGGAATCAGATTTGTGTTTCAATAAGGTTGCTGTATCATTTGAATGGAAGACAGATTGGTGGGGGTATGAGTGGACACAGAAAGAGGAGTTTGGAAGACAGTCAAGAGTTTAGACAACAAGGTAAGACATATCATTAATTACCATCATGAGAAGCAGTGAGATGTACCAGAGGTGAATAACCAAGTACTTTAAGAGTTAGAGGAGAGAGATACACCCTGTCTGGCTGGGGTTCATGGAAGAGGTGAATTCAACTGGGTGGATGTCTTTGGTAGAGGAGTTGGGGTTAGGGATGGAGTTGAGGGAGAAAAAAGTCAGGAGCAAAAATATGGACGTGAGAAAGCCCAGGCCATGACCAAAGAGCAACAAAGAAGTAGATCAATGTGGTGAAAGCACCAGGCAGAGCCAGCAAATACTGGTTTCCTTCTGCTCCCTCGACAGCCTTGAGGGGACAAGGCAGAACCTTAATCCCAAAAGAACGGGTATTGCACGTGTTCCTGAGACGTGGACTGAGTAAAGAGATGGGAACTCAGTTACCGAAGCTGTGGTACAAGCAGCAGTATGAGCAGGGTGGGCCGAGCCCCGGGGCTGACTTACTGCTGAGACCTGGGACTGCAGATTCACAGGGCCTGCATCCCAGTGGTCAGGGAGTTTGATTGTTTCAAAATCTGGGGCAAGTTGGGAGCTGCAGAGAAAAGCTGACTGGCCCAACTGTGGGGCTGGTGACCCAAGAGGCATGAAGACCAGGCCCCCTCTGAGGTTTAGGTTGGAGGTTTGGTGACTGTGAGCACCCCAACCCATAAAACTTACTGAAGTTTATAGTTTACTGCAGTGGGAACCAAGGATACATTCCCAGCCAAGCATGCCAAGAAAATGAGACTGGGGATGGTTGGTAAACCAAGCTTTTCAAGTCTCCCAGTTCTTCATGGGAGATATGCTTGAGTTGGTGACAATAGTTTCTTGTTGTCCAGGGTTAGGTGGCCTTAGGTCTCACAAGGCCCCATTTGGGGCTTATCAAGGCTCTTAAATATGTCACTAAGTCAGTCCGAAACTCCAGAGCATTTTCCTTATATGTGTGTCATAGCTGAATTTAGCAAGTCACGCACCTGACTCTAACATCTTGGTTCTGAGTACCCATCCTTACTAAGATGCTAGTACCATCTTGCCACATTGTTCACAGGTTACATAATAATGACAAGGGACCTCACATTTGCAACTCTTTATCAGTGACCAACCGGTAGACACTACCATCCATGCAAGGCTGATAAGCGACAGAGTTTGCCGTGTCTACCCAGGGCCTACCAGAAAGAGACTGAACTTTTATAAGGACTTAGAGACTAACTGAATGGGAGAAATAGAGTGAAAAATTGACGTTGGTGATATTTATGATTCTGTTTTGTGGCCATTTAATGTGTTCTTACTACTTGCTAGGCCCTATGGTAACTCATTTCACCTGCACAGTGACTCTTGCAATAGATGTAATCATGTCCATATTACAGATGAGGAAACTGAACCACAAAGAGTTTAATTCATTTGCCCAGAGTCATGTAACTAGTAAATGGGGGAAGCTGAACTTGAAAAGTTTGCCTGAGCCCAGAGCTGACCAACAACCCTGTGTAGGCTTTCAAGATCCTTTTCTGCCATTGGTTGATGCACATATTACAGAAAAATGTTGAGTATTTTCTTTCCTTCTGCCTGAGCTTATTTCCTGAAGGGAACCCACATAAAGGAGTGAATCTCCCCAGGTTCCTCAACTGATCGTGGAAGGAGGTTAGCCCCAAACAGAGTTTATAAACCCATCCAACCATAGATTCTTTTGATGGTGTTTGACTGAAATCACCCTGTGAACCAGGACACTTCAGAAACAGGTACGCATATTTTTAGTCTCCAAATACAGGTAATTCTCATTATAAGGCCTTCCCAGCAAAGATAATAATAGCAATGCCCCTCTCCCAAGGTGTGTTCTCATTTTTAAGAAAAATATTCTTGTATCTATCAAAGCATCTGCTATCCAAAGATTTCCTTATTCTCTGTAATTCTTTTTTAATCTTGCAAAGCTGACTGCTTTCAAGTAGGACTCAGATTGCTGAAAATGAAATTCGTTTCCTTGAACTCTACTTAACTGGGCCACAGAATCATTCTGAGAGAATCAGTTAAATTAATATGAAGCATTACGGTGTTAAAGTGAAAAAAATTTTGCCCTAATTCCCAACTTCAGAGTTTCTCGAGACCTCTCTTCTGGGCTGCGACCCCCCAATTGGGTGCACTTGAGAAGCCCTCACACATCCTGCCTGAAGTCACGTTTCCAAGCTCTGGGGCTTTGAGGACTAACCGAGAGGGAGAATTTATTTTCTTCTCTGGTCATTCAATTGACTGGTTCACCAGTGAACCCTGGTTAAATGTGGAAAATCTGGGAAGAAAAACGAAAAGGCTGGAGTAGGAGATGGAGGTTTTGCATTCCAAGTGATAATTCACCCCAAGCTGTGTTAGTGCTGGACGAGACAGCTTGTATGAAAATTGAGGAGTCCTGGAGAACAACAATAACAAAAATTAACAAATGGCAGGATGAGTAGCAGAAGGGAAAATCAAGCATATGCTGCTCGTTTGAAAAGTAGTTTCATTAAAAGTCTTTCTCACTGCACCCTAAACAATCTGCCCTTCCCAGATAACACATTGGGCACCAAAAGGCTGTTGCCTCCGCTTGCTTTCTTAGTTGTAAGCCAACTCTTTAAAAATAAGAACACAGCTGCTCGCGACAAAATAAATTTGTCAGCTTGTCTTTGAAGGTAAAATAACGAGAGGGGGCCGGTGCCGCTTCCCACCATTTACCGACGGTAGCAAGCAACACTCGGTTGTGTTTGTGTTCAGTCAACACCAATCAATAAACATCTGTTGGAACACGCATTGGTGCCTCTTTACGATTCATTATGCTTCATTAGGAATTGGTTTTATCTTCAAGGGAAGAAAAAAATCTCCTTTAATTAAAGAATAGTATCTTGTGCTCTCATATTTTTCCCCCTAAAGACCTAAACTCTTTCAAGGCCATTATTTACAGTACATTTATCTGTATTTAAATGTAACTACTTTTCCTTGAAAAGACCATCTGTTCATAAAGACCATCCTTTTTGTCCTCCCGGAGGTAAAGTTGGGAGAGCGGTGATATTAGCCGAGGACTGTGGTTAAATGAAAATGAGGCAGGTTTAGGCAGGGTGAGTACCCAGGAAAAGGACATCCAGTCATGTTCTGGGTCCAGGTGAAAAGGAAACATCAGGTTTGCTTGAGGGAGATATGCATTTGAAATGACAAACTTTGGAAATGGTTTTACCAAAGGAAGGTGTTATATCTGCAATTCTCGAGGCTGGTTAACTTCAATGATCCTTTTGCTGGGCTTATTATAGACAATTTAAGTGGCCTCCGCAGTATCTGACCTGCAGTATATCTTGTTCTTTTATTTTCAAGAGAATATCTTGCTTTTGAGGGGGTTGTTGGAAATAGTGTAAATGATGCAGCTGCACTGATGTGGGTCACCTTAAAGGCACTATGAATTTGTCCCTGCTGAGGGAAGAGTCCTCAGGTGAACTTAACAAAACGCATCTAACACACACAAGTATACAAATAAAGCATAAAGTAGCTGACAACGGCCCCAAATTATACAAAACACTGTTACTGTTCCCATTAGTTTAACATTTATTTAACCAGAGTTTTTAGCAAACTGAGAAGCACAAATGCTTCAGGGAGAGTAGAGCACAGCAGAGGTCGGGGTGACATTCAAACATTAGGATTAATGAAACATCAGCATTTACTTTTCCACTTAACTCATATTACAGTCCCCAAACATAGAGGTTTGGGGGCTGTTTAGTGTGGCTAAAAGGTTTCTTTGAGAAACATTCTTAAGGAATTTCACTTAAAGACTGCCACCACATGCAAACAGAGGAAACTGAAGAATCCAGTGAAATGTGATTAACTTTTACTTTTGAATAATGAAATGAAGATTGGAATAGAAAAAACATCGTTAGACATTCTCAAGCAACACAATAAATATTCAGAGAACAGGTCATGTCCCTGTGGATTTAGATACAGAGGATGTTTTGTTGTGGTTTATACAAGTGAGGGATAGTTACACCAAGTATAATGAATTTGTGCAAAAAGTTTAACTTGTGAACGATACATAAAACGTGGATTTCCACACCATGTAGCTGACCTGTTCTTTGTCTACGCATTTCCCAAAGTGTGTTTGACAGAACACTTGTCTGTCAGGATGCTTAGCAAAATTAAAAGGTTCAGTTTCCCTGGTGAAGGATGCTTGGGAAATGCTGCAATCGTGCTCTCCTTCTTAGACATTCGCAGGCTACATTGGCATCTTAAAGACTCTGAGCAATCTAGCAGTAAATAAACAACTTTAACTTTGCTTAACTCCGGCATCTCTCAAACTTATTTGACAGCAAGTCCTTCTGTTCACAGAGTGTGTTTTTGCATCTAGCAGCACAAGTATTTGTGGAAACACTTTGGCAAATGGTGACCTACAATGATATCTTCTAGGTTTGGGCTGCTAATGCATTCAGTGGGGCATAATGGAGGATAGAGGGCTTTGATGCAAAACTGCAGAGCTGTAGTTGGAGCTATTAGGAGGGTTCTGGTATCTGTGTTTTTGGAATTAAGAGATGAAGGATTACCTCTTGGTGGAATAGCTTTCTTCCAAGAGATATCCTGAAGGCACAACTCTGTGTTTTTTGTTTTTATTTCCTTCCAGTAGCCCAATACATCGGGTCTAAAATATATCTTAAATAGGTCCGGGCTTCCTGAACTGCTTAAGGTTCACGTAGGTCCCTGCCCTCTTTCTGGGCAGGTCTTCACTTTATCAAAAAACCTCAGTTTATATTGTGAAATTGAACAAACTCTATGATCTCATCACCACAGCTGAAAGTCCTGGACTTTTGTAGGAAAGCCCGCAGTTGAGCTTAGCAGTGGGTACAGCGTACAGCACGTTTGCCTTCCACAGCCCTGCTTAGACAGTCACAAACCCTCCCTAGAAAGACAGATGGTACTTTTCCTTGCTTCTCTATCCCTCCAAATTGGTAAAAGGGGAAAAATGCCCACCTGCTCCTGACCCTTTGGAACAGTACTGCTGCTTGCGTTCTGCTCTGTGGAATGGAAGAGACCTTCCTCGCAAGGCTGTTGTGAGAGACGGTGTTGTGTATCTTGCAGATATTCTGACTCCTTGTTCTTCAGGCCTCATCCTTTTTCATTTTCTAAACTATCTTATTTTTTCCATTCTCATTTCTTTCTTTTATTTTTCTGTCTTAGATTTTCCCGCCTTCCTACTCCTTTTCCTCTTTCCTCCTCTCTTTTCCTTACTTTTCATTTAGTGTTTTCTTGCCTGACCTTACCCAAAAGAGAATTCTGGTAACTCTAAATACTTTACATTGTATTTTGTAGCATCTTTGGGTCCACCAGACTTATCCTGCAAACGGAGAATGTGAGGCGCATCTGGGAACCATGCTGACTCTTAGCATAATTAGCACCAACATTTTTAAAATAATGTTTAAGAATTTTACCCAGCTTTTGTCAAGCTTGTAAGGCTATAGTTAGTTCTTTTGATAAAGGGACATTTATTCTTACACAATATTTAGGTCAAGGACAGAGTTACACAGGTTATGTCCTACGTGAAAGTTCCTTGTCAAAGTGGAAGTGAAGATGAAATCCAGTCCAGGCTTCCATTGCAAGCCTGGTGCCTGGAAACCAAGAGCGGGGTGGTTTCTCCCTTGAGTGCCATCTTCATATTTATCCAACCGAAGATTGAGTTCTACAGCCATCCCTGTTTGGATACCTCAGCTTATGATGGTGATTCTTCACAGGCTTCCAAAAGCAGCTCAGCAATGTTTTCTGTAAGTTCTAGGGTTATCCTTCTTTGGATGCCTTTGCATATGGCAATGTTTCCTCAGAGAACTTTAAATCAGATCAGTAGTTTTATCTTCAAGTTCTTTCAATTCATCCAGTCATAAAGGCCTTTCAAACAATGACATTTTCCCTTGCAGTCTCATTTCCTAGCCTGTCTTTGCCGTGGATTCTCTCAGCGACCAATTTGATTTGTTCTTTCTACCTTGAGCATCCCTCTTGACAGAGCAAAAAGGAGGAAGTTAGAAGCTGAGTTCAACTTTTTCTCTGATGGTCTAGTTGTATTTGTAGATAAAAGGATTGTTAATATTTATAGATAGTTTTGGATATCAATTTTAACGTAACTTTAGTTTTAGTCATGAGTGTTGTGTGGGCTGGAAGTTGGACTGACTTAATCCCCTTTAAAAAGTCTCTTTTAAGAATCACTTCGAGGTACTGGCTTTATCTAGTAAACCTAAACCCCGTGCTAGGTTAGAATTGCAAGGCCTTCCCCTCTCTATTGTTGAGGGTGGGAGAAAGTTGGTCACTCGTGGATATGTTAATGCAAAAGCTTAGAGCACGTTATACTTTCTAGAGATTTTATTCTCTAGCTATAAGAGGACACAATTCTGCAAGAGACAAAATAAGTTAAACAAATAAAAAATACTGTCATCTCTTAAATGATATTCTCTTACAGGGAAGGTATAAAACATGCAGGGAGATATTTCTTTAGCTCTGTGAGATTTAGTATATAATTATATATGTTCTTACATATATATGCATGTGTGTATGTCAGATATATCTCCTTAATGGAGTCTATATTTCCTATAGACATAGATACCTGTATGCATAGATCATATGTCATGCTGTGTTCTGCTAGACAATTTAAAGCCTTACAAATTTAGGAAGTACTGTTTAATAAAAATGCATGTTATTGATTTCTGTCATAATATAAGTATTGTTTTGCTAGCTCTATGATCTACTTGCCTTAAAACCCTCCTGTAATTAGATATTTCCTAAGATTTGAGGTTAATAGAGCAGTGTCACAAACCTTCTTTCCCCCCCCTGAGGACACCATTTTCCCCTGAATAAGACTTTTGCTCTAATAGATTTTATCCTAATGTTAATTTGATTTATGGAACTGATGTTGAATCTCTTCCTTTCAAATTTACGGTCTGGTAGATTTCATGCTGAGTTTAAGATGCTGAGCCTAATGATATTCACATTGGTGGCATTATATTGATTTGTATGATTTGTATGATATATAGGGTTTTTAAAAATAATAACCCTGAATGATTATACATACACAATGTACTTTTTCTTCTTATGCGCACTGGAATTAAGATTTATGTTCAGCATCACATGATTAATTTTATAAATACCTAAATTCATAACTCTAAAATGATGACACTTTTCATTGGGAATAAGTAAAGATGTGTGTCCTCCTTTGTTATTTCCAAAATGTTCAGTATTTGAGTGCTGCTATTTATCTCTTACAATTTATTTTGTGGGCTTTGTTGGGGAATTTTATAAATAATTTATACATAAACATGAGAGAAAGTTTCATTTTAGTTGACCAAACCCTAGAAAAAAATCCTAAGTAACTGGCCTTATATATGAAGTATAAAACCTTTAATTTTATGCTATTCTCTGGAAATGAGTTAAATATCCCATCACATGGGGTAATTGATATGAACATACTTTATATACTGACATGTATTATACAAATTAATGGGGTAATGGATGATGAGTATTAGACCACGCAGCCCATTGCTCATTGAGAGTAGAACATGTGAACATGAATGGTATGTTATATCTGAAATACACCCAAATATCAAGCCAATTTCAAATGTTCCTTTTTCATACCTCTGTGCAAAGGAAATTTCCAGGGTCTAAAGTCAGTTTTAGTATACTATATTTCAGCTTTTACCATGAATAATATGCAGGCTGTAGTAAAGAGGTTGACCAAAAAATTAAAGTTACTAAATAGAAAAAAATGAATTATTATGGGTCCGATTACTTATGGGTTGCTTTATTTAAAAAATCATTCCATTCAGATACTTGGCGCTAAATGAATTGAAAATCTTGGTTGACCAGATTTATTACCTTTTTAAGCAGCTGTGCTTCTGTTGTATAAAAACAGCTTTACTGGGGTCTTTGCCAACAGACAGCAAACTATTATGATGAAAAATGCGACTTTTTAGTGACATACATCTGTTTACCAATTCACATCCAACATTTAAAATTGTGTTCTCTCAATTTGTTTGCCTATGTTCCTGTGAAAACATCATTCACTTATTTCTTCACAACATTTTTTTAAAGATGAGCCATTTCCCCCGATTTGTAGTATAGCTTTAGGGAAAGAGAATTCATCTTCAAGTCCAACACACCTGTCTTTGAAACCAGGATTCTACCATTTATTCACTCAATAATCTTTGGGGAACCACTTTATTTTTCTGAACCTCAGTTACTTACTTTTTAGGAATAAATGAGATTATAAACATGAAAGCTCCTAACATGGTACTTGGGCACTTAAATATGGTAGGTACTCGGTACTCATTGAAAGTTAGTTTTCATCTTCTCTCTCTCAGCAAAAAAAGGTGGATAATTTAAGGAACTGACTGTATTAGTATTTAACCCGTAGAAGTCAGATTCGGACTTTGAATGAACTTGTATGAGCTTTGAGTTTTTTGACTCTATCTAAAACCGGAAAACCATAACACTACCAATACTTTTTGCTTTTCCTACTCTACCTGGCTTGTTAGAAATAAAATATTGGCAGCGCTGCATCCTATGCAGAATGCAAAATGCATACTTAATGTATATTAGGAAAATGAATGGATCTAGCTGTTATATTATTTCCTTTATTGTGATCCTCATCCCCACATATCATGTTTGTGCTCTTGAAGTAGCAAACATGTATGTGAACAATTGCTTTAAGTTGGAATTTAATATTTAAATAAAACTTTCAAGGAAAATGAAATTGTACTGAGAAATAGTCATTGTTTTCTATCAGCTTCCTCCAAGGTTACAAAAGATGTTCACATTTCAATATCTCTTTAACAGTGGAGAGGAAGAAAGCTGTATAACCTTGTAGTCAAGAAGCCTGGGGATTAGACTCTCATTTAGAAACTCCTTAGCCATTCTTTTGCTTAGAACAATAATAATTTGTCTTTCCTCAACAGTCTCACCTCAACCACATGAATGTTATATTTTCTTTCTAGGGCCTGCAGCTTTTTCAGAACTTTTGATTGACACTTAGAATTAGCTGAAATAAATTAAGGTGATCCTGAAGAGTATCTGTTTGCTGTCAATTGACTATGTTTTCTTTTGGACTTGACTAAACTTTGAACAAAGTAGCTCTTAAGAAAAAAAAAATGAGAATGGGCAACATCAAGTATTATCCAGGAACCCAGGCTCTAGTTGATGGCATTTTTGCTCAAAAACAGAAGAAAACTGTTTCTATTCACTATTTTAATATTCCTTACATGATTTCACCATATGGATTGGCTTTCAAGAAGAAGATATGAGTGATATAGTTCCTTTTGTTTTAGATGTGGTCAGGGCTGCTGAATTAGATGTTTTGATTCAAAAGCTTTTTAATGAAACAGCTCTATGGTGTGACTTTTTTAAAAAGTTCAAATTAATTATTTTTTGGAAAATCTCAATCTCCTGTGTTTTGAGAAGGATTGCTTGAGTGGTTGCATGAATTCATTTGTTATATGCCAGACACTGTGCTAGACCTGGGGGATTAAAAAAAAAACAAAATGAAAACATTATCCTGTCTCTCAGGAAGCTCATAAGCTAACATCAGAAAATATGAAAAAGCGAGCTTTAAGATAATGTGAAAGGTATAGCAGAGCTATAAGAACAATGAAATGAAGTGATTTCCTTCCTTGTGGAAGCAGATGTCGGTTTAATTTGAGTGCTTGGTATCTAATAATTAAGTAATTAAATTCATTACTTGGTACATGTATTGTATTTACGTATCTGTAGGAGTTTTTGCCATTTGGGACTGCTTCATCTTTACATTAATGTTTCCGTAACTGCCCATCAATTCAAGCTGTAAATCAATCAAGCAGCAAAGTTGAAGATGAGAAAAATGGCACTAATAGCTAGTGTGCCTAATATCTTTGAATCTTCCAATTAGTCGTGGTGAATTTAGTCCCCCCTAAAACTGAACATTAGGGAATCTTTTAGGCATCAAATTCTGGGTCCAACCACTCCACCACCACTTTCAAACATTTTGGCGTTCATAATACGAAGATGTCAAGAATCATCTTGGAGTCTCAGAGTTCCTTTGAATGCACTATTAGTGAGTGAATTTAATCCATTGCTTGCTGTGTTAGCTGTCAGGATAGTTTGACCACTCGGAATCTCATCTGCTTCTTCTGAAGGCTAGACATGGATCCTCTCTATCCCTTCTCTATTCACAAAAGCTGGAGTAGCTCTGGAGATATATAGTATAAAATAGATATGCAAGACAATTTAAAAACTAGAACCAAGGGAAATGTAAAAGAAAATAGAAGCTTCTATTGAAGTGGGAGAAAAAGAAAGATGCAGATACTCATAACAAAAGGAACAAATGGATTAGAAGAATATAGTGACTGAGAGGGATGTTTTGCCTGGTTTTCCATGAACACTGTTTTTCATAGTACCCCTTCTCTATCTATGCCCCAAGGCCTCAACAACAGTCTCTATCTATACAGTTGACTCTCAGGTGAATATCTCCATCCCAGACTTCTTTTCTCACTACTATTGTGATTACATAGTCACATCTCTGATTACTGTCTGCTCTTTCATTACACTGTGAACTCCAAGAGATCAAGTGCCTTATCTGTTTTGCTCACCACTCTGTCCCAGAAGCAAGTACAGTAATAGGAGCATGGTGAACATCTGCTGAAACAAGAATGAATACATAGATGGACAGATGCATGGGTGGATGGATGAATGGATGAACAGCACAAATGCTGTAAGATCTTTTACCTCTCCCAATATTGCTCTGTGTTTTGTGCATTGAGGTGAGAGCTAGTACCCCAAGTGATTAAGAATGTGGGTTTTAAGTCAGAACACTTTTGTCAGAATCTTCCATTTACGAGTAACCTACCTAACCTAAATCTCGTTTTCCTATAAAGTAGAGGCAGTAATGTCTCATAGGTGCATTAGCTGAAGGGATTAAATGAAATAGTCTGTGCTAAGTGTTTTGGCACACCGACTATTCTTAGCGAGAGATCATTAAATAGTAGCTACAGCAATGATGAAAAGTATCAAAGAACTGGAGGGAGAATTTGGTAGCTTTGGTGATGATGATGATTTTCATCACTACCCTATCCATGGGACCATCCTCATTGCATTGCTCTCTGGCTGTTGTTAATTCCACATGTTAGTAGGACTGTACTGCTTATACCTTGTCTACCTCGTACTAGAAGAGAGGACCCTGGAGGTTGTTCACAAATCTGGGTCTCTAGAAGTTACCTCATCTTGTCTATTAGAGTTTAGTCTAATTACTTGAGTGACAATCAGCACTCTGGTACTACTTTCAATGCACATACCAAAGCCACACACAATTAAAATAACACTACGTGGAGAGAGTAGAGGTTGCTGCTTTGAGTCCTCAGACTGAAAGCTGAGACTGACTAGTTGCTTTACTTTACACTAGAGGAGCAAATTAGGATTCTCAGGACATTCTAACTTGTTCATCTCAACCATAAGAGCAAGAGGGAGCAAAGAGGAGAGGGGCATAGAAAGATAGCACTGGAAGGGACCTTAGAGACATCTGTTTCAGCATAGAAAATATATAGCAGGTGTCTTCTACTCTCCATTCCACACCATGGCAGACATCAGTATTCCACCAAGGCAGTTTTTCCTGTCAAGCTCAGACTTCTCAGTACAACCCTGTAGGTAGCACATCTGGCAAACCTCTTTACAATTACTGATTTTGTCTCTCTTTATTTATATGAGATACTTAATTTTATTACTTCATCATGGTTTTTCTTCTTCAGGAGAAAACCAGCCCAGGGGCTGGGCTCATGGCTGGGTGGTTAAAGTTTCACGTGCTCTACTTCGGTGACCCTGGGGTTTGCAGATTCAGGTCCTGGGTGTGGACCTACTCCACTCATCAGACATGCTGTGGAGGCATCCCACGTACAAAGTAGAGGAAGATTGGCTTAGATGTTAGCTCAGGGCGGATCTTCCTCACAAAAAAAAAAACAAAACAAAAGAACCCAAAAACCTTTCTATCCCAAGTTATCCCAAGTGATTTCTGCTGTATCCCACCTCATTTAAAAAAGAAAAGAATAAGAAGAAAAAAAGGAAAATCAGCCTATAAAAGGAGAGTTTTTTTCAAAAGAGAAATCACCTACCTTTTCTTCCACAGCCTATGCTGTGTCAGTGAGAGCTCACTGGGGAATGATCAACTTGGTGATCCTTTATAGTCCTTTGAAAGAGATCATGTGTTTTAATTCCAAGATCTATTAAAAGAATCAGTATACATGCCATTTCGTATAAGAACCAGTAACTTGCTGAATTAGATGCATTCATATGAAGGTCTATTACAAGGGACTGCCATGTAACAGATCATGCTGCTGTCAAAAAATGTGCCAGGTCTTGGAAATTTGTCATGGTTTTAGACACTTTCTCCTTTCCAGCACTTTTCTGTGACAGATACATAACCCAACTATAGGAAGGCTTTATTTTGAAGGTGGTTTGGTAGTTGTGGATCATTTGGCTGCCTGTGCTAAGTGTCTAATTTGAGATCCTATGATGGTATATGGTGTGATCACTTGCAGTGGAAAAGTTATGCATATATGTACATATATATCTCACATACTTTACACATATGCATCCATGTTCAAGGATATATTTATAAAAACAATGGGTCCAGTATATTAGAAGTATAATATTCTACCCATTATTTTTAGTTTTGCTCTCATGTCTGAGAAATATTTGCTTACTGAGTATGAAGTGCCTACTCTTCCATGGTATATATCCAAGGGTCTGTCATAACAATGGTCAAGTTCTGACATATACACATTACACAGAGAGAGGTCCTAAGAGTAGTGTTTTTTTGGTCACAAAGGAAAGTCTCAGGTCTCCATAAGTAATCACCTTCTACTTCAGCATCACAGATGAGAAGCACTAAGTGCCACTGAGACATTTTTTTTCCCTGCCACTTGGACAACGTGCACTGAGTGAATTTGCTACTGAGTGATTATTACATTCATCATCATTCTTTCAAGAACAGGAGTCAACCTTTGTGACATACTTACCATGCATTGAGAGCTGGCCTGGCATGTTCATCTGTTCACTCATCAGTTTAGCAAGTGTTCACTGAGTTTATTAGTTTACTAGGGCCGTCATAACAAAGTACCATGGACTTGGTGGCTTAAACAACATACATGTAATTTCTCACATTTCTGAGGGTAGATGTCAGCATGTTTGGTTTCTCCTGAGGGCTCTTTCCTTGGCTTGCAGATGCCTGCCTTGTTGCTGTGTTCTCACATGGCCTCTTCTCTGTGCACATGCATCCTGTGTCTCTTGGTCTGTCTAAATTTCTTTTTCTTGTAAGGACATCAGTCATAATGGACTAGGGCCCACCTAATAACCTGACTTTAACTTAATTGCTTCTTTAAAGGCCCTGTCTCCAAACACTGTCACATTCAGAGATACTGATGGTTAGAGATTCGACAAAGGCATTTTGGGGGACACAATTCAGTCACAACAGTGAGTGCGCACCATGTGTTTCAGCTCCTGTGCCAGGCTCCATTGGCCGAAGGAACACAGGCAAGATCCCTGTTCTGTGGAGCTTGGAGTATAGGGTGAGAGACAGAAATGGACAGTAAGCCTCAAAATAAATATTTAATGACCAACTAAGATTAGTTCTATGAAAACAGAATGGATTTAAACTGGGAGTTAGAATAACTAAGGGCTCCTTAAGAAGTAACATTTAAGCTGAGGGCTGAAGAATGAGAGTAATTTTGGAAGATAACAGCTAGCATTTATTAAGAGTTTCACATATGCCAGGTACTGTTCTCAGGGCTTTATATATTTTATTTTATTTAACCTTCACAACCATTTGAGAAAGATAATTTTATTATTCCCATTTTACAGATGATGAAAGTAAGGCACAGAGATATTAAGGGGCCTGTCATTAATAACACAACCAGAAAGACAGTTTGATTCCAGAGCTGGGGCTCTTAACCACTGGGTTAGGGAAGAACAATTGGCTGACCAAGGAATGAACAGCACATGTGAAGGCCCTCAAGAAAGCATGATTTATTCCAGGAATGTAAAATAGACAAGTAGGAATGCAGTGACATGACCAAAGAAGAGAGTGGTACCAAAGGAGTTTTGTGAGCAGATCTAGAGAACTTGAAGACATATTTCAGCTTCTATCCTTTGTTCTAAAAGCAACAGGAGGCCATTGAAGGATGTAACACAAGAGAGCTCTGGTATGTTTCTGAGTTCCATTTGTTAAAAGTCCCAGTAGCTGCTGTGTGGAGAACTGACTGTAGAGGTATGAGAGCAGAGTCCTGAGGCCAGTTCAGAGGCAATTGCAGTCATCAAGATGAGAGATAGTGGTGGTGGTGGAGAGGCAGAAAGGCATACAGAGTTAACATGTATTTTCAAAGTGAAATACTTAGGACTAGGCAGCAGATGTTGGGAGAGGGACAAATGGAGGGGTCATGAATGATTTTTAGATTCTGGCTTGGGCAATGAGTGAGTAGAGGTACCATGTACCAAGATGGGGAAGAATCACATTTGGAGATGGGTCAATGAAAAGTTCCATTTTGGACATGTTGGCTTGAGACTCTTCTCTGATATCCACGTGAGGATCCCAAGTAGACAGTTTGACATTTGAGACTGGAGATCAGGGGAGAAGTAGGGGCTGAGGATAGAAAAGTGTATGTCATCAGCACTTGGATGAGTGTGGTATCAGTCAGGAAAAGTGTATTGCTACAGAACGTAAGAAGATATAAACAAAACCCTGAGGTTCTCCAACATTTAGAATTTGTGTAGAAGAGGAACCAGCAAAGGAGACTGAGCAGTATCCAGAAAAGAATTAACAGCAGGAAAGAAGGTCATCCAAGGAACCAAGTCAGTGAGGGGAGGAGAGGTGTTTAGAGGAAAGATTTGTCAGCTGTGTCAGACACTGCCATCTAGGTCTGGTAAGATAGGGACCAAAAAGTGTCCATTGAACTTGGCGACCTGGAGGCCAGTGATGACCTTGGTAAGAGCCATTTTGGTACAAGATTTCACAAAATCTTTACCATTGCTCTGTAATATAGCTGCTATTATAATTTTTATAGCTCAGACAAGAAGATCAAGACAGAGTGGTGGGAACCTAGCCAGGGGCACACAGCTTGTAAGTGTCCCAGCTCAGCTTTCAACAATGAAGCTGGTGACTCAAGGGTCTGAATTTTTCACCATTTTGGTCTCCTAATAGTATTGATGCAGAAAGGTAACAAATGGCAGTGCTGATTTTGTTTTAATCTCTTAAATTCATATTAAAATGGTATATATTTAAATTCAAAATCATTGCCTTTGAGAACAGTTCCAAGTTCTCATCTCACTTCTGGACCTAGTATGTGACCTTGGAGCTCTGATTTCCTCATTTTTAAAAGAAAGGGATTGGAGTAAACCATCTCGAAAGTCCCTCCTAGAATTCTAATATAACAAACCTCCAAAAGGAAGCTCTGAAGCCTCCACTTCTCAATGCCACGCTGGCCTTGAGTGCATGTTCAACATTAATATGTTCAATATATATTCTTTCAGTAAAACTTTTATTGGATATGCCTGATATATGCCACACACTCTCGTTTCTAGGTATTTTCCGAGGCTGTTCCTCCACCTGGAGTGTCCTGTAGTTCTATCTTTTTTTGAGTCTCAGATCCCACATCTTCCCAAGATGAGAATCTTACCTCCCTTCCCCTTTATCATTTATGGCAGTTCTCCTTAGATGAGGGGTGTATGTGTTTGTGTGTGTGTGTGTGTGTGATCCTCTAAATTGTTTGTCCTGAAATGACCAAAGGGCAGGGACTATGATTTTTCCTTCATTGTGTCTGTACAGAAGCCCTAGTGCAATGCTTTTCTCAAATGATGTTTATCGAGTTGAATCATTTGCAAATGGCGAATGCTCTGTTGAGTTCTCCAAGCCCCGGGTCTTTCAGAGGAGCCATGCAGGCAAGCTGGAGGACTTGGAAGGAATCAGGCCTGTACTTTAACAGAGAGGCACCAACACACATTTGGAAAAACACAACACAACAATAACATCACCCTCTAAAAACGCTAAGTTCCATCCCTTGATTATCGAGGCTGTAACCAATTGTACAAGTACCCATGGAGGCTTCTTGGCTTCTGATTTCCTTTTATTTATTTTTAATTTTTAATTATTTATTTTTAATTTTTTTTAAAGATTGGCACATGAGCTAATGACTGTTGCCAATCTTTTTTTTCCTGCTTTTTCTCCCCAAATCCCCCCAGTACATAGTTGTATATTTTTAGTTGTGGGTCCTTGTAGTTGTGGCATGTGGAACGCTGCCTCAGCATGTCCTGACGAGGGGTGCCATGTCCACACCCAGGATCCGAACCAGCGAAACCCTGGGCCGTCGAAGCAAAGCGCGTGAACTTAACCACTTGGCCAAGGGGCCCGCCCCCGATTTGCTTTTACTGTTTAGTTTTCTCCCTGTTCTTCTCTTCTCCAGTCTTCAAATTAAAGTCCTGTTTTCTTGCTTGGCCGTTTCCTGCCTTAAGCTTTAAGAGTGGAATATAACAATTTCACAAAGACTTCTCGTTTGGGTACAAAAGAAAACAAAAAGCTTATACAGTTTGGCCTGAAAGCTGAAGTAGAACACTTCTTTAACACACACAACTTGGTTCACACCACAGGTGCCAGGACCTCTCGATGTGAAGGATACACCAGAGGGTACCAGGTGAAGGCTCAGAACCAGGATGCTGCTTGTTGGCTGGACCCTGGGTGTTTGAAGCTTTGCAAAATGTGGCACTGTGCTTGAGCCAGAAAATGCAAGGACTTCTGATGTGTAGAGAATGGCAAAGGACCTACTGAGGCTGGAAAAGTTCGAGCATGCTTGGCCTCGGCAGAGGTTTTCAAATTCAGTTTGGCCCCTGCAGAGTATTGAGGAGGAAGCTGAGTATGGCTCTAAGCCCTCCACCCTTATGTTACTCACTGCGGCTCCACACTATTCCTTTTTATATAGAGAGATTCCTTCAGCATGAGTTTTTGTTTGGAGGAAAAAAAGGGGACAGCTACCTTGCTAAAAATGTGTTTGCAAATGCCTAGGCCAGAATATGCAGTCCATGTGGCGATGCAGAAGTGGGGGCTGCCACACACGGTGGGGACAGGTTGCAGGGGATCTTGCAGGTCATGCTAAGGAATTACGCAGGGTCCTGAAGCCTGGGGAGCCCACAAGAGTGAGAAGTGGAGAGGACTGAATGTGGCGCCGAATTGTGTACAGTTAATATATCTGAAATCAATCAACTCTAAGTGCTTGGCAGACTTACATCCTGAGAAATGTGCGCATAGGGAGACATTCACACAGAGAGGGGAACATGCACACACAGGCCCAATGCACACACACAGACAGAGGGTTACAAAGACACACACGCGCACAGATCTCCTCACACAGAGAGACATGAGAGACATCAAGATTGAGAAATAGAAACAGAGACAGCTGCACAGACACTCACACAGAGAGACATACACACATAGAGTCAGGGACAGACATAGAGAAAGATATAAAGAGGCAGGGTGGGGGAGGCAGGGAAGAGATTCACACACAGAGACTCATACCCAGAAATAGATAGAAAACTAATGACACAAGGAGAGAGACAGCGAGATACACACAGAGGTGCACACATAGAGACAAACACTTGACAAACATCACAAAGAGGGCACATAGGACAGACCGAGAAAGACAGAGAGAAACACCCAGACACACAATGGGGAGAGAGACAGAAATAGAGGCAGGGCACGAGAGAGAGAGGCAGAGTTGGAAAGAGAGACAAACACATAGGGAGAAAGGAAGTGAACCCTCAGATTTAAGACGTGGACCACTCCTCTCAAGGAATATGTGCCCCAGAGTGGTTGTGACCCCTTTCATCGGCTATGGTCCCACATCCCCTCAGCGGGTGAGATCTTGCTGTGAGGACTGTGATCCTGGTGCTTAAAGATGTTTTTTGGTTGCCTCTTGCCTCCTAAACCCAAACCAGGACTCCGTCTGGGGCTCAACTGCAGAACCAGTGCTTGCTTCCAATGAGAGAAAGGGGAGTTTTCAGATTTGTGGAGGAGCAACCCATTCGTGGAATTTGTGGTTGATTTAAGGGATCTTTCCAGGGCAATTTAATCGCCCATGATTTTCACCTTACTGGCTACGCTTAGGACCTAATCCCTTGCAAGGGGAGAATAGCTTAAAGTGATCACATCTAGGTGGTGAGCAGGAGTGTGGTGTAAAGACTCTATGGGGTGAGACCAGAAACAGAGACTATTGAAAGGCCATGGCTCTAGATTTGGTCAGGGTGGACCAACACCTAGAGGTCACCTGTCACACTGGGTGTGACTGAAGAAGTGATCACGAGAGAGGGAGGAAGCTCCAAGGAGCCTGGTGGCTGACTGGGACAGAGGAGATGTCAGCATGACCTGAGGGTCTCCAACCTGGTGTGCCTGGAATATTGGTTTTGGTTATGAGGTGACAACCTAAGTTTTGTACCTGGTGAACTTAATGTGCAGTCTGGGTGTGCTTATAGAGATACCCAGCAGGGTGTTTCAGAAAGGGCCATTATGAAGTTTCAGATTTGGGAGGTAGAGCAGTTTGGATGGTGGGAAAAATCCAATGTGTGTCCATAGATATTAATCGTGTATTTTATTTTCTGATGTATTTCCGATGCTTTGACATCTGGAGTCTTGCTGATCCTGGAGGGACTGTCCATGCAGGGCTAGCAAATTCCTAGAGATAGGAAAAGACTCACCTGTGAGTGAGCCTTTCATACACACACCAACAAATCCAGAGTCCATACTCCCTAACTGCCTGCTTTATTGCGCTCTCACAGGGCTCTCACACTCCATGCCACTATCCACCTGCCATAATCACCAAAGGGCCACATACTAGACAGCTAGGGGCAGCCCCTGTGCCCTAGAGATTACTGAAATTATTCAGACGACCCAATCCTAAGCTTTAGTTTGCCTTGCCCATTCCTTCTTACAGAAATTACATAAAGGGTCTTACCCATGGTTCTCCCTCACCCCCTGCCAATCCCACTTCTTCCTTATGTGGCCCCATTGGGATCTGTGAGTATAACAAACTTTCTTTCCAATGACAGTCATCTCCTGATCTGTTGGCCTCACCATAAAATCATGCACCACATAACAATATTTCAGTCAACAATGGACCACATATAGGACAGTGGTCCCATGAGATTAGCACCATATAGCCTAGGTATGTAGTAGGCTATACCATCTAGGTTTTTGTGTAAGTATACTCTGTGATGTTCACACAATGACAAAATTGCCTAATGACACATTTCTCAAAACCTACCGCTGTTATTAAGTGACACATGACTGTACTTAAATAATAAAATATATATTAAAACACCATAAGCTAAATCAGAGGGCAGTGAAATTCACTGCATGTTCAAGGAATCCAGGAACTTCTAGGCAAGTCTGTGGGATCAGTCATTTGCAGTAACACTGTGGATGCCCAGGATGCGATCCTGGGCCGTGCAGACATGAAGACTGTGAGAACAGCCCATGAGAGTTTGGGGGAGGCACCTGGAGGCCACACGTGATGTAAGCAAGACTGGAAAAGGTTACTGTACTCGATAGTGCAAGTTTAAAGGAAGGGACTGTTGAGCGAAGGTTGTAGATCCATGTTCTCAGGGAAGCTGAGGGTAAGAGAAGACAAGTTCATTTCTTAGCTTTGAAATGCAAAGGTTGTGGTTGGCGGAAGGTGAGCTGGGAGAAGAACCAGCTGTGAGGGGTGATGTAACTGGGATAGCTGGGTGAAGGGACTTTCCTTAGGGATAGTTATTGTTGACCCCAGGAGTGAGGGAGGCAGGGAGTAGGAGGCTGATGGGAGGGCGTGATGATACAGGAAGGCCTGTGTGTGGCTCAGAAACCCTAAAGGTTTAGTGGGAACTTAGATGTGATGTAGGATAGGAAGAGTCACCTCTCCAAGATGAGTGGCCATGAGGCCTGATGGTCTCTCTCCTGGACTGTGGACCTAGAGATGGCTGAAGAGTTGCAGGTATCCAGAGGACCAGAAGTGGCTAAGCCATTGCAAGCTAATGTCAGGGTTATCTTCAGAGTTCTTTGTCTGGGTAAAAGACAGTCACCAAAAAGCACTAACATATCTTTTTATACCCCATTTTATCACTAATTTCTTTTTCTTTTGGAAGCAGTGGCTGTAGCCATGAAAGTTCTCAACTCATATGCTTCTGGGGGTCAGTGTAGTTTAGGGGTTCCCACTCAACAGCAGTGACTATGGAGACCTGGAGGCAACAGAGCGCAGAATGGCATCCCCAGTAGCTCTGTCTTCTTTCTGTACTTTGAACCCAGACGATTGCACACTAATCTCTGGGAAGGGAACATGCTAAGCAAAGGCTCCTGCTACTGTTCTTGTTACTGTGTTGAACCATATGAAAGCAGTTGGATCAAAACAGGGAATCTCATCCATTTTGTATGGTTCAACATAATACTATTGCAGTGAGCACTGCTATTTACTCATATGAAGTTGTCTCCTTTATGGGCTGCAGAATCCTGGGGGCTCTTGAGAACTCAGCATGAGGATAATTGCTGTCAATGTCAGAATCCAAGATGTTTTCCAAAGTTACATAGAATAAAAGGAAGATTTTTGCCCAGTGCCTGTGAGGTCTGTCCTGGAGGAAATAATGCATATTCCCCCCTCCGTGGGAGGACTACAGTGAACTCATCTGAAGTCATAGCATAGAAATAACACAGAACTGTTAAGTTTGCTGTTCTTCATTCTGGTAGATGGTAGTGGGGGGAGCAGAAAAGAAAGCAAGTAAAGAAATAAACACGATAGTTTTAGATAGTGTAAGTACTGTGAAGAAATTTAAAGAGATGATGGAAAAAGGGGGTGGATGATAGTTTGATTGGAGAGTGGGCCAGGGGAAGGCTTCGCTATGGAGGGGGCATTTGCAAGTGTGAATCCTCAAGGCCAGATTGTGCCTGGTATTATGGAGAAGAGAGGAAGGTCAAGGTGGCTAACATGTATGCATAAGGAGATGAAGAACAAGAGATGAGGTTGGCTGGGAGCTAGGGGTGGATCATGGAGAGCCTCCTTGAATGGCAATTGTTTCCCTTCTGCCATGTAAAACCAAAATAATTAAATCCTCTCAACTAATTGCAGTGATAATTCTTTTATTTTATATTGTGCCTTTCCTTTAACAAAGAAATTTGCCTCTGCTAGTGCATGTGATCCTTAGAACATCCATGGCAGACAGAGGGAGCCGGGGAGGGAGAAGAAGTAATCTATTCATGTCTTCAGCCAGTGAGGGCACTAAGACACGGGGAGGCCAGGAGACAGTGCTAGAATCCACCCCCAGGTCTCCTTACCTATGCTCCTTCCACAACTCCCCCATGACCTGGTCTTCCTTGGAGCTTTAGTTCCTTTGAAAGAGAGACTCTACAAAGCTCAGGTATCCCATTATTTAATTATGTATTGTTGTGATTCTTAAGGAGGATAACTGTTTATTTAATTCAAAGTCACACCCTGCATTCCCCTCAGCAACTCACACTAATTAAATATAAGGCTCAAAATAGGTTAAAGGTGCTAAAGAATTGCCCCTGTATTGTATATGACGTTCATATGAAAACACAGCCCGCAGATTGCAAGTTCTGAAATTCATGTGCTTAATTAGCCAAATGTGAGCCACAGGTTGGCATAAATAGATACTCCTCAATAAACGGCGGTGTGTCGCAGTGTTAGCTAGAAGTGTGGTAGCTGAGAAGAAATTAATCACTAACGCATCTGAGTGTGTGTATTTCTTCTTGTAATTAGTTATCTTTTCCAAGGTATTAAATGATTTACATCTCCCAAGCCTGTGTATCCATGGTAACCATGGTTTTTGCTTCGAGCTGAAGTCTTACAGTAACTGAATGAAAATCCAGGTATCTTTGATACAGTCACTTGGTAAACATGAATAGAATGCCGGGTAGGTGCCCGACTCTTGGCAAGGTATCAAGGAAGACAGATGTAGATTCTGCTTCTAAATTAGTGAGGAGGATAGAAGAGCTGGTCCATGGAAGAGTCAAGGTGGAGAGGAGCAAAGGTCCTATGTGAAACTTCTGTACAGAAGTTAGGGAAAGAAGAAATTACCTCTGGCTGAAGGGACCAAGGAAAGATTCCTGAAATTTAAAAAGTTACTGATAAAGGGCTCGTATCTAGAATATTGAAAGAACTCTCAAAACTCAATAGTAGAAAAAACTGAACAATCCAGTTAGAAAAAGGACAAAAGTCCTAAAGAGACATTTCACTGAAGAGGACGTTCTATGGCAAATAAGCACATGAAAAGATGTCCAACATCACTAGCCCTTAGGGAAATGGAAATTGAAACCACAGTGAGATATCACTACACACAGATTAGAACAGATAAAATAAAGTGACAACACCAAATGCTAGCAAGGTTGTAGAGAAACTGAATCTCTCTGTTTGCAGTATAAAATGCAATAGCTACTCTGGAAAACAGTTTGTAGTTTCTTAGAAACCAAACATACACTTAGTATAGGGCCCAACAATTGCACTCCTGGGCATTTATCCCAGAAAATTGAAAACTTACCTGCACACAAAATCCTGTACATGAATATTCATAGTAGGTTAATTTGTAGTGGCCAATACTGGACACAACCAAAAGATCTTTCAATAGGTGAATGGTTAAAAAAATTGTGGTACATCCCTACCATAGAATACTACTCAGCAATAAAATGGCGCGAACCATTGATACACACAACAGCTAGGATGGATCTCAAGAACATTATGCTGAGTGAAAAAACAAATCTCAAAAGCTCAATTAATGTATGATCCCAGTTATGTAGCATTCTCAAAATAACAAAATTTGGAGCTGGATAGCAGATTAGTGGTTACCAGGGGTTAGGGACAGTAGAGAGACAGGTAAGAGTGTGACTCTAAGAGGCACGAAGGAGATCTTTGCAATGATGGATTTGTTCTGTATCTTGATTGTAGTGGTGGTTATGCAACTACACCTGTGATAAAATTACTAAGAACCATATACACACTGTACCACCATCAGTTTCCTGAGTTTGATATTTTACTATAGTTATGTGGTACCATACATACTATGTTGTATAGTAGTTGGAGAAACTAGGTACATAGGATCTCTCTGTACTATTTTTGCAAATTCCTTTGAATATATAATTATCTTGAAATAAAAAGCATTTTTCAAAAGTTACCAAGAAAATAAGAATGATGATCATAGCTGACATTTAGAGAGTACCTACTGTGTACTTGGCCCTTGCTAAGCATTTATTTTGCATAATTTGTTCCTCTCAAGGGAAAAATGCTATGAGATGTCTAAAGGGTTATGTCTGTCTTACAAATGAGGACACTGGGGCCTAGACAAGCAAGGTGGCTTGCTCCAGGTCACATGGAGAGTGAGTGAGGGGATGAGGATTCACACTGTCAGTTCAGCTCAGAGCTGCCTTGTTCACCACGACCTTCCTCAAGCTGCCTGTGGCTTTCAGGGATGTGTAAGTTCTGTCGGACCAGGCCACCTATGTGACGAAGGAAGGATGTTGGGGTATAGAAGAATTCCTATGGTAGAGCCAAATATGTTCTTTCTTCCACTCCTGGGCTGGTCTTGGTACTTGAGAGAAAGTTGTGAAGTGTCTTAAAAGCCACCGTTGAGTACGCCAGGGTCCTGTGGGGCAACCCTGCTGCCTTTATCTGGGTAGCAGGAAAGCAGCCTCTGTGATTAGGCAGGGAGAGTGGAGTCGTTCTCATTTCCACCTGGGGTCAATGGTTCTAACTAAAGTGAAGTTTCCCAAGGGCCCCCCTTCCCATGCTCCATACGGAGAAAAGCTGGCAGAAGAGGGGTGCCTTTCAAATAAAACAGGTGTTACTGTTCTTCTTCCTTTTCCATCCCCAAGATAGAAACACTGTTCCAATTTCCATGCTGAATTATTCGAGGTTGGAAATATTTCTTTCTCTGCTCCCTATCCAACTGCCTAATCTCCCTTTGATCCCAGGCTTAAAAAAACTTTGACTCCTGTCAACCTGAAAATGCTTGGCGCTCAGCGGCCTTCTGCTTCTATAAGCTGAGTCTGAGTCTCCCTCTGATTCCCATTTGTTGCTTTGCTACCTGCCTCATGTAAGTGCTTCCAGTGCAGGGAGTAAAATCTGAGCAACTCTGTGCACTCTCAAGGACACACCACAGAGTTACTGTCATACCTCATTTTTCTTCTTACTAGTGTAATAGGAGGGCAAGTTGGTGCTCAAAAGTGTAGGCTCAGCATTCTGGTTGAAACCAGTTGAACTATCAGAATGTCTTAGGCAGAACCACCTAGAGAGAGTCCTAGTAGAGAACTAAGTTGCTAAGGATAAGAGAGGAAATGGGTCAGCTGGGTCCTTGGAAACACAGCTTTAGAGGAGAGTCCAAATGAGACCTCTTGGTAGGAGACTGCTGTTTTGTTTTGTTAAAGGAAAAGCCTTTTTTCTGTCTTGTAAATATGGTTTCCTTTGACCACCCCCATTCTTGGTTGCAAATGTAGCCTACAGTCTGATTAAACTCCTCCCCAGTCATGTTAGGAGAGTGAAAATGAGACTTGCGCTCAAGGTGGGTTTGGGGAGGCAACTCTGGGGACAGGAGTTTTGGGAAGAAGGTGGTTCATGGGGGAGGCACAGGATATGGATCCCAAAGATCTCTGGACAGATAGAATCCAAGGCTGATGTTGCCCAAGAGCTGTAGAGGCTGTCTGTACGAAGGGCCACATATAAAGATCCAGGCTGAGAGGCTGAATGTGGATACACAGCTGGAGCCTGAAACCCAGAGAGCAAGACGGAGAAGGAGTTCAGAGAGGTAGAGGGGATCAGAGCCTGAAGAGAGGCTTGAAACAGGGCAGCTGAAGGCCTTTTGTCGGGTTCCAACAGCCTGCCCAATGGTGGTGGTGTGAATGGTTTGCCAGGATCTACCCCTAGTTGCTGAGGCCACTTTGGGTCACAAGACAGAGATCATGAGAAAAGTCCAGATCCAAGGGCCTTAGGAGATTTTACTGACTGCATTATGGGGCCAGGCAGTTGAGGGAACAGTCTAGGCAGCTGAAAGTACGCTCTCATGAAAGGTAATATGACTTTCCACACATTAGCAACTTCTAGTTCCCAGCTCTTTCCCATTCAATCACTCCACTCCATCACAGCCCTTCTCACCTTAACACACCACATCCCTATCATGCATTTGAGATTGTTATTAGGGGAGTCCAGGAGCATTAACCCTTACGGTATCCCACAGTGGTTTGTGCCTTCCTCTCCTGGGCTTTGCAGCCCTTGCAGAAGTCCTCATCTCTCTCATGGCTCTCATGACATCTTGATACCTGGAGGTCAGCTATGACTCTCATGGGCTCTCTCCAATGTCTAATATTACATTTTGAATGCAAATATTACACAGGCACTCAAGGTAAACACAAGCCAGTGAAGCACCCCAACTCTAATTGTATAACTACACACTACCCACAACAGGAGGCTCTGTTAGAGAAATAAAAGAGAATATGTGATATCATAAGGAAGACTTTTGCATGGACAAAGTAAAGCCAAGTATGAGAGACAGAGAGAGAGAAAGAAAGAATAATGGACAGCAATTTTCAGGAGAAGAAAAGCATGAGAGGCCAGTGAGAAGCATCCTTGCTTCTTAGGCTGGACTTTCATTGTGGCTTACCCCAATTGGTTTGATTTGCCACTCCCCTTTTTGTGCCTTCACATCAGAGAACAGTATTAAACATAGTTGACAGTTTTAAAAAAATCACCTTACACTATTGTATTGATGAAAGCACATGCCATCAAATTTATTTCTGCTATTCCTCTAAAGAATTGTACCTCTTAGTTTCAAGTTCAGTAGAGTTCCTGTGATCTCTTGAACATTGAGTAGGAATGCTTCCTTTCTCTTCCTCCTCCTCCTATTTTTCTTAACCTATCCATTCTCCATATATCTACTGAGTGACTACTATGTGCTAGGCATAATTCCAGATGTTGGAATCACAGCTGTGAATATGTTTTAAAAAATGAAAAATAAACAAGTAAGGATTGTAATTTCAGGTAGTGAAAGGGACTGGACTGTGTTATGGTGAGGGCTCTTTTATATAAAGAAATTGGGGGAGTCCTTGCTGGGGAGGTGTCTTAGTGAGTTTGGGCTGCTGTAACAGGACATCATCGACTGGGTGGCTCAAACAACATTTATTTCTCAGAGTTCTGGAGGCTGGGAAGTCTAAGACAAAGGCACCTGCAGAGCTGGTGTCTGGCAAGAATCCACTCCCTGGTTTATAGATGCCTGTCTTCTTCTTGTATCTTCACATGGTGGGGAGAGGGAAGCAAACTTGCTTCTGTCTTTTTATAAGGGCACCAACCCTACTCATGAGGACCCCACCCTCACGACCTAATTAACTCCCAAAGGCCCCACCACCTAATACTATCCCATTTGAGGTTAGAGTTTCAGCATATGAATTTTAGGGGCACAAATATTCAGTCTATAGCCAGAGATAACAGAGACCTAAGTAATAATAACTAGAAGTGCAGCTCACATTTATTGTGCATTTCTTTATGGTGACAGAAGCTGTGCCAAGGGCTCTCCATGTATTATCTCATTTAATTATCTTAGCAGCCCTTAGGGTACTTCATTATCTGCATTTTATAAATGTGGAACCCAAGGCTTAGAGACATTAAAGTGCTTTCCAGCAACACTCAGGAAATGAGAGTTGGAATGGGAGTTTCCTCTGACTTTGGAGCTTGGCACTCTCGCCCACCAAGCTCTACTGCCTGAGGATTTGTATCCTGTGGGGAGAAGCCCCGGGTGTCTGCTCTCAGTCTCCCTCCCCAGTGGGTTGAAAGCAAAGGTTTTCACACTGTGCTCTGCAGATGCTCCAGGGCTGCTTTGGGCCTAGGATATGTGTGTGGGGTCTCGCACTTGTTTCCAGGAGAATGCTTCTAAGTCTGTCTGTCTGATAGATTAGGCTTCAACAGAATCATTTTTTAAAGAATGAATTGAACTCCTTAAAAATAGTTGGAAGATGATTTATTTAATGAAAACATCTTTAAAAATTTAATTTAAAAAATTAAAGTTTTTTGTGGTCATTGGCAGTCGTAGGAGTAGTGGTGGTGACGGCAGTAGCGGTAACAGCAGCGAGAGGTACGAACACTGGTCCAGCTGCAGAATGTGCACATCATTAACCCACGATGTAGGGTTAAGGACCTGAACCTTCCATGTCACTGGGCTTAAAGTGAAAGCTATGCTTGCTCTGAAATCTAGACTTGGTGGCTGCATATCCATGGAGAGCACTTTCTAACTTACCCTGCCTATAGGACTTGCTCATTCAGTGTTACCTGTCACGCTCGCTGCCTAGACTATCAGCCGATGAACGTGTGACATTTCTCAGGAGCCAAACTGGACTCCCAACTTTCATCTCCACTGGCCAGGCATGGCCTGCTGTGTAACTAACTTTAAAAGATGGATCGTTGGTTAATCGTGTCAATGAATTAAGCCAATGCTGGCAGTAGCCAGGGCCCAGGAGTGTCCTAAGCCACACCAGAAAGACATTTCTTTCCCTTTTTTTTCTGCTTTATCTCCCCAAATCCCCCCCAGCACATAGTTGTATATCTTAGTTGCAGGTCCTTCTAGTTGTGGCATGTGGGATGCTGCCTCAACGTGGCCTGACGAGTGGTGCCATGTCCACTCCCAGGATCTGAACCAGCAAAACCCTGGACCGCTGCAGCGGAGCACGCGAACTTAACCACTTGGCCATGGGGCCGGACCCGACATTTATTTCTTTACATGCAACAATACACAGTCAGCCATTGGATGGCCCTCTTGACCAAAAATTAATTCCAAAGGTTAAAAGCCATGGGAAAATCATCATAAACTGTTCACCTCACCTCACCTCCTACACAGTCAATTCTGACTCATGCCGTGAGGGAGCATTTGCGCTAAACGTTCCTAAAAGGTCTCCACCACTGTAAATCTAGGGTCTGTGGTCAGATTTCTGGCAAACTGGAGTTGTCATTAATACCCTACTGCAGTTCCCTCTGTAAAGGGGGTTTGGACTAAATGACATGATGCAGTGTGTCTTCCATTAATAGCCAGTCCATGGTGAACCACGGAGGCTGAAATTAGCAAGCATTCCATTCTGGACCAAAGAAGTTTAGTCAACATAAATCCCAAGCCTCAGTTGCTAAAATCACCCAGTAGAAGAAACATTATCGATTTGTCGTATTATGTAATTTCTGGGCACTGCCTGTGGCATCACTCTGTCTCATTGAACAATAAAGTATATTATGAGAAAAATGACGGATGGTTCCAGGGCTTTCCCCATTGCCTGTTTCCTTTTTTTTATTATTATTGCCTTAGCAGTATTCATCGTTTGTGCCACAAAGCCACCAGACAGGGTCCCACAAATCTCCCTGGCTCCCTGTGTGGGAGCCAGGCTGAGATGATATGCAGCCCTCTGGATGCTCCCAGCATCATCATTCTAGACCCAAACTGAGATATGATTTAGGAGGTCCCTATAAAACTGGGGATCATTGGCCTAATCGGAGTCATTTATCTTGTCTTGAGCTATCAAATCAGCCCTCATGGGTTATAGGGAGTTGGGTGGGGATGGTTTTTCTGGTATATTTTACAGTGATATCTTTGAAAAGAATCTCATTTGTGAAGTTAATGCTCTCTGTAGCATATCTGCGTAGAGCCCTTGCAAAATGTAGCAGCTCTCCTGAACAGCTCTGTAGGTTGAGATTTGCCCCATCCTAAAAGAAGATGTCATTTCTAAAAGTACAACTCCAAAATAAATACCAGCTCACTAGAGTTAGAAGGAAAATGTAATCCTCTAAAGATGGTTCTGCCTAATTCTTTCTAATTCAGGAACATTTGAAAACAGGAAAGCATATGTACCAAGAGCAAAGTGGGATGTGAAAAAAAAAAATCCGGCAGAGAAATACGATAAAATTTGGACCACACTAAATCCTATTTATGCTGAATGTTTTATTTTGTTGAAGTCATATGTGAAAATACCCATATTGAAATGGTGAAAATCTTATATTCAGCTCGTGTGAAGGAACGATAATGTTCGTTTGAAAGATTTTGTAGTCACAGTCAAAGCCAGGAGTAGATTACTCATAACAAATCATCAGATGGTGGGAGAGCGAGAGAGAGCTCCACTTGGGGACTCTTTGCTGCTTGCTGCCGTTCCTATGGAAAATAACAGCAGAGTCTCAAAATGTTGCAACCAGGCCCAGAGATATTTATTCATACTAAAGAAACACAACTTCTAACTATGTAAAATGACTCCCTCCTGACAAAGTTAAGTAAATTGTGCCAACCCACCAATAAAGCAGGCGGATGTGTCAGAAGAGACGGCTGTCATTTTAACATGCGTCGTCACCACTCAGCAGAGGCTGGGTTTCTGGATCTTACCACTCCACAAAGGATCTTTGTTCCTTCATTTCTCTCAGTGTCTTCTTTTCTCTCTAGTTAACCCAGTCTTAGCTGCTGGACAAAAAGAAAAGAAATATGTCATTATGCTTTAGTCATTTTTTAAAAGCCCCTGCTTTTTGGAACACCATTTGCAAAAATTATTTGAAATAGCTTAACCTTTGGAAATGATAATGACATAAAATTATGTTAAATAATTTTCCTAAAAAATAACTCACACTGGAAATAATGCGTGACACCGTCAACTTCTGAAGCCCGGATTAGGGTCTTTTCTGGGTTCAGTTACGTGAGGGTGACTGTTTGATATTGAAATCGTGTGTCTGTCTCCACATGCAGGGGTGTCCATTTTGTGGTATCCTGACCTCCCTCGAATTTATAGGTCTACTTCCTGGTCTCTTCATTAGCACTAGAAAGAGAATTAGCTCAAGCTTGCCCTTCATGGCTGACCTTTCTGGGTTTCTCATCACTTTTATTTAAACCAGATATTAAAGGCAAAAACTACAGTAGGGATGCACTGGGCTAGTGAGATAATTAGGAAGCACCATCTCCTTAATTACTGTGTCACTGTCTCTGGAGGGACATGAAAGCTTGCCCCGTCCCTTTAATAGGATAAGTTGCTAATCCCCTTAACATTTTTATCCCTTTGGACCAATAATATTTCACAAATTTTTTTGCTTTGTAAAATATTCCTAAAGGGTGGCTTGAGTAATAATGCACAGATTATGGAAATGATGCTCATTAAGTAGAGGGCGAGATTTCTGGAAAGCCACAGAGCTGCTTCGAATCATGTAACCTCTATTAGAGGCTTCATTTGAATGTTTATTCATGGAGCAGTAAACGTTTATTATGATACATTTTATTGAAACATAAATTAAAGAACTGTAATTATGTGTATGGCAAACAGTAAAGCAATGTGCATTTGTCACAAAATGAGTAAGACAAGGAAAAATGCCATCATTGTTTCATTTGCATCCAAATCCTTTATTGTATACCCGACAGAAAGACACCCAGAGGGAATAAGTCTATAGATTAATGTTCTGATATGATGTGTAAATAAAAAATACATATTCAAGAAATTCTTTCTAGCAAAGAGAGCATCCTGGAATTAACTTATGAAGGTCAGAAGCTATCCAAAGAAAGGGTGGGTTTTGTCTGCTCTCCTGAGAGAGAACCGCAGTGACTCTTATTAAAGTTAACTCTGAGCAGAGAATATGTCCCTTTGGCAGTTTTGCGATGATTGTTTTCAGGATAAACTCTTTGCTCCAGACACTCAAGCATGTTTGAAGAGTTTTTAAAAAGGACTTATATGAAGCTGGAAAGACAAAACCTTGAAACCTACATTTTGGTTAAAAG